>NC_084473.1:45208333-45821666 GCF_027409185.1 Cynocephalus volans
GAACCCGTGGCGGGAGCCAGCGCTCCCAGCGCCGCACTCTCCCGAGTGCGCCATGGGGTAGGCCCAGATATTTTTCTTTCTTTAAAAGAAATTTGTGAAAATGAAAGTATGATATTTTATATGAAATTCTATGGATTTTCTTAAGACTTGTTAAATGAGTAAATTGTGTCTTTTAATTTGTTTTTATGATTCTTGGTGAGCATGTTGTTTTATTGTAAATGCACTGCATAGTTTTAATCATGATTAAATGTCTGTGAAATGATTTCTAAAAAAAGTAATGCATTATGAGCAAGCTGGTTTCATCCCAGCAAAGGAAGATTGGCTTAAACAGTGAAAAATCAATTAGTGTAATTCACCATGATTACACATTAAAGAAGAAAAATGATGTGATTTTTCTCAAAAGATGCAGGAAAATAACTTGATAGAATTAAATATCCTTTTATGATTTTAAACAAAACTCTTAGCAAAATAGAAATAGAAGGTACTTTTCTTAATCTGACTCTTCTGTTTATGTATTTCTGCACAACAAATCAACCCAAAATTCAGTGGCTTGCCACTATAACAATCATTTATTACCTGTCTAATTTCTGCAGTTCATGAATTCAGGTGTGGTTTGGCTGGGTGGTTCTGGCTCAAGGTCTCAAGATGTTGCAGTCAGTCAGTGGCTAGGCTGGGTTCATCTCAAAGGTCTCTTCACTCACATGTCTGGTGCCTGGGCTGGGTGGGCCTGAGCATCTGGAGTGTGGAACAGCTGGGGCTCCTTGGGCATATCTATCTCTATTTGGTCTCTCCTCATGATCTCCCCAGCACAATAGCTTATAGGTATCTGGACTTCTTACATGATGGCTCAGGACTCCAATGGCACATATCCCAAGAAAGAGAACTAGGCAGAAATTGTATCAGCTTTTATGATGTAGGCTCAGAAGTCATAGAGCTCCACTGTACTCTGTTAACCAGTTCAGGTACAAAGTCCCACCTGGTTCAAGGGGAGGGTACACAGACTCCGCCTCTTCATTGGAGGAGTGGCAAGGTGTGGAAGAACCTGTGGGACAAGAATTATTGTTGCAACCATGTTTGGAAAACACTGTCTTCCATAGTGACAAAGAGTATTTAAAACAAATCCCTCCAACAAACACACTGCTTAATTTTGAGACACTAAAAGCATTCCCTGTAAGACTGAGAATTAAAGATGCTTATTATCACTACTTTTATTGAGCATTGTGCTGGAGGTCCTATAGCCAGTGGAGTACAAAGAAAAGGAAATCAAACATATGAGTCGAAAAGGAAGGAAAAAAAAACTGAAACCATTTGCAGATGATATCATTGTATAGTAGAGAATCCAAATGAACATTCCGATAAATTATTAGAATTAATAAAGTCTAGCAAAGATGCTAAATACATCACTATACAAAAATCAATCACATGTTTATGCATCAGCAATAAGAGTAAAAAATATAGTTAAACTGGGAAAAAATAAAGAAGGGTAAGAGAAAAAAAAAGACAACTAGCAAAGAAATAGACAGTGCCTGGAAAATAATAGATAACTATATATCATTGGTGGATAACTAATTACATGAAACTAAATAGAGAAAAAAAAGTAGGCATTCATGGGAATTTAACGGATGATAAAGATGGCATTCCACATTAAAGGGGAGAAGATGCACTCTTCAGTAAGTAGTGTTGCTATATAGGGCTAAATATGTCATAAAATGTAAAGTTAAACAATGACTCATTTTTTATACTAAAATGAAATGCAGAGGATCTAAAATATAAATTAAAAATTGATAAACAAAACCATAAAATCAATCATGGAAACAAAGTTAAAGGAAATAAATCATTTACAAAAGCATCAAAAGTATAAAACATTTAGGAATAAATCTAAGACAAGATATGAAGCCCTCTACCCAGGAATCTATAAAGCATTTCTAAAAAAAATTAAAGAAGATTGAAATAGACAGGTTTATGAATTTGTAGGTTCAAGATGTAAATTCTTTCTAAATTGATCTAGAGACGTAATATAAATCAAGTCAAGATCCTAGCAGGTTTTTACAGAAGTCAACAAATGTATATGGAAGGGCAAGGATCCAAGAATAGTGAAGACTCTCCTGAACAAAGTGGGTAGACGTGATTTACCAGCTGTCAAGACTGACTATAAAACTATAGTAATAAGATCATTTGGTTTTGGAACAGGAAGAAAGAAACAGAACAGAATGGAAGACACAGAAACAGACTCACACATGTGAAAACTTGGTTTTTGAACAAAGGTGGGATCACCATCTTTGAAGAAAGAAGAGACTTTTTCAGTACATGGTACTGAGGCATAGTAAGGGAAAAAATGAAATGAGAAACTTTGTAAAGTATATTGGCTCACTTTCCTTTTAGAGGATTATACACTCCTCTCCATTGCCATGTGATTTGCAGGGTTTCCTGTGGGAGGAATATATGCTTCCATGCCATTGGTTCCGGGTTAAACTCTGGCACATGCAACATCTCAACAGATTATTCAGGAGTCATTGTGTAGCAAGATCTTGCTCTTTCTTCTGCCACAAGAATGGCATGTCCCATAAAGGTGGGGGGGGGGGGGCTGTTCTTTTAGTCCAGATCCTAGAATGAGAAGACATGTGAGTCCTGAAGTGAGAACACACCTAGGGTAGAGTTTAAGCAGCAAACTTGCAGTTGCTGACATTGACATAAATAGGAAATAATGTATGTTGGCACAAGATGCTAAGATTTTGGGGGGAGGGTTGTTTGTTACTGTAGTAAAGCTGACTAATAAAGACATCTATTTCACACCATACATAAAAATAAATTCCAGGTGGATTAAACATGTAAATGTGAAAGCAAAAATAAAGATTTTAGAAGATACTATAGGGAGTATGTCTTCATAAACCTGAGAGAGATTAAAAACAAAAAAACAAGGGTGTATTAGTTCATTTCTGTTGCTTATAACAAAATATATGGAACTGGGTAATTTGTAAGAAAATGAAATTCCTTACCTACAGTTTTGGAGGATATGAAGTCCAAAGTCCAGGGAAAACATCTGGTGAGGGTCTTGGTGGTAGTGACAGTGACCCAGGGGTCTCACATGGTAGAAAATGGCAGAGTAGAGAGAGACTAAGCACTCAGGTACTGTTCTTTTAAAGCCCTCAGAACCACACCCCATGACCATCATTTTTAATCCATTCACTACATGGTCCTACAATCTAATCACCTCTTTAAGGCCCCACCTTTCAATTACCATAATAGGATTTCCCACCCTCAACAGTAACAGTGGGGATTTAAGGTTCAATGAGGTTGGGGGAGGGGCATCCAATCTACAGCACAAGGTATCTTATTGTTGTTTATTTGTAGTCTTCTTGTTTGTAATACTATAATATGCCATTATTACCATTTTATGCAGTCAATGCTTGTTTATGTTTACCTGTATATTTACTACTTCCATTGCTTTTCAGACTTCTTGCAGCTCATACTTGCCATATGGGAACACTTTCCTTCTCCCTGAAATATATCCTTTAGAATTTTCTTTTCTGAGATCCTTCTGATGGTAAATGCTTTCACCTTTTTATCTGAAAATATATGTATTTCTCCATCATTCTCCAAAGACATTTTTTTCTGGGCATGAATTTGTTGTGAATAACCAAATTTCCAAATACCACCACAGGATGTCAACCTATCCTACCTCACATAATTGCTGAAGTAACATAAACTATAAACGTGGCCCGAAAGTGCAAAATCCAGTCTATGCTGGTGACACACTAATTGTTGGTGTGCAAAAGGGCTCTGAATAGAGGAGAACGTCAAGTCACAGATCCGTGTGGTCCTCCTGACCTTCTGGGTGATAATCCAGCCTCAGAGTTGGAAGAAGTATGGGGAGGGTATTGATGAGGGAGTTACAATGTTAAAGCAGCAAGCAAAGGACCCATCTCAGAAGGCATTCTTAACATAGTAAGTGCTTCCTTAAAGAACTACATAACTGACAACTGTCTTTTGTCTCCTTTGCAACTGTATCCATTTCCTGGCATAAAGTTAACGCGAAATGTATTTTTCACATAAAGCAATTGTCTTTGTATATAGGCAGACTACCTGGGAGTTTAACACTTTTTTTGTGCTCCGGCACCTATCCTGTATCAGTTTCTTCAGCTTGAGATGAAGGTCAGCTGAAGCCACCTCCCTATCAGCGTCACCTGATGCAGATCATTGAATCAACTTTTACTTTGGCGCCTCAGTTGCAGCAGTAGAAGCTACGTCACTAGTGCTTTGTAGACGTGTCTGTAGAGACTTTCTCCTAAGTCCCATTTCTGTAAAAGGAAATTATTTCCAGTGCATTTCCTGGAAACCACTAAAAGCTTTCGTATGTCACTGATGTTTTATTTCTCACTTGAAAGGAGTTGTGTCCTGGCCCAAGACATTGCTAAAACAATTTTATAAATAGCTCTTTTTTTTCCCTTTTTCCTTTTGTTTTTGTTTCTTTAGAAAGTATATGGGAGACTTACCACATCACCAACCTCAAACAAAGAATTTAACAATGACTCTACCCCAAAATTTCTGGCTAAGAACGATCACTTTCTTAGATTTTTCAACTTTTGTTCTACAACATTAGGATTAGACATTATCTTTCTTTGCAGGGCTCTTTTCACAAACAAAAGAGAACATTTATACCTCGGGATTTGCTGCATATGTAGCTGATAGAGAACAGCAGTACTCTGTTCAGTTGAGGCTGCTAGGCAGTAGGCTAGGCACACCTCCTGGATTATGGCTGTGATTTGGATACCCTAACCATGTGGCAATTTATTCAAACTTGTGCTCTCACAAGATGACAAGATTCTGCCTGTAATGAAACTTCAAGAATCACCCAAAAATAGCTGAGCCAGAAAGTCAGTAAATGCCAATGACCAGGTATTGAAAAACTTATGGAGTTCAGTTGGAATTCTATGAGCCTTCAAATAACTGGATCTCAGAGTTACCATTTTACATAATTCAGCATATTTCTTTTCCATTTGTTAAAGTCTACAGAGAGCAGATTTTTTATTTGCACTAAGAAAGAAGTCAGAGACTTTATTCATTGAAAGTTATCGGACATCAAATATCAAGACCGAACATGAGAATTGATAATTTGCTGCTCAGACCTTTGCATTCATTGGCTTTTCCTCTCTTCAGAGCATTAATTCTGAATATAAAAGAATCCATCAAATATCTCTGGATGCCAGATATTATGGTTGCTTTTAAAACACGTTTTCCATGTTCTTTCCTTCTTATAAGTAGCTCTCCCTATCGATGGAGTCTGCTTCCTTCCAGAGACTAGAGAAAGAAGAGGAGTTTGATATGAATTGTGAAATCGCCACACATGTGACATCTTTGGGAGAATTTCAGGTATATAGAGTTATTCAGGCCCTGATTGTCCAGGTCTTTCGTTTTTCTTTTGTATCCTCTCTGGGACAAATACTTCACCTAATCTCTTCACTACTGGAGGTGAGGCAAGGGAAAAGATTTGGCAGAATTATTCAGGCTTGCTAAAAGGAAGAGGCCTGGTCCAATAGCATGAATTATAGACTCTAGGATATTACAGCGACTCTGGGATATCAATGAAGATCTCTGAGTACTAAGGAAAATTAGGTTCAGACTTCAGAACTTTATCCTTGTGTTTTACCCTTCAAACAACACATATGAAAATTAATGATGATTCAACACTCAACAAACACCCATGGAATTTACCAAAGGTGCTTCTACTGTTTCGAGCAAAACGAAGTCATCAGAAAAAATAAAAGCTACAGATTTTGTTTTTTAAAATATGTTTTATAGTTACTCCAAATATAATTATAAGCTGCAGTATAGATAAGAACACTACATTTCTGAGAATAAAAGCAGTAATAACATAATAACAGTGTACTAACTTAGGCAATAGCAGACAACCCCAAATCCTTACAACAAAGGTTTATTTCTTGCTCTTACTAAATGTCCCCTCTGGATTGGTGGGAGGCTGGGGCACTCTGCTTCACACTGTCACTCAGGAACTCAGTCTGATGGAGACTCTACTATCTGGATATTGTTGGTCACTGTGGTGGGGGAAAGAGAAATGAAGTCCAATGGGACAATGGAGCATGTGCATGAACAGAGGAATCCATGGAATATGAATGTCCAATATTGTTTTTTACCAGCCATTTGCACATGGTATTCACATATCTCAATGATCACAAAATCCCAGTGGACCCACAGTGCATGGGAGTTCAGTGAGAATCAAAGCAATACAAGGTAAGTGTGTTACGTCTACCACTGAGTAAGTGGTGGTGCTCACAGGCCCCGCCTTTCTAGGTTACCAGCACTTGCTTTTAACCTAGAAAGAAGGCAGTGGTGGTGTAAGAAACAACAATGACCAAGGAACCTATCAAAGCCTTTCTAATTAATGCTCCTTTCCTGTGTTAGCTAACCACTTAGCTAAAAATGATGACATAGAAGGAGAGAGAAAGATAAGGCAACTAGTAGTTCCTCTTCCTTTCAGTCCTTTCTTACTTATCAGTAAGCTGAAGGAAGAGAGTGTTGACAGAATGTGTGCATATCAAGATGTGAAATAAAAACACTTGAGTTGGTTTTATGCAGCTTCCACTGCTGTGGTTAAGAACAAAATACATATGCATGTACAAACTATGAAATATGAATTGTGTAATTTTAGTGATTCTGCATATCATTAAATGCTCTTATATTTGCATTTGAAACTGGTATTGCACATATAAAAATGAACAGTAAATTTTATTTAGTAATTTAAATTTTACTTTCACATTACTTAGAATGACATTAAATAGCAAATAAAAATACCACAACAAGTCAAAAGACCACAGAACAAAGGAAGAAGTTTTATATTTTAGTTCTTTTAATGGCACTTTTTTACTGCTTTATGAACAAGGGGCCCTGCATTTTCATTTTGCACCAGGCCCTGCAAATTATTTAGCTGACCCTGCCCACCTACAACTTCCAGAGATGCAATGCAAAAGAGGGCTCATCTGAGGTAAAAAGTGTGAGCTCAGAGTAACGTTAGAAATAATCTAATCCAGTGGTTTTCAAATCCCAGAACCTGTTCTTCAGGGTGAAAGTCCAAAATGTAACACAGGTACATGCAAACTGCTTTGGTTTGGAGGGGAGGGATGGTAGGCTATGAGTCATATCCACTGGACCTTTCTATCCTCACACCTAGTTAGCTTTTTAAATGGGAAGAAGAGGGTCTCCCTAGATTCCTTGGAGCGCAGTGGAAAAATTCAGTGTGGCTCACTGAATTTAAGGGACATGCCAAGATCATAATCGTCTAATTGCTAATCTGACCCTCCTTTCTTTTGCTTCCTATTGCCACCCTAAGCAGCTAGTGGTCTGAAAGTGTAGGGAGACCGCTTGGTGGCCCTGGCACATCTGTGACTGTTCTTTATAGTGGGGATGATAATGCCAACTTCAGGGAGTTGTTTTAAGGATTGAATGAGTTATTGTCTCTAAGTAAATGCTCAATAATTATTAGCTACAATTTTATTATAATTATTATTCAAACTTACAGTCCTAACCCGCAGAAATTAGTGGGTGCTGGTAAAACTTTTTGTTGCTTTGTTTCTTAATCTCTTTGTAAAATTTGTATTTTTAATTGAGATAAATAAAATAACATAAAATTCACCATCTTAACCATTCTCACTGTATATAGTTCAGTATTGTTAGATATACTCATGTTGTGGGAGACTAGAAAATACTGTCCCAAAATATGAAGGATTGTTATGCTAAAGACAGTTAAGAAGGAGCAGTTGCAGGAAAGCTCTCTGCCCTCCCTCTATCTGTCTAAAAACAAGACACAGATGTACAAAGACAAAAGGTATCCTGACACCCCTCTACCAGGGAGAATAAAGGTTAATCACTGAAGACAACTTCAGAGCCTCACTGGCCTAGAGATGATACCAGAGGAATCTACATTAACAAGCTTTACTATCTAGCCTTGATCTGCCATTTATTTGCCTTCCCCCCAAGTTGCCACCTGTAGAGATGCAAAATCTTTTTCCTTTGTCTTGTCACTTCTCTATAAATGTACTGCTCTTTGTTGAAGATGCTACGTAAGCTGGAATTCACAGCCACCTCTTTGGGAACCACTCATTCCCTGGGTGTCTCCCTTGTACATATGAAATATACATGTACCTAAACTTCTGTTTGTGTTTCTCTTGTTAATCTATTTGTTGTAACAGGAGTCCATTCCAACTACAAACCTAGGAGAAAAGCCTCTACAACGTGCTCTACAACCAGTCTCCAGCACTTTTTCCGTCCTGCAAAACTGAAACTCTATACCCATTAAACTACTCCCTCCCCATTTGCCCTACCCCCAGCACTTTCTGTATCTATGCATGTGACTATTCCAGATACGTCAAATAAGTGGAATCATACAGTACTTGTCCTTTTGTGTCTGGCTTATTTCACTCAGCACAAAATCTTCAAGGTATATCCATATTGTAAGGTCGCTGAGGAAGGAGACGCTAGCCAGGTAAAGGAAGAAAAGAAGGTTTTATTAGCAAGTGGCACGCGGACCTGCTGGGCTGAGCCGAAAAGTGGCCTCAGCACCGAGAGGCAGTTTGGTGTCTTCTTTTATAGGGTTAAGACTGGCATCTGGCCTAGCCTAGGAAGATGGTCACAGTGTTCCACTCCGGATACAGCCTGTTGGTGGGAACAGAGACATGGGGAGACAGAAACCTTGGACTAGCAGGGGGGAAGTGGTTACAGTGTTACACTCTAGGTACGGCCTGCTCAGCCTGCTCCTGGGAACAGACTTAGGCAGATAGAAACTTAGAGGAACGAAACTTAGGGAAACAAAACCGAAGGGTGGGGACTTTCTAAAAGTCAAGTTTTCAGTTCCAGGGACCTAACATATTGTAGCATGTGTCAGAATTTCCTTCCTTTTGAAGGCTGAATAATATTCCATTGAACAAAAACTGTTTGCTTTTTTAAAGCAAGGAAGTACTTGCCACAAAAGTCAAGATTGTAGTTACTTCTATGCAGAGGGAAGGATGTGATTGAGAAGGAACACATCGGGAGGGGGGTGTTGGGGGAGCCACTCTGCACCTGGCAGTGCCCTGTTACTGAACTTGGGTTACGTGAATATTTGCTGGACTGAATTGTGTCTTTCTTTAAATCCATGCGTTGAAGCCCTAACTCCCAGTTCGACTGTATTTGGAGATATGGTCTTTAGGAGGAAATTAAGGTTAAATGAGGTCGTAAGGATGGGGCTCTAATCCAATAGAACTTTGGCCTTATAGGAAGAGGAAGAGAAATCTCTCTCCACCATGTGAGGACACAGGGAGAAGGTGGTTGTCTGCAAGCTATGAAGAGAGCCCTCACCAGGAACTGAATTGGCCAGAACCTTGATCTTGAATTTCCCAGCCTCCAGAACTGTGAGAAATAAATATCTATTGAAGCCACCCAGTCTGTGGTATTTTGTATGGCAGCCTGAGGAGTCATTTACTTCATGACTATTCATTATATTACAATTTATATTTTTGCAACCTTTCTGGGTATGTGTACTATTTTACCCCCCCCCCCCCAAAAAAAGGTTTAAGACATTATTATAGATATTTTTATTTTTGCGCACTAATATTGCTGAAGGACTCTTTCCCTGTCCACTTGTATAATGTAGAGACTGAGAATCCAAGCTTTTGGAGTCAGAATGTCTGGTGCAAGGCTGATCCCTCTCCACTTAGTAGTGGGGTGCTTGGGCCAGTCTCCGAACCTCTTTGCGTCTCAATTGCCTCATGTAAAATAGCACCTGGATCACAGAAAGTGCACAATAAACTTTAGCTATTACTATCATTGTGTCTGATTTTTTTTTTTTTTCTTTTTGCAGCTGGCAAGTACAGGGATTGAACCCCTGACCTTGGTGTTATCAGCACCATGCTCTAACCAAGCAAGCTAACCAGCCATCTCCTATATCTGAATTATTTTTAATGCTGATCTGAAACTATGTTAAATAGTGTTTCCCAGATGTTAGTCCTCAGATCAGGGCCAGTCTGCTAAAATTCTCAGCCATTGGAAATAAAAGAAGTGTAACAGAATGAGTTCTTCTATATGGCTATTTATAATCATTTTGTTTGAGAATTATTTCTTTCTTGTCTTTCAGGAAGTAAATTGTCCATTCTCTTATGAACTGATGTTGATAATAGATGCTAGTTGCTTCATTAATGTCTTTATTTACCAAAACCTATCATTTTGTTTTTCCCAATTTAAATTTTTGTTTTATTATTTTATGGCCTTGTAAAATAAAGAAATCTGAGTATTATTGCTCTAAAACATTTTTTTAAGGACTTAAGCTATCCTTTCTTCCCTTACCAGCTGGCCCACCCATTCCCTTTTTCCATCTTGCCCACACTTATAGTACAGCCCAAAAGAACCTTGATAAGAAATGCCGCTTTACAAAGGGTTCCTGTGCCTGTCCCCACCTTGGCATCTTCAGGCACGATGCTGTTTTCTCATGCTGTCATGCATCCCTCTCAGTCTTGAGTTGGCTCTGCCCTCTCCAGCTGGACTCCTGCAGCCTGTTCATCCTGAGGTTCCTGCCCTACCACCCTTGCTTCCATCACCCATTTTCATTTCTCTTCCTTTCAGAAGGGGGCTCTTCCTAGACAGAGTTCCTCCTCCTCCTCTTTCTTTCCTCCCTGTCTTTCTAAGCCTGTGGTGTATATTGTGGCCCCTAAATGTGGAACGCTGAGGCCAGAGGCAGATTCTGCACCATGACCAGGAGCACACCTTGGGGCAGAAGAAGCATAAATTCTGACCTGCCACTCAAAAGCAGCCCAAAGAGCCTTTTTATTTTTGGCAACTCCTAAGAAGAGAAATGCAAATTAAAACTGCAATCAGACCCGATATTTCATTATCAGACTGACAAAAAAAAAGTTGGCGACACATTATGCTGGATAGAGTGTGGAAAATAAACACTGTCCTATACTACTGCATTCTAGAAAAGTATGCCACAAATATACTCACACATAAAATGACATACATGCAAGGTCTTCCATGCAGCATTGTGGATTATAGCAGAAGACTGGAAACAAATGGCCTGTCATTAAAAGACTGAATACAATTATTAATATGCCCAGGAAAAGGAATATTATATTAATACTATGTCCAAGATACACTATTAAATGAAAACAATCAATGAGTGCATTGTGGGTTACTCTCTGAAGTTTAAAAAAATCATATATGTGTGCATCTATATATGTGTATATATATGTATATGTGTGCGTGTGTATGAATATATGCAGAGAATGCCCTTGGAAAGTTCCACAAGGAAATAATATTGGTGGTTGCTCTGGGGGGAGAAAATGTGTAGCTGAAAGATAAGAATGGATAGGAAACTTCCCACTGGGTGCTTTTTGAGGTTTTTGCACACATTGCCTTCACAAAGATCTATGTACAATTCAAAAAGCAGTTATGGCTCCCCATTCAGTGGAGAGGGGCCCTTTCTTCTCAGTTGCCAAGAGAGAAGGGCCTCTCTGCCTGCCTGCTTTGATGACCCGGTCTTTTCTTCCTTAGTAGCAACAGTAGAAAGAAAGGGAAGTAAAGAACAGTATTTCCAACCTTGGGGTGGTGGGTTTTGTTATTGCTGTTGTTGTTTATTTGTTTGCCTATTTGTTTGCATGTTAGGGGTGAGTGTTAGAACTGGAGCCTTCTGTGTCAGAGCTAGAAACTTGGTGTTCTTGGTGAGTTATTAGGGTTTACTCCATCAGCAAACAGCTCTACGTAAACACATGGGTGGGAATATAAAACGGTGCTTCCATTGTGGAAAACACCATGGTGGTTTCTCAAAAAATTAAACATAGAATTACCATATGACTCAGCAGGTCCACTTCTGGGTATAGTCAAAAGAAGTGAAAAACAGTGACTTGAACAGATATGTGTACACTCATGTCCATAGCAGCACTATTCACAATAGCCAAGAAGTGTTCAAGAACACTTGAACCCAAGTATTCATTGATGCACGAATGGATAAACAAAATGTGGCATATACATACAGTGGACTATTATTCAGCCTTAAAATGGAATGAAATTCTCATACAGATGAACCCTGAAGACATTTTGCTAAGTAGCATAAGTCTTACACAAAAGGACAAATACTGTGTGATTTGCTTTTATGAGGTGCCTGGAATAGTCAGATTCATAGAGACAGAAAGCAAAAGGTGGTTTCAAGGGGCTTGGGGATGAGAGCGGTGGAGAGTGATTGTTTAATACATACAGAGTTTCAGTTTGTGAAGATAAACTTCTGGAGATTAATGGTGGTGGTGACTGCACAACGATGTAAATGTGCTTAATGCCACTAAACTGTGCACTTTAAAATGACTTAAAATGGTCCATTTTGTTATATATATTTTACCAAGGTAAAAAATGAACATTCATATTAAATAACTATAAATTAGTAGAGCAGAGTAGTCAGGAGTCTTGATTGTGGAGTTAGACCCTGGTCCTAATCATAATTTGGCCCTTTACTAGTTATAGGACCTTGAGTGAGTGAAAATCTTTGTGAGCCATACCTGCTTCTCTTTTTTTTTATTGAATCATGATTGTTTATACATATTTGTGGGGTACAGAGTTGAATATCAATACCTTGAGCCACAATTTCAACGTTGGTAAAACTTAGTAAATAGCACAACATAGTACAGTTAGTAGAAATTTTTGAGAGGATTAAGTGATATAATGCAAATTCAGCGTTTAGCTCATGGCTGGCACATAGTAAATGCTCTTTAAATGCTAACAAACATCAGAGGAAGGAAAGAAGGAAGGAAGGAAATAATTTAAACTGGTAACCTGTATATTCAACATAGCTCTGATTTGACATGAGTTCTCCAATGACTCAATACAAAATTCATTCAGAAAGCTTCCACTGACTTCTGCTTCAAAATGAAGTTCTGAGCATAGACTTTTAGCTCCACACATCAGATCATTAAAATGAAGTTATCAAAGAAGAAGAAGGAAAATGAAAAGGGGAAAAAAGGAAGAGAAGGAGGAGGAAAAGGAGACAATCTTCCAACAAACAATCTCACAACAAACAACATAAGGAATGGGAACTGGCTCCGCAAAAGGTGGCGTTGTTCAGCACAGTGTTTCTGGAAGATGGAAGCGGGTGCAAGGGTATTGTCTGTTGAAGCCAAGCAGAAGCTGCCCGAACATAGACAGGGGCACTGTAGCTACAGAAGGTGCTGGTCTGCCTTGTGGAATCTCAGGGATGCTCTGGAATTGGCAAACAGACTGTACAGTGAAAAATGGGGATTAATTCAAAGTCAGGATGCCAAATATTAGGTTTCCTCTGCCCCTCTCCATATCCTCCAGAAATTGAACAACTTCATGGCAATGATCTGAATTCCAGGCAAAAAAATATCAGAGGGCTTTTCTTTAAAGAAAATGAATAAAGTATTGAGGCAACTTTAGTGTGCGTTGGTTTCCCAGAGCAAAGTCCTAATTCTTCAGACATTCGATGTCCTCCAGGTAATGCTGGGATCTCAACTACATTCATCCCAAAGCAAAATCTACACCTTTACAAGCCTCATAGTGTTCTTACTGCCTTATTCTTAAATGTGAAGGAGCAAGAGAATGGTAGCGCCTTTGAGGCAAACCTGCAACATGAAAGAAGACAGGATCTGGAGAACAACAGACCTTAAGAACAAACACAGCGACAAATACAAAAACAAACAAACAAAAAACACAACCCTGTGAGATTTGTGACGACTATTTTAAAGCATGTCTACAAATTCACTGACATTCTTCCCATTGAGAGGTGTCACCTCCTCTTAAATCTAGGCCAACCTTAGTGACTTTTCTACCACCAACTCAGCAAAAGTGGCATTGCATGGCTTCTGAGAGTAGCTCAGAAAAGGGCATATGGCTTCCATCTGGCTCTCTTGGGACACTCACCTATGGAATACTGAGCCACGATGTAAGAAGTTTGACTACTCTAGAACTGTGTGTTGAAGAAGCCAGGCCATGTGGAGAGCCATATGTTGATGTTCCTTTTGATGTCAGTCTTAGTCCATTTGGGCTGCTATAACAAAATACCTTGGACTGGTGTTGGGAAAATAGAATAGTTTGGTCAGGGCCCTCACCTTGGGTCCAGTTGGGTATGGTTCAACATTCTTTGTAAGCAAATTGTGTCTGTGTGTGTGGAGTTAGTGCTCATGCATGCCAATGTATCTTTTTAGTTTTGTTGCTATTCGTGTGTTCTTGAGAGAGAGAGAGAGAGTTTTAGTGAAGCAGGCAGGCAGGCATTGGCCTTGGGCATCCACCCGGTAGAGCCATGCTTTCCAACCTATGGCTCCAGGGAACTTTAGGCCGGTTACCTAGCTCATAGACCTGCGTGAAGGGGTCTGGGGACCCAACCTGGCATGTGAAGCGTTTGTGACCCAGTCTGTGAATGGGCTTGAGGGGCCTGGGAGCTCCAGACCTAGCCCTAGCTTGTCAATTGGCCCAGTCAGTACAGGACTACCGCCAGGTAAAAGAGCCCGACAACTAGTGTGGTCGAGTAGCTTTACAATTGGCATCACAGACAGGATAAGTAGCTCTCCAATCGGCACTGTGAGCAGGATTCAGCTGTAGCCTAGCAGTAGCCACACAACTGGGTCATTTATAAACAACAGAAATTTATTTCTGATGGCAGTGGATGCTGGGAAATTCAAAATCAAGCTGCCAGCATATTTGGTGTCTGGTGAGGGCTGTTTCTTGCGGATGGTGCCTTCTTTGTGTCCTCACATAGTAAAAAGGCAAACAAAATCCTTCAGGCTTCTTTTATAAGGATACTAATCCCATTCATGAGGGTGGAGCCCTTGTGAAATAATCATCTCCCAAAGACCCCACCTCTTAATACTGTAACAATAGAGATAGGGTTTCATCATATGAATTAGGGAAGTGAGGGGGGACACAAACATTCAGACCATAGTAATGCCCCAGCTCAGACATCAGACAGTGAGTGAAGAAGCCCTCAGATGATTCCAGGCCCCTGCCATGGAATCACATCCAGACTTTAAGCCTTCCCAGCTCTGGTCCCATTTGTGCTAGAGCAGATTCAGGCCATCCCTCTTGTGCACTGTCCAAATCCCTGACTCACAGAATCTGTAAGCAGTAGATGGTTGATTGAGGGTAGCTTGGTACACAGCAATAGTAACTGGAACAGTCTGCTTAGAGGGAATTGAGAAGGTAGGATATACATAAATCAAGAATGCTATTAAAAATGAACAAAGAACAAGAAGTCTATGAAAGATTAGAAATAATGCTGTTGAATGAATAATCCGGTAGAGCATTTAGAAGATAAAGATATGGAATTCTCATATATGATAGAAATAAAAGGAACAGAAATAGAGATAAAAAAAATGTTAGAGAAAAGATAAGATATATGGAAGAGCAATCTAGGATTTCAATTTCTAGCAGAAGTTCCAGAAAGAGATGGTACAAAAAAAAATTGAGGAGTGAAAATTAATGAAGGAAAAATAAAAGAAAATTTACCCACATAATGAGTGGAAAAAAACAATACAAAACAAACAAAAAAAAGCCCAGACTAATAGCTATAAAATTTCATAACACCAAAGATAAAGAGAATATTCTAAAAGTGTTTAGGGTAGGTGAGAGTAGACTACCTGCAAAATAACCAAGAATCACACTGGCATCTAACTTCTCATCTGCAACAGCAAAAGACTACAAGTTCCAAAGGAAAAAAATTTTTTTAATTGAAACACATTTATTATACATATTTGTGGGGTACAGAGTTGAATATCAATACATGTATACTATGTGTGATGATCAAATCAGGGTAATTAGCAAATTCATCATTACAAAACTTTTAAAAATTATGTTGATCTTTATTTTTCCTTAGTTTTTTTTTGGGGGGGGGATTTTTTTGTTTTTGTTTGTTTTTTGTGGCTGGCCAGTGCAGGGATCTGAACCCATGACTTTGGTGTTCACAAGGCAGTGCTCTAACCAACTGAGCCAACTGGCCAGCCTCCATCATTACAAAACTTAATCAGGCACAGAAAGACAAATACTGCATGATCTCACTTGTACGTGTGTTGGGAAAATGGAACAATTTGGTCAGGCTCCCCTTGCCTTGGAGGTAAAGATTGTATGTGTGTGGGTAGAGTATGTGTGCCTGCAAGGCGGCGCCACTTTGGCTGGTGTTTTACTGCCTTGGGTGTCCGCCCTGCATGGCCATGTTTTTCCAGACATGCAGCTTCCAAGGACCATGTGGCCGGTTACTTAGCTCATAGACTTGCGTGGAGGGGGCTGGTGACCCAGCCGGGCATGTGAAGGGTTTGTGACCCAGTCTGTGAATGGGATTGAGGGGTCTGGGAGCTCCAAACCCAGCCCTAGCTCAACCATCGGCCCATTCCGTGCAGGATTATAGGCGTGGTCGCCTAGCTTTACAATTGTTATCACGAACAGGATAAGTAGCTCTGCAAGTGGTGCTGTGAGCAGGATATGCGACATCAGCCTTAACCTTAGCCTTGCTGTAGCCAGACAAATTGGCATAGTTGGGCAGGATTATGCTACATTTGGTGTAGCCTGTGACAGGACTCTCAGCAGATACAGGAGCCTAAAGCCCTTGGAAGAAGGAGGAAATGTGGCTATTTGTGAGTATGCTGTGCCCTATGGCCACCTATCTTCCTGTTGACTGGGACCTGGTTGCTGCACACTGCACTGCAAAGCAGCATAGACCAGGTACTATGGCAGAAAACCCCTTGGGAGGGGGAAGAAATGTGGCTGTCTTTGAGCATAAGGTGCCCAGTGGCCAATTTTCTGCTGACCAGAGCCTGGCTTTTGCTCACTCTGCTGCACGTTGATCTAGATTTGCAACAGAAAGCAGAGTCATTGGAAGCACGGATAAATGACCTGGAGGACGATGTGCGGTGACTGGCCACTCCTGCCCCTCACACTGGGGAAGACAATCAACCCAATGGTGAGTTGGAGGAAACTGTGCATCTTTAAGCGTGACCTGTTGTGCATGAGAAATTGAGGCACGAGCAGCCTATGCGACCAGACGGACAACCAGTGGGTGAACCACAGGTGACCCAGTTCACTACCTATGTCCCGTATACCCAGGTTGAACTGGCTGACTTGGGGAGACAGTTCAGGCAGAAACATGGGGAGCCCCTGGCTGCTTGGCTGCTGAGGTTATGGGATCTAGGGGTGGATAGTGTGATGTGCTCTGCTGAGGAGGTGGAGAAATTGGCCTCCATTACCATACACCCGTCTCTGAGACAATGGCTGCAAAATCGCCACAGATATGCACCCGGACGAGGTAATCACTCCTTAATGGAATGGGTGAATTCAGCTGCCCAAACCGTGTGGGCAAATGCTGGAGAACTGCCCAAGATTGTTAGTAAATGGCAAACATATGCTGAGCTGGTCCAAACCATTCGAGAGCTGGGGATGCAGCAGTCCATGTTTAATGTGAACTCTCGTGGCCCGGACGATGAAAATTTTACAGGCAGCATGAGAGACATACTGCTGCAAAATGTCCCATCAATGACCTTTGGGTCACTGATGGCCATACTGGCCCCATACATTAGTGATCCTATACATGAGGTAATGACCATGATAGCCAGCTTGGGTGAAGTAGAGGATAGCAGACAAGCAAAAGGGGTCCGAAAGGTGGCTAAGACCAACCCCCAAAGAAACACCCGGGATTTTACCCCAAAGGGACCAAGCAAGACTAGCCGTAAGCAGATGTGGCTTGACTTGCTTGCAGCAGGGGTTGATAAAAAGAAAATTGACCGGCAGCCAAATGCAGTCCTGTTTGCCTTGTGGCAGCAATTGTGTGCTGAACAGTGTTTCAGTAAACATCCAGAAACAGGTAACAAGGTATGCTCAGTAGATTTAAAGGACTTTTTGGTTACTCCCGAGGAGGCAGATGAACAGTTCCATTCTGATTAGGGAGCAGGCCAAGGTACTCGTCTTTTGGGGGCAGGCAAGGACTGGAGGCCTCATGTTAAATTGGCAATACATTGGTCGAAGATGAATGTGCAGCATGTTTTGTCATTGGTGGATACAGGTGCAGAATGTAGCCTGATATATGGCAATCCAGATAAGTTTCCAGGGCAACAGTTCGTATAGATGGCTATGGAGGACATACTACTGAGGTCAAAGCTGTGTCATAGCCATTGGGCATAGGAAGATGACCTCCTCATTTTATACACTGTATATATATTTCCTGTAGCTGAATACATCTTGGATATGGATATACTTTATGGTTTGCACCTGCAAACAACAGTTGGAGAGTTTTGGCTGCAAATACGGACAGTAAAGCCTATGTTACAAGGTTATGCTAAACATTACCCACAGGTGTTACCCAAGCCAAGACGTGTAATGTAAAGCAGTATCACCTACCGGTAGGACATGCAGAGATAAGTGCCACTATAATGGAATTAGAGAAAGTTGGCATTATTCGTCCTGCTCATAGCCCATTTAATGCTCCAGTATGGCCAGTGAAAAAAACCTGATGGTAGCTGGAGAATGACTATAGACTACTGAGAACTAAGCAAAGTAGTGCCCCCTTTGCATGCAGCCATGCCTTCAGTTCATGACTTGATGGATCAGTTGATGATTCAGCTGGGAACTTATCATTATGTATTGGACCTTGCAAATGCTTTTTTCTCCATTCCAATCTCGGCTGATAGCCAAGATCAGTTTGCCTTCACTTGGGAAGGAAGACAGTAGACCTTTCAAGTATTGCCCTGAGCTTATCTGCATAGCCCAACCATCTGTCATGGTTTGGTGGCTGGGGACCTAGCCAAGTGGACTAGGCCCTGCATGGTTACAATGTTACACTACATTGATGACATGTTACTAACTTCTGATTCTCTTGCAGATTTAACCCAGCCAGCTCCAACGCTGCTAAGTCATTTGGAACAATGTGGGTGGGCCGTGAACATAGCCAAGGTGCAAGGACCTGGGCTGTCAGTCAAATTCCTAGGAGTGGTCTGGTTGAGTAAGATGAGAGTCATCCCAGAAGCTATTATAGATAAGATACAGGCATACCCTTGACCCACAACCGTAGCTCAGCTACAGACATATTTGGGACTTCTGGGGTATTGGAGAGATTTTGTACCCCATATGGCTCAAATGGTATGCCCACTATATACATTAACAAAGAAAGGAGCCCCCTGGGATTGGACTGAGGAAGTAAAACAATCTTACCGGGCTACAAAAAGGGCAATACGGCAAGTACAGGCTCTACAAGTGGCTGATCCCATAAACCATTTGAGTTAGATGTACATATAACCCAGGAGGGGTTAGCATGGGGTTTGTGGCAGAGACAAGACTGATTCTGCACACCTGTGGGATTCTGGTCTCAGCTCTGGAAGGGCACTGAAGTGCGCTACACCTAATAGAAAAGCAGTTAGCAGCTGTGTATTCTGCCTTGATAGCCACTGAAGCTATCACAGGAACTTCCGAAGTCCTAGTAAGGAAGACGTATCCCATAATAGGTTGGCTGTGCACATGGGTAACCAACCCTAAAATGGGTGTAGCTCAGACTCCCACTCTTTCTAAATGGGGAGCATATATAGAACAAAGAAGCACTGTGTCAACGAGTCCTCTGTCCAAAGAGTTGAAAACTGTGCTAGGGCCAGTAGAGGTCATGCAGGAAACTTTGACACAACTGTTACCCATGGAGGTGGAGGCTACACCTTTCCATGAGGGACAGGGACCTATCACAGAAGAAGCTTGGTATACAGATGGCTCTAGCATGGGACCTTCAGCATTGTGGACAGTGGTTGCCGTCCAGCCCTTAACAGATACCATGTCGTATGAAAATGGCATAGGGCAAAGCAGTCAATGGGCTGAATTGAGGGCAGTATGGATGGTGATAAAAAATGAGCCTGGGCCATTAGCCATCTATACTGACAGCTTTGTATTGTGTACAAAGGTTTAATACTTTGGATTTCTACGTGGAAGCATCAACGGTGGATGGTAGGCCACCAACCCCTTTGGGGATAAGCCATGTGGCAAGAGTTATGGGAATTTGAGCATGAGAAAGAAGTAATTCTTTTCCACGTCACAGGACACTTGCCCTTAGCCAATCCAGGAAATGATGAAGCTGATGCCTTGGCTAAAGTAAGATGGCTGGAGAGAACCCCAGCTACTGATGTAGGCCAGTGGTTACATCGATGAAAGCAGCATGCTGGCAGTAAAACCATGTGGATGGTAGCTCAAAGATGGGCCCTGCCTATAAAATGGGAAGATGTAGTAAATGCCTGTCATGCTTGTCCAGTATGTGCTCAAGAGAGTCCACACCCCCAGTGGGTGCCCCACACAGATGGGCAAATAACTTGAGGAAGGGTGCCCCTGACTCAATGGCAAGTGGACTTTGTTGGACCACTGCCAAGGTCAGAGAATTTCAGATACATCTTCACAGCTGTTGATACAGCTACTAGTCTTTTGTTTGTATGGCCTTATAAGGCCCTAGACCAGGTAAACACTGTGAAGGTATTGAATTGCCTTACTTCTATGTATGGCCAGCCTATAGTTATAGAAAGCGATAATGGAACCCACTTTACTGGACATGGGGTTCAGAGGTGGGCCTGGCAGTTGTCCATTCAGTTACATGTGCCATATCGTCCCCAGGCAGCAGGAATGAATGAATGGTATAATGGTCTTTTAAAAAAGGGACTAAGGCTATCTACCCAACCCTCATCCCTGAAGGGGTGGGCATGGTAATTATGGCCAACAGTCAGGATTCTAAACGAGAGACCCCGCAAGGGCAGACCCTCTCCAGTGGAAGCTCTGTTGCATAGGGCTACAGCACCTATACAGCTGCGAATCACTACTAAAGATAAGCTTTTGAAGCCAGGATATGGCAAGAATGGAAATATTCTCTTACCAGCCCCGATCTGTTTGCAACAGGGACAGACAATACAATGGGAATGGCCTTGGAGAATAAAAGCCCTCCATATACGCTGGGTAGGTTTAATAGGGCCTTGGGGAAAAGGATTAGAGGAAGGCCTGCAAGTTTCACCTTGGGTGACAAGTACCTGGCCTCCTTGAGTAAAGGTGACATATCCTGGAACAGATGAGTGCTCTATTCCAAAGGGCACTTTTGTATTATCATTATGGCCAATTATGAGTTCCCCTGTACTGTTACATGTAGAACCTACAGATCCAACAGTGTTAGCAGATAAAGTATGGTATCATAAGCTAGGTAAGATACCTACTCCTGCAACCATCCTTTCTCAGGATGGCAAACTGGCATGTATCTTACCAGAGGGGTGAGAAGTTCCCCTATTGGTACCAATAACTCTTCTGTCTTTCCGCCCATAGTGTTCTGGCTGCAGACACCGCACCAGAGTCACGTGATCAACGTGTCAGGCTGCTGAATATGCATTGAACTGCCCGTCGGTATGACTACAGGATTTGCATGGAGGATCACACCAATGGTGACTACTAACTGGACATATGCGGCTGACAGTTAAAAAGACAGTACTGCAAGCATTAAGGCATATTGAGTGGACAATAGGTTATGTAAATATAAGGGTCATTTATCCTCACTAAGGGAACATTGTGGAAGATTCTGCACTTGATCTTAGCCAAAAGGCCGAGAAGCGATGTGGAAGATTCTGAACATGGAGATTGTACGGTGAGGGACCCTGAAGGGGTGGATTGTTGGGAAAATGGAACAATTTGGTAAGGCCCCCCTTGCCTCGGAGCTGGTTCAGGATCGTTTGGTAAACATTGTATATGTGTGGGTGGAGTACGTGTGCCTGCAAGACAGTGTCACTTTGGCTGGTGTTTTACTGCCTTGAGTGCTTGCCCTGCATAGCCATGTTTTTCCAGACCTGTAGCTTCCAAGGACTGTGTGACCGGTTACCTAGCTCATAGAACTGTGTGGAGGGGTCTGGTGACCCAACCTGGCGTGTGAAGGGTTTGTGACCCAGTCTGTGAATGGGATTGAGGGGTCTGGGAGCTCCAGACCCTGCCCTAGCTCAACCATCGGCCCAGTCCGTGCAGGATTACAGGCGAGTAAAAGAGCTGCGACAACCAGCGTGGTTGCCTAGCTTTACAATCGGCGTCATGAACAGGATTAAGAGCTAGACAATTGGTGGTGTGAGGATTCCAGGCCTCGCTGTAGATCTTGCAGTAGCCAGACAATGTGTAATCTAAAAAAGTGGTTCTTGAAGAAGTAGAGAGTAGAATAATGGTTACAAGAGGCTGGGAGGGAGGCCGAAGGGAGGAGAAGTGGTGGACATATGGGTACAAAACTATGTTGTCTACCCTAAGTCAATCATTGTGCAGTAAATGCATGTATTGAAACAATACACCGTACCCCACAAATATGTACAAGTAAATGTTAAATGTTAAAATAAAAAATTTTTTTAAAAAGAAAGTACTAAAATCATAAAACATGCCCCATTTTGCAAGTAGAAAGCACTTAAAGAAGGGTGGAGATAAAAATGTTTCCAAAGGCTGAAGTCCCTATACTGAAGGCCTTTGCTGGCCTGATAGAGAAGCCTGTGGGTCCCTCACAAAGAGAAGGGAGAGCAGTGCAAGGAGAGCAGCTTCTGCCACCACCGAGCAAAATGGCCAGGCCAGGACCACCAAGCCACCACTTGAAGCTTCCTGGCTGGCAATAGCACCAATTGGTTATGGGTAAGGAGACTGCGTCTGAAAATGTGGGACTTCGGTGCCTTTGAGGATGGCTTCTGAGCACTGAAAAGATCACACAAAGGTTACTTTCTTTTTTAAAACATTAATATTCAAGTTATTAAAGTTACAAAATAAAAAACCTAGTTATTAAACTTTTAAGTTCAGGTTACAGACTATAATATTCTGTGTAATACTGTAGCAAATTTTAATGATCACTCTGAAAGGACCTTTGATTATAATGTTTTATATTATTTACAAACTTAGTAAATTAAACCACTTTAAATATTTCATATGTATTTACACATTAATGTATTCTATTTCTTTCGAAGAGCTATAATTCTTTGACTAATAAATAGACTTTCCCAAGACCTGAAGTCTTATAAATCTAATAATAAATTAAACTTATAAATATGGTGAATCTTATCTTCTTTTCACTGCTCTGGTACTGTTAAACAGTAAAATCTCAACCTAAAATTACAAGTTTAAATTATTCCTCAATTATATATTTTTCATTAGACCTATAAGGTTAATCTGTGAAATACTCTAAAGTCCCAAATTCTCTTAAACTTGACTAGCACTTAAAATATCAAATGTACAGATTATTTCTAATATTTTAATCTGACATGTTCTTATCTATACCTAATTACAAATCTCTATTTCTAATCCACTAAGAAAACAAATATGTCTTCTTAAACAATTTTGGGCTTGCCTTCCCTGCAAATTTTGGTAGAGTTGTTCAAGGACCAGAAATATTCCCTGAGGTTTGAAGGCAGTTTTTCTCAAGGCTCCAACAGCCATTTGGAGCCTCATTGCATAGCCCCATCTCTAGAACTTGAAGAAGGGTTTACTCAAATTACATATTACCTAATTCTCCAATCCTCCTGGGAAAGTCTATTGTATTTAGCATTTCTTGGATTCTTTAGTTATTTAAATATCTTCCTGGAAAGTCTAAAGACCTTTGGACTTCAAGGAATTCTTTTTCTGTGTCTCCCATCTGATGGAGCCACACCTTATGTAGATATTAAAATATATGATTGAATCCTGGCTCTATCTCAAGGCTTGATCTGACTGTGGTTACAATTTCCAAGGTCATTTCACTGAACACCTCCAGGAGAAAAAAACAACCTGCCAGAAGACACTAGCAGGAAAGAAGAGTCCAAAGGCTGTATGAAACAGTGCAGGATCTGAAATTAGTGTTTAATGTTTACCATACATGGCAATTAAATAAAATTTAATTTAATTAATTTAATTGATTGTGTGATCCTGGATTGGATCGTGGATGGAGGCAGGGAGTGCGCAGTGAAGTGATGGAGTGGGGGAGAGATTGGCACAAAGAACGTTATCAGGACACTCCACAAATGTTTAATACAGACTGCATATTATAGTATTATATAAACTGTCAAAAGTCAAAATTACAACAAATTTAGTTTAAAGATCTTAATTGACTTTTAGTTGTGATACTGCAATCAGGCAACACCTCTTTCTGTAAAATAGAATGAGTGTTCTGATGAGCTGAGCAGAGGATCCTGGGTATATAGTCAGAAAAAGGCTGAGGAAAGCAGAAACAGAAAACAAAAAGTAGATTAATTGTTTCAAAATTACTTTCATTGCAAAGGTTAAAGTAGAGGAGACTTCCTTATCATGAAGGCTAAAACCAGCTTGTTTGGGGATTTGTTTATTATCTCTCACTCTCTTGATTTCTACTAAGGTCAGATAAACAAATTAGTTTGGGCTTAGTGACATGGAACTTCAGCATGAGTGACTCCAATTTGCTTTAGTCTGGTGGGTCTAATGCAGGAGCTCAGTCCAAACCAAAGTTCTCCTATAAATTTTATTAACTCAGTGTTAAGTTTCTTTAATTAGATACTTTTACTATGCTTATTTAAGAGAATGTCCTTGTTTTAGAAAATGCACATCGAAGCATTTGGGGAGAAAAGAGCATTATGTCTCACTCTTACATGATTCAGAAAAAGAATCATACTTATGAAGAGTGATAAATGTGGCAAAATGTTTAAACATTTGCTCGATTTACAGAATTTACAGAATTGACCTAGAAGATAAGAGCTATTTTTATTTTTACTCTCCATTATCATCTTAAAGATAAACTGTCTTTAGCAGGGTAAACAAGACAGAAATACTCAGATGAAAGATTTGTCTTTGCTCACATATTAACCAGCTAAAGATTGTGGTTTCCCAGCACACTTTGTATCTTGATGGAGCCATAGAACTAAGCCAAAGTCATTAGATTTTGAGGAGAATTGACATTTGCCCCATGATGTCTTTCCGAGGAAGCTGCTTGCCTTCACCTCGCTTTTTAGTCCTACACAAAGTGTAGTGAAGATGTGGTGACCATTGGTAGGTCCCTGAACTGCAAACCTGACTTTTAGAAAGTCCTCACGCTTTGGTTTCATTTCTCTAAGTTTGGTTCTTCAAGGTAGGCTGAGCGAGCTGTATCTAGAGTGGAACACTGTAACTGCTTCCCCCAGCTAGCCAAAGGTTTCTGTCTCCCCATGTCTCTGTTCCCGTGAACAGGCTGTATCCAGAGTGGAACATTGTCACTGTCTTCCTAGGCTAGGCCAGATGCCAATCTTAACCCTATAAAAGAAGACACCTAACTGCCTCTCGGTGCTGAGGCCATTTTTTGGCTCAGCCCAGCAGGTCCTCTTGAAGTTTTGCTAATAAAACCTTCTTTTCTTCCATTACGTGGCTAGCATCTCCTTCCTCGGTGATGCTATATAACCATGAACCAGCTTCAACAAAGTAGATGAGGATAATACCCAAGAGACAGGAGCCACCAGATAGAAAGCACCTGGGTGCTTGCATGGCTGCATGGCACAGAGCTGCAGCTCTGGACAACCTACAGGTTCAGACTTACCTGAAAGTGAAATATACCTATCATGTCTAAGCCTCCACTGTTTGATCTCTGTTAAAGCATTCAAATCAATATCCTAACTGAGATGCATGTACACATTATTAAAAGAAAAATTTCACAAGACAGTATCTGTTCTTACAACATGAAATGCCCTCTGATATATTCTATTCTAGCCTATCTCGTTTTTTAAAATGTTGATCCCAATCTATTACATTGCTTTCATTACTCACTAATGGGTGGCAACTTGCAGTGTAAAAACCACTAAATTGAACGACATGAAATTACGCAAATATTGCTGAAATTGCTCAAATATTGGCAATTTCATATAGTTTAATCAAATAGCTGTCTATGAATCAGACAAATAGCACCTGCTTTTTGCAAGTTTATAGTCTCAAACGGACAATAACAAGCTAGTGAATGTGTACACACAAGTGGTTCTGCAGTTCCCAGACAGTAGACTTGTATGTGTTGTATGCACACACTCACCCACACACGCAGAGGAAGAGGGTCCTCATATGAGCATTCATTATCCTGGTCTCTATATTTATAAGGTTGTTTTGTGAAGCCAAAGTAATCAAAACCTGAAAATATTCACTAACAACGTGACCATTTATAGAGTGTTTGGAGTAGTCCCTACTCCAAACAGCCTTCCGTTTTTAGTATTAATGTCTAACCACACACTCTTTTTTTGGTTAAACTGTTTTTTTTCTTTTTGGTAGCTGGCTGGTACAGAGATTGAACCCTGGACCTTGATGTTATCAGCATCACGCTCTAACTAACTGAGCTAACCGGCCAGCCCTTCAAACTCTTTTTGGTCAGATTCCCATGTATTGTTAGATATATATTTGACATTACATTGCAAATATAATGGAAATCAGTCTCAAAGTGAAGCAGCCAGTCTTACAGAAGATACAGAACTTCATCGAATGAAAGAAAGTGAAATAGAACTACTCGAAGCACATGCAAAGCCACTGTCAGAGCAAGTAGCAACTGATAAAATCCACAAAGATGATAACAGAGTGAGCCTCTCAAGATGTAAGAGAAGTCCTCAGAGTACTACTAAGGAATATAAAGAAATGAGATATGATATGCACAACATGGATGTATCTTAAATATATTATGCTCAGTGAAAGAAGCTTAACACACAAAAAACTGTATATTTCGTGAATCCATTTATTTGCAATTCTAGAATAGGAAAATTTAACCTATGGTGATAGAAATCAGATCAGTGATTGCTTGGTGGTGGGGTGGGTACCAAATGGGAAAGTGCATGGAGGAGATTTCTGGGGTGATGGAAATGTTCTGTCTCCAATGGTACACTTAAGATCTAAGTATTTCAGTGTATATAAATAATATCTCAATTAAAATTATATTTATTTTTTGTATACTGAAGGAGAGAGAGAGAGCAAAGTACCTGGGAAAATTGGTAAAGCCTCAAATATTTTTGCAAAAGATAAACTTTTTTTATGGTCATACTGCAAAAGTCAGACTTTTTGTTTAAAATTGTTCTAAGTTATGTCAGGCCATCAAACAATTTTGTCAGGAAAATTATACATCCTCCCAAATAAGAAACTCTTGGTTCATTCTAGCTCTAAGAATCACAACAGTTGTAGTTATAAATCACATTTTGTGAAATATACATTAAAATACACTTATAATTTTTATTTCTCTTTTTAAAGAAAAATTAATCAAATTTTGGTCCTCATTTTAAGTGGAGTCACTTTAAGATTCATTCACTCAACAAATATTTATTGAGAGTTTACCATGTGCCAGGCATTGTTCTAAATGCTTGGGATATATTGTGAACAAAACAGACAAGGATCCCTGCCCCTGTGGGGGGGATGTTCTCACAGGGAAACAAACACGACACAATAAATATATAAAACAAGAAAATAGAGAAGAATGAAGGGGATTGAGAGTGCAGTGTGGGTGGCACTGGCAGTTAAGCAATGGCCTGAATGAAATGAGGTTAGGGAAGTGGATACCTGGGAGAAGAACATTCCAAGCAGAGGGAACAGCTAGGGCTAAAGCCCTGGGATGGGAACGCATGTGGCATGTTCTAGAGACAGCAAGGAGACCAGTGTGGCTGGAGCAGAGTGAGCCACAAGGGACGGACAGGAGAGAGGTCTGAGGGGACCAGGGGCCAGATCATGGGAGGGTCTGTTGGCCTTTTCCTGGTACGAGTTCCTTGTACTTACTATCTATGTATCCTTGGAGAGGAGGGGGCTGTGTGTGTGAGTGAGTGTGTGCATGTGTGTGTGTGCACGTGTGGAAATTCTTTTCACTCACCTCTAGATGTATCTATCTTGATGTCCGACAGTTTAAAGCAATATGTCCAAAATAGAACTCCCAACCATTCAGTGGTACCTTCCTCTTGTATTTTCTGTCTCCATCAGGAGCATAAATTCTACCCAATTAATCAAGCTAGAAATTTCCTTCTCTCTCATGCCCCAAAGTCCTACAATTCTAGGCCAACCATACTCTGGAATTCACCCCTTATTACCATCCCCACTGCCTCTGCCTCCATCATCTCCTGCTTGGCCTCCTGCAAAAAGCTCCTTACATCCCTCTGCTTGCAGTCTCCGTGCTCTTGACAATTCAACTGATTTCTTCCAAACCTGAGTCTGACTTCATAACTCCCCTGCTTAAGGCCCTTTGGCTGCTCCCCACAAGCTACAGGACACAGCTCACTAATCAGGGTGGCTCCCAGGCCCTTCTGCATCAGAGTCCCACCCACCTTCCTGGTCTCATCTCCACTGCCCTCAGCTCCAGCCACCCCAGACAATCACCATCACCAGGACACATCTGCATTTTCATGACTTGGTGTATGATATTTCTAAATGTTGAAATGCTTCCTATCACTCTTGTGATCATTTGTGCATCCAAGATCAAGCTCAAGAGAACTCCACCATAACTCCCTCTCTCCGCTCCCCCCACCTTCCTAGCCATTTAGGCTCTTCTCTATACCCCAGCACACTCACACCCACCTCTGGCCTTGCTCTTTCAGTTATGCATAGAACCCCATTTTGCCACTGCGTGCCCTCACTGCCAAGGCAGGCCTCCAGCCTGCACGTTCCTACCACACCCCACCTGTTATTTCTAGTCCTGCCCAGGAGCTCTAACAAAGTTCACAATCAAGTGCAGCTAATGCCACTGAGGGCTGCAATTTGTTTCATTCCACTGTTCCTGCTACGGTGAGTACAATCCTCCCACGAGTACAGCCATGTACATTTAAGGTGGCAGAATTGGGACTTGAGCCAATTCCTAAATCCTGAGTTCTACTCCCCATGCAGATGTAACTCTGCATTTATGTATAATGTATAGAGTTAAAAAAAAAACACCCTAAAACATACATACTGCATAGATGTGTGTAAATATATACTGATAAATCCTAGATCTATTCTATAGCTTATGTATGTCCTTACCCACATATATAAGACCAAAGTACCATCCTTAGAAGGTTGTTTATACATAACAACATTTCTGCCAATAGGTATTTATGATCTTTGATATCATGGCATAAATAACTATATATTTCTTGTTATCTGTATATACCATCAGTAGTGTTATGATCTCAGTAGCTACTACTAATCAGCTACTACTAATAGATCTAGATACATAAGTACAATGTTAGGGTTCCAGTAATAACTGATAATCTAAAAATTGCCAATCCTGCTACCTCTAGTCACCCAGTCCCCAAAGGAAAAGTCACTTCTCAAATAAATGATGTTCTATCTCCCCAATGAAACAGAGATGCTCTCATTGTCTTAGCAGACTCTAATGGGGGGATCCTCTGCTCTTTTTCCCTGGGTTTCTAAGAGATGAGAAGTTGTGCCAGTGCTGGGCCAGTTCCCTTCCAGGCCTCACGGTGTCCAAGAGGGGTGAGGGAGGAGGCAGCGGCCCCAGGCGCCTCCTTACACCTCCGTTTCTGCTGTTGTCAGAAAGCTTCCTGGTTTCCTTTTGTGATCAGCCGGCCTGGAAAGGCTGCAGCAGATGGCTAATTACCATAATGCTCAGAGCTTTGAGGGTCCTGGGTGCAAACGCAGGCGTGACCAAGCCAAGAGCAGCTGCCTCTCATACGGCATGTGGAGCCAACACTCGGCTTTACCCACACCCCCATTCTGACCTTTCCAAAGGGAAGCTGATGGTGCAGACCAGAACAGATGGCCAAGAGAAGCATGAGGGAAAAGCCCTCCCGGCAGCTGTAGTGTCCCTTTTCCAGCCTCCTGGCCTAACAGCTTCAGAGCCGACATGAAGCTCATTATCCCCATTGTGTGTTTCTCTCGTGTTTATTCTCAGGGCAAGCACTAACCCTGATAGTTCTGTCCTCAGCAGTTCTAGCTACTGGGGAACTTGGTTTCTAAACCAAATGTTGCTTGAGGCAGTTTGGGTCTGCCTGACCCTGCCTGTTTCCTGACCTTGGCACACAAGTAAAGTTCTGGACACCCACCAGCTGATTTAGCACTTCCTTGTTGTCACTAGAACTGATCCTGAACTTGGAGGGATATAAGAACCTCTTGTCATACTTGGGATTTAACATCAAATCATATTAGCTACTCATGTGGTGTTGACCTCAAATGTTTAGAGTTGAAAAAGAAAGAGGGAAGAGTTTAAAAAAAAAAAATTAAGATCCCTTTTAAAGATGGAACCAAATTTTTGCTTAGGAAAACTCCTTGACATTCATGGGGGGAGGAGCTGGGAAAAATTACAAAAGATGTCCACGTACAATATGTCTAAATATTTAAAGTTGTAAATCAAGTTAACTGTTAAATAACGTGTGTCACACTCTCCCAACCTGACAAATATTCCTTCTTAATGAACCTGGAAGGCCAGGTTTGAATTTGAACTCCACAGACTTCTCCGAGTCTGAGCCAGAACCTAGTGTCCTAGGAAGAGCTCCTGGCCCATGAACCCACACTCCCTTTTCTTCCTTCCCCAATTCCATCCCACATAGAAGGAGCCTCTTGCACACATTGGAGAACACCCCAGCCTTCACAGCCAAGTTCTGCACATGCTTCTGCCCACAGCATCCACTTGGCCATGCTGGCAGAGAATTCTGGGGGTCCCAGGTACCTGGAGGATGGTCTAGAACAGTGATTAGCAAACTACAGTCCATGGGCCAAATCTGGCCTGCTGCCTGTTCTCGTAAGTTTTATTGGAAGATAGTCATGCCGTAGAAAGATTGTCTAGGGCTGCTTTCATGCTACAATGGCATATTTAAGTAGTTGCAATAGAGACCATATGGCCGCAAAGCCTAAGATGCTTTCTATCTGATCTAGAAGGTGGAGAGGAAGGCAAAGTCTGGGCAGGCATGTTCTCTTGGCCAGTTGGATGTCTTGGCATACAGGTAGGGACCCAGACGGAGGACAGCAAGAACAGAATCCTCTGAAGCACAGTGCCCAGAGACAGGCCTCTCTTCCCCGGGTCTAAGAGCAGTTCTGCTTCTGGACAAGCTTCTTGTGGTGGAAAAGTACCTCAAACCTGGAGGGCATGAGAAATTAATAGGAATTTGGTCGTTAGAGAGGAGAGAAGAGAAGGAAGGGGTTTGAGCAATGTGCCAGAAATAAAGAATTTTTAAAACTAGAAATAACATAGTCTTATCATAAGTTATGTGCATTGCTACAATATAATCCCCTTGCCACCCCAGATCTTGGATAAAGTCCGCTGTACACACAATGGCTTTGTGTGACTCAGTGGTTGTGGGTGCGTGGTAGGAATCAAGAAAAGGGGCTGATCCAAGTCTGGGTCTACATAGTAATAGAGGCAGTGTTTATGGAGTGGCAAAATAATCCCCAAACAATTCTGCAGAGGCAGGAAATGGGAGCTAAAGCTGACTGTGCATTTGCCTTGGGGACTTTTACCAGAAAAAAATGAGGAAGACATTGAACTTTAAACAAATTGAGGAATGAGTAAATTTTGCACAGCTGCAAAGGTTAGGGTGGTCCCAGTTACATTATAGCATACATTTTTATAGCTAGATATTAAGAGACATCTTTCTAAAAAACATGTGTATTTGACATATTTAAAAGTGCAAATCTTTTTAAAAATATGTCATCTATTCCTGACAACTGCACCTCTAGTTTGTTCTCTGAATATGATACTTGCCTTGGTGACCCATCCAATACTTTGATCCTCTTCCTCCAGGAACCTTCCTTGCTCTTCCCACACCAGGGTCCTGCTACAAGATGACAATTTTAGAGTTGACAAATCTGTATGCTCTAGGCACCTGACGGTCAGCTGTCCCTGGGTTCCCCAGGCTACATTTGGCTTGGCTCATGGGACCCACAACTTTGGGCTTTGAGCCTCAGTGCCAGTGGTTTCCTAGAGCACTACGGCCTGTTTTCTGCCTCTCAGTCATGATGAGCTACCCTCTATGGTGGGTTTCCCCATCTGGCAGTCTGGTTAGCCCCCTGGTATTAACTTCCTCTGATTCTAGTGCTCATCCTGTTTTAGTTTTAGGCCTGCCCCAGGCTGTGGGTCCTATTCCTCAGTCCTGGGCTTAATAAATTCTATTTCTTCCTCAATGAAGATAATAACCAAAATTCCACTGGGTAAATGCCATTCTTTTAGGATCTCTATTTTTCAGATTTTTAGTTATTTTTGGTATAAAATACTCCGACTTCACATTTTTCTCAGTTTGTTTTGTACTGCTGTAACAGAGTACTTAAAACTGAGTAGTTCATGAGGAACAGAATTTTATTCTCACAGTTCTGGAGGCTGGGAAATCCAAGATCAAGGCACCAGCATCTTACATGGGCCTTCCTACTGTGCCCTCACATGACAGAAGGTGGAAGGACCAAGTGCACAGGAGAGTAAACCCACTCCCATGAGCCCTTTTCAAAACAGCATTAATCTATTCATGAGGGCAGAGTCCTTATGACCTAAATGCCTCTCATTAGGCCCCACCTCCCCTACACTATCCCATTAGAGACTAGTTTCCAACACATAAATTCTGGGGGACACATTCAAACCATAGCATGCATGTATCTTATTTTCATATGCAACAAAAACAGTCCTTCGTGGTCACTTAGGTAATTGTATGCTAAGATTCTTCACAATAAAATTCTTGTTTCTTACAAATCTAACATCCATTCTATCCCAAGAATCTAAAAGTATTGGTCTTCATTATTGTTGAAACCATTTTCAAATCAGATTTCATCTGATCTCTATTTCCAGACCTTTCACCTTCTTGAAGAGCTCTGTTGGAAGTCATCGACTTGTTCATATTTGGGGAGCTAAATTGGACACTGATCAAATTATCAAACCTAAATGTTATGTGTGCAGTAAAAAAAAATGGCATCACACCAAAAATATGTTAACATGCTTTACCTTAGAGTGCTGAATTTCAGTACATAAATATAACTTTTTTGCAACCTTGACTGCATATCCACATGTTTGGGGAAGTTTTTAAAAAATACACGTCCTAGGCCAATTGAATCAGAACCTCTAAGAGCAGGGCCTGGGCATCTGATTTGAAAAAGCTCCACAGTGGATCTTGATGGGCAGATAACTTACAAACGGGTGAAAAGAAAAACGTACAGATATACAACTTAGTCATCAAGTTTAGCTTTACCTAGCTTTTGATTTTAGTCTGGCTCTCTCCTTTCAACTTCACAATGATTCACACCAAAATGAGTTGGTTTTTCTCTTTTAGTCCCTGATTTTTGAAGAAAGCAAGGTTCTTTCTGGCTCATTTCAGGTGAAACCCCTGAGTTGAAGTTGAAACTGCTCACTTCCTAAATCACATGCAAACTGAGCTCACTGTTCTCGTCCCCAAACCCTTTGTCTCCTGACCTTGCCCTTTACCCAAAGATGCCAGTCCATCTAAAGGCATGCTTCCTAATGAGCTTGGTAGCACCCTCTCAATTGGACTTCCTTTTCTGCCCTTAGATAAAGGTCTATGAAAGTCCTCCTGGCTGTGATCTTTTTCTTTCCTAAATGCTTCCCTCAACACCTGTTAATTTCTAGGTTCTTACAGCCTACCCTGATCCATTTTTGCCCCAAGGTGTCTGTTCCACAATTGTAATAGCCCCAACCATTGACATATTTTGTTATAGCATAAATGCCTTCAAAACCACATGCAAATAAACCTACACTAAACCTTTTGTCTGTGAGAGAAGGGTTGCAGCTGCCATGTGAATTGGGACATGGATTAGTCTTTTTTAATTGTTGGACTTTCCTTTCTTTCTCTTGTTCCTTTTATCTTTTAGGGACAGCAAATTGACCTTTGTTCTTGTTGTCAAGACAGGTATATTAGCTAAAATATTTTAGTTGCCAGTGATAGAAAAGTCAAGGGAATTTGCTGTCTCACCTATCTAAAAAGTGTAGGTGAAGGACACCCCTCAAGCACGTTGGACCCAGTGTCTCCAGTCTTACCAGACTCAGTCTCTCTCTTCATCTCTCACCCCTGCACTCCCCTGGGATGTCTTCATTCTCAGGTAAGCTTTCTCCACAGAGGGCACCCTCAGCAGCAACCAGCTCATAACCTACTAGCTTCTCTTTCACACCAGTGCCTACAAAAGTTCTAGAACTGAGGTCTGCAGGACAATTCAGGTGTGGTCAACAGTAGAAATGGGAATGGAAACTGGGCAGCCTGACACCATAGATAGAGTTACAAACAGGGATGTATATGCAGCAAGGGTCTCCCTTTGGGATTCAGGCATGTCTGGTCATGTCTGCAGGAAGGTGTGTGATGGGTTCACTCTGGGTTACTCGGCTTGAGAGATGAGAAGACTTTTGGGAAAGAACATGCAGAGTCAAGGCACAAATGTTTGATGCAAGGGGAGGAGGACTCATTGTCGTGAGTGTATCCAGGTTTTGTTGCTATCTCAGTCCCTTGGACACATGCCTAAGGAAAGATAGCAATAAAAGATCAAGTAATATTCATAAAGGCTGTTGAAGAAAATCCTTGTGAGACATTGGGGACAAAAGGCACTGCTTGGAAGCCACATAACAGGGAGAAGCAGAAATGGGGGGAAGAGATTCTCCACTCATCTAGGAGAACCTGATGGGCTTTGCTGTAGAATAGTTCTGGTGTCTGTCATGTTACTCTTAAGGGGCTGAAGGAGCCACATTGCAAGGATGTGGCAGCACCACACCGAGAGAAAAAGGAACCAAGGCTTTTTAGGGATGGGTACAGCTTTGCAGTCACTTCAAAATGGTCACCCATTCCCCTGTCACTACCGTGAGCCACAGTACATCAAGAAGGAGAGAGGCAAAATGGTCACACAATTGTTCTGAAACGACCTCTCAGCTACTTGAAGGACCCTCTCAGGCCTCCTTATTTGGAAAGGAAGTTGAGGGGGTTTGGAAAACCATGAAAAACCAGCATCACCACAGAAATATTTCTTGTTACTGTCATGTGACCCAGTCGGCTGGTAAGGGGGTGTCATGCTAGGGCCCACAAACCCTTCAAAACCATTGTACAGACTGGGTCACAGGCCCCTCACATGCCAGGCTGGGTCACTAGACTCCTCATACACAGGTCGTGAGCTAGGTAATTGTGAAAGATTCTGGAAGCCGTTGGCAGAGTTGACAGGTTCATTCCAAAGTGGGCTCAGAGCTCAGCCCTCATCTTCCTCAGCAGCAGCAGCAGCAGCCTACAGCAAACTTCAGCAGATCTGGCAGCAGCAGCGGTGGCTTCCCGGTGGCACTAGCAGCAACGGCTTGCAGCCACAGCCTCCAGCAGCAGTAGCAGCCTCCCCGTGGCTGACCCCCAGCCCACCTTCACTGGGATGAGCTATGTGGAGCTGTGGTAGCTATCTTGTGACCATGAGGAAAAGTTCAAGAAAATTGCAGAGATGCCAGTTCAGCGCCCTGATAACAGCAAACCACTGAACCAAAACCAGCTTGAATCTACCTCTGAACTTCTTTTTGCATGAGAATAATGAACACCTGTTTTTAAAGTCACTGTTAGTGAGATTTTCTATTATTTGCAGCTGAAAGCAATCCTAGTAATATATGGTCCTACTGAGTGTATTAATTCCAAACCTATTTTACAGTATATTTTCAACTGGAGATTTACATTACATGTACAACATAAACTAGGGGTTTCTATTTCTCATAATTTTTTGCTTGTTTGTGTGGCTGGCCAGTGCAGGGATCCAAACCAATGAACTTTGTGTTACAAAGTTGTGAGCTAACCAGCCTGCCTGTTTCTCATAATTGATCCTTGTATTAGTTTCCCACTGCTGCTGTAACAAATGTGGTGGTTTAAAACAGGATAAATTTATTATGTTAGAGTTCTGGAGGTCAGAAGTCCAAAATGGGATCTCTCTGGGCTAAAACCAAGTTGTTAGCAGGAGGCTAGTTGTTCCGGAGGCTCTAGGGGGAAATCTATTTCCTTGACTTTTCTAGCTTCTAGAGGTCATCCACATTTTTTGGTTCACGAACTCTTTCATTCTTCAGGTCAGAAACAGCTGGTCAAGTCTTCCTTATGCTGCGTCTTTCTGACAGATTCCTTCTGCCTCTAACTCTCACTTTTCACTTATAAGAATCTTGGCTGATCACATTGGGCCCCTGGAGGTCAGCTGCTTAACACCCTTAATTCCATCTGTAACCTTAATTCCCCCTTGCCATGTGACATAACATATTCACAAGTTTCAGGGATTAGGGGGCAGACATCTTTGAGGGGCCATTATTCTGCCTAGCACAATCGTGTTTCCACCCACAGGCTGCGTAGAAAAGGAAATGTTTGTGTTTCAGTGGAAATCTAGGCATGCCTTCCTGGGTTATTATGTTCTAGCTCTGTTCATTGTTATCGAGCCATTTTGTAACTCTTTGTAAATTGTAGGTAACTGTAAGATATGTAAATCCTGTTCTGCCTGGTAGTCATTTAATGGATCCCCTCCAACCCTGTTGGAATAACCAGTTTTGTCTCCATGTGCCGTTCATCTCATCATTTCTTTACTCCATAAAGATCTGTGCTGTTTTGATTTTCCTTTCAAACAGCTATAACATCTGTCTGTTGGAGTGAGCAGGACTGAAGCCATGTTGGGACCTAAAACCACATGGGCTGTAGGCAAATTTTAAAAAGACACAGTTTTGGGCCAGCCGATGGCTCATTTGGGAGAGTGGTGCTGAAAACACCAAGGCCATGGGTTCGGATCCCTATATAGGGATGGCCGGTTAGCTCACTTGGGAGAGCGTGGTGCTGATAACACCAAGTCAAGGGTTAAGATCTCCTTACCGGTCATCTTTTTTTTTTTTTTTTTTTTTAAAAAAGGGAGGGCGAGCCTCTGGCTCACTTGGGAGAGGGCGGCGCTGGGAGCGCCAAGGCTGTGGGTTCAGATCCTGTATAGGGATGGCCACTGGCTGAGCGATCCCCTTACCAGTCAAAGAAGTTTTCCCTCTTTTACCATGGTTATTTGATATTTTGAACCTTAGTTATGGGGCAAGATGACATTATTTATATGAATGTAAAGTCGTTTTCCAGCCAGCCTACAGCTGCAGACTATCATGTACTACATAGACCCTGAGATAACAGCAAAGATGGGAGCAGAAATCAGACAAGAGTCTTGGTGAGACTGCACCTGAGGCCTTGCATGAAGCCCTGGCTGCTCACATACCCCTCCCTCCTGCTTTTCATATCCCATGTTCCACTCCCTCAACCCCCTCTTTAAAAATCCCTCAGTAAACCTGAATCTTTGAGATGGCTTTAGCCTGGCCACTCTCCTTCAGGTTTACTGGAGAGATGGTTTAGGCTAACATCTACTCCAGAACACTGGTATTCCTGAATAAAAGCTGACTTCCATTTTTACCTACATTTGACTTTCACGTTGTTTTTTGCCTAGGGGTAGGCGGCCAGACCTGTGAGTTCGATATCAAATGTTGGGGAGCCTCATCCAGGAGCTGAGTGGCCCCTGTAACATGATCCCTCATATCATATGAGTAAAATAAAATCTTTAACGTGTTCACTTTTACATCTGTATAAGAGTCATGGTTTTACCTTTTTCTGAAGATTATCTTTAACACCTAGGACAACCCACTTCTGAATTGGAGTGAAGGTTTTTCATACAGGGAACCTATATTGTCTGCCCTCCCCACCGCACGTGGAGTCTGCAGTTCAACTCTGAACAGCCTGTGCTCCACACTTACTCCACGTCTCCACTGTAATCATCATTCTCCAGGATCCTTCTCATTGCTGTCGGTTCCTTTATTTCCAACCCCTAGAGACTAACCTTTCTTATTTTCAAGGAGGCTTCACAACTGACTAGAATTCCTCATGTTTGGGTAGGAGAAGAGGGACTTTTGGCATCTGCTCATCCCACCATCTTTGATAAAAAGTATATTTAATAGTATTTTTAAAATGCTCATAAATGTCATCTTAAAGAAAAAATAATAATTATGGAAAAAGTAATATGCATAAAGCAATAGCACTATTTTTAGTAATGCAAAGTTGGAAACCACCTAAAGGTCGAATAATACTGTAATAGATAACTCATAGAATTTACTCAATGATATGCTCTGTAGTCATTTTAAGTGGTAATTATAAAGACCATTTAGCAACACAGATAAGTGATTTAGTGAAAAAAGCAGACCCCAAACTATTTGTATATAATGATTACATCTATACGAAAGAAAGATATACCAAAAAAGACTTGAAGGAAATACCCCAAGACAATAATTTTAGGGTTATGGGATTTTGAGTGATTTTTTTTTACTCGTGTTTCCAATTTAAAAAATTACTGTAATCATTTAATTAATTAATTAACTGATTTAGTTTTAAAAATCTATTAAAATACAAGGTTTATGAGGAGAATCAAATTTAGTTCTGGAGATGTTAATTATGCAAATTTAGAAAAACTTGCTTCACTTCTTGATAGCTTCACTAATTAAAAATGTACACTCCTATATTCATGCTGTTATATTGTTTTAAATTGTTAATGGTTTTAATGAAAATATCATTTAAAAAATCATGGATTTGCTTTCATTAAAGCAAAGAAAGTAAAATTATAATAAATTCTGGTTTTGATAAAAATAAAATATTTTAAATTAAAATCATGTGTTTTAAGACACCTACTTTTAAATTTGCCAATGGTTTTTCAACTACTTTAAGTACTCTGGAAAAAAAATCAACCACTAAAATAAATACATGAAAACTAAAATAAGGTGCACATTTTTTTTTTTCTTAATTTTATTTTGTCGATATACAATGTGGTTGATTATTGTGGCCCTTTACCAAAACCCCACTCCCTCCTCCCTCTCCCCCCTCCCACCCAACAATGTCCTTTCTGTTTGCTTGTCGTATCAACTTCAAGGAATTGTAGTTGTTATGTCTTCTTCCCCCACCCCCGTTTTTGTGTGTGTGTGTGTGTGAATTTATTTATTTATTTTTAGCTCCCACCAATAAGCGAGAACATGTGGTATTTCTCTTTCTGTGCCTGGCTCGTTTCACTTAATATAATTCTCTCAAGGTCCATCCATGTTGTTCCAAATGGCAGTATGTCATTTGTTTTTATAGCTGAGTAGTATTCCATTGTGTAGATATACCACATTTTCCGTATCCACTCATCCGATGATGGACATTTGGGCTGGTTCCAACTCTTGGCTATTGTAAAGAGTGCTGCGATGAACATTGGGGAACAGGTATACATTCGACTTGATGATTTCCATTCCTCTGGGTATATTCCCAGCAGTGGGATAGCTGGGTCATATGGTAGATCTGTCTGCAATTGTTTGAGGAACCTCCATACCATTTTCCATAGAGGCTGCACCATTTTGCAGTCCCACCAACAATGTATGAGAGTTCCTTTTTCTCTGCAACCTCGCCAACATTTATCGTTCAGAGTCTTTTGGATTTTAGCCATCCTAAGTGGGGCGAGATGGTATCTCAGTGTAGTTTTGATTTGCATTTCCCGGATGCTGAGTGATGTTGAGCATTTTTTCATATGTCTGTTGGCCATTTGTATATCTTCCTTAGAGAAAGGCCTACTTAGCTCTTTTGCCCATTTTTTAATTGGGTTGCTTGTTTTTTTCTTGTAAAGTTGTTTGAGTTCCTTATATATTCTGGATATTAATCCTTTGTCAGATGTATACTTTGCAAATATTTTCTCCCACTCTGTTGGTTGTCTTTTAACTCTGTTAATTGTTTCTTTTGCTGTGCAGAAGCTTTTTAGTTTGATATAATCCCATTTGTTTATTTTTCCTTTGGTTGCCCGTGCTTTTGGGGTCGTATTCATGAAGTCTGTGCCCAGTCCTATTTCCTGAAGTGTTTCTCCTATGTTTTCTTTAAGAAGTTTTATTGTTTCAGGGTGTATATTTAAATCCTTAATCCATTTTGAGTTGATTTTAGTGTATGGTGAAAGGTATGGGTCTACTTTCATTCTGCTGCATATTGATATCCAGTTCTCCGAGCACCATTTGCTAAAAGGCCAGTCTCTTCCCCAGTGAATAGGCTTGGTGCCTTTGTCAAAGACCAGATGGCTGTAGGTGTGTGGGTTGATTTCTGGATTCTCTATTCTATTCCATTGATCAGTATGTCTGTTTTTATGCCAGTACCATATTGTTTTGGTTATTATAGCTTTGTAGTATAGTTTAAAGTCAGGTAGTGTTATGCCTCCAGCTTTATTTTCTTTTGCTCAGAATTGCTTTTGCTATGCATGGTCTTTTGTTATTTCATAATGTCTGGATAGTTTTTTCCATTTCTGAGAAAAATGTCATTGGAATTTTGATGGGGATTGCATTGAATTCGTATATCACTTTGGATAGTATGGACATTTTCACAATGTTGATTCTTCCAATCCAAGAGCATGGGATATCTTTCCATCTTCTCGTGTCCTCTTTAATTTCTCTCAGCAGTGGTTTGTAGTTCTCATTATAGAGATTTTTCACATCCTTGGTTAACTCAATTCCTAAGTATTTTATTTTTTTGGTGGCTATTGTTAATGGGCAGGCTTTCTTGATTTCTCTTACTGCATGTTCACTATTGGAGAAACGAATGCTACTGATTTTTGTGTGTTGATTTTGTATCCTGCTACTGTGCTGAAATCCTTTATCACCTCCAACAGTTTTTTTGTAGAGGCTTTAGGCTGTTCGATATATAGGATCATGTCATCTGCAAACAGGGACAGTTTGACTTCATCTTTTCCAATCTGGATGCCCTTTATTTCCTTCTCTTCTCTGCTTGCTCTGGCTAGTACTTCCAACACTATGTTGAATAGGAGTGGTGAGAGTGGGCATCCTTGTCTAGTTCCTGTTCTTAAGGGAAAAGCTTTCAGCTTTTCCCCATTCAGGATGATATTGGCAGTGGGTTTATCATATATGGCTTTGATTCCGTTGAGATACTTTCCCTCTATACCTAACTTATAGAGGGTCTTTGTCATGAATGAGTGTTGAATTTTATCAAATGCTTTTTTAGCATCTATAGAGATGATCATATGGTCCTTGTGTTTGATTTTATTAATATGGTGTATCACATTTATTGATTTGCGTATGTTGAACCAACCTTGCATCCCTGGGATGAATCCCACTTGATCGTGGTGAATAATTTTACGTATGTGTTGCTGTATTCTGTTTGCTAGTATTTTAGTGAGGATTTTTGCATCTATATTCATCAAGGATATTGGCCTGTAGTTTTCTCTTTTGGTTATATCTTTACCTGGTTTTGGTATCAGGATGATGTTTGCTTCATAGAATGAGTTTGGGAGATTTGCATCTGTTTCAATCTTTTGGGAGAGTTTGTAAAGAATCGGTGTCAATTCCTCTTTGAATGTTTGGTAAAATTCTGCTGTGAATCCATCTGGTCCTGGGCTTTTCTTTGTTGGGAGCTTTCTGACAACAGCTTCAATCTCCTTTATTGTTATTGGTCTGTTCAGATTTTCTACGTCTTCATGGCTCAGTTTTCGGAGCTTGTGTGTGTCCAGAAATTTATCCATTTCCTCCAGATTGTCAAACTTGTTGGCGTATAGTTGTTTATAGTAGTCTCGAGTGATTCCTTGTATTTCAGATGAATCAGTTGTAATATCACCTTTTTCATTTCTAATTTTTGTTATTTGAATCTTCTCTCTTCTTTTTTTTGTTAGCCATGCTAATGGTTTGTCAATTTTATTTATCTTTTCCAAGAACCAACTTTTTGATTCATTGATCTTTTCTATTGTTTTTTGGGTTTCAATTTCATTAAGTTCTGCTCTGATCTTAATGATTTCTTTCTGTCTGCTAACTTTAGGTTTGGATTGTTCTTGTTTTTCTTTTTTTTTTTTCTTTTTTTTTTAAATTTTATTTTGTCGATATACATTGTAGCTGATTATTGCTCCCCATCACCAAAACCTCCCTCCCTTCTCCCTTCCACCCTACCCCCCAACAATGTCCTTTCTGTTTGCTTGTTGTATCAACTTCAAATAATTGTGGTTGTTATATCTTCTTCCCCCCCACCCTGGTTTGTGTGTGTGTGTGTGTATGTGTGTGTGTGAATTTATATATTAATTTTTAGCTCCCTCCAATAAGTGAGAACATGTGGTATTTCTCTTTCTGTGCCTGACTTGTTTCACTTAATATAATTCTCTCAAGGTCCATCCATGTTGTTGCAAATGGCAGTATTTCATTCGTTTTTATAGCTGAGTAGTATTCCATTGTGTAGATGTACCACATTTTCCGTATCCACTCATCTGATGATGGGCATTTGGGCTGGTTCCAACTCTTGGCTATTGTAAAGAGTGCTGCGATGAACATTGGGGAACAGGTATACCTTCGACTTGATGATTTCCATTCCTCTGGGTATATTCCCAACAGTGGGATGGCTGGGTCGTATGGTAGATCTATTTGCAATTGTTTAAGGAACCTCCATACCATCTTCCATAGAGGCTGCACCATTTTACAGTCCCACCAACAATGTATGAGAGTTCCTTTTTCTCCGCAGCCTCGCCAGCATTTATCGTTCAGAGTCTTTTGGATTTTAGCCATCCTAAGTGGGGCGAGATGGTATCTCAGTGTAGTTTTGATTTGCATTTCCCGGATGCTGAGTGATGTTGAGCATTTTTTCATATGTCTGTTGGCCATTTGGATATCTTCCTTAGAGAAATGCCTACTTAGCTCTTTTGCCCATTTTTTAATTGGGTTGCTTGTTTTCTTCTTGTAAAGTTGTTTGAGTTCCTTATATATTCTGGATATTAATCCTTTGTCAGATGTATATTTTGCAAATATTTTCTCCCACTCTGTTGGTTGTCTTTTAACTCTTTTAATTGTTTCTTTTGCTGTGCAGAAGCTTTTTAGTTTGATATAATCCCATTTGTTTATTTTTCCTTTGGTTGCCCGTGCTTTGGGGGTCGTATTCATGAAGTCTGTGCCCAGTCCTATTTCCTGAAGTGTTTCTCCTATGTTTTCCTTAAGAAGTTTTATTGTCTCAGGGTGTATATTTAAATCCTTAATCCATTTTGAGTTGATTTTAGTATACGGTGAGAGGTATGGATCTAGTTTCATTCTCCTGCATATGGATATCCAGTTATCCCAGCACCACTTGCTGAAGAGGCAGTCCCTTCCCCAGTGAATAGGCTTGGTGCCTTTGTCAAAGATCAGATGGCAGTAAGTGTGTGGGTTGATTTCTGGATTCTCTATTCTATTCCATTGGTCAGTGTGTCTGTTTTTATGCCAGTACCATACTGTTTTGGTTATTATAGCTTTGTAGTATAGCTTAAAGTCAGGTAGTGTTATGCCTACAGCTTTATTTTTTTTGCTGAGCATTGCTTTGGCTATTCGTGGTCTTTTATTGTTCCATATAAATGTCTGAATAGATTTTTCCATTTCTGAGAAAAATGTCTTTGGAATTTTGATGGGGATTGCATTGAATTTGTATATCACTTTGGGTAGTATGGACATTTTCACTATGTTGATTCTTCCAATCCAAGAGCATGGAATATCTTTCCATCTTCTTGTATCCTCTCTAATTTCTCTCAGCAGTGGTTTGTAGTTCTCATTATAGAGATTTTTCACCTCCTTGGTTAACTCAATTCCTAAGTATTTTATTTTTTTGGTGGCTATTGTAAATGGGCAGGCTTTCTTGATTTCTCCTTCTGCATGCTCACTATTGGAGAAAAGAAATGCTACTGATTTTTGTGTGTTGATTTTGTATCCTGCTACTGTGCTGAAATCATTTATCAATTCCAATAGTTTTTTTGTAGAGGTTTTAGGCTGTTCGATATATAGGATCATGTCATCTGCAAACAGGGACAGTTTGACTTCATCTTTTCCAATCTGGATGCCCTTTATTTCCTTCTCTTCTCTGATTGCTCTGGCTAGTACTTCCAACACTATGTTGAATAGGAGTGGTGAGAGTGGGCATCCTTGTCTAGTGCCTGTTCTTAAAGGAAAAGCTTTCAGCTTTTCCCCATTCAGGATGATATTGGGAGTGGGTTTGTCATATATGGCTTTAATTATGTTGAGATACTTTCCCTCTATACCTAACTTATAGAGGGTCTTTGTCATGAATGAGTGCTGAACTTTATCAAATGCTTTTTCAGCATCTATAGAGATGATCATATGGTCCTTGTGTTTGAGTTTATTAATATGGTGTATCACATTTATTGATTTGCGTATGTTGAACCAACCTTGCATCCCTGGGATGAATCCCACTTGATCGTGATGAATAATTTTACGTATGTGTTGCTGTATTCTGTTTGCTAGTATTTTAGTGAGGATTTTTGCATCTATATTCATCAAGGATATCGGCCTGTAGTTTTCTTTTTTGGTTATATCTTTACCTGGTTTTGGTATCAGGATGATGTTTGCTTCATAGAATGAGTTTGGGAGATTTGCGTCCGTTTCAATCTTTTGGAATAGTTTGTAAAGAATCGGTGTCAATTCCTCTTTGAATGTTTGGTAAAATTCTACTGTGAATCCATCTGGTCCTGGGCTTTTCTTTGTTGGGAGCCTTCTGATAACAGCTTCAATCTCCTTTATTGTTATTGGTCTGTTCAAATTTTCTACGTCTTCACGGTTCAGTTTGGGGAGCTTGTGTGTGTCCAGAAATTTATCCATTTCCTCCAGATTTTCAAATTTGTTGGCGTATAGTTGTTTGTAGTAGTCTCGAATGATTCCTTGTATTTCAGATGAATCAGTTGTAATATCACCTTTTTCATTTCTAATTTTTGTTATTTGAGTCTTCTCTCTTCTTTTTTTTGTTAGCCATGCTAATGGTTTGTCAATTTTATTTATCTTTTCAAAAAACCAACTTTTTGATTCGTTGATCTTTTGAATTGTTTTTTGGTTTTCAATTTCATTCAGTTCTGCTCTGATCTTAATGATTTCTTTCCGTCTGCTAACTTTAGGATTGGATTGTTCTTGTTTTTCTAGTTCTTTAAGGTGAAGTGTTAGGTTGTTCACTTGCCATCTTTCCATTCTTCTGAAGTGAGCATTTAATGCAATAAATTTTCCCCTCAATACTGCTTTTGCAGTATCCCACAGGTTTTGGTATGATGTATCATTGTTTTCATTAGTTTCAATAAACTTTTTGATTTCCTGCTTGATTTCTTCTTGGACCCATATGTCATTAAGTAGAATGCTGTTTAATTTCCATGTGTTTGTATAGTTTCCAGAGTTTTGTTTGTTATTAATTTCTAGTTTTAATCCATTGTGGTCTGAGAAGATACATGGGATAATTCCAATTTTTTTGAATTTATTGAGACTTGATTTGTGACCTAATATGTGATCTATCCTGGAGAATGATCCATGTGCTGATGAGAAGAATGAATATTCTGAGGTTGTTGGGTGGAATGTTCTGTAGATATCTGCCAATTCCAATTGGTCTAGAGTCTTGTTTAGATCTTGTGTTTCTCTACTGATTCTTTGCCTAGATGATCTGTCTAATATTGACAGTGGAGTGTTCAGGTCCCCTGCTATTATGGTATTAGTGTCTATTTCCTTCTTTAGGTCTAATAGAGTTTGTTTTCTAAATCTGGCTGCTCCAACATTGGGTCCGTACATATTTATGATTGTTATGTCTTCTTGATGGATTAGTCCTTTTATCATTAAGTAGTGTCCCTCATTGTCTCTTTTTATGGTTTTTAGTTTAAAGTCTATTTTGTCAGATATAAGAATAGCCACTCCAGCTCGTTTTTCTTTTCTGTTTGCATGGTAAATCTTTTTCCATCCTTTCACTCTTAGTCTGTGTGAATCTTTATGGGTGAGGTGGGTCTCTTGTAGGCAGCATATAGTTGGGTCCTGCTTTTTGATCCAGTCAGCCAGTCTGTGTCTTTTAATTGGGGAATTTAAGCCTTTAACATTAAGAGTTGTTATTGAAAGGTGTTGATTTATTCCTAGCATTTTATTGGTTGTTTGGTTGTCTTAGGTGTCTTTTGTTCCTTGCTTTCTGATTTACTGTTTGGTTTCTTTGTTTGTTGGTTCCTTAGGTTGTAGATAGTGTTTTTGTTAGCTTGTTTTCTCTTCATGAATGCCATTTTTATTGTACTAGCGGGTTTAGATTTTTCTTAGGTTTTTATGGCAGCGGTAGTTATTTTTCAGGAACCAAACCCAGTACTCCCTTGAGGATTTCTTGTAAAGGTGGTCTTGTGGTAGTGAACTCCCGCAGTTTTTGTTTGTCTGAGAAATATACTATTTGCCCCTCATTTCGGAAGGATAGCCTTGCAGGGTAGAGTATTCTTGGCTGGCAATCTTTGTCTTTTAGTATTTTGAAAATATCATCCCATTCCTTTCTAGCTTTTAGGGTTTGTGATGAAAAGTCTGATGTTAACCTGATTGGGGCTCCCTTACAGGTGATTTGACGCTTCTCTCTTGCAGCTTTTAAGATTCTCTCTTTGTCTCTGAGTTTTGCCAATTTGACTATGACATGTCTTGGAGAAGGCCTTTTTGGGTTGAATACGTTTGGAGATCGTTGAGCTTCCTGGATCTGAAGATCTGTGATTTTTCCTATACCTGGGAAGTTTTCTGCCACTATTTTGTTGAATATGTTTTCAATGGAATCTCCATTTTCCTCCCCTTCTGGAATACCCATGACTCGGATATTTGAGCGCTTGAGGTTGTCTGATATCTCTCTCAGATTTTCTTCCATGTCCTTGATTCTTTTTTCTTTCTTTTTGTCTGCTTGTGTTATTTCAAACAGCCCATCTTCAAGTTCAGAGGTTCTCTCTTCAACTTCGACAAGCCTGCTGGTTAAACTCTCCGTTGTGTTTTTTATTTCGCTGAATAACTTCTTCAGTTCAGCAAGTTCTGCTACATTTTTTTTCAGGACATTGATTTCCTTGTATATTTCCTCTTTCAGATCCTGTATACTTTTCCTCATTTCATCATGATGTCTAGCTGAGTTTTCTTGTATCTCATTCAGTTTCCTTAGAATTATCACTCGAAATTCCTTGTCAGTTATTTCAAGGGCTTCTTGTTCTATAGGATCTAGAGTATGAGATTTATTAACTTTTGGTGGTGTACTTTCTTGATTTTTTGTATTTCTGGTGTCTTTTTTTTGGTGTTTATTCATTGTGGCAGGGGGTTTCACAGTCCACCGGTTTGAGACTAATGACTAACTAGGATGTTGCTGTGGTTGCCAATTTGGTATGGCTCCCGCCGTGACTGCTCAGTTGGCCTCTAGTGTCTTGTGTGTGTGGTTGCCTCGGGTCTTGGGCTTCTTCGGGGATCCACCTTTCTGGTCAGCTTGTACTCTGCTGGGCTGGTGGATCACGTACCACAGGGTGTGTGATCTCTGTTGAGCTTTCACTTTCTGTACAGGACTTCTCCCCGTTCCGTGTGCTCTGGCCCAGGCTGTTAGATCGTGCAGTGGCGACCCCACCGGGTGTGTGGTTTCTGTCATGTCTCCGCCTCCCTGGCCGCACGTCTCCCCCCTCTGTGCACACTGTGCTGGGCTGGGGTGTGTCTTCTGCACCCCTGGTCTATCAGCTGGGCCTTCAAGACCCTGCTCAGCACCGCCTCGCTCAGGAAGTCTACCAGGTTTCTGCTAGGCACAGACGACCGGTCTCTCTGGGTGCCTTTGTAGCACTGTGTAGATCTTTCTCGGGTCTTGTTCACCTTTGTATCCCCCCGGTATAAACCGAGTCTAGTGCCCGCCTGCAGCCTGGTCTCCGGCAGGTTCAAGCGGACCTGGGAACTCTCCTACCACACTATTCCCAACCAGAAATTCGTTAGGCTTTTTTCCAAACTGGTGGTCGCAGAGATGGTATCTGCCTCCCAGTAACAGGAAGTTTACCGGGGCCGGAGTCCAGGGTGTGGTGGAGTGACAGTCGGCCCGCCCGTACTTCCTAGCCCTCCCAACATTGGTCGGGACGCCCCACACCCCCAGCCCCGCCAGAGAACCACGGAGGGAGTGGGAGAGGAGGCCGGCCCGCAGGGTCTGGAAAGCCCCGCGCCAGGCCAAGCAAATGGGCTCAGTGATGGCCGAGCAGGGCGGAGCTGCCTGCACCTGGGAAAATGGAGGCAGCACCGGGGCAGTGAGTGGCCTGGTGGTGCAGGCGGGAGCCGCGTGGGCATCCACCCCCCGAACAGAGCTGTGCCAGGGATCACTCACAGTGCTGTGCCAGGTCGGGCGCTCGCTCTGTCTCTGGTTTGTTGCCCTCCGTGTTCTCGGCGCTGCCGCCTCAGGCTGTTCAGTCGCGGCGCCGCTCGGGCACTCCCAGGAATCTTCTTTAATGCCGGCCTGAAACCTCGAATCCTGAATAGGGCAGCTGGCCGCCTTCAGTGCGGCCCCAGCCTCCGGGATCCTGGCTGCATCCACAGCAGCCCTGGCGCCGTGTTCCCTGTTTCAAGACTCGCTTTTGCAGCTAAGAATCAGTTCTTTTCCTGCTCCACACTTCAAAGCTGTTGCCTGTAAATGAGGCAGCCTCTCCTGCCGGGGGCAAAGTGGTGTTGAGCCCCCACGACCGGCCAGCAGCAGCAGTCCTCCCTTAAGAGATGGCCAGAGGAAGGTCCACAAGTTTCCTGGCTGCCTGAGGCCCAGTGGCCACCTTTTCCACCTCAGCTACTCCGCGCCAGCCGCCGCAGCCACCGCCATCTTGAAACTCGTTCTTGTTTTTCTAGATCTTTAAGGTGAAGTGTTAGGTTGTTCACTTGCCATCTTTCCATTCTTCTGAGGTGAGCATTTAATGCAATAAATTTCACCCTTAATTCTGCTTTTGCAGTATTCCACAGGTTTTGGTATGATGCATCATTATTTTCATTAGTTTCCATAAATTTTTTGATTTCCTGCTTGATTTCTTCTTGGAGCCATATGTCATTAAGTAGAATGCTGTTTAATTTCCATGTGTTTGTATAGTTTCCAGAATTTCATTTGTTATTGATTTCTAGTTTTAATCCTTTATGGTCTGAGAAAATACATGGGATAATTCCAATTGTTTTGAATTTGTTGAGACTTGATTTGTGACCTAATATGTGATCTATCCTGGAGAATGATCCATGTGCTGATGAGAAGAATGGATATTCTGAGGTTGTTGGATGGAATTTTCTGTAGATATCTGCCATGTCCAATTGGTCTAGAGTATTGTTTAGATCTTGTGTTTCTCTGCTGATTCTTTGCCTAGATGATCTGTCCAATATTGACAGTGGGGTGTTCAGGTCCCCTGCTATTATGGTATTGTGTCTATTTCCTTCTTTAGGTCTAATAGAGTTTGTTTTATAAATCTGGCTGCTCCAACATTGGGTGCGTACATATTTATGATTGTTATGTCTTCCTGATGGATCAGTCCTTTTATCATTATGTAGTGTCCCTCATTGTCTCTTTTTATGTTTTTTAGTTTAAAGTCTACTTTGTCAGATATAAGAATAGCTACTCCAGCTCGTTTTTCTTTTCTGTTTGCATGGTAAATATTTTTCCATCCTTTCACTCTTAGTCTATGTGAGTCTATATGGGTGAGGTGGGTCTCTTGAAGGCAGCATATAGTTCAGTCCTCCTTTTTAATCCCATTAGCCATTCTGTGTCTTTTGATTGGGGAATTTAAGCCTTTTACATTAAGAGTTGTTATTGAAAGGTGTTGATTTATTCCTAGCATTTTATTGATTGTTGTTTGGTTGTCTTAGGTGTCTTTTGTTCCTTGCTTTCTGATTTACTGTTTGGTTTCCGTGTTTGTTGGATCCTTAGGTTGTAGATAGCCTTTTTGTTTGTTTGTTTTCTCTTCATGAGTGCCATTTTTATTCTACTAGTGGGTTTAGATTTTTCTTGGGTTTTTATGGCAGTAGTAATTATTTTTCAGGAACCAAACCCAGTACTCCCTTGAGAATTTCCTGTAAGGGTGGTTGTGTGGTGGTGAACTCCCACAGTTTTTGTTTGTCTGAGAAATATACTATTTGCCCTTCATTTTGGAAGGATAGCCTTGCAGGGTAGAGTATTCTTGGCTGGCTATCTCTGTCTTTTAGTATTTTGAATATATCATCCCATTCCTTTCTGGCTTTTAGGGTTTGTGATGAAAAGTCTGATGTTAGCCTGATTGGGGCTCCCTTATAGGTGATTTGACGCTTCTCTCTTGCAGCTTTTAAGATTCTCTCTTTGTCTTTGAGTTTTACCAATTTGAGTATAACATGTCTTGGAGAAGACCTTTTTGGGTTGAATATGTTTGGAGATCGTTGAGCTTCCTGGATCTCAAGATCTGTGATTTTTCCTATACCTGGAAAGTTTTCTGCAACTATTTTGTTGAATATGTTTTCAATGCAATCTCCTTTTTCCTCCCCTTCTGGAATACCCATGACTCGGATATTTGAGCGCTTAAGGTTGTCTGATATCTCTCTCAGATTTTCTTCAATGCCTTTGATTCTTTTTTCTTCTTTTTTTGTCTGCTTGTGTTATTTCAAACAGCCCATCTTCAAGTTCAGAGGTTCTCTCTTCAACTTCGACAAGCCTGCTGGTTAAACTCTCTGTTGTGTTTTTTATTTCGCTGAATAACTTCTTCAGTTTGGCAAGTTCTGCTACATTTTTTTTCAGGGCATTGATTTTCTTGTACATTTCCTCTTTCAGGTCCTGTATACTTTTCCTCATTTCATCATGTTGTCTAGCTGAGTTTTCTTGTATCTCATTCAGTTTCCTTAGAATTATCACTTGAAATTCCTTGTCAGTCATTTCAAGGGCTTCTTGTTCTATAGGATCTAGAGCTTGAGAGTTATTATCTTTGGGTGGTGTACTTTCTTGATTTTTCGTATTTCTGGCATCTTTTCTTTGATGTTTATTCATTGTGGCAGGGCGTTTCACAGTCCACATGTTTGACACTATTGACTGACTAAGATGTTGCTGTGGTTGCCAATTTGGTATGGCCCCCTCAGTGAGTACTCAGTTGGCCACTAGTGCCTTGCGTGTGTGGTTGCCTTGGGTCTTGGGCCTCTCTGGGGAGCCACCTCTCTGATCAGCTTGGACTCTGCCGGGCTGCTGGGTGATGGGGCGGTACCGCAGGGTGTTGCTCCTGCCGCTGCCGCTTCCCCTGCTGCTGCTGCTACGCCACTCACGCCGCTACCACCGGCACCACTGCCGCTGGCTCCACTGCCGCTGGCTCTGCTGCCGCCGGCTCCACTGCCACCGCTTCCCCTGCTCCCGCCGCTGTTGCCACTACTGCTGGTGCCGCTTCCCCCGCTGCTGCCGCTGGCGCCACTACACCGGTGCCGCTTACACCGTTGCCACTGCCGCCAGCTCCTCCGCTGCTGCCGCTGCCGCCGCTACCACTGGCACCGCTTCCACCGCTGCCTCTGCTGTCGAGGGCGCCACTGCCGCTGCTGCCATTGCCACTGGCTCCTCCGCTGCTGCTGCTGCCGCCCGTTCCTCTGCTGCTGCCGCTGCCGCTGGCTCTGCTGCCGCTGGTTCCTCCGCTGCTGCCGCTGCCACCGGCTCCGCTAGTTAAAGCCCCCTTGAGCCAGTGCTCAAAGAGCAATCTTAAAGTCTTCTAAGTACATGGCAGAAAAATCAAATATCTATCTAATTAACTGCCAAAGTTCTGGAGGCTGAGAAGTGCAAGACCAAGGAGCTGGTAGATTTGTTGTCTGGTAAGGGCCAGAGTTCTGGTCACAGACAGTGACTTCTTGCTGTGTTCTTAAATGATAGAAGCTGGGAGAGCGTGGTGCTGTCAATCCCAAGTCAAGGGTTAAGATCCACTTACTGGTCATCTGCCTGCACACAAACTCCTGTGAAGGCCAGAGGCTGTGTCACTGGGCCAGATCCCCGCCTCCCCTCATGCCACCTCACACCACGCGCCCGCCATAAGGTGCACATTTTTATTTTTCCCTTTGCCTTTGGCTCCAATATGACTTGGCCCAGCACTGTCAGATCCCATCTTTATTTAAAATTTTGATGTTCTGTTCATCAGGGATTTCCCTGCATTAATTTTGACTTTTTACAATATTATTTATCTTGAAAAAAAGTGAAACAAAAAAAGACAAAAATAAAAAATAAAATATTATTCATCTTGATCATTGATTTCTTGGAACTTCCTGAAATTTTGCACCAGACACAAAAGCCTTATTTTTCTCCCTCTAGTCCTAGCCCTGAATCACAAGTCTAGGATGTGCTCTGGTAAAAATGAACACTTCAGAGTTGAGTTGGAAAATATCAGTAGGAAAAAATATCATTTTAATCAGAGTGTGTATTAGTTCATTTCTGTTGCTTATAACAAAATACTTGGACTGGGTAATTTTTAAGAAAACAAAATTTATTGCCTACAGTTTCAGAAGCTGGAAGTCTATATCCAGGGAACACATTTGGTGAAGGTCTTGGTGACAGTGACCCAGGGGTCCCACACGGCAAAAAATGGCAGAGCAGAAAAAACTAACCTCTTCATTCACTCTCCTTTCAAAGCCCTCCAAACCACACCCCCAACCACCATTTTTAATCCATTCAGTATGGCATGGTCCTGCAATCCAATCACCTCTTCAAGGCCCCACCTTTTAATTACCATAATAGGATTTCCCACCCTCAACAATTACAATGGGGATTTAAGCTTTAAAGAGGTTTGGGCGGGGGGGGTCATCCAGTCTACAGCAGGGTGGGAATGGGGCGGGAAGAGAGTCTGGAAACATTTGCACATTAGTAATTTCTTACTCTGTCACATGTTTACTGGAATTCCAAGTAGGAGTTCATTAGCTTCTGTTTCTTTTTTTTTTTTAAAAAGTTCATTAGCAAAAAGAGTCCAAAAGTTAAAAAAAAAAAAAAAAGTTTGAAAACCACTGATTTCATCTCAATTCCCCTCACTTAAAAGGTAAAAAGTTAGACACACAGGTCATGTAGGAAATTAATTGGACAGCTGGGTCTAAAACTCAGGTTTCCTAACTGGGATTAGCAAAAACTATAAGAAACAATATTCCTTCACAGGAGTAATTATAACTAACAACATCTCAATTGTGCCCTCCTTCTCCCACTTCTCACCAATAAAACACAACTAAGACAACTCTGCAAAGACTTTTATTATCAAAGCCATAGCTCAGAAGCCAATGTTGAATTCAAAGAACACATAACACCTGGACATTTTCTCATCCTAAGAAAAGATATAAAAGAGCACCACTTTCTGTTTAACTCTAGTAAGGGAAAGCAGAGTAAAATGAAGTTGCTGGAGATTGAGTGTATGTGTTATGTTTCAATTCATATGTTGAAACCTAATCCTCAGTTGATAGTACTTAGAGGTTTGGCCTTTGGAAGGTGATTAGATCATGAGGGTGGAGCCCTCAAAAAATGGATTGGTGCCTTATAAAAGAGGCCCTAGAGAGATCCCTGTTCCCTTCCACCATGTGAGATTCCAGGGAGGAGACGATCACCTATGAACCAGGAAGTGGATACTGAATCTGCCGGTGCCTTGATCTTGGACTTCCCAGCCTCCAGAAGTGTGACAAATAAATTTGTGTTGTTTATAAGTTACCCAGTCTATGGTTTTTTGCTATAGCAACCCAGAAGAACTAAAACAGAAGCAGTAATTTAAGCGGATGCTGTTAACTGGCATTCATTTACCCGATCACAACTGCATGCAGTTCTTTGGGTATCCACCCTTCCCCATTCTTGATCCATGTATTTGGGGGCCTTTCCCCACTCCCTCTCAATTGCAGGGGTGCAACCAGTAAGTGTATCATGTACTCTGCCTTGACTGATTGATTCAAGTGTGCTCACATGACCCAGTCAGTCAGAGCCCAATGAGAAAAAATAAGGCTTTTGCTGGGACTTTTGGGAAATAAAATCTGGGTCACTCGGGTGGAACTTGAATCTGAGAGAATACATGATCTGAAGTTGCTTCAGCCCTCTTTTGACTGTAAGAGGGGTGTGTGCTTGAAATTGAAGCCAACCTGGAGGAGGACAGACTCAAAGGATAGAGCAAGAAAGACCAGCTCTTCGTGACACGCTGGCTGCTGCCTGATGTCAGCATTAGTGCAGAACTTTCAGACACGTGAGCCATTTTGGCTTATGTCAGTTTGAGTTAGATCTTCCACTTGCAATCCGAAGAGATCTAATTGATATGATTGATAAGATTTTGAGTTTCTTAAGTAAAATATAAGATTGTTCCAGTTCTAGTATTTCTTTGAACTTTGTTCTATGTTTATCTTCTTTTGTAAATTTTCAAATTTAAAAAAATTTGGTATTCATAATGTTATTTTTTATTACATGTTCATATTTTTAATGTAAAAAGAATAAGTGATTGAATAATTTGCTAGATTATAGAGATTCAGCCCAAAGAAAGCCAATTTCATTGACTTAACTGTATGCAATAATAAGCCAGAAAATATCTTCAGTCCAAAATAGATGGATTCTCATCCTGAAGGGGATGAGTTTAATTGAAAAGTAGCTAGAGGAAAAAGATGGACTAAAACATGAGGTAATTCTAAAGAAGGCAGGAAAAAGAAATGTAAATTTGAAAGCAAGACAAAAATAGCACAAAATAAAATGGTAAACGTAACTTCAAGTACACCAGTCATTGCAAGTGAAGTAAAGGATCTCATTTAGTTAGTTTAGTTAGTCCAGTTTACTAAACTTAGAAGACAGAGTTTGTCAGACAATAATAAAATTAAATTCAACTATATGCTTTTTACAAGAGACACACCTGAAACATAGAGACACAGAAAGGTTGAAAGTTAAAGGACATAGAGTACAGCCTTTTAACGTCATGGGCATGGGTTTAGATCCCCACACCTGTCAGCCACCAAAAAATAAAAATAAGAGAGAAAGTTAAAGGACATAAAAACTGAAACCACACACAGTGTGGTCAGTGCTGTGATTGATAGAGGGATGCTTACAGAGCCGTGAGAACACACTGAGAGGGAGGGAGGCGTTTGAGTGGAATTTTGAAGGGTATTCCATTCAGCCACCTATTGTTACAGGGCACAAAGTTCTGGCTGCCTGCACCTTTCAAAAACAAACTACTCAAAAGTCAAATGTTGGTGAAAATGGAAGTCAGCTTTTACTCAGGAATACAGTGACCTGAGGAGAGGTGTTAGGCTAACCCATCTCTCCAGTAAACCTGAAGGAGAACGGCCAAACTAAAGCCATCTAAATATTCAGATCTACTGAGGAGCTTTTAAAGAGGGGGATAAGGAAATGGAATGTGGGAAAGGAAAAGCAGGAGGGAGGGGGATACGAGCCTTGAGAGCTTCGTGCAAGGTCTCAGGTGCAAAGTCTTGCCAAGACTCCATCTGGTTTCTGCTCCGGTCCTTGCTGTTATCTCATGGTCCTGCTGGAGGGATGGGATCGGCATAGCTTTATTGGTGTCTTTCTTGGTTTCCCAGTGTCTACAAGTCTGCAGTTTAGGCTGGCTGGAAAATGACTTTACATTTATATAAATAACGTCATCTTACCCCATAACCAAGGTTCAAAATATCAAAATAACCATGGGGAAAGAGAGAACTCAAAGAAATGCATGCCAAGAAAAAAAACTCTGTCCTTTTAATATTTGCTTACAGCTCATGCAGTTTTAGGTCCCAACATGGCTTCGGTCCTGCTCACTCCAACACTATTGGATAATGTTCCTTGATAATCCTGGCTGGCCTCCTACTCTTGATTCCTGAAACACAGCACCAGTATGCTTGTGACACTGAGGTGAAAGGGTGAACTACAGGAGAGTAAGGTGGACCTTGGACCTGGAACCATCACTGTCATTAGGTTGGGGCAGCTGGGAAAAATTCAGTCGGATGAGTGGCAAGTCATAGACAGGCTCAGATCAGCCTCAGGGAGGTCCAGTAAGAGATGAAGATTAGAAGGAGAAGGAGCAGGGGAGCAGGGAGTACTTGGAAATCCAGGAAGATGGCTGGAAAGTTCCTATTTGATGTCAGTGCTAGGAAGGGGAGGGGAGTTAGAGAGAATAGAGGCAGAACTGACAACCTCAAAGTATGAACCCTGCTATGGGTCAAATGTGTCCCCCCAAAATTCATGTGTTGGAAACTTGATCTCCATTGTAACGGTGGTAAGAGGGCAGGAAATCCTATTATGGTAATCGAAAGGTGGGGACTTTGAGAGGTGATTGGATCATGAGAATGGTGTCCTCGTGAATGGAGTTTCTGTCATCTCTCCAAATGGAGGCAGGATTGGTCCTGGAGAGCCTGTAGGGAGAAGCCACCTGGGCCAATTATGGGAAAAAGGGGCATCTGAGCTGAGGAACCAGGTAGGCTCTGATACCACCATGAGAGCTCTGTCCCTTCAGGTTCCATGATTCCCAACCCAAGCTCCTCTTTTGAACTGTGGCTACTCTGGGAAAGGGTCACCCGTTAAATCACTCTGTATGAGTGAGTTTATCTGATGTCTTCCTGCCTGTTAGAAAGAATCTAAAAATTTCAAAGTCCTGGGTGCCTGGGAAAGAGAGAACAGACAGGGTGGGTACAGAAGAGAGGCACTGCGAGCGACAATTGAGGCCCCAGAGACAAGTTTATTGACTTCTGTCTGTTGATGACCAGCTCTGCCTATGGTGTCTTAGCACCATTCAGGAGTTCCAAGACAAGCTCCCCCCAGCTGAGAGCTGTTGGTCATAGCTGTAGTGTATATATAATGCCATGTAATGACTGGTTGGGGTTAATCAAATATAATGCCCAACCCAGACCTATTAAATTTCACCACAAAAGAGGCTTTAATCAGTCTTTTATCAGCTTGGTGCTCTTGCCTAAGAAGACTGTCTTTGTTTGCCCATATAAGAGACAATGGCAGAGCCAGGATCAGCCTGCTCTCTGGAATACAACAAGCGAATTGTCTACAAACAACAGATCATTCAAGGCCATGGGAGAGGACAGGCAGGAGAGGCCGCATGAATCTACAAAAGTGTTCACTGTTAATGGTCATGGCCCCGAGTGTTTAAATTCAGGCCACATTCCTGCTGGAGCTTCCAAAATATAGGGAGGGCAGAAACAAAAAGACGCCAGTGTGCTCCATGTAAATCTATCTGGTTTTGGCCCTCTGCAGGACATTCTTGTTTGCTGCTTGCCGAAAGGAGAAAGGAAAACTGACATTTGGTTCTCTCACCAGGCAAAGCTCAGATCTCCTGGGAGTTGGATGTGCTTCACAGAGCCATGGATCAAAGTGATGAGAGCAGGTTCTATGCCAAACTGCACCTGTGCCACTGCCCAAGCACCTCTTGGGCAATAAAGAGATGGGAGGAAAAGGGAGACAAAAGGCAGTGAAGAGGACAGAGGGAAGAGGGGACTTACCCTGACCCAAAAGCCACTTGATTCAATTCTGTTCAACAAATATGTGAATGTTTTTTAAGAGGCAGGCTGGGATACACCCAGATACAAAAACAAATACAAATAAAAAAATCCACCTGTTCTGCTTAGAATTGGAGAATGTTAAAGCTGGGAAGGTCTCAGATCATCTCTCTTTATGTTGTTATGGTCTTCAAATGAGAGCATGGGTTAAACACAGCCCTAATTTATAAGAGTGACCTCAAATTCAGGTATAATTCTGGGGCTGTTGTGGGAATGTGGAGGAGGAAGAATTGAGAATGACTGATCTGGTCTCATCCAGGCATCTTCCTTGTGAAAATGGAAGTTCTAAGAAGCAAAGTGGCTTGTCCAAGGACACTCAGCTATTTAGCAGCAGAGAGACAATTAGATCCCAGGACTTTTGATGCCACACCCACAGCTCAGCCCATTGTGCCACAGTGTCTCCCCTCTCAGGCTTCCTGGGAAGATGCAAGTCCTGAAAGTCCTTAAGCTAGGACTGACTGTCCTGGCTTGAGCTGTTCTCACTGATGTGTCGTCCATCAGCTTCTGGATCTTTAAGCCCATCACTTCTGGTCCTCAGAGTTTAGATTTTGGTTATAAACCAAGATGTTCCCTTCTGCTCTATTTGGAACTTTGTGTGGACCTGGGAGTCTTTAAAGGAATAGCAGGAAGTGGAATGGATGAAGTTATACTGACAGTAAAGGAGAAAGGGAAAACCTTTCTCATGGGACCAAATCCATGGTCTCTAAGCTCCAGTTCATAGTGAAGATAGGAGTGGCATCTGCCTAATTCAGTCTTCCTCAGAGCTTCATTCAAATATGTATGGGGGCTGCTAATGATAGGACATCCCCATGACCAGGTGGGAGAGAGACCTGGGACGGTTCTACCTGTGGAAGGTTCAGTGGATGTATGTGTCTGAAGAGAAAATGCACAGTACCTCACCTGGATGGCCATTTGGTGTGAGATGGAAGGGAGATAAGAAAAGGACTAGGGAAATATGAAAGTCATTCTGTGCCTTGTGACGAGTGCCAGCAGTCAGAAGTCTCCTGCCTTTCTCATTTGTCATCTGGTGTTGCTGACCCATGCTTTGAAATGCTTCAGCTTCCCTAAAGATACTCTGAGCTGTAATTGCAGATTTCCCTTTTAGGTTCCTGTTCTCTCCCATCTTGCTCTAGACAATCAATTCAAAATCCTTCCTCAGGCAATGTGCAAAATGACTTTGCAGAGTTGATGAAGGATCTGTGGTGTGGCCCATGTGAGTTTATAGATTTTTTTTCCTGCATGTAAATGGGAGTGGTGATGGCAAAGTGGTTATTAGCTAAATTAGTATAATTTGAACTGGTGGGGCTTGGTGATATACTCTCTTTGATAATAACTTCTTTATAAATTATATCAATTATGACTTTGCCTTGCACAGCAACAATGGAACTGGAAGCTTTCTATTTTCTTTCAGCCTTCAGTGGTAATTCTGCCTCAGGTTTATTTACTTATGTTCCTGGCAATTAAGTGCTATCCCAAAACATATAAACAATTTCCTCCTTTTAAAATCATTATGCAAGGAGTGTCGTGTAAAAGCTACTGTTACTTAAAATACGATCTTGGGAAATAAATAAGAGGGAACTCTCTTATTCATGAAACCAGCAAGGAGCTGTTATTAAAAATCTTAGTAGAGAGGTGGGAGCTAAAAATTAATATATAAATTCACACACACACGCACACACACACACACACACACACACAAAACCGGGGGGGGGGGGAAGAAGATATAACAACCACAATTACTTGAAGTTGATACGACAAGCAAACAGAAAGGACATTGTTGGGGGGGAGGGAGGGAGGGAGAAGGGAGGGAGGTTTTGGTGATGGGGAGCAATAATCAGCTACAATGTATATCGACAAAATAAAATTAAAAAAAAAAATCTTAGTAGAGAAAACTATGCTTGTCGATTCAGTTTACTTTTCCACCCCTCTCTTTCTAAACAACGTTGAGTCTTTCCCTTTGGATGATTTTTTACCATAGAGGAGGAAAACAAACAATGAACAAATATTTTGATGATTTTGACTACGGTTGCTGAAATATGGCCTGTGGGGAAAAAAAATAAACATAAGAATTATCACATGTAAGTAATTCTCTCCACACTAAGGACAGTGAACTGTCAGGGTTTACCTGCTTGAAGCTGCAGCCGCAGCTCTCAGCACATTGCCCTTTCAGCTAAGTGCCTGACGCATACCCTGCAGGTGCACCCTCATGCACCCGCACCCAGCCTTCACTCTTCCCAGGCTCTTGCCATCTCTTTGCCTCAGCAGTCGCCATTGGCCCTTCCTCCCCGCAGGAAACAGTATTGACCTTGGAGTCAGAGTGACCTGGTTTAAATCCAGTAGGTAGAACCACATGAAATTGCTGTTTTTATATACCAAAGATGGTCCAATACTGGCAATTACTGTGATCCAACCTAATATTACTACCTCATTATCATTATCTCTAAGATACTGTATTTTAAATCCTTATGTTTTCCATTGTGGGCATACTATGAATGATAAGAGGCAGCAGTGGTTTTTCATTCCGGGTTAGTTTCACAGGCCTGTTTTGAGACCCTCCTCTTCATTCCAGAACTGCTTTTGTGTTGGGAATACCCAGGTGAGGGCAGGTCCCAGTTCAGTGAGGCGGACATATAAACAGAGCAGTCAGGTGACATGTGCAAGGAGGAATTTGGCAGCATACCCACAGTACAGGATAGCATGGAGGAGGAGGTTCTGAACTTTGGGAAACATGGGGGAATGAAGGCAGCCTTTCCCCAAAAAAGATGCCTCATCAGGCTGCTGAAGACCAGTTTGGTGGGGGTCATTGCAGTCTGTGTGTTCAGAGAAACCCGGGCTGTCGGGAGTGTGAAAGAGAGGGAGCACTACCATAGAATGAGGCTGGAGAGACAGACAGGACTCCCTGGGTTGTCAAAGCTTGTCAACTAAATGCAAAATGGTCACGTAAACACATCACTGGCCCTCTTCGCAGGACCTGAAGGTGAGGAGCCCTAACATCTCAGCTTCATTATCTCCCCAAAACATCTGCCCTTGGCAGAGCCACACTGTGAGGGGCCTTGTTAAAGATCAGGGGACAAGAACAACAAACAAACAAACAAACAAATAAATAAAAATTTTAAAAAATTAAAAATTAAAAAATTAAAAATTAAAATAGCAGAGGACATCCTTGCAGACCATGGGGAGTTACTGAAGGATCATAGGCAGGAAAAGTGACATTGTCAGATTTGCCTTTTAGAAAAAGCACCTAAGGGTCTGTCTGGAAGATGGATCAGAGGAGCTTGTGTTAGATGGTAAAAAAGCCAATTAGGAAGCTATTTGACAACCCAGAAGAAAGCCAAGAGTCTGAACATGGCAGAGTTCATGAGGAAGGAGCTGATCCAGCCTCACTTAGCAAAAGTCTCAGTGGGATAGTCATCCCAGGAGGCTGGTCCTCCTGTCCCTAAGCCCATCCTGAGTAGGTGGCAAATGTTTTCAAAATCAGGATCTCCACCTGGTAAAGTCCTGAATTAGTCCCATGACCAGAGGCCTGTCACCCCACCCATGAGTGATGAGTCATGGCACCAGCATGCCCACTCAGGCCTGGTTATTCCTTACTCCTGCTCTGCCCTTCATATGCTTGGGTTCTGCCTCAGTTTCCTCTGCTGGGCTCAATGTCTGTCCCTAAATCCTGAGCTGATTGGCCAGGGCTCTGTCACCTACTTAATTCCTGCCATCCCCTTCCTGTTCCCCCAAACCTTGGACTGAGCCGTGCATGCCATTCTACTGGGAAAACCTTTATTTATCTTGTTCTTCCTTTGAAATGCTGTGCAGGAGTCTGCTCCTCAGTTGTCCTTCCCTGGCTGCCTCCCTCTGTTCCTCCAAACTCAATGACGCTCTTATCTCTTCTGCATTTTGCACATGTCTTTATTACTATATGTATTATTTGCTATAATATTTATTTGTGTATGTGTTTGTTCCCCCCCACTTCACACACACACCCCTTAGATCCTTGAGGTTAGGAAACATGTCTCATACTGTCATCTCCCAGTAGCTCACGCAGTCCCTAGCAAATAGTAGGCACTTAGAAAGTGTTGGGTAAAGTGACTTGAGTTGAATTCATTCCTCCCCTCTTAATAATACAACACTATACAGTACAAATCCAGCTACAGTCTAGATGTGCCTGCCTTCTTAGGACCGCAGGGCCCCAACCCACCTGGCTTTGCATGTCTTCTATTGTCTGCACTTCCTGCTCCAAGGCCTCCATTAAAAGGGTTGAATGGCTCCTGTTATACTTCACTCAGAATCAAGCCTGAGTTTGACATGTCCCTTGGATTGCATATCCTTCCTCAATACCCTCCTTCAGCTGGGCAAGATTCCCTATAGTCAGTCCTTGATCAGTTTCTACTTCCCAGTCTGATTCCAAGATGCTTTGTGACCTCTCTGGCCATGCTGTTTGGATAAGAGGGGGATACTTAGTCCAAAGGCAGCCAACTCATGGGTTAGATCATACCTATGAGATAGCCCCATGGGAAAAGTTTTGACCAAAGGTATTATATAGGTTAATCAGATTGACAGGTCATATGGTGAAGAGTATCACTTTCAGAAGTCTTCTCTTACCTTAGCAGGAGAGCTATAGATGGGGTAGTTTCTCTTAGGAAGGGACTGTGGGTAGGGCAGGTCTCCTGGCTGGGCTCATCAGTACACTCTCTATCTGCCTAAGTTTTTCCGCTTTCATTATTGTCCACCCTTGACTAGAGTCACCTGAGACCTGAAACCCTACTTAATTGTCTTTTTTATCCCAGCTCTTCATCGAGCTGTCAAGAACTATGATGGGGTCTAAGATTTTACTGTACTTACAACCTAACAAATCATCTTGACACAGGGTCATTGAGACTAGCAAAAGACATGAGGCTCCTGGGTCAGAGACAAAGGACCGTTACAGCATAGCAAGTAGCCTGAGCATTAGCATATTTGCCTCAGTTCCCCTTGTTTCCTGCTTTCATTACAGTAGAGAAACTCTGAGCTTAGAGACCTAAATCTTGTGTTATGGGTGGTAAACATGCCGGCTCTTTGCTCTGGAGGGAAACATTCTCTTTGTTATACTGGACAGTATGCATGGCTGGCTTTTTCTCTAGATGAGACACTATTTCTATCTTCTAAGGCTGTTTGTTATTCAAGATAGTCTTGAATGAAGGGCAGTAAGTACCTTACACACAGATGCAGAAATGCAAGATATGCATGGAGAATTCTCTCCCAACACTAACCAGCAACCCCTGTCCATCCATGTTCTACCACTGGCATGCTTATTCCTCAGGTGATAGGCTACTTTACTTTTCCAGTCCTAATCCCTCTTCCAGGCTATAATCACAAATTTCCTGCTCCAATTGAACATTCCATCCAGATATTTTCAATAGTTGGATTTAAAATGTCTCAAACTATATACATCTTTCTCTCCTAACTTTCCAGTTTTATTACTACCATTTTCCTTATCTCACTGGTTCAAACCCCAGGAGTCATTTTTCAATTCCTTCTTCTTCCTCATCACTCATAACCAGTCAGTCACAAAGTTCTATCAGCTCTTTTTGCAGTACTCATCCTCACCCGTGTTTCTTCCTGGCCACTTCTACATTATACTAAGTCACTAGCTTAGTTCAGGATCTTATTTCATTCCTAGACTGCTCAAGGAATGTCCTAACTAGTTTTCTAGACTACTACTTCTCCTTCACACCTCTGAATTCTCCTCAGGCAAAATTTTGATTGTGTCACACTCATTTGAAAATGTTCATCAGTTTCCTACGGCTGTTGATAGAACATTCTACATTTCTTTTCCACTCAATCCCACCCTAATCTGACTGTTCCTCCCTGTATTCTGGCAGCGTAGACACTTGCCTCCCTTTCTACCTGCCCAGCCCTACGTGGCTGTTCTTCCTCCCTACCCTCCCCACCATCAGAGTTGTGAATATCACACCTCACAATCCCATCTCATCCTTCAGAGCCTGAGAGTTGTTCTTTTACTGGTTCAGCCCGCACTTATTTCCTTTGTCTGTTTATACTTATTTTAATATTTAGACCTATACTGCCCTATGTGGCTACTTAATTATTTTATGCCTTATGTGCCCACCTAAGTTTTAAGTTCCAGGAAGGCAAAACCTACCATTTGTACACCTTTTACGCCACTCAGAGACTACTTAGCACACACTTGAGCAAACTCTAGAAACCCAGCTGCCCCATTTGCTAGCCATGTGTCTGAACAGTTAACATCTGTACCTCAGTCTCCTCATTTGAGAAATGAGATAAACATAGTACCTACATTACAGGGTTGTTGAGATAATTAAATTAGATAATATGAAAAAATCCTACCAAATTACCAGGCATATATGAAGAGCTCAATCAATGTTGACAAGATTATTATTAATTGTATAGTGATAAATAAATAAATGAAGAAATGAAGAAATACATAGTTCCCTTTCCTGGGGGACTTCAGTGTAGGGAACTGAAAACTTGAAAAATATTTATGGAAAGTTCTACAGTGACCCATGTGAAAGGCCTAATAATAGATGGAAGATCCAAAGGGCCTAACTTAATCTTTGTAAAGATAGGTTCTTTGGAAATAAGAGGGCTGGCCAGTTAGCTCAGTTGGTTAGAGTATGGCCTTATAACACTAAGGTCAAGGGTTCAGTTCCCCATTTTTCTTGGCCAGCTGCCAAGAAAAAGAAAAAATAAGAAATGCTATATATATATATTTTTAAATGTTTTAAATAGGGCTGGCCATCCCTGTGCAGGCCAGCTGCCAAAAACAAACAAACAAACAAACAGACAGACAAACAAAATGGATTAGAGAGAACCTGACAATAGAGTAGGCCCATGAAAAAAGCAGCCTGGGTAGTTGGTGTTTTCTTGTCTCCTTTCTGTTTCCATGTTTCAGTCCACACTTTGGGCGAGCCTAGGACCCAGAAACATAGGCGGGGCACATGGAGAAGCAACAAGTGTGGCCACTGCCCAAAGGGACGGGGCCTGTTCCCTGGCTGGGGTTGGCAAAGGTTCCAGAGACAAGGCAGACTGCACTCTGCTGGGGCACCTCTGCCTCTCGGCATCTGTGTCCAAGCAAGCTCGGTATCAGCTAGTTGTATGGGAAGTGGTCATTGGTCGTCAGAACCACAACACTGCGTCGTTTGTTGTAAGAAGCAAACACTGAATGGCTGGGCAAAAAAGCAAAGGCACTGTCTCTTAAAGAGTACAGCATCCCATCCTCAATCTTCTTCTGTCATTTCAGTGCTCTTCTATATGTCAGGTACTGTGACAAATAATCCTCAAAATAACCTGGTAGAGTAAGCTTTACAATATCCACTTTGAAGAAAAGGAAATTTAGGGCTAGCCGGTTGCTCAGTGGGTTAGAGTGCAGTGTTATAACATCAAGGTCAAGGGTTCAGATCTCTGAACCGGCCAGCGGCCAAAAAAAAAAAAAAAAAAATTTAGGAGCACTAAGGTTAGGTCATGTGTCACGTGCCTTTGGTCACTAGGGTACCTGCAACAGCCTGGGAGCATTTCTCTCTACACTAGGCCGTGGTAGAATGCAAGCAATCCAGGCCTTGGGTCCCTACCCAAGTGTGCTTTCAGCCATCTGCCACTAACTTCCTTTTACCTTTTACCAGCCATTAACACAACTGTGCAAGCTTTTATAAGAGTGTGTTTTCACAGTCCGAAGGAGGAAGACAGAAGGAGATATCTAGCCCCTCCGGGGGGTGGAGGAAGAAACCAGCTGTGTGCAGCTGAAGGCAAACTAAACAACTGCACTGGTAGTTGAGGACTGCTCTCTGTGTACCAACTACAGTGCCTTTTACATCTGATGCCAGCTAGAGCTTCTGTTACAGCACTTCACGTCACCAGCATGAAAACACGGGATTCTCCCAGAGCTCCTGATTTGTAGTCTGTTACCACACTTTTTAAATAATGTTAACAAATACAATAAAATGGAATCCTAAACACAGTCACTCTGCTGTCTGTAGGAAAATATTGGCTCTGGGAAAGGGATGGCCTGGTAAGAAACCAAAGACATAGAAATACGTTTGGAGAATCATGTTCCAGGCCTGAAACAGATCTCACATCAGGGAAGGTTGGCTGAGGCCAAGGTCCCCAAGGGCAGGAAAGAGGTAGAAGCTAAATAGTTTGTTTTTCTGCAGTCACAGTGACACAGGCAGCTAGAGAAGATGTATTTTAGTTTCTATCACCACTTCCAAGGGAAAAAGCAGACTAGGTTGGTATCTTCTTCATAGAAGAGGGGTAGTGTTCCTTAACCAGAGTAGGCTGTCTTTGAAATTGTGAAGTTTCTTGTTGTTACTATTCTAGTTCCCTTCCAAAAGGCCTCTCTCTCCCAAACCCTCCTACTACTCCAACGACCCAAGCCACCAACTTGGGTAATGTAGCTCCCCTGCACAGTGCTGTGGTCTGGGTTAGTGGTGAGTCGAATAAATCTGATGACTCCACCATCTACTCCTCCCATTGCCTCCATTTCATTTGATTGAATTACATAATTAATTAGGTAACTATTTTTAAACTAGATTTTAAAATGAACTTGATCGGTTAAGTGGGTTCTGATTAACATGGATATTTTTGTGCCTTATATTTTTATAAGTGCTATTGTGGGTTGAATTGTGTCCCCCAAAAAGTTATGTTGAAGTTCTAACCTGCAGTAACTGTGAATGTGACCTTCTATGAAAAAAAGATCTTTGCAGTTGTGATCAAGTTAAGATGAGGTCACACTAGATTAGGATGGGCCCTAAATCCAATGACTTATGTCCTTAAAAGAGTGCTGTTAAGAGACATAAGTACATAGAAAGGGAGCACAGCCACGTGAAGGTGGAAGAAGAGCTTGGAGCTACAAGCCCGGGAAAGCCAAGTATTGCAGACAACCACTAGAAGCTGAACAGGCAAAAAGAGACTTTCTCCTGCAGCCTTCAGAGGGAGCATGGCCCTGACAACGCCTTGATTTTATACTTCTAGCCTCCAGAAATGTGAAAGAATAAATTTCTGTTTTTTAAAGCCAACCAGTTTGTGGTGCTTTGTTGTGACTATCTTAGGAAACTAATACAAGTGCTTATATATGCATTAATCTTATTATTATTTTTTTCTAATTGTGTAACCTTTTACATTGTCAGCACTTATCAAAGTTCTTGGCAGCATAATAGAAGCTCAATAACACATGTTGGATAAATGAGTGAATTGATTGCATGTGTACAATCTGCTTAGGTAGAAGTATATTGGTATACTTTCTGATCTTTTTCAATTGCAAGGCATTCATGAATCTATAAATTCATGCATGTGGACTAAATAATATCTATAATGTAAATGTATTTCTTACATTAACTCAAGAGCCATACAAATAAACAAAACAATTGACAAAAATTCCTGCCAAAAAAGTAATAATGGAGTTAGATTTATTAATGATAAAATATAAAGATTTACAAAAGGAAGGGTCTGTCATCTTCTCCATGTTCTCTCTGAAATTGTCAAAGTTGTTTAATCATGTCAGCACTGGATTATAGTCACTACACAGCTAAATCCTCAACTACACATTCTGATTTGTTTAAGAGTCAACATTATGGACTTGGAAAGTAAGGCAAAGAAGGATATGATCCATTACCTGTCCATATTTCTTTAGTCAAAATGTAGGAATTGCTTCAAATTTGAAATAAATGGATTCATTTGAATCACTAAATATTTATTTTTCTCCAAATGCCATTCCCTGTAGCCTTCCTGTCCTCATTGTTGAAATCAGTTCACAATGCTATTCTGCACAGGTCTATTACTGCACTAGTCTCTAGGACAGTGTTTCTCAAAGTGTGATCCATGTGTCACCTGCATCAGAACTACTTTTTAATTTAATTTAATTTTATTTTATTTAGGGCTGGCCAGTTTGCTTAGTTGGTTAGAGTGCAGTATTATAACACCAATGTCATGGGTTCAGATCCCTGAACCAAACAGACACCAAAAATAAATAAATATTTTAAAAAGAACTACCTTTTAAAGCTACTATAATTAAAACAGTGTGGTATTAGTACATGAAGAAACAGAGATAGTAGTGTCACAGAAGAGAAAGTTCAGAGTTAAACCATATCCATATGGAATTCTAGAATATGATAAAAGGGGCAATTCAAATCATGGGCAGTGATGGGGTGTAGAATAGATTATTCAATAAAAGGTATTAGAGAAAAGGATAACTACCTGAAAAAAAAAGTTGGAACAAAATTCTACATCTTATACTAGAATAAATTCTATATGGATTGAATTTTTTAATTTTTAAGAAAACCTATAAAGGTGCTAGAAGAATCTATGGGATAAATTTTTATAATCTCAGAGTGAGGGAGGCCTTACAACATAAGACCCAGGAGTTATCAAATAAAGTACTAATAAATTCAATAACAAACTTTTTATAAAAAAGCTACACTGCTGAAGCCACCAAAAGAGAAGTCAAAAGATAAATGACAAGCTGGGAAAAATATCTGAAACTCATATCTCAGCCAAAAACTTAACTTCCCTAATATACAAAGAGTTCCTACAAGCCAATAAAGTAAAGATTAAAAGATTTAGTAGAAAAATGGTAAAAGAACATAACAGACCTCACAAAAAGGAGCTATAAATGACTCAAACATATTAAAATATATTCATCTTCCTTTGCATGGTAAAAAAAAAATGTAAATTTTCTCCTGCTCTGGGACTTGACTCAGGAAGGAAATGTAAATTTAAAAAGCAATGAGATACTATTTTTGATCTATTATATTGGCAAAGAAAAGAAGTTTGATAATATTTTTCCTGGCTAAAATTTGTGGGAAAATGGCACTTAGCTGGTAGAATTGTAAATTGATATAACTCCCGTGAAGGGCAATTTGGCAATATCTGTCAAAGTTACAAAATCACTTATCATTTAGCCCAGCAATTCCACTTCTAAGAATTCACCTAGATATAATTGCTCATATGTGGAATAATGTATGTACATGGTTACTTACTGCTACGTTGTTTACAGTTGGGAGAGATTAGAAACAACATACATGTTCATCAGCAGCAGATTGTTAACTGAATTACAGTATACGACCACAATTACAGTATACTATGTAGTCATCAAAAAGAATGAGGAAACTATACACTGGTGTGTCATAATCTCAAAGGAACATTGTTAAGTGGGGGGTGGAAAGCAAGGTTCAGAACAGAATGTATGGTGTGCTACCATGTGAATGAAAAGAGGAAATATGTATGAAGTTTTTGCTTAATGTGCATAAAATATTTCTGGAAAGATATACAAGAACAATTTCAGATTCCCAGACTGCATTCTCTAGCCCAGACCTACTGAGGCATAATCTGTGCAGCATTGGTTCTGTGGCTTCCAGAAGTTTAATAGCTATCAACCTTAGGGAGGAAAAGTTTGAGAAGCACTTTGAGATTTGCTGTCCCACTTCCAATAGGTAGAATTTTGCCCTGTTCCTCAAACTTGGTCTACCCCTTCCAGTACCTTGGTTCTAGTAACTAACTCCCTATCCCTATTAATTTCACCTTTGTCATAGTAAACTACTTAGTTCCATCACATACAATCTCTTTTTCTAGGTATGTAGGGGTACTGGGGTCAGGGAATCCAGAACCAGGATGGACCTAAGCATGCACAAAGCTGGCTGACAGCTCCTTCCTCACCTTTGAGGTGGACATTCTGGGAAGAGAGAAAAAACTCAATGGTTAGTCCAAAGAAGTAAAAGCAAACACAAAACCATAGCCCTAAGGTTGTGTTGCTAGCAAAGTACAGAGATGTTGGAGGAGCACGTTTGAAGAAGGAAGGACCAGAGATGTCTCGTAAGGCAACAGAACTGAAGAAGTCTTTAATGGAAAGCCAGTAACCAAATCTTTGTTTGGGAAACAACAGGGAACAAATTTAGACCCTGGGTTCTGCCAGAACTGAAGTTCTGCCTTCTCTTTCCAAGCATTACAGCCATCACCAATACCCACTCCTGAATAGAATCATGTGGCTGGGCCCCTGCTACCCAATCTCAGACTTTCCTGAGTTTCCTGCCCACCCACCTGCCTAGATTTCTGAAGGCCTCCTTCTCCCAGCAATCATGAAATTCATGCTTATACCTCCAATCTCCAGCACCCTCTGGCCATATTCTTGGGATATTTGCAGAACTGGACTTGCTGCTAGAACCTGCAACTTCATTTATTCTCCAGTGACTCTTCTCCATATTGGTCTGATCTGGTTCCTAGATCCCAGCTCCGCAGGTCAGCATCGTTATCCCAAAGGGCATCAAGCCCCATGGGGCCTCATAAGCTGACTGTTGTATGAAATTGATATGGAAGCTTCTGCCTAGAGTAATTAGGTCTGTGAACACAGGAAACTGAAACCACATAAAAAGTGAATAATCATATTGTTGCAGATTTAATTAGAGTGATGGACACCAGGGGTGCAAATGTTTGAACAATATCTTGCTGGTACAAGAACAGGCCCTGTAATCAGATGTGGAAAAAACAGGAGGACAGGTAGGTTAATGGATAACAGTTTTCAGAGGTTAGGACAGATCAAGGATATGTCAGGTCGAGCAATCAAAGCCCTGTGATACGTAAATCTAATTGAGGTGAGGTCAGCCCCAGACCTCTCTTTGCCAAGGCAAGTCTGGTATTGGAGTATACTCAAACCTTCTCACTCAGGTAAGCAATTACAGGTGGCCAAGGAGGGGGAAGGGAGTGGCAGAAGGTTCTAAACCTTATAATAGGTAAATATGCAGCTTGGTGTAGTGGAGCACTGGACTAGGCACCAGTAGACCTGAGTGGTGGTCCTAAAGTCTTCTCTAGGCCCTTTATTCCAGTAACCTCCGATCACAAACCTTGCCCAATAAGGCCTCCTTGCTTTCAATTTAGCATCCCTTGTTCCAGGAACTTGTTCTACAGCTATCTCCCACCTGATTCTGATGGCCTAGAACAGACAGTTGGCCCCTTTAGGTCTGTTTGGCAACGGAGAATTCCCAGCATTATTGATGAACTGCCACCATTAGCTGTCTTGGAAACACTTTGATCCCTGAGAGTGAACAGCTGTGTGTCCTTATTCGCTGAGGTGCCTGCCTATGAGGTGTTTAATTTCCAAAGGGAATCTTGGCGCATGTTGGCTCTATAGAAACTTCTAGCTAAGAAGATGAACCAGTTCTCTATATGTGAAATGCCCTGGTCGTATTAGTTAACGAGACATTTTTAACCAGTCTTTTTTTTTTTTAATGAAGCAGAAACTTACTTTAAAGGAGGAACAGATCACATTGGCCTTTGGACACTTTATTGGTTTCCAATTTTGAAGTCCTTTATCTTCCCACATTCAATCTGTATATTGAAAACTGTGTTCCACTTTTTTTGCAGAAGTGATCCCTACCATGGTCATCCCCAAAATGTCAGCAATGTGAGTGAATGTTAGCAAAAGTTGTCTTCTGCTTTAGATAAAATTCTGCCTCATCTTTTTTCTCCTTTTTCCCTGACACAAGTCAGCAGTTAGCACAGGAAAAAGAATCAGAATTTTCTAAATATCTGACACATTTAAAAGTCTCCTCAAGTCTTACTTACTGTTGAAATGAGGTTTTTATACCACAATGCCTTAATTCATCTCTCTACTATCCAGTCATTTTTAAAAGAAACTTTCAATATTTCACTGCCTGCTTCAAAAATCTCTGAGTGTCTCACATCCTGTAGGGTAAAGTCAAGTTCCTCCCCTGGTATTTGACGCCCTCCACCATCAGGCCTTGTTTCCTACTCATCCTTTAGTTCGAGCCAGAGAGATCTGCTCACTGTATCTGCAGACTATCTCACATATTCCTGATACCTCATCTCCTTCCTTTCCATTTGTCCAGCATTTACTACCTCTTAAATAACTAGCTCAAGTCCTTCCTCCTTCCTAATGGAAGATCACAGAGCCAATGAACTCTCCCTCCCTATTCCACTTACACAACCTATTTACCAACTTTTCCCCTCATTTGGCATGTTGTCTTATGACAGGCCTTGTATTTTAACTTGTTTTTCTATCCCGTTCATGTACATATTTACCTTTATATGTTTGATGTTTGCCTTTGAGGTCAAGGATTGTATCTACCATTGGATTAACACACCGTGGACTCACAATATTTACCAATTTCAACTAATAGTTTAAAAATTAAAATCCTTTGCTTTTGTCTTTTCCCATGACTTTCCCTTCTTGCTTTTTATCAGGAACATTCCAGTTCCAAAAGACCAACATTTTTCTTTCTGGTTGGAACTTGTGTGACGTTCCAGGTTTTTGCACTGGAAGGGAGCTCTCCAGGAGAGACAGAGCAGCTCCCGGAGCACTAGGATGGCTATCCCCATGACTTCCACCTTTCATCTGTCTAGGCAGCCTCCTCCATGAGCACGCTGCTGCCTCTTAGCACTCTGGCTCAAGGAAAACAAACTAAAAGGGCCTTTGCTTGGACCACCTTCACACAAAATGAACAGGCTTTACTAATCACTAAGGGAAGCCAAAAGGGAAACAAACACAAATAAGAAAATTAAAAACAGATTTTCCCATTATATATTTTGAGCCTTTCTATTATGAGCTCAATCCCATGGTTCTCAAGACCTGTCCTATTCCACAAGCTATCTACAACGTCTACAGTCTATCTCTATTCCACAAGCTATCTACAACGTCTACAGTCTATCTCTATTCCACAAGCTATCTACAACATCTACAGTCTATCTCTATTCCACAAGCTATCTACAACGTCTACAGTCTATCTCTATTCCACAAGCTATCTACAACGTCTACAGTCTATCTCTAAATAACGACAGCAAAATTTTTAGGCATAAATATTCAAGTTCTTGTTTCATATCACCTAAATTGTCTCAAGAGTGACATTTTACAGCCCACGACTCACTTGTTGGCCATATGTCCTATATACTCTCTTTGCTCCATGTGCTCATCTGTAAAATGAGGATAATTATAAAGTTATGTGAGGATTGAATGAAGTAATCTAGGTAAAGCAGTTAGCATATGGGAAGCACTCAGAAAATACTATCCATTATTATTTCACCAGCAAGACTGACACAACTGTCAGGGGGAAGGCAAGGAGTTGAGAAGAGGGAGAGAGATTTCAATTTCAACCCCACCACTCATACTTCTCATATAGGGCCCCTTCATCTCCTCTTTCTGGTTTCTCCTTTGAAAGATATGCTTTCTCAAGCACAATGACTATCTTCAGGAGCACAGCTTTACTCTTTCAGTCCCATGCAACAATTATATCATAATATAGTACAAAATTGTTACACTCAACATAGTATCAGAAGAGTCTCAATATTTTTCTCAATGTTATGTAATCATGCTCATTCTCTCTGCCTACAATTCTTCCATTCCACTGTTCTTAACTTAAGATGGAAAATCACAAGACTCTCTCTGCCTTCTTCCTAAAGTGCCTGCAGAGCCCATAATATTGTTCAAACAGATCGCCCTGTGATCTTGATAAAATCCTTTTTCCTCTTTGGGCCTCAGTCTCCCTGCAGAGCCCATAATATTGTTCAAACAGATCGCCCTGTGATCTTGATAAAATCCTTTTTCCTCTTTGGGCCTCAGTCTCCCCATTTGTAAGTAAGCAGGTCTGAACAGATGATATCTAAGGTTCCTTACAACTCTAGCATTTTCTGTTGCCAAAATAGAGAGACATTTTGGCTAAAAAGGTAGACTGAAGCCTTCCTGTGGAGAGCTTTGAATGCTGGATTATGGAGTTTGCTTAGTCTCATGATCAATAGGGAGCCACAGAAAGAAGTTGAACAAGAAAATTATGTGATTGGAATTTATTAATATTGATATTTGGGAAGGGTAGGGAGTACAGAGAAGAATTAATGAAGCTTGAATAGGAGAGATGAGTAATAATCATGGGAAAGCAAGAACTTTCCAGGCTCAGCAATCAATTGGATACAGGGAACTGGGAGCTGCGGGGTCAAAGGAGAGGTGACTTTGATGTTGCTAACAGAAATGGGAAAGTAAGAATTATATTAAGTGAAACAAGTCAGGCACAGAAAGAGAAATACCACATATTCTCACTTATTGGTGGGAGCTAAAAATTAATATATAAATTCACACACACACACACACACACACACACACAAAACCGGGGGGGGGGGGAGAAGATATAACAACCACAATTACTTGAAGTTGATACGACAAGCAAACAGAAAGGACATTGTTGGGGGGGAGGGGGGAGGGAGAAGGGAGTGAGGTTTTGGTGATGAGGAGCAATAATCAGCCACAATGTATATCGAGAAAATAAAATTTAAAAAATAAAATTAAATTAAAAAAAAAAAAAGAAAGAAATGGGAAAGTAGAAAAGAGGCTGATTTTGAGGTTAACATAATGAATCCTGTTTAGGACATACTCTACAATTCAACAATTCCACTTGCAGGCATTAACCACAAGGAAATTCTTGGACTTGGATAACAAGATACATGTGAAAGATTGTTCATTGAAATATTGTTCACAATATCAATAACCTGAAAATAATTAAAATGCCCATGAACAGGAAAGTAGATAAATAAACTGTGGTATAATTATGCCATAGAATATTATACATCAGCCAAAGCAGATGAACTACAATGGCATACAACACTACAGATGAATATTTGCAATATAATATAAACAAAAAAGTAAGTCCCTTACATACAGCATGGTATCCTTTTTATAAAATTAAAAACCAACATAAAGAAAATATATATTCTGTTAGTACATATATATTACACATATAATCCTTTTAGTGAATACATGTAGATCCAACAACACAACACAAAAAAGAAATCAAAAAAATAATGAATATAGGATTCAGGATGATGCTGACTTTGGATGTGGGGAGGCACTGGGATGTAATGAGGGAGTTAGATATAGGTTATTGTCAAGAACCTAGTTTTCATGTTGGATTTTCAAGTGTTCATCATATTATTTTAAAATAACAACAAATATATAAACGATCAGGAGAACTAAATGTTTTAGACATAAATGATTGCTCTAAAATAGATCTCAAAGAATGTTACAAGGGTTTAAAAAAATACAATGGAAGATGATAAAAACAAATTGGTAGAGGAAAAATGAAAGTGAAAATAAAATCATCTCAGAAATGAATGCTACATTAGAAACAACCAAAAATATGATAAAAGTGTGTTAAGACAGGAGGGACAGGCTTAAGAGAAAGAGAATGCAAGAACAAAAATACAAAATTGTACAGAGAAGGTAAACAAAGGAGATTCAACATCTTGAATAATAGGGATATGATAGAAATAATATTTAAAGATTTAATAGAAGAAATGTTTCCTGAAATAAAGACTTTAATCTGCATATCAAAAAGATATACCATATCTTAGGGGAAAAATAATATAGAAAGACGAATCCAAGAGCTATTGCAGAGAAACTCCTCACCTTCAAGGATAAAGAACTAACCATATGAGAATCCAAGCAACATATGCAGATTATTTACAAGAAGAAAAGAATTATGTTGACTCCAGATATCTGCACAGTGATATCCAGATACTTACAGATAGGGTAACATGACTACACACTTTTGAGAGCATATAAGCATGACCCCAGAACACCATACCCAGGTGTGGCAGGCAAAGGGTAAATTTCTCCATATTCTCTTCTTTCTTCTTTCAAAGAACCCAAATTTTGAGCTAGACAGTTGCCATCAGCTGAAAGACATGTCCCATAGCCATATAACTAAGTTTTGGCCAATGACACCTAAGCAGAAATGTTGTGTGTCACTTCAGAGAAATCTCCTTAAAGGTGGAGGCTTACGCTTCTTGATCCTTTCCTTCATCCTGCTGCCTGAATATGGACATGATGGATGGAATTCACGGAGGCATCATGCCAGTTCTGGATTTCTATTATGCAAGAGAGTAATAAACTTCTAACTTGTTAAAATCTCTTATGTGTATGTATGTTTGGGGAAGGAGATTTTTTATATTCAGTCAAACTTAACTCTAAATGATTATACCAGCAGCTGTCCCTAAGGTGTAAAGAAAAGGGACAGGGCTTTTCAATCTTGGCAGAATTAGATGATGAAATTCAGCCAACAAAAATCAAATCAGGGGCTGGCTGGTTAGCACAGTTGATTAGAGCTCAGTGTTGTAACACTAAGGTCAAGAGTTCAGATCCCCATACCAGCTAGCTGCCAAAAGGAAAAAAAAATCAAACCAAAATAACATACAAATAGGGTTCAGAAGCCATTATGAAATTTTAATGAAGAAATTTAAATTCACTTAAATACAAGATTATGATTATACAATTGTGGGAATTATTGTCACAGAACACAATTTAAATGATAATAAAAACCAAGAGGATGGTGGAAGGGTAAATGAGCTAATTTTCTCATCTTGCACCACATTGGGTTAATAGATAAAGTTGAAAATGGTATTTAAAAAATTTTTAACCTAATGACTTTTGGTATTTTTCATAACTTTAAAAAAAAATTAGGAATTTTTGGAGTTCTTAAAAAAATTTAAGAACTTTCATAGTAAAGAAACATTTTGGGGGGGTTGGCTGGATGGCTCACTTGGTTAGAGTGTGGTGTTATAACATCAAAATCAAGGGTTCAGATCCTGACACTGCCCAGCTGCCAAAAAAAAACATTTTTCTGAAGTTCAGTAATTATTAGTTTCACGTCAATTTCCTTTACTTTTGTTGAATGCAAGCATGATTAAAGTTACTTATTTTGTTTTAAAATAGCATGTAGAGCATGATTCTTATTTTAGTCTGCCAATCTGTCTCTTTCTCCCTCTACCTATATTTACCTATTACATACCTACTTATCTTTCTGTCTGTATGTTAGGTGCATATATATATGTATACATAATTTTTTTAGGTGCATATAGAATAAAGTGTTTTTACAGATCTTCAAGAAATTTCATTTGTTGTGGGTTTGAATGGTGGAATTCCTTTTTTGTTTGTTTTAATAAGGATCACGAATTATTTTGATAAAATATTTCAACTCTATGAAAACTAATTTTTTTTAAACAAAGGAATTCCCCCCAGTTTCTTCTGGAAAAATTCTGTAACTATGCACAAATGAAAATGAATACCTGCTCCCATACCCAGACACTAATAGAACTTATGTTCCAAGCTTTTGATTTTACTATAATTATGAACAGAGGTAGTAGCTGTACAGTAGCAATTTTGGAATGAAAAGTCAATATTCACTGGCCAGCCACCAAAGGAAAAAAAAAAAAGTCAATACATATTCCTGAAGGCAATACTTTACAATTGTACTTTAATTTTATTTTTGTCAAAGAGAATTTTTTTATAGAATTGATTGATTGATTGATTGATTGCAGCTGGCCAGAAAGGGAATCCAAATCCATGACCTTGGTGTTGTAAGGCTGTGCTCTAACCAACTGAACTAAACGGCCAGCCCTAAAAAGGATTTTTAACCTCACAAATATGTTTTAAAATAAAGTAGGTAGGGAATGTTTTATCCTCATTTTATAGATGGGCAAACAGTTCCAAGGTGGCCTAAATAGTGGCACAGCAGGGACTAGAACTAAAATGTTCTAATTTCCAGACCAGATGTTCCAGAGAAAGACAGTTATTGCTATTTTGCTCTTGTGAACATGAATGATTTTCGTGGCAATAAGATAACCAGCACATACCCAACAGAGCCATTGACTCATAGAATTTTACACTTCTGAGGGACCTTAGGGATAGTCTTATGTGGGAATTCTGCGGAGGAGTTTCCTCTCTAGGCTCAAGCTGGAGTGAGGCTGACGTGCCTCCAGGCTCCCATTGCAAACTGAACCTTTTTTTCCCTTATCTGATTTACATATTAATGTTCCATATAAGATTTCATTTGATACAGAGGCATGGCTTCTACAAATAGGCTTAAAACCACTGATAGTGTAATCTTGCAGAAATAGAGAGGTGATTTAATATAATCATTGCAAAGTGAAGAAGTTTTGAGAAGTACCAACCAATTCACAGGAGAATAAGCAATCTTGGACCAAGCTTATTTTGGGGCTGTGTGATATCATTCCATTTAGGAGCAGCTGCTTTTCTGAATTCACACTTCTCCTTTTTTCTAAACCTCTAGCTAACTAATCCAAGTATGCAGACTGTACAAATCTTATGTGGTCAAGAAATTGTAGATTTGATACATGAACAAGAACTGAAGAAAATTTTCAAATGTTTCATGTTCTAACTTTGAAAATTATCTAACCAGAAGCAGCTGTCTGCAGTTAAAAATGTGGGTCCATTTTAAAGGTAGCAGAAATGTTTTTTATTGATATAAATATCAGTATGTCTCTGAGGTTAATAAAGTCAGTTAAATGCAAGTTGTAGGTAATATAATAATTTATATTTATCACGTGCTTTACAGATTATAATCAGTAAATTAGCATTTGTTCCACTCAGAAGGGCACAGGCTTTAGGATGAGAAATACCCAGTTTCACCACTCAGTAGGTAGGAAAACTCAGGCAAGCCTACTTAGTCCAGTGATGCTCAGTTTTGTCATTTGTGAAATGCATCTATTGTGAGGATTAGGTGTGACACATATTAAATGCCTAGCTCTTCCTCAAGAAATTTTAATTTTCTTTCCTTTTTCATGGAAAGCTGAATATAAATGACATTTTTATTAATTGAATCCTATTTAAAATATACAGGAATATAAACTATAATATATGGTAAATTATTTCTCTAATAAAGAATCGTTTTGCAATCTGCATCATAACTGGTTGTTAGTATACTGAAATGCAAAGAGCCCTGGGCCAGTAATCAGAAGACCTCGGCTCTCACCTCCATTCTGCCACTCAGGTTAAACCACATGAAATAAACATTTTTATAGGTCACAAATGGTTGGATGGATTTATGGCACTGGATGAATTATAATCCCTCTGAGATTCAATTTCCTTGTCCATTAGATGAATTTAGATAACTACTTTCATTCATTAATTAAACATTTAGCAGATGCCTATTATGCAGCAGGCACTGTTTTAAATGATGATGTTATAGTGAAGAACATGACAACATCCCTTTCCTTGTGGAGCTTTGTTCAATAAAGGAGACATAGTGAGTTGCTTCCAACAAAAACACAGCAAAGTTGATGGGACATCACCTCCAAGACCAGGAGGCGGAAGGACTGGCTTTTGTCTTGCTTGTCCCCTCTTGCTTTCTCACTCTGGGGGAAGCCTGCTGCCATGTGTGAGCTGCCTATGGAGAGGCCCACATGGTAAGGAACTGAGGGAGGCCTCTGGCCAACAACCTACAAGGAACTGAATCCTGCCAACAACCTGTGTGTGAGCCTGGAAGCAGATGAGTTAACAGCACCACATGACACCTTGGCTGAGGCCTTGTAGGAGACTGTAGCACTCTTAATCTTGTTTGTGACACCAATTGTAAAGCTAGGCGACCACACCAATTGTCGGGCTCTTTTACCTACTGGTAATCTTGCAGTGACTGGGCCGATTGTCGAGCTAAGGCTGGGTCTGGAGCCCACAGACCCCTCAAGCCCATTCACAGACTGGGTCACAAACCCTTCACATGCCAGGCTGGGTCACCAGACCCCTTACATGCAGGTCTATGAGCTAGGGTAACTGGTCAAAAGGTCCTTGGAAGCCGTAGGTTGGAAAGCATGGCTGTGCTGCGTGGATGCCCGAGGCAGACACCTGCCCACCTCTTTCACTAAAATTCTTCTCTCTCTCTCTCTCTCTCTCAGAACACAATAGCAACAAAACTAAAAAGATACATTGGGCGCATGCACACCAATTCCACACGCGAACGTGCATGCGCACCCACACACACACAATTTGCTTACAAAGGATGTGCTAAAACCACACCCAACTGGACCTGAGGTGAAGGCTATGGGACCGCGCCCTTTTTCTAAGCAAAAACAACAGATGGCCTAAATGGATAAAAGGTGGCGCCCAAGGGAAGTTAAGGGGGAGGGCTAAGCATAGAGAGGCAAGGCACATGCACATTTGACCTTTTCAAGGATTGGCCTAAGCTTGGAAATCCCCACCTGCTAAACATATAAATATGATCTTTTGTGTTACAATAAACAGAACTGCCTGACAGAACCCCCGCTGCGTGTGTGTGTGTTTGTTCCCTATCTGGGAGAGCAGCAGCGTGCTCACCCATCTCTTGGAATCTCTTTTTGCCCCATGTCCTGGGGGGGAGAGAAGGGCAATCCCTTTGGCCCCAACCCTCTAGGGAAAGGAAAAACCTGTTGGGGTCCCGTGCAGCCACTGGAGATGCCCAACCGAGGGCCCTGACCAAACTATTCTATTTTCCCAACAGAGACCTTGAGACAGACACTCAGCTAAGCTGCACCTGGGTTCCTGATCTAAAGGCACTATCAGATAATAAATGTTGTTTTAAGCAGCTAATTTTGGGGGATAAATTTGTTACCCAGCAAAGCATAATCAACACAAAAATGCTTGATGCAAAAATCATTACCAGTTTTTAACATTTTGGCACATAAAAGAATGTCTTGGGATTCTTATATGGGATTTTCATTCACATGGAACACCTTATTTCTTGATATTGTCAGTAAGTAAAAAAGTTACACCAAGGTCCAGGGTTTGATCCCTATACCAGCCAGCTGTCCCCCAAAATAAATAAATAAAAAGTTACCGTGCAATGCTCAATTTGACAAATTAGGGTTCAAGCTAGCCAGAGAGCAAATGTAATTTGCCAACATGGGATAGGTGTTTACTAAATATAAACAGAACTGAATTGATGGGCCAGAGATAATAGAGCCTGAAAGATAAAAAAGAGATTCCTTTTGATCCAATAGGCCAGTGGCTCTCAACTTTAGCATGAATCAGAATTGCCTATAGGGCTTGCTAAACCACAGATTGCTGGAGCCCATCTTGAGAGTTTCTGATTCAGTAGGTCTGAGGTGAGGTGAAAGAATTTGTTCTAAGAAGTTTCCAGGCGATGTTGATGCTACTGGTCTGAGGACCACACTTTGAACACCACCGCATTAGGCAATAGTTTCTGTAGTGTCCTATTGGGGGTAGTGACATTAGAATAGTGCTTCCAGACCACTCACAATGCATCAGAGGAAAGCAAGCTTGAAGGGAGGCTGGTGGGAAGCAGTAGCGAGGCTCTTGCCAAAGTAATTTGGTGGTGGTATTGGGGAGCAAAGAGCTTCACAGCCAAGGGAAATTAAACAGGAAATATCAGAAGGGCTTGCTGACTTCACCAGTTCTCCTCCAAAATTGCAGTTTAAAGTCACTGTAGGTACAGGGAGAAAATAAGATTACTGTCATTCCTAATGAAACAGCCACAGAGCCAAGTTCGCTGGGTGTCAATGAGATGAAATACCATTCAGCATAGCTCCTACAGATCAGGTGCTCTGAGCTCTGTTTACTGCTGTAATTATCTCTACCCGTTCTGTTTACCTGATAGAATGGTCTTTGGACTTCCAGATGGCCCTGGCTTCCTCCAGGATCATCAGCTGGAGGTACTGAAAGCCGTTCAAACCCTTCAGATTTGTGCCTGATCTGATTTACGCTGTTTCAGAACATGGTGCAGTTTTCCCTATTGGCATCCATGGGTCTATTTCCAAGTTGAAATGATTCAAGTAGTCAAAGGAATACATGATTGTATTTCTTCATGGGCTGTTTTTGAAATGTAGTCATTTCCTCGATGTTCCAGAGACAGAGATGTTAACAGAGTGTTTTCCAAAACACATAGCTCATGGGGTGACCATTTCCAGGCAGATGCCATAAGCAATGGTGGTGGGTAGCAAATAAAGAGGCCTTCTTTTCATCTGTACCCTGGCATGCTCCCCTGAAGACCTGGTTACCTTTTCATTTTCCTTATAATTCCTTGCAAATGGTTCAAGATTTCTAGTGTGATTGGCATAATGTCTAAGTGATGGTTTCAGATGCCAGCTTATTTTTGCTATTTGGGACTATGGCTACCTTCCAGAAATTTCTAATGCCAAAATAATGCCTAGGACTGGCAGCATCAAAGCACTGCCCAAAGATATCCGAGGCTGATTTATAAGGAACAGAGGAAACAAAGCATTTTGAGGATTGAGGATGGAAATGTACCCCCAAGGATCCCCCAGTCTAGCAGGGGGAGAGACATTTGTGAACAACTGAACAAGCAGGCTGTTCTAAATTTTAGGACCAAAATAAAGCATCCCAAATGGAAAATCATACATTTTAAATCTTTTTAAAAATTCAATTAGGTAATTGAGTTAATTTTCAATATTATCAATTGTTGTTTCTGTAATAGAAATGAATAGAGACTTCTGGATCTGGAAAGTGAACAAAAACAGAGGGAATTCTTTTCTGTCTCCCCTTTCCCTTACTTACTTATTCAACTTATTACTGAGTAAACATTTTAGTAAGCAAGTGTCCTGGTTTCCCTCAGTCTCTTCTCTGTGCAGCTTCCTTGGTCCAGAACTTGGTGCTAAACATACACATGCCCATATACCACGAGCAAAGCATTCCCTTAGATAGACACAGCAAATAAGTTTTGTTTTGTTTTGACTTCACCTTTTTAAATAAAACTACTTAAAGATTCTAACAGGCATATTTTCAAGCTGAACTAAAGCAATATTTATTTTTTAAAAAATTTTAATTGACACGTAATTATACATATTTATGGGGAACAATATGATGCTTTGATACATACGTACATATGTTGTGTAATCATTGGGTTAGGGTAGTTTATCTATTGCAGTGTAGAACTTTTTAGACCAAGATTATATGGGGTAATTGCTTGCAGAATCGCCATGCGGTGAAACAGGCTCTCCACACCATTATAGGGCTAGGCTCGCGTTAATGTGTCTCCATTCCATCTGCAAGTTTCAGGGTAAACCTGCTCCTGACATCTGCATTCAGTTTCTGTGGGGCTGACCTTCTCTGCAAGTTCTGAAAGTTACAAAGTGACATAAAGCTGTCATGAGCATGGATTTCCCTGGGTCTTTTAAATTCTTACACTGTCCGTTTTCTCACATTCACCAGCTCACAGCAGCCCAGACCCACAAGGGCACCCACTCTAACCGGGCTGTTTACCTCTACTTTGAAGGTCTTTTCAGTTAACCTTTTTCCTGATCCACCCCACAATTTCCTCTGGTTTGTTATTTGACAGACTATCCAAATACTTTACCTAAGCCATTTGCTTCCTTTTATTGAAAGCTTTTTACTGCTACTACCAGCCTCTTTCAGAGAGCGCATGTCTGTTTTCCTGAACAGGGATCCCAGGTCTTACTCAGTCTGGACTCTGAGGTTCACAGTCTCGCTTAATAGCTCTTAGTTAAACCCCACTTTTTGAACTGTCTATTTGAGGACAGGGCCAGATATGAATTATAAACTTAGCTATTAAGGTGTAGCATGATTAACTGTGAGCACTTAGAATAACAAGATTTAAAGCTAATAAAACATTTCAGGGGAAGAGCCTTGTAGACCTGTTATAACTAACAGGTAAGCGTCATTCATTTCAATTAGCGTATCACTCGTTTCAATGAAAAGAGTTCATTCTCCAAAATGGTGTTATTATTTCCCTCTGAGAACTGCTTTTGGCTATTATTTAATAAATCTTATTCTCATCAATAGTGCAAAGGCAAAGTCAAAAGACTACGAACTCCAAATTAGTGGATTCAAAATTTAAGGTTTAGGGGCATCTTTTGACTTGCCTGAGGCAGAGATGGGGTGCGTATTTTAGTTTTCCCAAGGAGAATCAAAGGCTTTTCTCATCCACCACCCCTAAAGCAAACCTAAAGTAATCCTTTTACACTTCACCGCTGCTTTCTCTGGGTCCTGAAGTCTAGGGCATTACTCAATATTGGCCCTTTTCTCCCCTGGAAAATCCCTAATGTTTAGTGCTACTTCATACCTAAAATGTAATAGTTTCTCAAGCCAGCCTTGCTGAAGAATTTCCCAATGTGAAAACGGCACCAAGAAGTGTTTTGAAATTGCCAGATGAAACAGACCTGGGAAAACTACCATTAATTCCCTGAACAGTTCCATAGAACAGTTGTTCTATGATCAGGTATAAATTTGTTAGATGGAGCCGACCCTGTGGCGCACTCGGGAGAGTGCGGCGCTGGGAGCCCAGCGACGCTCCCACCGCAGGTTCGGATCCTATATAGGGATGGCTGGTGCACTCACTGGCTGAGTGCCGGTCACAAAAAAAAAAAAAAAAAATTTGTTAGATGGGTGATAGTCCGAGATAAAACCTATGTTGACAGACTAGAATTGTGTGTCCTAAACACCCAAGCAAACCACTACTCACATATTCTGGGCTTGATAATAATAGCAATATAATTTAATAAAGCCACCTTTGTGCTCTATGACAATAGAGTCTGAATATGCACCAACTGTCAGAAGATGTGGATATAACCCTTCCCCCATCACTAATTATAATCTATATTACAGATTGATTCCATGGAATGGCTTTATAGGCTAGTGAAAACTTCTGCTCAAAATCAGGTGGGGGCAGCAGATTAATCCAATCATGTGTTATCCTATCAGTAAGGTTCTGCTCTTTTTCATTTTGCAACCTTTTCGGTTTTGATGAATCCTCTATTGAAATGCAAATATCCCTTGAAGGGGTTATACCAATCTTTTATCAGTTGACATTTTATAAACAGTTTGCATTTTAGCGAGATTGGTACAAATTCAATACAGGCCAGGGAGAGAAAAGAAAATTGAAGCTGATGAGAAAGGAAGGAAGATACTGAAACAAAATTTTATTACCCTCACAAAACTGCTTGTTGAGGAATATCTTAATTCTGCTTGCAATTACCCCTGGACCATCTCTGGATGGAGGTATGTGGCTTTCCTGAACACAAGGTCAGGTTTCTCAAGTTGGATGATGAACAAAGGCAGCCTTACCACTTGCTAGCCTTGAATCCAAGGCATGTCCATCTTCCTTCCATCAGAAAATAAATCCACATTTGCTTAGCTTTCTAAAAGTGCTCAGCTGTCAAGCTGTAATTTTAACCTGGGACTCTCATCTGCACAGAAAAGTATAACACATAGTCTCTGTTTGCTTTTCTCTTTTCACAAGAATCAATAATATCAAAACTATTCCTGCAGTGTCAGAGGTCTGGAGATCTGCATTTTGAAAATAACAAAGGATAGGGAGGACCTATTTAAATTTTTTTTCTTGGCAGTCCAAAATGTCTACCCTGCCACTGATTGAGTTAACAGACTAAATGAACCCCCAATAGCTGAATTGCCAATACAGAGGAAGGAAGTTATAAATACCAACTGTGGCCTCATGACCACTTGCAGAAACAAGGACTTTTTTCTTCTTGACACACATGATTATAGATAATAATCAGTCCCCATTCCCCTTTTCTTACCATTTCATATAAGATGTGTTCGTGGTGGTTAATTTTATAATTTAGTCTTTAGGTTATATGACATCCAGAAGAGATTGTTCCTAAATTAGAAGTATGAACATTACTCATCAAAGTGTTCAATGAAGGCGACTTTTCAATTTCCTGTTTCAGAGGGACAGGGAGCATGTTTTTATTTGCACAAAGGATCATTGCATTTTGTTATGTGAAAGTACATTCAGATTACTATTGTTGTTTAGAAATTGAAGGGCATATAGAGATGTTAAGTGGCCATAGGGGTGGACTGTAATAGCTTTGGTGAGTCACTTTTAGCATCTTGTAGAGGGCCTTTCTGTACTGCAGAAGCTGGAGAGTTAAAAACCACATTTCTGGTTTCCTGACTTCTGAGTTAAGACAGTTGTCTTAGTACATTTTGTGTTGCTATAAAAGAATACCTGAGACTGGGTAATTTATAAAGAAGAGTTTACTTGGCTCACAGTTCTGTAGGCTGGGGAGTTTAAGGGCATGGTGCTGGCTCCTGGCAAGGGCTCTTGTGCTCTGTCATAACATGGCAGAAGAACAAAGGGAAAGCAGACCATAGGAAGAGAGCAAACATGAAGGGGGTCTTTGCTTTATAACAACCCCTGTCATGAGAACTAATCCATTTCCATGAAAACTAATTCATTTCTGTGAGAAATCACTCACTACCACAAGAATGGCACCTAGCTGCCCATGAAGGAGAAGCCCCCATGACCCAACCACCTTCCGTCAGGCACCACCTCTTAAAGGTTCCATTTCCCAGTACTGCCACATTGGGGACCGAGTCTCAACATGAGTTCCCGTGGGGATAAACCATGGCAATAGTAGATTTAATACACACATCTAACTTTGCTTCCTCCTGAAAACCTACAGTAGCTACAATAAAGAGATTTATTTCTCTTTAAAAAGACAAACTCTCTGGGGCTGAGAAAATGAAAAGAGACAAGAACAACAATATTTGGGAAGCTGGACAGCGGCAGTAAGGAAGAGCAAAGAAATGAATCAGTTTATACTGCAAGATTCTCAAAAGTTTCAAGAACTAGTTGAACTGGGTAACTCTAGAGCTGGGGTGAAGGGGGCATGATACTGAAGTAAGGAGGAATGGTTGAAAGATGTTTGAGAGGCAGTGAGATTCTTAGATCCTTCCCAGCTCCACACTTCTGAGTGAGTGCCCCCCTCTAGCACAGCAGAGCCTGGAGGCTTATTCACTAAGGAAGAGAAAGAAGGTGTCAGGACTGGGGACTGCTAGACCCCTGAGGGCTGAGTTCGGCACCAACAAGTACTTCACCCAGATGTTCTAAAAGGAAGCCCTACTCACTTGTTCACATACAGTGTTTTTAGTTTGTTTTCTTTTAAGTAGGACTTTTTTTAAAGGTATAATTTATACAGTAGTGAAATGCACAGATCTTAAGTGTACAGTTTAATCAGTTTTGATAAATGCATACACCCATGTAACTCACACCTTTACCAGGATATAGAATATTTTCAACACCCGAGGAAATTAGTCGCTTACTTTAAATCATGAACAGACAACCAAGGATTACCAGACATCTGAGGAAAGACCCTAACATGGGAGATAAAGAGCACAGCAAAAAAAAAAAAATAATAATAATAGAGAAAAGAAGGGGTGTTGGCCGGGTGGCTCAGCTGGTTAGAACTCAGCCTTGTAATGCCAAGGTCATGGGTTCCGATCCCCATAACAGACAGCTATCATATAAATAAATAAAGTTCAAAGGCTCTCTTGTGGTGCAGGAGCTTTTTAAAAAAAAAGAAAAGAAGAAAGGCAACTTAGAGGAAAGAGCCTTTTCAGTAAAAATAAATTATATATTTTTAAAACTGTATTAATCCTTAGGGAGATAAGAGAAGATTCTGGACATAGAATGCTATGAAAAAATTCAAAGAACAAAAAAAGAGCTCTTAGAAATTGAAAACATGATAACAGCGATGAAAAATAATCAGTAGAAATTTTGGAAGAGAAAGTTGAAAAAATTTCCCAGAAAAGACCAACAGAAGGAAAATAGGAGAGAAATTATAAGAAAAGTGAAGCCCAGTCAGGAGATCCAGCATCTAAGTAACAGAGGAGAAGAAAGTCATAATGAATAATTCAAGAGAATCTCCCCAGGGTATTCAGACTGCAAGGGCCTACTGGATGCCCAACAGAATGGACAAAAATTATACTCACATGGAGGCATTTCATTATAAATTTCATTGAGTACAAAGAGAAAATCTTACCAAAAAATTGATCACATACCAGGAATCAGAATAGCTTGGGATTTCTCAACAGCAGCACTTGAAACTACAAGTCAGTGGAGCAAAGCCTTCAAAATTCTGAAGGGTTAGCTCAATTGGTTAGAGCACAGTGCTAATAACACCAAGCTCAAGGGTTCAGATCTCCATACTGGCCAGCCACAAAAAAAATAATAAATAAATAAAAAAGAAAGACAGAAAAAGAAAAACTTCTGAAGGAAAAATATTACTAATCTAGAATTCTATATCTACTCACTTTTCCAATCAAGCAGGAAGGTAAAGACATTTTCAGATATCCAAGATCTCAAAAAGTTTATCATCCATATAACCCTTTTCGGAAGAGCACTGGAGAATGTGTTACATGAAATGAATGGAGTAAACTAAGAAAGAATATATGGGTCACATGGAGAAGGTGGATCCCAAGATGACTGCATAGCCCTTGTTAGAAAATTTAAGGCCGAGGATTTAGGGCACGTAACCATAGCTGTCCTTGCCTACAGAGTAACTCATGGGCATAATGGATAACATGCCTGCATGTTAATTGTCCCAAGCTTTGACAATAGAGATGAAATGATGAGCCAATAATGAAGAGTGTTTCTAACACAAATGATACACTGAAGCCTGGGGTCTCTCTATGTTTTGTCAAAACTCTCCTGACTTTTATAGGCTATACTTTTATAGGCAAAAATAAAAGTCCGCCCAAAGAGGAGAAATTCTCCTACATATTAGTGCATATGTTCATTGAACAAAAGAATTCTTACTGGAAAAATAAAGATAATGTATATGTTCATATGTTGTGTGTCGGTGTATATGTGTGTATATGTACATGTGTGTGTTCTGTGTGCTTATACATACATAGAATATCTCTGGATGGATTATGAAAGGGAATATGAAGGAAATCTACTTCTTTGTTCCTTTCTATTGTTTTTACTCTGTGCATGTATTAGCTATTCAAAAAAATGAATTAATAAATAAAATAAAATATATTTTCTTTTAAAAATTACATATAACATGCCCATTGACTGAACAATTCTACTTTTAGAAATTTATTTGATTGGTGCACCTGTACACATGTGAAGTTATGTAAATACAAGGCATTCAATGCAGCATTATTTGTGATAGCAAAAGACTGGAAACTACTTGAACGTCCACTGAGAAGGGAATGGTAAAAAAAATCATGTACATCCGTACAATAGAATACTTTGCAGTCATTAATAAAAAATGTAAAAGCTCATTATGTGTTGATATAAAATAATATCCAAGATATTCTATTAAATGAAAAAGGCAAGGTGTAAAAGAGAGTTTATAATTTGTTATATAAATAGAGAAAAATATCTTTGACCCCTTCAAACTAAACAGTGAGACATGTTGTCATTATATTCTATGCTTTGTCTATATGATACTCATAAAAATAATAATTAATGATTATTTGTGTTTTTAAAAAAATCTTACACTTCTCATGCTCCCTTGCAGCTGGTTCTGGATATGAAATAGATTGCTCCAATCTGATGCATTATGCAAGATTTGGAAAGCAGAAGAGGCAGGCAGTACTTTCTTGTGTTCTTGGCTGTTGCTGTTGACAATTTTATTTGTCAGCATCCTCCAGAGGGACAGACCAGTAGGATATATATAGTTATATAAGCAAATTATTAGGGAGAATTGGCTCACAGGATTACAAGTCGAAGTCCTATGATAGGCGATAGGCAGTCTGAAAGCAAACCTGGTAGAGTAGCTCAGTCCAAATCTGAAAACCTTAAAAACTGGGGAGGCTGACAGTGCTGCCCCCAGTCTGAGGCCAAGGCCTGAGACCCCTGGGGAGGCTGTTGGTGCAAGTCTCAGAGTTTAAAAGCTGAAGAAGCTAGAATCTGATGTCAAAGAGCAGGATAAGAAACATGCGTCCTGCTGGGAACTGGGGGTGCAGCACAAGCTAAGTATAACCTCTCTTCGGCTCCTCTGTTCTTGCTGGGTTTCTAGCTGATTGGGTCTTGCCCAAGCACATTGAGGGCGGGTCTTTCTCTCTCAGTCCCCCAGTTCATTCAAATGTCAATCTCCTCTGAAAACATCCTTACAGACACACTCAGAAACAATGTCCCACCAGCCATTTAGGCATCAATCAATCCAGTAAAGTTGACAATAATTAGCCATCACAATACATGATCATGGAGTTATTGGGGTTTCCTGAAACAGTGTCCTGTGTCCAGAGATTAGCTTCACTGATGTCAAGAAGCAGGTGCAGTGACAGACACCTGATCCCTGGATCTCAATCTCAGTGGTGGATTCTTAAACTCAGAAGCACCAGAGGGGGCTCCAGATTCCCCACTTTTCTGACTCTGTCACCCCCCTATCAGGGCAGTTCAGTGGTGATTTCTAGCGGTCATTATAGAGAGCCAAGCTTATCCCACTCTCCTATGTCTGAATGTTTTTGACCTCCCAAAATTCATATGTTGAAATACTAAACCCCAAAGGTAATGTTTTTGGGAGGTGGGGCCTTTTGGGAGATGATTAGGTCATAAGAATGGAATGAGATTAGTGCCCTTATAAAAGGGACTCCAGAGAGCTAGCCCCTTCAGCCATGTGAGGACATAGTGAGATGTTTGTCTATGAAGAAAGTGGGCCTTCACCAGACACCAAATCTACTAGTGGTTTGATGTTGGACTTCCCAGCCTCCAGAACTGTGAGAAATATATTTCTGTTGCTCATAAGCTACCCAGTCTAATGTATCATTGCAGCCAGAACGGGCTAAGACAAAAATTGGTACCATGGCATGGAGGTGGTGCTGTAGCACATACCTAAAATGTGGAAGCAGCTTTGGACTATCTAATGTGTAGAGGCTGGAAGAATTTTGACTTTCAGACTAGAAAAAGCCTATATTGCCATGAATGGACTGTTAGGGGTGATTCTGACACGGGTTGAGAAGGAGAAGAGATATAGAGAAAGCCTTGATCTTCTTAGAGAATACTTAAGTGGTCGTGATCTGAATACCAGGAGAAACATGGATGGTAAAGGCCATTCTGATAAAGTCTCAGATGGAAATGAGGGGCATATTGAAAACTGGAGGAAAGTCAAACCTTGTTATAAAATGTCAAAGAACTTGTGAATTGTGTTGTGTACTAGTGTTTTGTGAAAGAAAACTTTGTGGAAGAAACACCTAAGCAAAATGTTGAATGTACAGTATAGCTTGTTTTCAATGATTATAGTAAAATGCAAGAAGAGAGAAACAACTTTAAAATGCGATTTTTAATCAAAAGGGAGGCAGAGCTTAAAGATTTAACAAAGTCTCAGTCTGTCTATATTGTAACAAATGAGAAAGCATGTTTGGGAGAGAACACCAAGAGTGTGGCCAAGCCACCATTTGATAAGGAGGTTAGTGTCAATTGGCCACATACTACTCATCAAGACAGTGGAAGAATGACCTGGAAGGCATTGTGTAGATCATAGGTGCTGCCCTTTCCATCACAGGCTCAGAGTATAATAGCCTTGAGGGCAGAATTAATTCAAAGGAGGGGTCCAGGGAACCCTTGCCCCAGCGTTGCCTCAAGGATCTGCTCCATGCATTCCACTGCAGCTCTCCTCCAATGCCACAGGTGTGGTTCATGCAGTCTTGGCCAACCCTCTGGAGGTCACAGACAGTAAATGTTAGTGCATCCTTGTGGTGATATCTCCACTGGTATACAGAGTGCACGAGCCATGGAGGCATGGTTACCTACACCTGGATTGCCAAAGATGTTGCCCATGTGACCCCACCAGAGAGCTATGTCAAGGGCAGGGCCGCCACAGAGTCTTTACTAGGGCAATGCTTAGTGGAGCTGTGGGGGCAGGGCTGTCCTGTGACCCCAGATCAGTAGAGCCACCTGCATGCAATTCTAGCCTGGGAGAGGTTCAGCACCCAGAGTTAAACCCATGAGAGTTGCAGCATGGTCTGTGCCCAGTAAACCCATGGGGGTGGGGCCACTCAGAGACTTGGGGGCCCAAGTCCTACCTAAATTGTCTAGAAGGTGGGACATTGAGCCAAAAATTATTCTTGAGCCTTAAGATTTAATGCTTGCCCTGTTGGGTTTCAGCCTTATTTGGGAACTGTTACTCCTTTTTTCTTTACTATTTCTCCCTTTTAGAATGGTAATATCTGTCATATGCCTGTCTCACCATTGTATTTTAGAAGCACATAACATGTTTGATTTCACAGGTTCATGGCTAGAGAGCAATTTGCCTCAGTATGAATCATAACTTGAATCTCACCCATATGTAATTTAGATATTTAGATGAGACTTTGGACTTTTGATTTTTGAGTTGGTGCTGGAATGATTTAAGACTTTTGTAGCTATTGGGATGATATTATGGATTGAATTGTGTACTCCCAAAAGTTTAATGTGTTGGAAGCTTGGTCCCCACTGTGACAGTGTTAAGAGGGTGGGAAGTCCTGGTTTTGAGGGCTTTAAAAGGAGAGAATGAGAGAGTCTCTCTCTCTCTGTTCTGCCATGTTCTCACATGTGAGACTACTGCATTGCTGTAAAGCCACCACCAAAGAAGACCCTCACCAGATGTGTTCCCTGGACTTTGGATTTCTTGGCCTCTGAAACTGTAAGGAATAAATATTCTTTTCTTATAAATTACCCAGTTCCAGGTATTTTGTTATAAGCAACAGAAACAGACTAATACAGATGGAATGAGTGTATTTTGCATGTGAGAGGGACACGAATTTCGGGGGTCCAGGAATGGAATGCTATGGTCTGAATGTTTGTGCCCCCCCCATTCATATGTTAAAATCCTAACCCCCAAGATGATAGTATTAGGAGGTGGAGTCTTTAGGAGGTGATTAGATCATGAAGGCACAGCCTTCATTATTAGGATTAGTGTCTTTATAAAAGACCCCAGTGAACTAGCTAGCCCCTTCTGCCATGTGAGGACATAGAAATGTCTGTCTATAAAGCAGGGTCCACTTTGATCTTGGACTTCCAGCCTCCAGAACTGTTAGAAATAATTTCTGTTGTTTATAAGCTACCCAGGCTATGGGATTTTGTTATTGCAGCCTGAATGGACTAAGACACACTACTATCAGCCTCCTCAACGATTCTACCAGCACCCAATTCACTGTATTAAAAGCTCCTCTGCCTATTCTAATAGGCAGAATAGTTTGTTTCCTGCACCTGACCTTTAATTGTGTACTTGATGACAAGGAAACATTCTAAGAGATGCTTTGTTAGGCAATTTTGTCGTGCAAACATCACAGAGTATGCTTTGACATAAATAGATGGTGTAGCCTACTACTGAATACCTAAACTATATGGTATAGCCTATAAATACAATTACTATTACCATACATCTAAGCTATATGGTATAGCCTATTACTATAAAACTGTACAGCATGTTACTGTACTGAATACTGTAGGTAATTGTAACACAATAACAAGTATTTGTATAGCTAAACGTATCTAAACATAGCAAAGTTACAGTAAAACACGGTGTTATAATCTTATGAGACCATCAAAGCATATGCTGTCGATCACTGACTGAAACGTTGTCATGTGGTGCATGACTGTAATAGATAACAATGGAATTTTCAAAGAGTAAAACTTGAAAACTTATTTTATAATCATTAATGTAATTCACTTTATTTGTATTTATTCTATACACTGTATGCTACCAAAATGAGTAAGGGCTTAAAAATTTAGAATTATCTATATGATTCTCTTCTCTGTATCCTAACTACTGGCATATCAAAAAGTACACCTCAAATCACAGTCAGCATGTTTAACTTTGTTTTTAAAATTTATCTAGAACCTACAGTGAGTGAATGAGTAGGTATTAAGGATTATTTTCAATAGAGTAATATTTTTATTTTTTTTTTATATTTGACAAAAATGAACATAACTCGCTGGGCAGTGGCTTACTCTCCTCTCTGAGAAATGCCTGATGACATCAACTAAAAGGAACGTCAGCGATGACTGGGTGATTCCAGGCATCATTATCCTTGACTCAGTATACTGACATGACTGTTAACAGGCTGGGAAAGTCATTAAAACAGCTCCTGGCTCATAAAAATAACAGATTCCTTACGTTTCAATCATGGTGATACTGTGGGAGATGACAGCAATTCTGAATTTTGTCTCTTTTTACATTGTTTGCAATGTGAATTTGACAGTGAGTGAGTTAAAAAGAGTGAAACATGGGAAATTACAGCCTTTGGGTACCACCAAGCACACACTTGGTGTTTGTTTCTGAAGCAACTTTTTATATTTACTTTTAATCCAGTGACATTTTTGTATGTGCTTTTAGAAGGGGAACATTGGTGGATAGGAGGTCAAATGACTGAAGCCATAGCCTCTGCAAATGCAGACACATAAATTTACAATTTTCTGGTAGAGAACAAACAGCAACAAACATCTGCCGTTGAGTTTTCAGAAATTTACTCTATTTAATGAGGTTGCCATACAGGGTAGAATAAGACAGAATTGCTTTGACTCTCAGGCCTGTTAAAGATTGGTTGGAACCTTCTAATTCTTGACCGTATGTGAATTATCCACTTGATGGATTACTGTTTCCTTGAAATTCAGCCAGCATAACCCCAAGTGACCTGTTCTGCCTAAGTTATATTTAGGAAACACTAATTTATTCAACCATTAGACTATGCAAAACCTTATGGGATGAATATGTCCAAGATAAACACATATAACATTTCTAAAACTAAAAGGAAGTGTTTGGGGATCATACAAAGTTTTGGAATTAAAATTATTTAGAACCAGCAGGGCACTTAAAGACTTTTTGTCCAATACTTTATTTTATAGCTGAGAAAACAGTCACAGTGAGTTTTACTGATTTGCCAAGAGTAACAGTTAACCATGAAATTAACATGTTTAAATTGTAGCATTCTTTCCACTCGCCTGCATATAAGGAAGTTTTTGAAAATGTTTTTAGAATTGTCCACAATATGGGGAAATTATCCAAGGCCACACCAAAGCTCCCTAAGAAGAGAGCTGGACTGCAGGGGCAATGGCTGATAAGCTGGGGTATGTGGCACGCGGTGAGGGGAGCCTGCCAGGTGTTACTTCACTCGTCTTTGTTAGCCAGCACTTGAAGGAGACTTCAGAATCTGCCCTCACTTTCTTTTTATTGCATTTTATAACTCAGACTGCTTATTACTCTTGTGAGCTACTGAATCTCAGGGAGAGGCTGGCCCCACAGGGAGTCTAGAGAGACATCCACAGGCTGTCAGAGAGAGTATGCACCAGGGCTGCTGGAGAAGAGAAACGAGTAACATTCACAGTGCATGGTTAATGCGCCTGAGCAGCTGGGCGCCAGGAATCGTGTGACTTTACACCAGGGGCCTCTGTGAGGGATAAGCGGGGAGCCCCCGAGAGGAAGAAGTGAACAAACGCAGCCAGGGGAACAAAGCCCAGAAGCTCACCTCAGCACCGCCACTGCCTTTCAGGCTAAAGACATGCAGTTGAGGGCTTATATCTATTTGCAGATGTACTTAGACTTCGAAAGGAAGTCTGTGCCACCTCACACCCATTAGAATGGCTACTACTGAAAAAAAACTAAAAAACAGAAAATAACAAGTGTTAGCAAGGGTTTGGAGAAACGGTAACCTTTGTGCACTGCTGTGAGAAGATAAAATGGTGCAGCCACCATGGAAAACAGTATGGTGGTTCCCAAAAATTAAAAATAGAATTACTAGGGCCGGCCTCTGTGGCTCACTTGGGAGAGTGTGGTGCTGATAACACCAAGGCCACGGGTTTGGATCCCTTTATAGGGATGGCCGGTTAGCTCACTGGGTGAGCATGGTGCTGACAACACCAAGTCAAGGGTTAAAATCTCCTTACCAGTCATCTCTAAAAAGATTAAAAAAAAAAAAATAGAATCACTATATGATCTAGCAATTCCACTTCTGAGTAATACCCAAAGAATTGAAAGCAAGGACTTTAACACCTTGTTCATAGCAATGTTAGTCACAATAGCCAAAAGGCAGAAAAAACCCAGGTCCATCAACAGGTGAATGAATAAGCACAATGTGGTTTGTACATTCAGTGGAATTATTCAGCCTTAAAAAGGAATGAAATTCTGACACATAATACCACGTGGGATAAATTTTGAGGACATTATGCTAAGTGAAATAAGCCAGTTGCAAGAGGACAAATACTGTATGATTACACTTATATGCGGTACCTAGAGTAGTCAATATCATGCAGATGGAAAGAGTGGTGGATGCCAGGGGCTGGGGAGAGGTAGACAGGGGAGTTATTGTTTAATAGGTATAGAGTTTGCGTTTCGCAAGATGAAAAGAGTTCTCGAGATAGATGGTGGTGATGGTTGTATAACAACATGAATGTACTTAATGTCACTGAACTACAGCTAAGAATGGTTAGCATGGTAAATTTTACCAGAATTTTTTTGAGAGGAAGTCTGCAGTATTCCTAAAGTGTGTTAATTGAATCTGTAAAGTATTCAAACTTTTTTTTTAACTGAAAGGAAAACCACAGCCTATCTTCCATCCATTTTTCCCTTTTTTTCTTCCTTCTTTCCTTTCTTCCTTCATCCTTCCCTCCTTCCGTCCTTCAAACATCTGTAGGATACTTAATGTATGCCAAACATTCTGCAGACCCTGAGGAGTCTTCAATAAAGGATACCATGCCCTAATCACAGAGAAGCTCCCAGGTAAACAGACATTGTCATCTGACCAAGGCTCTGATCTCTGATAGAGATGTGCTCAGTTTCCCACAGGAGCTTAGAGAAGGGAGACGAATGCAGCCTTGCATATGAAGGGAAAGTGTGTAGGAATTTGGGATTCCTAAATGAACTTTTGAAGGGTGAATAAAAGGTAGCCAGTTAAGGAAGGAAAAATATGATCTGTCAAAACAATAGTAATAACATATTTTACAGTAATAAAGCTACAGTTCATGTATTATTTATCCAAAGAATTTTTATTGAACACTAGGTGCCAGGCACAATTCTAGGTGCTGGAAATATGGAGGTGAACAAGATAAAGTCCATCTCTCATGAAGCTTAGGGGGAGATAATCAATAAGTACATATACAAGTAAATACACGGTATTATCAGATTGTGTTTAAGTTTGTTGGAGAACAATAGAGCAAGGGAAAAGGAAAGGAAGGTTTGGGATGAGGAAGAGGATGTTACCTGTACATGGTGGCTGGGGAAGGACTCACTAATAATATGGCAATTGAGCAAGGGACTCAAAAGCAGGGAGGAAAGGAGCCCTAGGGAAAAAAGTGAAGGCCAAGGGAATAGCAAGTGCAAAGTTCTTGAGGTGGGAGCATGCCAGGTGTGTTTGGATGACAGTGTGGCTGGAGTAGGTGGGGTGGGGGTGGTGGGGCAGGGAGTATTTGGAGGGAGGAGGGGAGGAAGGCAGTGTTCCCATCCTGTAGGGTATTTGAGGCCACAGGAGGACATTGGCATGTGCTGTTTATGGAATGGAAGCTGCTAGAAGGCTTTGAGCTGAGGAATGGCAGGACCTGACTTGGGCTTTAAAGGGATCACTTTGCTCTGTTGAGAAAACTGGAGGGGGTAATGGTGGAAATAGTGTCACCAATTAGAAGACTATTACAATAACCCAGGAGAAATTGATGGTGGCCAGGAGGGTGGCAGCAATTGAAGTCATATTTCAGACATATGTTGAATGTGTAATCAACAAGATTTGCTGATAGACTAAATATCTAGAGTGAAAGAAAGCAAAACGGTCATGAATATCTCTCAATTTGTTGGCCTGAGCAATGGAAGCATAGAGCTGTCATTTACTAAGGCCTGTAGGACAAGCAGGTTTGGGGTGGGAGTAGGCAGGGAATCAGACATTTGGTGTTTGGACACATCAAGTTGGAGATCCTTATTATATCCACGTGAAGATGTCAACTAGCTGTTACATATGAAGGTCCAGAGTTTAGAGGAGAAATACTGCTAAAGACATAAATTAGACATTCCCCACTTGTACTGGTTCAAAGCCATGATGCTGAATGAGATTCCCAAGAGAGGAAGAATAAATAGAGAACACATCTAATGACTGAGCCATGGGGTACTTGGGGCACTACGACAGTCACAGGTCAGGGAGATGAGGTGGAACCAGCAAAGAAGACTGAGAAAGAGCAGTCACAGAGATAAAAGGAGAACCAACAGAGTCTTCAAAACCAAGTGAAAGAGACATGCTTCAAAGTGGAGGGAGGGAGCACCTGTGTCAGGTGCTGAGGACAGGTCAAGTACAATGAGGGCTGAGTTTGGACCATTGTGCTTAGCAGCATGAAGGTCAGTAGTGACCTTCTGAAGAGCTGCTTCAGTAGGGTGGTGAGGATAAGAGCTTGGTTGGAGTACATTCGAGAGAAAATAGCTTTTAACTACTTGAATTCTCTGTGCCTTGGCTTTCTTATCTATAAAATTAGGAGTATGTCAGTACCATTCTCGTAGGATTATTGCAAAAATTAAAGGAACGTACACATCTGAAGTGCCTGGTAAGGATCTACTATATGGTAAGTCCTTAATAAGAACTAGCTATTATTATTATTATTTATATTATTATTTTTTAGATTTCAACTATTCAGAAGAAAAAATCAACATTTACTTATCTTCACCTTCCTTAAGTTAATCAATTTTCTAAAAAGCTCAGATAAGAATTGTCATATTTAATGACCATTTCTCTCTTTTTTATATTTCTTTTTTTTAAGTACAAAAATAAAATGAGGGTATATAGACAAATGCAAAAAGAGGGGGAGAAGGAGAGAATTGGAGACAGATGTAGTCACGACTCCTTTAAGGAGTTTCACTGCAAAGGGGAGCAGCAAAATTGGGTGTTGCTGCAGGGTATTTTTGTTTTTGTTTGTTTTTTAAGATGAGAAAAATTGCAATGTATGGTGGAGGAAATGATCCGGTGGAGATGGAAAAATTAAAAATATAAGATGAGGAAGGATGTCATTGAGAGGGGAAGAGAAATGGAATCTGGTGTCCAAGTGTAGAGACTGGCTTAGAAATGTAGCCAATTTGCCTGTGACTGAAGGACAGGCAGCATCTACAGGTGTTGATGTGAGTGGTGAGCAGATGAAGCAGTAGGCGTGTGTGGAATTTCTCTTCTCATGGCTTTTTCTGCTTTCTTAGTAAGAAAAGAAGCAAGATCCTCAGCTAAGAGTAAGGAGAGGGAGAGTGTCAGAGGTTTGAGAAAAGATGTAAAAAGTGAGATAGTCATTTAGAGATGATGAAAACAAATATATTAGAGAAGGGTAGGAGGATGACCCAGCAGCACTGAGGGCCTAACTGGGTTTGGTAACTGCCTTAATCTGTTTTCTGTTACTATAACAGAATATCTGAGGCTGGGTAATTTATAAAGAAAAGAAATTTGTTTCTTACATTTCTGGAGGCTGAGAAGTCTAAAGTCAAGGGGCCACATCTGGTGAGGGCCTTGTTGATGGTGGGGACTCTCTGCAGCATCCTAAGCTAGCACAGGGCATCACGTGGCAAGCGGGGAAGAGCATGCCAAACTGGCTTTTATAACAGATCCGCTCCTGTGATAACCTCTTAATCCATTAATCCATGAATAGATTAATCTATTCCTGAGGGCAGAGCCTTCATGACCCAATCACCTCTTAAAGTCTCACCTCTTAATACTGTTACATTGGGGATTCAGCACGAGTTTTGGAGGGGACAAACATTCAAACCATAGCAGTGGTGATGAGTTTAAGGTGAGACCAGTCACCATGTTTCCATTCATGTTTACCTGTGTGGATGGTGGTTCAGAGGAGGTGGAAAGTTGGCATAATTAGGGTTGGGTTTTTTCAAGTGAGTGCAATGAAAGGGGAAAGGGGTAAGAGACCATATGGGTGTGCAAAGGGTGATGGTAGAGAGGGACCATGAAAACTAAGGTGGGAAGGCAAGGAAGTGAGACTGTGAGGTGAGGATGTGAGATGGAAGAATATCGATGGGGTGGTCAAAGGAGGGCATGGGGAAGCTAGGAGCTGGGGTCAGAGAGTGGGTTACTTGGAACTGAGATGAGAGAGAGGTTTCAGCTATTGGCAATGACAAGACTTGACCACAGAGTGAGTGGGTGAGGGAGTATAGAGGACGAGACCATTGGAGGAGAGAAGCAGAGGTCAAAGACTTGAGAGGCCAGTGCATAGGAAGGATCATGGGCATGTCATAGAAATTACCCAGAATTAAGATTATCTTTGGAGAAAGTGACAGTGAGACAGGAGCTAAACTCAAGGAATGATGGGGAGTGGCCCCAAATCTGCAAACGGCTTCAGAAAGAGGGGCTGGAAGTTGTATCATCTAATGTAAAGAGATTCAAACTTGGGGGGGGTTAGGGAGACACAGGGACAATGGTCTTAAAGCAGCAACAAGGAGCACACAGATCACATATCCCACCTCCAGACCCAATGAAAAACAGGATATAGAAGAAAAAGTAGCCAGCACTTGAGAAAACTGCAGTGGAAACAGTGCCCACCGAGGACAGCTAGTTTTCAGTTAGGCCAAGAAAACGATGAGATCTAGGAAATTTTGCTGATGGTAAACTGAGTTCCAGGGGCACAATGAAAGCTCTTGTGTTATGGAGGGGAAGGAGACAGAGTCAGGTGAAAGACGTACAGAACATCATGGACAGCAGTCCTGTCTTGTGGCAGTATAGGGCAGACATATAAGGATAAACGGCAAGACGGGACTAATGGTCTCCTGGCTCGACTTGTAGTAACTCTGGTGGGGGAGGGAGGGGTGAGAGCTTGCCAGGAACACTAAGGCTCTGGGGCTCTGTCTTCTGTCCTGTGGATGGTGAAGAGGAGAAGACGATACTACCAGAAGTGCTGGGCTATTACAGGATCCCAGGAAAGGGATGATGCTGAGCTGGGTTGTGGTAATAGTACAATTAGTAAGAAGTGGGTGAGTAAGGAATATATTTTTGAGATAGAGCTCAGAAGACTAGCTAATGGACTAAGCTGGTAGGGCGGGGCAGGGGGAGGGAACTGAGAGAAAGAGAAATCAAGGATGGTTCTGGGTTTTGGTCCAAGTTCTTGGATATATGTCTGAAGCTATAGGTAGAGGAGCTTGGTGACCTTGAGCAAGTTATTTAATTTCTCTAAGCCTATTTTCCAACTGGAAAATAGAGCTTCCTATTTTCCAACTGGAAAATAGAGCTTCCTATTATTATTATCTAAGTGATATGAGGGTTAAATATGGTTATACCGTAAAGTGCTTAAGCTAGAGCCTGGCACAAAGTGATGCTCAAAGAGTGTTTAATTATCCACATCGAGAGAAAATGGAGGTTCACTGAATGTAAAGTGACTTTTCCAAAGCTGCTGAGGAGTGAGCCCCAGCCAGAGTCAAGACTGATACAGGGCCAGCCCGTGGCTCACTTGGGAGAGCGTAGTGCTGACAACACCAAGTCAAGGTTTAAGATCCCCTTACCGGTCATCTTTAAAAAAAAAAAAAAAAAGACCTGAATACCAGTCTACACTCTTTCTACAACACCAATGGCTCAATCAGAGGTGATACTCATCGACAATCCTCTGCAGCTCGGGGCAGGAGAGCTTACCATCATATCAAAGAATATAAAGGGAAGTAAACTTCTCTTAGAGTGTTTTCATGTAAGGTGATTCACTTGTTTCTCCATAAAGTCATAATATAGGGAGGGGAAAGCATAGCCTTAGAATCAGACATACCTGGTTCAGATATCAGATTATAATTTTGCTCTTAAATTATTCAACATAACAGCAAATTTGAGGGTCTTTGTTATAAAAAATAAAAAGAGAGAGAGAAAGAGTAAAATGATTAAGCATTTACTCCTTGGCTTTCAGTAGTGACCAAATTCAATTGGTATAACCTGCTTTGTTTTTTTTTAATGTTCTTAGGTAACTTAAACATCTACTTTTCCAGTTAAGTAATTACCCCCCCCATTACCATTTTCTGATACCAGTTCTAGCCTTCTTATGTCAGCTTCAGAGATCCTAGAGTCTTGTTCATTTTCTCTACCAAAGAGAGGTAAATTATCCTCCCAGTCAGTCTCACGACCAATGATCAAGCTCCCATCAGAGAGAATGTGCTTCATTTTCCTGTGAAACAGGGCTTAGATATTGGAAGATGATAGAGCTTCCTCAGAACAGGAAATGAGCTCTTTAGGCCCTTGGGAACAGTAATTGCAGTCGATTAATAACTTGTCTTTAACAGTTTTCAACAAATATTTGTTGAGAGAAATCTTATCAAAATACTATAAATTCTTGCCTCTGGTTAGGCCCGTCTACGGCATGTTTAACAAATGGGTTTAGCTTTAATAACTTCAGGAATAGGAAGCTTATGTATTTAACTGCCAGCCATTGCCTCTAGGATGCAAAGATGAAAGCATTCTGTCCTCAAGGCATACCCTGACTAGTGTGGGATACAGGCAAGAACACAAAGAGATATATAGTGCAAAGTGGTAAATACCATAACAGATGCTTAAGACGGAATCGGACGGAGGCATGGAAGTGGGACCAGCCTCTGTGGGAATGAGGTTGCTGTCAGGGATCTGGGAAGGCCTGCAGACAGTGGTACACCTATGCTGTAAAGGATAGGCCCTTCAAAAACCAAACCTAACACAAATTGCCCTTAAAAATTGTTTTATTTGATAGAAATGCCTTTTTATAATTTCTATGTACGTACTCAACATTTACTGAAACCTGCTCTGTGTCAGGCACTGGCTTAGGTCCTGGGAATGCAGTGGTGAAGTAGGCAGATCTTTGCTCACAGCCTGGAGGTAAAACTGACACTGGGGAAGTAAGCACAAGGCCTTGAGACAGAGAAAGAGCAGTGTCTGTGGCAGGGGAATTGCCCTAGCCCAGGGGAGAGACACTGGCACACAGTTGAGCACTGCGGTGTTTGCATGGTTGGTGTGAGTCATTCTCCCGGTTACCCTGAATCCTGAGGGTGCCTAGCCTGGGGCCAGGGCATGTCGTCAGCAGCTCGGAGCCTCTGCCTGACTGATTGGGTCTTGTCTTTCATGCTTGGGAAGGCATTTCTGAATCCTCACCATTCTGAAAATACATGATCTGAGGTTTTGTAGAAATGCCAGGGGGAGTTCTGATTAAATTCTACCAGATAGCAGTTTTTACTGAGTCTTTGTGAAAGTCTTGTCTGGCTTAGAAGGATGTGAAACTAGAGGTCCTGAGATCACTTAATTTCACATTGAGAAAGTTCTGTGCTTGCAATCTTAACTCTAGCCAGCTGCCTTACAAATGCCCATCATCCATCAGGACAGGACAATTGTTCACTGCATAATTTTTACAGAAGGTGGGTAAGAGGTGCTATCACCAGATGTCAAGGATGGCATATTACAGATTCTTCAACTTACTAACTTCCATCTTACAAAATCAGGCAGATATAACCAAAGCCCCAAGCCAGTGTAAAAGCACATTAACTCTGCACACCAACAGATGGCATTAGTAGGAGCTCAGATACTGTGAGCCTTTCAGGACCTGCTACAGTTGTACACTTAGTAAGTGCTTGTGAAATTCATTGAAAACAATGTATGCTTTCCAAACCCCAGAAACAAATACCCATATGTAGCATCAGAGCTGGATGGGATCTTGAAGGTCATTGAACATAGGCTTTAACAACCAATAGATTTTAAAGCATTATCTGGTATCTTTAACCAAGGTAAACCTTCCATACTCTGTCAACCTCTGTGACTTTCATGGAACCTCCATCAAGGAGAGTACCCGTGTTGACAGACCTGCCCCCCATCCCTCTCTTACTCCTCCCCACATTCACATAATACGTCTTTAGTGTTCACATGCAGTCCTGTGTTGGCACTTTACAGTTGCAAAGACACTAAATAATGGCAGAATAATGAAGAAACATTCTGGTGTGATAATATTCTTTACATTGATAAGAGTTTGGGTTATACAGGCATATGTATTTGTCAAAACTCTGGAATGGCACACTAAAGATCTGTGAATTCCATTGTATGTAAATTTTACCCCCCAAAACTGTAAAAGATATGTTGAATTCTAATAAATGATTTGCATGCTGTAGTATTTAGAGATAAAGTATACTGATGTCTGCAAATGAATCAAAAATATCAGATGGACTGATGGATGGACAGAGGAATAGAGACATGGATCATTGTGTGAGAAGGCAAATATAGTAAAACATTAATTGCAGAATCCAGGTGGTTATATAAATGTTCTCTGTGTAATTCTTTCAATTTTTCTAAAAATGTCTTATAACAAATTTAAGTAATTTATAGTAATTTAATCATATGTAATAAATACTACTAAAATAAATTGATAAATAAATAATACATCTTCTAACTAGTAACTAATAAAACATTTCAAACTTTTTATAATAAAGCGTTGAGGAGGGTAAAAGTGGCAGAATAAGTCTTCCTAGGTCAACCCGGGCATTTTACAGATGAGGAAACTAATGCTCAGAGAGCGTGTCTGATCCTATTATTCCAGTGCTTAAGATCCCCGAAGGCTCGCCATTCTCTTTACAATAAAATCCAGGCTCTTTGGCTTGGCACACAAAGCACTTTATAACCCGTCCTCTGACCTTCTCTCTGACCACATCTTTAATCCTCCAAGCATTAAGAGCAGAGCTGTCATGAGACACACGGGCAACTGAGCAGGCTAATAATCTGGTGCCCTTTCAATATGATAGTATTTTTTAAACTGATTTTTTCTTATCAAAGCAATATATGTATATAGTTTAAAAGGTCAATTAGTGCCAAAAGAGCAGTGTTTTCACATAGCTCTGCCCCACCCTCACCATCCTATTATCCAGAGACAATCGCTTCCAGCTTTTTTAGCTGTTTCTATTTGCCTCCAAGTGTCTGGGTTTGTGATTCACCTTCTGTTCTTCAAGTTAGATATTATCCACTGATTTCCTCTTTATTGTAGGTGAGGCGATTAGTGCTCTTACTCTTCCCCTGCCCCTTCTTGCATTCTCCCTACGTAGTTGTATCATAGTTTTTGGTTAAATCTATATTCCAGGTTAATTAATGTGACTATACTGTTTGCTATCAATCAAAATTGTATTGTGATTACAATTTCTTTCTTGTATATCTTTTAGTTTCTCTTGAAGGTGATAATAGCTTCTGTTTTTTCATTTGCTTAGATTTCATTGAACCAATTGTAAGTGTTCCCATATCCACCAACAGCTCTGTAAAACATTTCTCAATACAAATTTTCACATGACCAAACCTCTTAGATAATTTTGTTCCTCCTGGCAGCATCCTATCTGTCCTTCCTGGAGTCCCAGTTTGTTCACAAGGGTTACTTTCTAGGCCTGCCACCACGTAGCCTGTTCTTTTTTTTTTTTTGCAGTTGGCCGGTACAGGGATCTGATTCCTTGACCTTGGTGTTATAAGGTGTCACTCTAACCAAGTGCGCTAACAGTCCAGCCCACATAGCCTGTTATTACCTGTTGGTCTTCTGGGACTTCCTTTTGTCATCACCCTGGAGATCCCCTCCACTTCACTCCTGTGTTGGATCCCCTGTTCCCTGACCACTGTTTTTTTTCCTGGGTTATTTCTTCATCTGGTGGAACATATCATCCAGTAGTTTCCTGAGAAAGGATATGTCACAAGAATATCTTTCTGCAATTTTGTGTGTATAAAAACGTATATATCCTAACCTTACCCATTATCGATGGTTTGTTTCAGTACGTGGATACAGAATTCTAAGGTGAAAATCATTTTTACTCACACTTTTAATGGCATGACTTCACTGGCTTCTAGCTTTCAATATTATTTTTGAGAAGTTTAATATTACCCTTTTTCCCAATTTTTTGGAATGAATTTTTTCTCTCTCTGAAAGCTTTTCTTTCCCTGAGTTTTTCTTGTTGTTGTTATTTATTTATTTTTTTAAAAAATTTTATTTTGCCGATATACATTTTGGCTGATTATTGCTCCCCATCACCAAAACCTCCCTCCCTTCTCTTGTTGTTGTTATTATTGTTCTGCTTTCTAACTACTTTATTGGAGGATTTTATCACATCTCCAGTGATCTTTGTCTATCCATTTATAACTTAAAATGGGGTACTCAAAAGCTGTTTGGAAGCTATTTATATGTGGGCGGTCTTGTCTGGTGCCTTCACTATAACATAAGCAGGTCACCTGCCAAAATTTTCATATGGTATCCCTAAATTTTAGTGTAGGTAAGTTTCTTCTCTGGTGGTCAGTTTCTCCAGAGAAGGGTCACCCAATGTCCTATGACTGGGAGGCACTCCCTCCTGGCAGGGAAGGACACTGAGGTTCTCACTTCTGTCTTTTCAGGCTCTAGCACGTCACTGCCAGCTTCCTCTGGACCTGATTTCCTGAGACTTTCTAGTTCAGCTTCTCCTAACTCTCATCTTCCTGCCTTGTAGAGCGGGTAGGAACCTAGAGATCTATCTGCTCCTTACACACTCTTAGATAATCCCCATTTTCACCCCCTTGCCTGGTATCTGCCTTCTGGGTACCCGGTGCCACCGGTTCCTGAGCCTTTCTGCAGTTGAGTGGAGTGAATTGGCTCCTTCAGATTGACATGGTCCAGGGCAGGTACTTTACTATGACCTCCCTCCTCTTTGGTTCAGAGTCACAATTATCTCCTAATTTTACTAAAAATAAATTTCATGTTTCTGATTCTTGTTCTTTTGTTGTTTAAGGGCACTTTCTGAGGGAAAAACAAAGGCAGAACCATCTTTACTCTGTCATCTTAAAACTAAATGTCTTCCAAATAGCTATTTTTAATTATTTGTTCAAAAACTTTTTTAGAGTAGAGGCTGGGTGCTGCATGGGGAAAGGGTGGAGACAAAGGACCAACAGTGGTAGAGAAGCTGAGCTCTGCCTCTGTTTGTCTTGGAACTTGAACTAGCTTAGGCTACTGGCTACATAATCAAACCACAGAAAGGACGGGGCTAGTTCTAGACACTTGATCCTCTCAGGAATCTCTCTCGAGATGGCCCATTCCCAAAGTGGTAGGAAATGACTTGGGCTGCACCCTCCTTGAGGATGTAAATAATAGGGCATCCTGGAAGACTAGATGGTAAATGCATAATTAGAGCACAAGAACACTCAGGGCTAGAGATGGAATAAGCAGGCTGGAGAAAGAGATAACCTGTTTCTGATGGGCTGATTCAGGGTCTTTTTTTCCTATTATTTGGAAACCTAGTTTTGGTAAAAAGTGTTACAAGGATACTTTTCATTAATGCTGATAATTAACAAACAAATGAAAGGAAAATATACAGACAGTTGCACTGGCAAGGTAAAAGGAGTGAAAATTGCAGCCATTAGTGTGAAGTGTTTGCCATTTGTGTCTGGTTAATATAATCACATTCAGGAATAAATGCAAAGAAATTGCTGGCTCTGAAGTGGATCTAGCAGACTCTAAAACATTCTTCCACTGGACATTTCTCTTAGGACTGGCTCTGCCCTACCTCCTTCTCCCCAAAACTTAATAGACAGCAGCTATTCCTTTTGGAAAATGATGTTTGCCTCAGAGATCCCACAGAGGCCAACCCAGACACCATGGCTGATGGATATGCCTCATACAAGAATTCTGTTAGAGATGATGATGCTGAATTAAGAAGCTCATATGTATCTTCCTTTCTGTGAAGCCTTCCTCGATTTTGCCCTGGTGGTCCACGCACTCCCTCTTCCTATTTTGCCCAAATGGGAATTGGGATTAAGGGTAAGGAAGGAAAAGTCATTTAAAACATGGAGCACTTGGGGGTGAGGATGACTGTACTGCTCTAAGGATTGTTGGGGAACTCTAAGACTCTCTTCCCTGTTAAACTCTTGAGTTCTTCATTCTCATTTTCATCCAAGAGTGGATGTGCACTCAGACACACACCCTTCTTGCTGTGCACCAAAATGAGCACACAGTCCCTTTCAATTTTAAGGACTCTGTTTGGGGCTAATTACCATGGGGAAACAGAGGGGACAACAAAAATGACAACAGGAGGAAGTTATAAAGTCTCTAAAAACTTTATATGGTGTCCAACTTTATCCCTATCTGGTACCCAGAAATGTAGAGAGCTCCTTTTCTGTGCCTGAGGAGAGAGATCTCATCAGAGTTTCTCCTTTCTGAACCTCCTCCTTTCCTTATCTTGTTCCCACACACCCCTTTCTCCTTGCCTGAGGGCCTCTCTTTGCAGATGTGTGAGAACAGTTTGGGTGTGGATGTGCAGATGTTCCTGTGTGTCCAGACAGAACCATCTGCCCCCATATTCACTCCATCCCTCTCATTGCTTCTCTCATGCCCCCAAAGGAGCTTCTCACTAGACATAAGAGCATAAAAATTGCAGATGAGAAGGAACATGGGGAGAGTCAAAGATGGGAGCTGCAAGAAGTCACCAAAGAGAAACCACACCTAATTTGCTTTTGTTGAGCACCCTTGGTAGTTGGTCTGGGTGCCCCTAGACATCATTTCTAGGTAAAGCACTTCATAGGTTGCTCTAGGTGGGTATTTTCTGTAAATGAGTCTAGATACTGCAGATAGTGAAGTGTGTGAATCAGAAGAATCCAACCTGGTAAAACCAGGAAGCCAGTGCTCTACAGGACAGATCAGTGACTCACCACAACTTGGTGATACCAATACCACATGCAAGGACAAATCTTAGCAGTCTTAGTTTGCTAAATGGGAATCAAAAATACTAGTCATTTTGTATAGTGAAAGAGAGTATATTCAAAGTCAACTTTTTAAAATGTCTCCAACTGTTGGTGTGCTTAATGCATTAAACAAGAAGTGAACTCCAAGTTGGAGAAGGTGGCTGATGACACTAAATTGTTGGGAAAAGTTAAAACCCACTGAAGGACTCTGAGAAGCTCCAGGTGGATTTGAACATGTTGAGAGAGGCAGCAGGCAGCAGTATGACAGATTAGGTCTGACTTGAGTCTCCCTAATTTTCAAAAGGAATTTTGAAATTCTCAGATAAGCGAAACTTGCTGAAAGAAGGAAAGAGCTCTACAATTCATAATTCTCTACCCAGGGGTTGAAGAATTATTTACAAGCACGGAACAGCCTGAGGATAAAATGGGAGCAACGGACTTGTTGCCCTGTCCAAGCAGCTGACCTTCTGCTCCTGTCTTGCCACATGGAACTGTTTATGGTTCCTTGAATATGCCATGTTGTGACCCCTCCACCCCCACACCTCTACCACTCTTATTACTTTCCTTCCATGGCAATTATCACAGATTGTAATTATATATTTATTTGTTTGATAATTTGATTGATTTTGTCATACTGCAAACTTCAAAAACAGGGGCTTTTTCTATTTTGTTCAGAATGGTATCCCCTATGCCTTCATGGTGCAAGGTATCTAGTAGCACTCAATAAATATTTTTGAACAAATGAATAAATGAGCATTTGCACATTTTTTCCCCTCTGCTTAAAATGTCTTTCCTCTTCCTATTTGGCCAGTGAACACATTTATGTTTTTCAAAACCCAGCTTGTATCACCACTCCAAAATACTGCTCCTACAGAGGAAATTACAGCCTCCTTTCTCTCTCTGTCTTCTAAGCACCTCGATTGCTACACTCACAACACTTTTCTGCAATTGTTTGTTTACATGGTACTCTTCACAATTAGACTGTGAGCTCCTTGAGGTCAAGAACTGGGTCTTATCCATCTTTTTATTCCCAGTACCCAGTGGCATACAGCAGGTGCTTATAGACGTTTGGGAAGTGAAGTAATAAATGAGCCTTATATTTTCTAGCTATCTCATCCAAAGCGAAGACCATTTAAGGACAATGCTAACCTGTCAGTCCACAGTATAGTGAATGGGCAGAACACCAACAATGTCCCCAAGTAACATTTGTGTTACTTCGCCTTCTTTTAGGAACTTGCCACTTTTCTCCGTCACTCTTGTGGTCCAAACAGAGCTTCCCAGGCCACAAAGGGGTGAGTCCATGATGCAAGCTGGGACAGTTAAAAAACTTCCTTAGGTTTTTTTCTTCCAGTAGTGGGGTGTGAAGTTTAATTCTAGGTGTCAACTTGATTAGATTAAGGAATACCAAGAAACCTGGTAAAGCTATCATTTTAAGTGTGTCCATGAGGTTGTTTCCAGAAGAAATTAGCATGAGAGCCTGAGTAGATTGGTTGGGAAAGATCTGCCCTCAATATGGGCTGGAACCACCTAATCAGCCGGGGATCCAGAGAGAACAAATAATGGAGATTAAAGGCTAATCTCTTGCTCTGTTCACTGGAGTTGGGGTACACTTTTCTCTCCCGTCCATGTACATCGGAGCTCAAGGCTCTTCAGCTTTTGATTTCCAGGACTTACACCAACTGCACCATTGGCTACCCTAGTTCTGAGACCTTTGGACACGAACTGAGCAATGATACTGGCAGCCAGTTTGCAGATGGCCTATTGTGGTACTCCTCAGCTTTCACAATTGTGTGAGCCAATTCCCCTAATAAATCCCCTCTCATATATTTATATACATATCCTATAGGTTCTGTCTCTCTGGAGAACCCTGACTAACACACACTGGGTGACAATAGTTCTTTCTTCTTTTACTCTTGAGGAGCACTCTGGCTGCACCCTGTTTCCTGGCCTAGTTCCCTCCCCTCCGTTCCTTGGTTTGAGACTGGTGGCTGGAAGGAATTATAAGTGTGTGATCTGCTTGAAGGTGGAGCCCTATAGAGTTGTGGTTATGAGGGTGGCCTCTGCAGTCTGACTGCCTGTATTAGAATTCTTTTCTCCTCCACTTAACAGTAGTGTTACCTTAAGCGAATGTCTAAATTCCCAAAGCCTATAAAATGAGGATCACAAATGCTTGAGATGGCCAGCCTGACAGCAGCACAGACCTGACTTCTGCTAAAATAACAACTGATATAATAATCCCAAATTGGTCACCTCAGTTACACAGCAAAGACAACTGACAGCCCTAATCCTGAGTGGGCACTTCATCTGAGTGGGCAGATACCACTTCCAGCCAGCCCATCCTTATATAACACTTAATGGATAAAGCCAGATATTGCCAGCCTTGGAGACTTTGTTTTCTTAATATGGGAGAGAACTGGTTTGTTGTTTCCAGCTTTAAAAGATGTGGTAGCCAACCCCAAGGTGGCCCTGAATGATCCGCACTGCCAGTATTCATGTCCTTAGTTATTTCTCTCCTACACTGTATCAGAGTTTGTCTACATGATGGATAGGATATGGCAGAAATGTTGGAATGTCACTTCTGAGGCCAAGTTATAAAAAACTTCTGGCTTTCTCTCTCTTGGACTACTGCTTCTGGAAGACAGCAGCTTCCATGGCCTGAGGCCTCAGGAAGAGACCCATGAGGCAAAGAACCGAGGTCTTTGCCAACATCCAGCAAGAAACTGAGTGTCAGCTGTCTTGGAAGCCAATCCTCCAGTCCCAGTCAAGCTTTCAGATGACTGCATCCCTGGATGACATGTTGACTGCAATTCCATGAGCAACCCTGAGCCAGAAACATCCAGCACAGCAATACACAACTAATACAAAACACTTTCTCTCTCTTGAACCTCAGCCCCCAGAGCCAAAACTCAGCAGTATCCCTGACCAACAGTGAAAGAAATTTCCACTCAGAGCTCACTCTGTGGTAATAACATTACTATATCTATCTCATCAGTTTGGGAAGATTGAGCAGAATAATTCATGTAAAGTGCTTAGTGTGAGCCTAGTACATAGTAAGCACTCAACCAATGCTATTTACCACTGTTATAGAGAAACATAGGCCTGCGGGTAGATTGCTCCAGATCTTGGTGTCTGGGAGGCTTAGAGCACAGCATAATGAATGAAGACTTACGGTTAAAGCTCAGGGAAGGAAAACTTAAGGCTTTCACACTCCTAGTACGTCCTAGGGAACAAGCCTCCAGCTGCTATAACCAGGGTTTCTTTCCATGGGAGCAGAAGGAGCAAGTCAGAGGAAGAACATTCCCTTTTCTTGGTCCCTAAATTGACTAAATCAGCACGAAATAAGGTGAAAAATTTTTACTAAGTGAGAATAGAAAGAAACAGGAAATTAAGGTAGTATAAATCATCTTTATCTACTTCTTTATTTTGCCCTGGGACTTCCTTGCTTATTTTCAATGTCCACTGGAAAAACAAAAGCTGTGCTCAGAAATACTCCTATTGTGCACAATCATGCAGCCTGCAGCTTAGACAAAGCATAAGTCTATTGTCTACTGTCTGCTCATGGCCCAGGCCATCTCAGGTGTGAGCTGTACAGAAATATGGTAGGCTATGGGGGTTACAAGCCAGAAGGTTTATTGCTGAATCATTCATGCTCAAGGGAACCACACCAGAAGAAGAAGATAGTTTTTGGAATACAAAGAACAAAGTGAAAGATCTGATCTGTAGTTTGTCAATCAATGTGCCAAACTAACGTGATTAGTCAGAAGAGAAACTAAAGAACAATTGAGAGCCAAGAGTGGTCAGAGACACTCTAAAGTAAAATGGGTCATTTGGAGCAATTTTGGAACTAATTTGGTGAATGTGGTTCATACACTAGATGTAAACTTCACAATTTTTATGTTTTGTTTATTATTATATTCCCAGTGCCTAGATCAGAGCCTGGCATATAGCAGGTGCTTGATATATATTTGTTAAACAAATGAATGAATGAATGAATGAATATGTGACTTAACATAGCTCAAGAAGTAGGGGCAAATTTAGAAAGACCTAATATTTAAGTATACACACCAATTTATTTTCAGTTATACAGTTATGAGTCACAATTTTTTTTTTTTTTTTAGGAATGATCTTCCATATAACTCAGTAGTCAGTATTCATTATGCATTACACTCGGAGAATTGGTTGGTTTCAAGTTCTTCCTGTCTCAAAATGCTAAGCTTCACTCACTTGTTAGACAAATTAGAAAGAGTGTTCTAGCTTTGTGGGTTGTGGAAATAGAAGGGAGAAGCAAGTTGGTTGTTACAAATGTTATATGAGGAAATTATAGTTTGAATTCATAGGTCAGTAACAACATATTAACATAGAATTAATCATCCTTAAAGGGTTGTAAGCTACCATATCTTTAAGGGATAGTAATATTCCACTGGCTATCTAGTATATGAATCCCCAAATACTCTACCCTTAGAGAAACTTCTTTGGTAAGACCAACTGTTTAACTCAGCCTAAGGCTCTATAGGATCACTGTGTTTGTTGTTCCATTTGTATGAAAAAAGAGGAAAACTAAGCAATTTTGATATTTTCTCTGCCATTCCTAGTGTGGAAAAGAGATGTGAACTCTAGTTGTTTGGCTAGAATCCTTTAGTCTCTACCTTTAGAACTTTGAATCATTCCAAAAGTCTCTTGCTCAGTAAGCAAATCTCTGTACACAAGAAGATACCACAGCATAAAGTTCAGGTCAGAGTCTATGTAGGAAAGACTTTGCAGTTACCAATCAAATGTCTCTCCATAGCCAACGGGGTTTGAGCTTCCTCAGAGCTTGACTTGGGAACAGTACTGACATCTGGAGCCATTCTGTGCCGAATGACAGCCATCTGCTTCCCATGTGCCCTTTCTATTTGTACAAATAAAAACAACCACCTCACGTGAAAATTCATCAGTTCATAATCCTTCAAAGACACTTAGCCCCACCTCAGAACAGTAACACCTCTAACAGCAGCTCTTTGGGTATCAGGACTGGATCACCTAGAACAAACCTGGGAATTATTGAGAATGTTTGTGCACTTTGAACACAAAAAATTCTCCTGATTCCTTTTTTGGAAACTTTTATCTTCCCATCTGTCTGTAATTGGATTACTCAGATGACGCAGAGTGGGTGAACAATTACTTACATGAACCCTGGTTTAAAACACTAAATTTTGACCTTACTGTTACTGGTTTATAAAGTGATGCATAATTTTTTATAATCCTATTGTTATTTATATTCATAACACGTTTTCTTTTCTTCATAGATAATCCACTGTTTAAGTATTAGGGATTTGGGAGTGATGAATAAAAGAACTGAATTAAATTCATTCATTTAACAAGATTTATTGTGCCTACTATATAATGGCCTGCTACCAGCAGAGGGATACAGAGGTGATTTTATATTTATTGAGGGCAATCCCTGTGACTTTCCACTTTCTTCCTCATTCAGAAGGTACCTGCATCTATGTATCTAACTATCAATTAATTGATTTCTAACAATACATAGCATTGTACCAATTAGCACTACAATTACTTTTTTTCTTTTTTGGCAGCTGGTCTGTAGGGGACCCAAACCCTTAACCTTGGGTTTATAACACTGCACCAACTGAGCTAACCAGCCAGCCTATAATTACTTTTTTAAGGCTAGAGTTTTATAATTCTTCTACTAAGTGCATTATAAAGTTTGGACAGTAAACCTGGGGCAAATTATTCACCTTTTTAGGTCTCTTTTCTGTCAAAGATTATTTTGTCAAAATAAATAAACCAGAAAAACACATACTTTGAGAATCAATGTTACTGTTGTCACAGCACTTTAAAGTTTACCACTTCAACACTGTTGATGAAATAAATAACAATGGTTGAAAAGTAGACAGATTCCCGGCTCCCACATACCATTATTGCTTAGACAAAAAATATCAGGTGGTGAGAAAGTTCCAACATCAAAAAAGAGAATCACAAAGGCAAAGGTTTACAGCTTTGGTGTTGCCCTGCTGTTGAGAAATCTCTCTAGAGGGCAAAGGGCACTAGGATGACAAATGCTTTAAAATAAAAGTCTCCTTAGAACCACTCTGAGTTCAGGGAAGAGAAACAGGCCTTAACACACACACACACACACACACACACACACACACACACACACACACACACACACACATCCGTATACACATATATGCATACACATACATATATACATTATATACATATATACATATGTATACATATATATGTCTATATTACACAAAATAGTCTATGACTGAGGGTGTCTATGTCTGAGGGAAAGTAATGGGGAGCCAAACAAAAACTGTGTGAATCTCGTCCCACCTCGGGAGGACTTTGAAAGATTATAATTGCTTTTTGAAGTAAACACTTCACTGAAGGGAGAATAATCAGAAAGAATTCACACATAGTAAGCCTGCTTTGTTTTTTTTTCTTTTTGTTTTTTCTTTCTTTTAGTTTTCCACTAAGCAGCAGAATAGGCTGGGAACTCTTTTTGAACAAAGGATGGTTTAGCCCCTGCTACGACTAGAAAGTTAGTCATTTTAGGGTACATAATTTGGAAAAGAGGGGCTGGCTGGTTAGTTCAGCTGGTTAGAGTAAGGTGTTCTAACACCAAGGTCAAGGGTTCAGATCCTTCTGCCAGCCAACCACAAAAAAAAAAAAAAAAAAGTATTTTTTGGAAAAGAAAATAAAGGCAACCTTAGGGCTAGGGTGTTTCCTTATTCCAACCACTAAAGTGGAAGTTTCATGAGAACACAGAACTGCTCACAGATATAACCCCATAGTTTGGTCCTCAATAGTGTTGGTCCTCAATAAATATTTGCTGATTGAATAAATGTATGAATTGAAATATGGATCAATGAAATCAACAAGCATTGAGTCTTTTCTATACGCAGTGGAAAATACAGGAGAGTATAACACATGATTGCTGCCGACAGAAAACTTTGTAACCAGATAGGGACACAAAGTTAATAATCACACAGTAATTACACTATGCAATAGCAACTGTGGCAATACTAAAAGCTGGGTTATAATTAGTTTAATCTGTAATGTTTTTCAGGTGCTTGGAGAAAAGAGAGATAATGCCGAGCGGGCCCTTAAAGAATTGATAGGATTTAAATAACCTTGCCTGTTTACTAACCCCACTCCTCCAAGTGGTATTTTGGGGTTCTGGGGCACATCCTCAGAACCTGTGGGCTGGTTCTAATAATTTTTAAAAATTGGAGGGTAGGGACAGCTGGCCAGTACAGGGATCAATCCCTGGACCTTGTTGTTATCAGCACCACCCTCTAACGAACTGAGCTAACTGGCCAGCCCTCATGATTAAAATTTTAAGAATGTGTTAAATCCATCTGTTAGATTTACCTGTACGAGCCGGACTGTTTTCATTAGGAGTAGAAGAAGGAAGACAAAGAATAATTTTAAAATATAGGCATGATGACCATGTATTTGGAGCTCCAACTCCAGTCTCACAATAGGACATATTTGAAATTGAGATCCTATAGAAAAACCTGTGCTCAATAACTACTGTACTTGCAAATTGTCTGATTGATACAGATCCCATGGCCCTGTTCTCACTCATCACAGTTAATGAGTTATCGTGACGCACAGTAGGCTCCAGCTCTTTGCTTTAATAAATACTTCTGGAAAATAAGCTTCCAGAGAGAGCTTTGCTAAAGATTTAAAGACTGTTTGGGGTTGCAAATTGATCTCCAGTTAATCCTGAGCAGCTTAAAGTTAAAAGATCAATGGATTGAATGGATCAAAGCTGTCTTGTTTGTCTAATCTGAATGGAGTAAGGCTGTAGACCTAAACAGATAGTGAGGGATTCTCCAGCTTCTAAGAGAGGTTTTGTGATACCACCATACTAATGCTGCCATACCTACATGTATATTCTCCCAGGAGTTTTGCTTCATATTATTTTTTTGTAGAAATATGCTTGAATGGCAAAACATTATTCTTTTCTACTTTGCCTGCCTTTTGTTTGCTTTCTTCCTACACTGTCCTTAAGTCAGGTTGCAGATAAAATGAGTATTTGTCTTTTTGCTGAATTTAATGGAGAATGGGATCACTCTAGGACTTTTGGAAGACAATGACAAGTGTACTGAAATGAAAGCAACATAACAGCACAAGTCTCTTGGAAAGTTCTTTGTGTTTTGTACTGCTCTAAAAGACAACAACAACAAAAGGCAAACTTTTGATTGAAAACAAAATAGGTACAGAAATATACATAAAAGTAATGTATATCTTAATGAGTCATTACAAGGCAAACACCTTTGTAACCACCATCCAGTCCAACCAACAGAATTCTGCCTACCCAACCCCCACCCAGAAGCTTTTCTCTATGCTTGTTCCAAGGACAACTTCCCGTGTCCCTAAAAGTAACCACTGTTGTAAATATTAAATCAGTCCTTGTTTTCTTTGAATTATTAGCACCCGAGTGTAATAAAACATCCAAGTGTGCATCCCTAGATGGTTGTTTAGTCTTGTCTGTTAAATTTTTTTCTTTTAAACCTCTTTTAAGCTACAGGTTCTTCTTCCTCCAGTCCTTTTCTTTACACCCTATCTGTTGAAGAACCTTAGCCCATTTGACACGTACACTCTTTTACACTCTAATGTTGCTGACTATACACCCATGTTGCAGTTCCACAAGTTTCTCTGTCCTCCTTAGTTGGCAGTTAGATCCAGAAGCATCATGAGACTCAACTTTCATCCCTTTGGGAAGACAAGGTGATGGTGTTTTTTTCACATGACGACACGTCTGGTTGTCTCTTTTTGTGATGTCAGCAGCTGTTGGTACTCAAAGTCCATTTCTGTTAATTCATTGGGAGTTGAAAAGTGGTGATACTCTAATTCTCTCATTTCTTTTTAATTTATTAGTTGGAATATTTTTATATAAACATGCTTCCCCTCATTTACTATTTAGTGACACAATGGCACTGTTCATATAAGAAAGGTAGGATAAATGCTTGATTCTTTCCCATTATCAGTTTTCAAGATAATAAATCAATTCTCTGTCAAACAGCTATATATAATTTATATATTTTTTATATTATATATAAAATTTTGAACACATGCATTTAAATATAATTATTGTCATCTTTGAAGCTCAAATTGTAATTGTCTTATCTTTGGCCAGTGGGAGCCTCTTTATGTTGGCTCCTGGGTTTTTGGACATGAGTCTGGTAAATATTGACAGTTTTCTCACTATTAAGTACAACAAGATATTTGAGGCTCACCTTGTAGATTTACTGCCTGTTTGGGGTTGAATTGTATCCTCCGAAATTTGTATGTTGAGATTCTAACCCCTACTGCCTCAAAATATTACCTTATTTGGAGATAAGATCTTTACAGAGGCAATCAAGTTAAAGTGAGGCATTAGAGTATGCCCTCCTCTAATACGACTGTTGTCCTTATAAAAAGGGGAAATGTGGGCATAGAAATACATATAGTGGGAAAACCACGTGAAGCAACATAGGGAGAAGATGGTCATCTACAAGCCGAGGAGAGAGGCCTGGTACAGATCCTTCCCTCACGGCCCTTGGAAGGAACCAATCCTGCCAACACCTTGATTTTTGACTTCCAACTTCCATAACTTTGAGTCAATAAATTTCTATTTGTGGTATTTTGTTACAGTAAACATAGCAAACTAATACTTTCTCCAAAATCTGAAATCAGCCATTTCTCCAAGAACCCCTCGTTTCTTTTAGTGAGAAATAGTATTATTGTATTTCCAGACCACAGTCTGACTTCTAGTGGTGCTCCCAACTACAGGACTGGTCATTGTTTCTAGGCCTCTTCAGTAGACAGAGAAATCAAAGTTCAAAAAGGTCTCCTTAAAAAAAAAAAAAAGAAAACTTTCTATTGTAAAACAACACATAGATACAGAAAAGCATACATTTTAAACATACAATACTTCTGAGTGAATAGAGATATTTCTAATTCAAATTCAGAAATGTAAGTTTTTTTAAAATTTAATCTTTCCTGTATCCAGTGCTTCACACCAGAAAATCTTGGGTCTCAAGGACAGAGGGTAAAATGGAATTGGAATATCCAATAATTGCTGTTTACTTTACTCTCTGTTACATACATCATAAGCTCAGAAAAATATGAATACGATTACTGAGAACAGCTCCTCACCAGTTTTAATAGTTATACACAATTGACATTGTCAGACAGCCACTACATACCACACTCTTCCTTTTTAAACTTATTTAGTCTTAGTCCCACAAGTAATTATTTATTTAATGCTCATAAGCAGTCCTTATGTTAATGTCTCTAGTCATTTTAGTTGTCTAAAGCTTGTTTCCTAGTAAATACTTTAGGGAGAGAAAGTGAGAACAACGTTCCCTGAGTTTTTGCATGTTGATAAATGTTTGTGTGTGTTTTTTATGATTAAAGGTCAGTTTTGCCAAATATAAAATCCTTGGCTCACATTTTCTTTCCTTGAATGTCTTAAATATGTTACTCCATTTTTGTCTGGCATTAAGTGTTGACAAATTTGATGATGATCTAACTGTGTTTGTCTCATAAATTCACATGTTCCTTTTACTAATGCCTAAAGAACTTTTTTCCCTTTTTCTTGAAGTCCAGTTATTTTACTAAATTATGTTTTGGTATTGGTTGTTCTGGATGGGTGTTTTTAGATACATGATATGCTCTTTCAATATGTAATTTAGTTTTTTTTTTTAATTTCAGGAAAGTTTTCCTTTTTTCTCTCCCTTTTTTCTTTTATTTATTTATTTTTTATTTTGTGGGAAAGTTTTCTTGAATTATGGTTTTTGGTATTCGTTCTGTTTTCTCATTTTGATTTCTTTTTGGGAGACTTCCTACTGTCTATATGTTAGATCTTCTTCACTTTCAATTTATCACTTTCTGTTGAATTGTTTCTATCTCTTGTAACTTCTTTTAGATTTTTAAAACTCTTATTCATTTCACCTTCTATTTCTCTCAAGATATTATTTTTATGTTTATTCTCTTGTGTTTTTTCTAGTTAAAACTTCATTTCTGAAATGATTTTTCTTTTATTTCTAATTCTCTCAGTTAGAGAATCACCTCATTTCTGAGTTTAAAGAAATTTGATTTATGTTTTTTTTTCCCATGTCTTTTATCATTTTCTTGATATCTTCTAGTTTATTTTGAAAGTAAAGTTTACAGTCTTGATGTGTTCTGTGCACAAGTTTCTGATGTGTTTACATTTTCTAAAGTGATGTCATTCTGCCTATTATTTTTTTAATAGTAACTGACTTGTTGCTCATTTTTATGTGAAAAGAGGTTTCCTGAACTTTTAGAAAGAGGCATGTTGAGGGTATCTTGGCTAACTTCACAGAGCTTCCTCTTCTGTTGTTTTCATGAAGTGTTAAAAATTGCTTGCTTCCCTAGATTTTGTGGCTATGGATCCTCTTTTTCCTTTGTCTCTATTGTCTTTCTCCTGATCAACTTTGATTCTACTCCCAGAAGGTTGGATCAGGCTCTGTTCTGGAAGGGAGTGATGACTGGTCACTTTCATCAGTGCATTGGGGCCAATCTATTCTAGTTCTTTCCATCCTCACTGTGGGCCTCTTACACTCATCTGCTATTGGAGTGACGGGAAAGGCCTCCCAATTTCAGCTGCTATTCTCAAATTGGTCTGTTGCACTTTCTACTCACTAAATATCTGTCAGCTATTTTTGCTACTTAGGTAGATCAGGTGCTCTATTGCTTTCCTCTTCTTTCTCCCACACAAACGGCAGATCTTGTGGATATTGGTGGTTTGTTCTTATTTGCTTTTATTTTGGGCTTTCTGGGGATACCTTGTCACCCAGTATTATATGAGACGTTAAAAAACTATGTGACTGCTCTCATGGTCCCAGAATCTTCTCAATCCTAATAAATCTTTTAAATGTCTGTTTAAAACACAACAGTCTTGTTCTGCACACAGCCCAAAAGAAGATGGCTCCTGACACAGCAGGTTGCATCGATAGACCTCAAGAGATCATCTGATCCAGCTTTCCGTGGTCAGGGAGGAAAAGCACCATCCTAAATCCAGAATAGGTACCAGGAGCCTTCAGAAATTAAGTAGAAAGTAGAAGCTATTGTTTAGTAGTTTTAAATTTTGATGTTTTCTTATAGGGTTTATACAATTTAAAAATCTAAATGTATAAATATATACCACAGAATATTACTCATTTAAGTTAAAATAAACACAAAAACAGCTCAAAAGTACAAACATCCAGTTTATGTTACATTTGGGTATGGATGAGTGTTAAAAATTCTAATTAGTTATAGTCATAAATTGGAAATATAAATTTAAATTAGCTAATTTTTAAAACAAATCTGAAAATCAACTGAAAGCAACATCCAGTTCAAACAGTTTGTGACTAGCTTTTTGGGTGAGCCAGGATATTTTAATGCAAATTCTTGTGAATTCACTAGGGAATAAGAAAATCTCTGATGATGGTAAAATATTGAACTAACAAATGAGAGGAAGACTTTTTTTTTTTTTTAAAAAAGAAAAACAGCTCTCCATTACAACAGAAAGAAATAACTGTAAGATGAAAATAACCTAAAAGCAAATAGAACATGCCATTAATAGAGTTCTTCACTATCTTGTGTTGTTTTTAATGGAGAAAATGGCAAGTGTAATTCTGTTATCTTACCATAGGCAGTATGCACACGCTGTAAAATCCATCTCTCCATTTTCTGGCTGAAAAGATCATCGCAGAAAAGGCCTGCCAGGGAGTGGAGGTCATGCTGATCTATTGGCAATTAAACCTGCACGATTTCTGAACTCTCTTCAAAACAAAGTGTCTGAGGCTATTCAGCTAGGATGATTACATGGTGGGCTAGCTACTAAAACCCAGGAGTCTTTCTGTTAGTGCACAACAGACACAATTGACTTGGCTGTCTTTAGAAAATTACTGCTATTTTATGTGCAGATGCTTGTATCATCCTCAAATTTCCTCAGCCCCCAAAATTACCTTGTTAGTCAATTTAATAAAGCGGAATCTTACCAAGTGGTACATAATTTAGCTTGGAAGTATAAAAACTTTGGTAAAAATACAAACATGGACTCAAAGCAAATGAATGCATTACTGTATCTTTATAATCTGTCTATGGTAACTCAGCATTAGCTTTCTGAAATGTTGGCTAGCTTGGGATGATGTTTAGGGGTTTGATACTCAAAATTAAGTAGGTTTTACCCATTTCATGTTTAGACACAACCCAAGTTACCTAGGTTAGCTGTTTAAACCATGGATACTATTTACATATAGACATTTCCACTTGTTTGAAGATGGTGACAGGCAGGCTCAAGTGCTAGGAATGGTGGAATCTCAGCAACACATGTAGGTGGGAAAGAGATGGAAGGTAGGAATAGGATGCGTGAGGGTGAAGAAAAGTGAAATCAGTGTTTCTGCCCCATCTTAACCTGACCTGTCAGAATGAATCTGATTATATCCAAGTTAGTTTTCTTTATTTTTTTTTATTGTTATTTTTTTTTTATAAAAGATGACCGGCAAGGGGATCTTAACCCTTGGCTTGGTGTTGTCAGCACCATGCTCTCCCAAGTTAGCGAACCAGCCATCCCTGCATGGGATCCGAACCCGTGGCCTTGGTGTTATCAGCACCACACTCTCCCAAGTGAGCCACGGGCCGGTCCCGAAGTTAGTTTTCTTTAGAAACAGTAATATGGTCAATGTTCATTGTACATTATACCATATAGGACCACCTGCCTCAGGCACTAGCTTTCTCTTCCTCCTTGTTGGCCTGCGTGGCTAAGGTCTCATTTATCCATCCATCCATTTGTCTATTCATTCAGTAAATATTTACTGAGATTTTAATATGTGCCCATTACTGTTCCTTGTAATATATAGTATATAAAATATACTATTTTACTGTGTATCTTTTTTACCTCTTCTAACGTTTTTAAGTTGAAATATTTCAGGCATATAAAATATAAGAGATCAATAAAACAAACACCTGTGTGTCCATTACACAATTTAGAAATAAAATATTCCACAAACGGTGAACAGCTCCTTCCCAGTTGTATTCAACTACTTCACTGTCAGGAACTACCACTATTGTGAAATGTATTTTTTATTTTTTACCACATAATATATGATATGTACCATATTTTTACTATATATGTGTGATACAGAGGACTGGTTTACATGTTTTTAAAGTTTTATATGAATAGCATTCTGAATATATTCTTCTCCAATTTGCTTTTATCCCTCATCACTGTTTTGAGATTTATGCATATGGACGTATATAATTCCACTTCATTGATTTTAACTGTCGTATCATAGACATGCCAGTGGATAAATATGTCACAATTCATTTATTCAATCTCCTATGGATTGGCACATCAGTTGTTTCCATTATCCTGCTGTTAAAAACATGGCAATGGCCATTCTATTCCTGTCCCCTTGAGTGCATGAGGGTGGATTTCTTTAGGGTATATATCTAGGAATAAAATAGTCAAGACAAAGAGTGCACATTACCTGGCGATTACCAACTGGCTCTTCAAAGTGGTTGTATTAATTACATTCCTACCAGTAATGTTAGTGTAGTATATAGTCCGCCCTCCCTATCCACGGGTTCCGTGTCTTGGGATTTAACGAACCATAGATCAAAAATATTCAGATCTGGGGCCGAGCCCGTGGCGCACTTGGTAGAATGCTGCGCTGGGAGCGCGGCGACGCTCCCGCCGCGGGTTCGGATCCTATATAGGACTGACCGGTGCACTCACTGGCTGAGTGCCGGTCACGAAAAAACGACAAAAAAAAAAAAAAGAAAAAAGAAAAGAAAAATATTCAGATCTGCAGCCAATTAAGCCAACCATACTCCTTTCTTCATGGGTGCCTGGTATGCAATGGCTACAAACAGCAGCCTCTTCCATAGTGTATGCAGCCTGTTGCTTGTATGGGTTGCCATAAGGGACCTTGGAGACAAACCTTCCCAACTGAACTTCATGTCTCTTAGCTAGTACTGTGCCCAACCTAGGCTCCAGACCAGTATGTAGGCTGCCTTTGGAAAGCTCTAGGGCACAGTGGGCCAGGGTTCACATTGGCCAAGTTATCAGGTGCATCCACACCAAGCTGCAGAACAAGGAGCATGTGATTGAAGCCCTAAGTGGGGCTGAGTTCAAGCTCCCTGGCTGCCAGAAAATCCACATCTCAAAGAACTAGGGCTTTACCAAGTTTAATGCAGATGAATTTGAAGACATGGTGGCTGAGAAGTGGGTCATCACAATGGCTGTGGTGTTAAATACACCTCAACGTGGCCTCCTGGACAAGTGGCCAGCCCTGCACTCATGAAGGAGTCTATTGTGCTGCTACCTCCTTACTCATGTCTGTTTATAAATCCTACTCTCTGTCCAAAAAATAAAAATAAGATATTCAGGGAAAAAACAATTAAAAAAATGACAATACAACAATAAAAAATGATACAAATTTTTTTTTAAAAGATGACCAGTAAGGGGATCTTAACCCTTGACTTGGTGTCAGCACTACACTCTCCCAAGTGAGTTAACTGGCCATCCCCATATAGGGATCCAAACCCATGGCCCTGGTGTTATCTGCACCACATTCTCCCTAGTGAGCCATGGGCCAGCCCTAAAAAAGGATACAAATTTAAAACACTACTGTATAACAACTATATACATAGCATTTACGTTGTATTAGGTATTGTAAGTAATCTAGACATGATTTAAAGTATATGGGAGGATGTGAGTAGGTTATATGCAAATACTACACATTTTATATCTTTTTTTTTTTTTTTTTTAAGAGATGACCGGTAAGGGGATCTTAACCCTTGACTTGGTGATGTCAGCACCATGCTCACCCAGTGAGCTAACCAGCCATCCCTATATGGGATCCGAACCCATGGCCTAGGTGTTATCAGCACCTCACTCTCCCGAGTGAGCCATGGGCCGGCCCCTACACATTTTATATCTTGAGCATCTTCTGATTTTGGTATCTGCAGGGCATCCTGGGACCAATCTCCTGAAGATACTCTTTACATGTAAAGAAATATACACATTCCCACACACATGTGTTGTATATATGGTGTGGATGTCATGTGTATGTATCAGGGCTCAGAAGACCCAAGGCTGCATATTCACACCAGGATCTCTTTCCCTGTCTTCTTTGTCCTGATCCACTTCCTCTCACTTTCCTGTCCTTCAAGGCTCCACTCATGTCCCTCAGGAGGCCTTCTTTATCACCAGGTTCTGCACATTTCTCTTTTCCCTGACTTTCTAAGGCTGCCCCTCACACATACTCCCCACCCAGGAGGTTTATTTAGTGTTTTATGGGCCCATGCTCAAAGGCAGGAACTGTCCTGAAGATTTATTGGCATCTCCCAGAATCCAGTGCCACGTTCATGATGAACCCATCATGTTCTTTATGAGGCTGGTGAATTGTTGATGGAGCGAATGACTGTTTTACATGTTTCTCCTCCCATAGAAAGGTCCCCCAGTTTACTTTGGTAGTATCCAGTTAAGATGCAGATCTCTCCAACCTTTGCCCCAACAACTTCATTCCTCTGTATTGATCCTAGAGAAACTCTCTCACACATACTACTACTTTTCTCTCGCACTCTCCTTTTAGTAAATTTCCAATGACCCCAACATGCATTTGGACTACTCTGCTTCTTCTTCTTCTTTTTTTTTTGTAGTGTTTTTGTTTTGTTTGTTTGTTTCTTTGTTTTTTTGGCAGCTGGCCAGTTCAGAGATCTGAACCTATGACCTCAGTGTTATAAGGCTAAACTCTATAACCAACTCAGTTAACTGGCCAGCCCTGGGTTAATCTTGAAGTGATAAAACTATTCTTTGGAATCCATAAACACATATAGGTCATACAGGCTCACAATTCATCTTTGCTCAACTTAGAAGAAACATATTACTAAGAGCCTCCAGTCTGCTCAGTTACCTAAGTACATTCTATTTTTAGTCCTGGGTCCTTGAGAAGTCTTAATTCTCCTCTTTTCTATTTCTAGCTATCTTCTAGTCTTCTCCCATATCCCGAACAATATAATCTTCTTGGCATATCTCATCCCAAACCTGTGTTTCTCTCAATAGAATAGTAAATATTCAGATTTATTTTCTTATCAGATTTTTCTAAACCCTCTTTCATTTTATTTATTTATTTATTTTTTTAAAGATGACCAGTAAGGGGATCTTAACACTTGGCTTGGTGTTGTCAGCACCATCCTCTCCCAAGTGAGCTAACCGGCCATCGCTATATGGGATCTGAACCCATGGCCTTGGTGTTATCAGCACCACACTTCCAAGTGAACTACGGGCCAGCCCAACCTTCTTTCATTTTGACAGCAGCATGGGGTGGTGAAAAGAAAGCAGGCTTTAGAGGGGATAGAACAGGGGTTGAATCTCTACTCTTATCTTACTGTGTTATGTTGGGCAAGTCACTAAACCTCCACCATTTGTCAGGTAGGGAAATCAGTGCCCTGTCTTGTGGTTGTTGAGAGAATCAAACAGGATAGCAGAGGTTAAGTGTGTTTCTAATAGTGTCCTGCATCTCATGGGCACTTGATAACGAAACGGTTAGTGTCATTCCTCTTTCATTCTCCTTCTTCCCCCTGAATTACTGTTAGGTATTTCTTCTTGAGTAGAGGTGTAGTAAGAAGTCACCTAAATGACTGGAAAGGACTCTATCACCACCCAGTCAAAATAATCTCTCCTCCTGTTTGCATTCCAGAAATTCCACCACTACCAATTAATTATTTGGGTCTACTAATTGACAGGTATTCTAAGTTCCTTCTCTATTGCAAGGGAATTTGTTAGGCACTTTATCCTAGGACAGAGAAATCTGATGTGAACTTGTTGTGAAGGTATACAGTTGGGGCACTGAAGGGGACACTTTCATCTAACCAAGACAATCGTAATCAGTTGGGCTAAGGGACCTATTGAGTGTCTGGTGTCTCCTAAAGACAGAAATGTTTCTTTTGGACAATTATATATATATATCTATCTACCCTTATACTGGTGCACATACAGAAACCAATGGCAAAAAAAAAAAAAAAAAAAAAAGAAACCAATGGCATCATTACACCAGAGATATCTGCCTCTATGTATATACAGTGAATGTGCTTTTTACCACAGGTCCTCTAAAATATTTTTAGAATATTTTGGAATAACATGTTATTACTTAAAATATTTAATAACATTTTTATAATAAAAATCTTGGTTACCAATAAGATTGCCATCAATAAGTTCCAGTATTAATTTCCTTCCTATGTATATCCACATCAAAGTAAATGAATCCTTCTAATGGTAAAGGGATTAGCAAAAAGCTAGTTTATTCTGAACCACTTACCCGAAAAAGCTACTGAAGTTCTCAGCCACACTTTTAATTATCTCAAAGTAGGGCTATCCTAGATCCCTGCAGGACTTAGGTAACTTGAGACTAAGAAAAAAGAAATCATTCATTAGGAAGTGTGAGAAGTGTCCTAGGGTTGATTTTGTTTAAATGCCAATGTAAATTGGTCATTAGCATTTGCAAGAGCCATGCAAATAAAACCACCTAAGGGGCTAAACCAACTTGGAATTGTTTCAGAGCTCTTAATTCACTTCGAACCTTCTTGTATTAACACCAGCTTATTTCCCTAGTGTAGATAGACAGTTTGTTTTAAAAATCAACCAAAAACTGTGATATTCCACCAACAAGATTACAGGGGTGAAAGAACAACCCCCTAGTCAAATGCAAATTATAGTCATGTTAGTATGTTAATGAACTAAGTGATAAACTGTGGGTCAAATTTCCCCTTCTTCAGCTTAAATAGTACTTGAAAGGGGCTTATTTCTAAATGTTTGGGAAACCAAGGAGCAGCAGCAATTAAGGTTTATTATGTGAACATGATCTGTTCAGCAATATAAAAAAATTAATAGGTGGGACTGAACTAGAATGAGACATAATTCTTCCCAATGATTTACAAGTTATCAAGAAACGTGGCTCAGAGGAAACATTCATATAATTATTCTAAATTTGTAGTGAAGTCTTTTAGAATTTCTAATACTGCAATTTAAAAATTTTAGGTCTGTTTTATCTAGCTGAAGGAAATTTAAGGAGGAGCCAAGGAGGGAAATTAGTAGAAAAAAGGTTGAAATGAGTTATGTTTTTATGAGAAGGAAGTAAATGACACCACCCTTTCTTGACCACTTATCACAGAGTCTTTCCTGATGGAATCCATTTCCATCATCTGATTTCACCCTCTCACAGGCAGCTTTGTGCTTTTATAGAATTTTTCATATTCACTAGTTTTTATGTGCTCATGTCCATTTTATAAGTTCCTTAAAATTTGAGAGCCAGTCTGATTGTATTTTGCAGCACTCAGCTCCTTACCTGAAGCTTAGGCTCTGGAAAGCCAGGGGAAGACAGAAGGTGTGGTGGAGAGAGTACACATATGGGGTCACACAGACCTCTTCCCCCTTTCTGTGTGCCTGTGTCCACTTCTACCCTTGCTGCCACTTCCACAAGCTTCATAATTCTGGGCAAGTTACTGAGTCTCCCTGGGCCTCAACTATGATATTTGAAAAATAAAGATGATAAAGCTTTAGGTCCAAGGCAGTGGTGTAAACCTTGGCTGCACAGTGGAATCACCTGGTGTCGAGCTCTTTTACCTGCCCATCATCCTGCCGACTGGCCCAATTGTCTAGCTAGGGCTGGGTCTGGAGCTCACAGACTCATTAAGCCTGTTGTCCAGACTGGGTCACAAACTCTTCACACGCCAGGCTGGGTCACCAGACCCCTCACACGCCAGGCTAGGTCACCAGACCCCTCACACGCAGGTCTATGAGCTAGGTAACTGGCAAAACAGATCCTTGGAAGTCGTAGGTTGGAGAGCATGGCTGTGCAGGTGGATGCCTGAGGCAGACGCCAACCAAACCACAGTGCCGCCCATGCATACTAACTCCACCCCCCCACACAATTAGCTTACAAAGAATGCGCCACACCACCCCCAATCAGATGGGCCAGTGAGGGGGGCCTGATTAAATTTCCCTATTTTCCAAGTAATCCACCCCTTCAGGGTCCCTGGTCATACAATCTACACATTCAGGATATTCTGCGATGTTCCCTTAGTGAGGATAGATGACCCTTACACTCACATATTACACATTTCATCCCAGTCCCAAAAGTCTTTAGCTTGTTGCAGCACCAACTCAAAAGTCCAAAGTATGAAGTCTCATCTGAGACGAAAAGCAAAAGTCCTTCAATCTGTGAACCTGTAAAAGCAAAACCAATTTATCTATTTCCAAGATACAATGGTGGAACAGACATTGGGTACATGTTCCCATTCCAAAAGGGAGGAATAGAAGGGAAAAACAGGCCCACGAACAAATCCAAAACCCAAACAGGGCAAACATTAAGCATAGTGGGGCATCTGAGCCCCCAAAGCATTGGGCAACCTCACTCCTACAGCTCCACCAAGTGCAGCCTGTTGAGCTGCCCTGGTGCCTGTGGCTTTTCCAGGCTGGTGCTGCACACTACCAGCAGCCCCACAGTTCTGGGCTCCTGGTGGCAGTCCCACCATTCTGGCTCCACTAGACATTTCCTCAGTGGGGTTCTCTGTGGGGGCTCTGATCCCACTTTTCTGCTCCACATTGCTCTGTAGATGACCTCTGCAGTAGCTCCACCTCTGCGGCAGGTCTCCAGTCCCCAGCTTTTTCATACATCTTTCGGAATCTAGGTGGAGGCTGCCATGCCTCCACTGCTCTCACATACTGCTGGCCTGCAAACTTAACGCAACGTGAACACCACCAAGGTTTTTGGCTTTTGCTCTTTGGAGGTGCTGAGGCAGGATTGCTCCAGCCAGAGTGGCTGGGATGCAGGGAGTAGTTTCCTGAGGACAGCAGTGCCCCAGGTTTGTCCTCTGGACAACTCAGTCCTCCTAGGCCTCTGTGATGGGAGGGGCACTCTCCCCAACTTTTGAAATGCCCTCAGGGCCTGTAATGGGTGGGGCACCCATCCAGACTTCTCAAATGCCTTTAGGATTTTTTTCCCATTGTCTTGGTTCTTAGCATCTGGCTGCCCCATCCCTGGCTCCTGAATGACTTCAATCAGCTTGGCTTACACTGGCTATTCACTCAGTCTCAGGCAGTTCAGCAGCGTTAGCCCACACAGTTCAAACAGCTGCATTCACCTAGTCCATTAAGGAGTGGCTGCCCTGCCCCTGCATATATAAGCAGCTCTCCTGTAACCACTGCCACTGAGACAGGCACATAGTAATGGAGACTAACTTTTCCACCTTTTCACCAGGTGAAAACGTACTTGATATTCTGCAGAGGCACCCATCCTTGGGTCTTCTGCCCATCTGCACGTGGCACTCTTTTCTTGGGTTTATATGGCACCCGTCCAGCCATTGCGTTTAAGTGGCACCCTCTGAGCCTTTTGCCTTCAGACAAACGCAACATGCATTTACCATATCGTCTCTAGAGCACATTACACCATCCATCCCTAGGTCTCATAGTTGCAGCAGCCAGGGGCTCTCCCTGTTTCTGCTGCTTTACTGTCTCAATTTCTCATGCACAACAGGTCATGGCCTGGACACGCACGGTCCCCCCAACTCACCACTGGGTTGGTTGTCTTCCCTGGTGTGAGGGGCAGGAGCTGCTTCCAACAACTCTGCTTTCTGCCACAAATCTCAATCAGTTTGCTGCATAGTGAACAGCAGCCAGGCTCCGGTCAGCAGAAAATTGGCCACCGGGCACCACAAGCTCACATTTCCTCCCCTTCCCAAGGGGTTTTCTGCCATAGTGCCTGGTCTATGCTGCCTTGCAATACAGTGAGCAGCAACCAGATCCCAATCAACAGGAAAGCAGCCATAGGGCAGAGCATATTCACAAGAAGCCACATTTACTCCTTTTTCCAAGAGCTTTTGGCTCCTGTATCTGCTCAGAATCCTCCCACAGACTATGTCAATTGTTGTGCTCTTTTACCTGCGCATAATCCTGCTGACTGGCCCAATTGTTGAGCTAGGGCTGGGTCTAGAGCTCACAGACCCCTCAAGCCCATTCACAGACTGGGTCACAAACCTTTCACGTGCCAGGTTGGGTCCCCAGCCCCCTCACATGCCAGGCTGGGTTACCAGACCCCTCAAGCAGCAGGCTATGTGCTAGGTAACCAGCAAAACAGATCCTTGGAAGTCATAGGTTAGAGGGCATGTCCACACAGGCAGATGCCTGAAGCAGACACCAGCCAAACTGCAGCACCACCCATGCACAGTAACTCCACCCCTCCCACACAATTTGCTTACAAAGACTGTGCTGCACCACCCCCAACCAGACAGGCAGGTGAGGGGGCCTGATTAAATGATCCTATTTTCCCAACACTTGGGTAACTTTTTAAAATATTGATGACTGAGTCCCATCCCAGAGCTTCTAAATTCATCAGTATGGTTGTTCCCAGGGCAGAGGGAGTTTTAAAGCTCCCAGGTGATTGTTGTGCAGCTGAGGTCAAGAACCAGTACTCTGAGGGATGTTAAGAGAATTAAATAAAACAGAGGGGGGAAAGTAGCTGATAAGTAATAGGAGGTAAAAAATTATTTGTTTCCTTCTTTCTCCAGTTAGTTTTCCTATTTGTGTTGGTCATTGTGTTTGAGCCCAGCTGGAAGCTAAGGAACAGAGGGAGAATTTTGTTCAAAGATTTATTTTTTAAAATCTTTTGTTTTGAAATAATTTTAAATTTACAAAAAGTTAGAAGAACAGTACAAAGAATTCCCACACACTCTTCACCCAGATTCACCAATTGTTAATAACTTACCGCTATCATTCCTTCACTCTCCATATATACTTATAATTTTTTTCCTGAACTAGTTGAGAGGTAGTTGCAGAAAACATGCTCCTTTACCTCTAAATAGCATATATTTACAAAGAACAAATTCAAAACCACAGGACCATTATTTGGAAAATTTAACATTGATACAATACCATCATCTAATCTACGGTTCATATGTAATTATTTCCAATTTTCCCAATAATGTCCTTATGGCATCCCTCCCATTCTCCCCCCATTCCGGATCCAATCCAGGATCATGCATAGTAATTGTTGTCATGTCTCTTTAGTTTCTTTTAATCTGGAATAATTCCTCTGCCTTTCAGGACATTGATATTTTTTGAAAAGTACAGGCTAGTTGTTTTGTATCCATGCTGTCTTCTTTTCGTAAGCAAACAATTTAATGATCTTTATTAAATTTATAGAATTGTGAAATCATCACTATAATCCAGTTTTAGAACGTGTTTATCACCCCCAAATTTTCCCTTTTCTCCCCCTCACACCCCCAGTTAGTTGAAGGTCTTTATTTTACAAGGAGAAAATTGAGAGCTAACTCAGAATCCTGGGTTCTTTTTACCATGCTATATTACTTCCTTAACACAAGAGACAGCAGTCATATCAGCCAGAAATGCATATTTCAAAGATTCAGGACTGGCGTGTTAGCTCACTTGGGAGAGTGTGGTGCTGATTAACACCAAGTTCAAGAATTTAGATCCCCCTTACAGGCCAGCCACCGAAACAAGAAAACACACACAAAGATTCAATTCCCTTTTATTCTTAGAAGACTGGACAGCCTCAGTACTGATAATAAATTATCTTATGTAATACAGTATCTCTATATAAGGAACATTTTATATCATGATTGCCAGATATCAAGAACATCCAGAAAATAAATTACTACAATTTAAAATGGAATTTTAGGGCTGGTGGGTTAGCTCAGTTGGTTAGAGCCTCATAACCAGGAGTCACAGGTTTGGATCCCCATATTAGCCAGCCTCCAAAAAAAAAAATAAAATGGAATTATATGGACAACTACTTAATTTTCTTCTCTGCGTATTAATCATATATTAAAATGAGTCCTTTGGGTATGTGAAAAACTGCTTCTCCTTTGCTAAACCCATCAAATGTAATTGAAGATTAATAATCCTATGTGGTGTAAAAATTGGCTCACTAATGGAAGACATAACACCACTTCTCATGTTACAGTCTCTTAATTAGAAAGGAAAAAGAAGAAGAATGCCTATAGACAGGATCAGCTACATAATTTGCAGGGCCCAGTGAAAAATGAAAATGTGGGCACCTTATTCAAAAAATGGGGGAAGAAAGTGCCTTAAAAGGTAGTAAAATATAAAACTTTTTTCTTTCTTTCGATGTTTGTCTTCCTCTCAACTTGTCATGGTGTTTTCTTTTTGCTACTTAATAGCTGCTGCCTTGGGATACTTGCAGAGCCAGCATAGATGCTCACAGGTGCCCTGGGGCCCCATTCCTCAACTTGCTATATGCTCACCCTCCACATGCTGCAGGCTCACCCTCTGGCCAGCAAGCACTATGCGCTGCACGGAGCAGGAAGTCAATCTCCCCTTCCTATGGTCCACCACCTCAACCCACAGCAAACACGTACCACCATTTCCCTGGAAAAGATTGCAACCTTTATGCTAGGAGGCACTCCGTACTCAGAATGTGGGTGGGCAAGAGGTTTGCCCCTGCCAAGACACCCACCAAATGCACCACAGCACTACCAGCCCAGGACAGGGGTGGCTGCCATCATGCCCTACCCCAGGTTGCTGCAAGGTGCATGTGCCTGACCTGGACCCTACCCACATCATATCCAGGTCTCTGCTGGACTCGGAGAGTGCCAGCAGAATGCAACCCCACCCTATCACCCTGATCTGGTTGCCACCCTGGGCAGAAGTGATCCCGGGACAGAGGTTGGGGTGCCAGGGCATGGGAGAGCCAGGAGCTGAGAACTCGTCCTGAGAGGCAGAGAGAGATGGCAAGATGCGGGACCACGTGTGTGAGTCAAGGTTCCAAGCCCCATCATAAGCTACATTGTCCCATCAAACTTAACTTACAAAACACAAATTCAAAGATAGAATACTAAGATTTTTAAGAGAAGACTGCAAGCATTAAATCCCCAAAGTGGAGCCCTTCTGAGCACCATGCCCTACGGCACTGTACTGGTGATACCTGTGAAGCTGGCCCTGCCTACAGAACTTTAGTTACTTCCAGAGCAGGCCAAAAATGAAATCACAAATACCTGAGTGTATTTGTGAGTATGTGTTCATGTCTGTGTTGAAATGTCTTTTTAGATGAAAATACTATTGCTGGCAGGATTCAAGTCAAGTTATGGTGCCAAGCAGTCAAAATAATAAAGGTAATTCTTCCAAAAACATTATACAGCTTTGATAAAGAAACAGATGGGAAATGTTGTGTACAAAATACTTTCTAAAAATTTAAGGATTTTTAGCTACCATATGAAATACAGACAATTATGAAATGTGTCTAATTTTTAGAGGCCTTCAGGTTTCAATTTTGGGGAACCATCAATTTCTTCTACTTCCTGGAATGTTGCTCCTTTTCCTAGTCCACACTCCATTCAGTAATCCTTACCAATCTTCAATACCCCATGAAATTCCACCTTTTCCTTAAGGCCTTTCCCAACTACCTCAACCTTATTTATGGTGAGCATTTCTCTTTTTTACCACTGTTTATTGTTCATTACCTTCCAACTATATGTGTGCTGTGTTTCTAAACCAGAACCTTACTTTCTTTAAGGAGAAAAGTCATATCCTCCAGGATTTTTGTGCTCCTTATTTCTTTTTCTCCCTTCTCAGGCCTTAATAGTCTGCCTTATACTGTGTATACCTAATCACATTAAAAATAATAGGGCTCCAAATTGTCTTTATCATTAAGAAATTGCTTAAATGGGAGCAAAATCTTCACTGGAAATAACAGGCCAGCGGGAGATGAGGATATCCATGAGCATAAAACCTTAGACCAAAAATGATATTAGGCAACAATGTGATGCAATGGAATAGAACATGATCTAACCTCTCACACAAAAGTCCAGCACCTTCAACTTTGTCCAGGGCACATAGCGTCATGCTAATGCCTGTTTAACCCTGTTGGCAGTATACTTTGCCTCCAAACATTTCTGAAACTCCTCTTACATCCTAAGTGAATACTTCTTTCTGCCTTTTCTCTCAAGGCTCTGCTCATTGTTTATTAAAGAAGCTAACTAACCTTAAGTGTAAGATGGGACGGATCCTACCAATTTATCCCTTCTTAGGTGACATTTATATATTTAAAGAAGATGTTTGTGGGAGTCAGATTCCTAACCCAAAAGGAGGACTCTAATAATGTGAATTGTTGTCACTTTTCTGGTCCCTCTCCCAATACTTTATGGCTACTTGAATAGGTCCCTATTCATTTTGCTAATACTATACTTAAACTTTTTGAAGCCTCTATTTTTTGCCCCATGCCAACCTTGAAGTAAGAATCAGAACATATTCAAATCCTTTCAAAAGAAAATCTGCCCTTCCAATATTTGAAAGTAATGTAGATTTTACTGATGATTTTGTAAAGGAACCTAGGGAGGGTTTATAACACACACTCTACAACACACAACTTTATTAATGTCCTTTTCAATTTTTCGTCTTTCCCTTCTGCCACCAGTGGGATGGAGCAGGTAGAGTTTCAATAGTTTCCCTTAGAGGGGCAACTCTCAGATTTTCCTCTATGCACTGATACTCCTGTTCTCATATTTCTTGACTGCATTGTTTCTAGCCAGGGCTGCTGGCCTGAGGATGAGAGCCTCTCAGCCAATGTATCAGACCAGGCAGTCCTAAAAATAATCGATACTTGGACATAAAAGTTCTGTGCACAGATTGGATATGACCAAAGACTAGAAAGGGAGTAGAAATGGCATAAGTAACATTTTGCATTAAACAACATGAGGATCATGGACTCTTAGGTGAGGAAATCTACTTTAATACAGCTTAAAGTAGAGTTGTATTTACAACATATGGGAGTTTTTATTGTAGCATCAAGAAGAAATTGAAAACAAAGAGAAGTAGAAAGAAAATGGAAAACCCCGAACTCATGCAATTATTTGCTTAAATGACTGTCAATTTAGTTTAGTTTTTGTGCAAATAAGACACTGCAACAAACACACAGAAAACTAGTAATTGCAAAACTAATTAATAATTTCACAAATATTTGTTGAGTGTGTATTATATGCCAAACAGTGTTCTTGATGCTTAGAATATATCAGTGAACAAAACAAAGACTGCTGCCCCTGTGAAGCTTACATTTTAGTGGAGGAGACAGACTTAACTGAAACATAGTAAGTAAGCTATGTAAGGTGTTGGAAGATGATTGCTATGAAATAGAGTACAACAAGGAAGCGGGACTGGGATTCCTGGGATGCAGGTGGGGGTAATTTGCAGTATTAAATAAGAAGGGCGAGGCAAGCCTCATATAGAAAGTAAAATTTGAGCAAAGACTTTAAGGAGTTAAGAGAGTTAGCTAAGCAGGCATCTGGGGAAAGAACATTCCAGGCAGAGAGGTCATCAGGCAGGGTGTGTCTGGCATTGTCAGGAAAGAGCAGGGAGGTCAGTGGTGGGGGAAGGGTGATTAGATCATGTAAGAACTTTGGTATTATTCTGAATGAAACGGGGAGACATTGAGGAGTTTTGAGCTGAGGAGTGACATGAACTGACAGATTTTAGAGGATCATTCTGGCTCCTGTGTTAAGACTAGAAGCAAGAAGTAAGGAGACTTTTAGAGTCATTGAAGTGAGAGAAGACTGGCATTGACCAGGGTGGTGATAGTAGAGGTAGGAGAAGGGGTCATATTCTAGATATATTTTGAAGTTATAAGAGAAAGATAGGAGCCAAGGATGATTGCAAGGTTTTAGTTTGCAAAACCAAAAATTCAGTGAAGCAATTGACTACAGTTACTAAAAATGCCTTACTCTAAATGCAACACTACTGTGGAGCAAAAAGTTGTTTTTGCAATAATATAATCTGAAATATCTTTAATACTCACTGCCTTCCCTAAACATTTGCCTCATTTATCAAAAACCATTTTCACAACTGCGGTATTTAATTTTAAATAAACTCTATTTACTGTATAGCTTATTGCTGCAGATATAATTTGTTTTACTCTTCTAGCAATAGAGAAGAAAACAGTCTTCTTTAGCTGCACACATGCAATCCTTTCAGGTGATTTCTAAAATTGAAGTAGGTTGACTTTTTAGTTGTTGTTCATTTAAAAATGATATTAATAGCAGGTAACATTTATTAGCACTTATTCACCAGGCCATGTGCTAAATGTTTCACATACATTTGCCTCATAGAACCAGGCTGAGGTTGGAATTATCATCTCCATTATAGACAGGAAGAGGTTTAGAGAAAGTTTAAATATTTTTTGTGTTCTAGAAAGTAGCAGAGCCAGGATTCAAACCCAAGTCTGTTTAAGTCCAGGGCTTCTAAAAACCGCACATACTGTCTCTCCATTTGACTGCTAAGTAAAAAGGCACCAGGGAAGGGATATTGGATTTTCAACATTTTTTTGTTCCTAAAATTTATTGAAATATTAGTTTTGCCTCTTTTGTTAGCGATCAGTATAGTTTTAAATGTAACTGTGTTTTAAGTTTCATTAGTCACATTCTGAATGCCAGCTGCTCTATCTTTAAGTTGAAAGAAGGGGTCTAGATCAGTGATACCCAATTTATTAAAAACTCCCAACTCTGTAAGCAGGACACATCCCATTACTAACAGGAATTCGTTGTAGTAGAAGCTCTCAATGAGGTGGCATGGAAGAGGGTCTGGGAGTTTGACAGAGCATGGGCCTGAAGATTCTGATATTACTTCCACTCATTCTGTTAGATCAGTGGTTTTCAAACCACGTTCCTGGAGGAACACTGGATGGAAATGCTGGGGCTTTTCCAGCCCTTTCCTGCCTTTCAGCATCCTCCCATCTTCAACTGGTGCAGGTCTACTTTGATCCATTTGATAGAGTTGGGCTCTATATAAGATTTCATTCAAACAAAATGAAAGAAAACAACTCTTCTACTTTATTAGCACCATGTTCTAACCAACTGAACTAATCAGCCAGCCCAGCTGTTTCACTTTAAACAGTCTGAAAACTACTGTTCCAAAGTAGTCTGAAAACTACTTGACCAAAACTTCTCCTAGCCCTTCTGTGCCTTCTTTATAAAATCCAGTTTTAGCAAAGAACACTGCTAAGTCAGTTTAGCAAGAACCTGCCACCATCAATATCTGCTTGGGTTTCTCATCCTCCATCACCCCCCAAGTGATGTCTGACCACCCTGGCCTCTCTGTGGCAAGAATTCGATTAGATCCATTTAGCCAGAATCTCCCTTCCCCGTGATATTTCATCTCAGTAATTTTCCATCCACTGACACCCCTCCCCATCCCTCACCCCCACCACTGGGCTTCTTGGCTATAAATTCCCACTTGTCCTTGCTGTATCTGGAGTTGAGCCCAATCTCTCTTCCCTACTGCAAAATTCCACTGCAGTGGTACCTATACCTATCATGGTCCTAAATAAAGTCCGCTTTAGCAAGTATCATTGAACAATTTTTTCTTTTAAGATCTATGGAATTTTTAAAAATGCAGATTCTTATTCTGTGCATCTGGGGGTGGGCCTGAGATTTTGCCCTTCTAATAAACTCCCTGGTGATGCCAATGCTGAGTGTGCTTAGGCCGTACTCTGAGTAGCAAGGAACTAGAATGATCTCTAAAGTTTTTAAAACTCTAACGTTTTTTCTTTTTACTTTCTTTCCTTTTTTTTTTTTTTTTTGGTGTCTGGCTGGTATGGGGATCCAAACCCTTGACCTCAAATTCTAGTATTTTTCCTACTTACCCCAAAAGACTTTGCTTATGAAAGATTTTCCCCACAATAATCTTAAATTTACCAAAATGGTAAATTCTAGATCTCATTGTCTCCTCCCTCACCAAGTCTAAGTCTGTCTGCTTCTGCCTTTCCATCTATCTGTCTCGTTCTCTCAGTGCCTCTCTTTTGAAAGATAAATAATGTTTAAACTTCTCGACATGCTTTTAAAAATATTTGTACGTGCAGTGAACACTGTGCCTCAGCCAGTTCATTTCAGCAAGAGCTATCTATAGAGTATCTGGGAAATTTGCCACAAGTGAGTTATTTAAAGGTAGATATGGTGACACATTCTCCTAAATTTAGCATCTTAATAAACTTCTTCATATAGTTACTGCCTTGCACCCTTCCACCCTTTGTGTAAAAAATTTAGCACATACTTGACACTGATTATTTTCTTTCCTGTGTTAGAGCTTTCAAACAGTTCCTTTCTCAAAGAAACTTCCTCAGTTACCTTTGTCCCACATTATCTTTTTTCTGCAGAGACAGAGAGGACTTACCTATTTTCAGAGAGTTTCATTTACCAGAGCTGATTCCACTTAAGTCTCTATAAAGCCTCACACCTCCAAACCTAACTAACTCAGGCATCAGCAAACTTTTTCTGTAGAGGTCTAGATAGTAAGTATTTTCAGTTTTGCAGTCCATAGGTTCTCTGTCACAATTATTCAACTCTGTCCTTGTGATGCTAAAGCAGCCATGGACAATATGATAGTAATTGAATGTGTTTGGTTTTGTTTGTTCCATTAAAACTTTATTTAAAAAAGTAAAGGCAGGCCAGATTTTATCCCCAGCTCATAGTTTGCTGACCTGATCTACAATCTTGTAGAAGCTACATCAGTCTGATTACACCTAGCTCCTGGGAATTTGGAATTGGGATCCTGAGACTGAGTCAGGAAATAACTGAGGGTTGGTAGGCAGGAAAGTTGGGCAAACTGGGTGAGGAGCAGAGGTGGGGAAGCAAGACTGCTAGTTGCGACAGCCATAATAGGCCACATGTAAGCAGATAAGTGAGCAAAGAAGCCAGTTTGCAGAGAGTGAAACAAAAGTCAAAGCTAAGGACCAGATGACGAGAGAGAGAGAAAGGGAGAAGGACAGTCCTTGTCATGTTGGCTGTGCTTCTCACAGTTGTGTCTCACATAATCCCTGCCTATATTTATATTCACTTCTCCTTTACTTTAGCCAGCTGGCAAGAGTTTCTGTTTCTTGCAACCAGATATCTCCTGACCTGCCTGAGCAACCTTTTGTACTCCAGACATTCCAAGTGATTAGTGGTTCTCTGACTTGAACAGTTACAGTCTCACATCACTAGGTTTTGCTAGGTGTGGACCCGCCCCCTTTATCCCCTTTACTGCATATTATTTTCTTTCTTCAGTCTTTGCTCAGGCATCATCTCTCATGGCTGAGTTAGGACTTGGTTCCCATTGCTCCTTGTGTAAAGCTCTATCACTGCACTTATAATACCACATTCACTGTTTTTTAGCAACTAGATTATGATGTGTCTTGGTATGAGTTTTTAGTGTGTATTCTGCTTGGAACTTGTTAAGCTTCTTTGAATGTTGGTTTATAATTTGCATCAAATTTGGAAAATTTTCAGCCAATTCTTAAAAGATTATTTCTGCTCTCCTATCCCCTTATATATTTTCTGATTTGGTTGTCTGTAGCTGTCATCTCTGTACACGGTAGAAACTTAATATGTTTATTTAATGAAAAAGGTAAAGGTACGAAATGGTAAATATATTTGTAAAATAGGGATAGGTTCTAAGTAGTTTGAAGGCTCAGGATCCTCTGATATCTTTTCTAGCTTCATGAGCCAAACAGAAATAACATGAACTAATGAATTTGTTCATATGTAAAGGACTATAGATAGGTACTCTTCTGCTGTGGATTGAATTGTTTCTCCCAAAGTCCACACATTAGAAACTTAACTCTCACTGTGACAATGTTAAGAGGGTGGGAAATCCTGTTATGGTAACTGAAAGGTGGGGCCTTAAAAGGTGATTAGATTATGAGGACCATGCCCTAGTAAATGGATTAATAAATTGATGGCAGTCATGGGAGTGGTTCTGAGGGTTTTAAAAGGGGGGCATGTGGGGGTTACTCTCTCTCTTGCTTCTGCCTTTCTCACAGTTAGACAGCCCGTGTTGCTGAAGTCACCACTAAGGAAGGCCCTCCCCATATGTGTTCCCTGGACTTTGGACTTCCCAGCCTCGGAAACTGTAAGCAGAAAATATTGCTTCTTTATAAATTGCCCAGTCTCAGGTATCTATGTTATAAGGAACAGAAATGGACTAATACAATGTCCTTGCACTCAACTTTGCTTATAGTGTTGTTTAAACCTGTATTCTTACCAAATTTTTTGTCTGCCTGTTTTATCAGTATCTGAATATGTTAACATCTCTCTCTAAAATTCTGGATTTTTTTATTCCTCCTTGTAATTCTATAATTTTTTCATTATATACTTTGAGGTTATGTTATTAGAGGAATACAATTTAGAATTGTTTTATTTTCTTGGCAAATTAATGATGGCATTATGAAGAGTCTCCGTTTATCTCTAGTGCTTTTTATTCTAGAGTCTACTAATCTGATATTAATGTAGCTATAGCTATTCCAACTTTCTTTCAATATTATTGCATGGTTTGGTTTTTTCTATCCTTTTACTTTCAACCTGACCGTATTTATGTACTAGATATGTCCCTTGTAAATACCACATAGTTAGGTTTTGCTTCTTTGCCCATTCTGACAATCTGTTGTGGTAGATTGTGTTGATTGGTGACCCCAGGTTTATCTCACCTCCTAGTATTTACACCCTTATGCAATTCCCTCCTCTTGACTCTGGGATGGGCTTGTAATTTGCTTTATCTAATAGAAAGCAACAGAAGTGACAATGTGCTAGTTTCAAGCCTAATTCTCTTGATTGCCCTGAGCTTGCATGCAATAAGTCCACCTATCCTTCTGGAGAGACTAAATGGAGAGGCCATGTGGAGAGGAAGAAGTCCTAGAACTACTTGTAGAAAAGCCAAAGAATCCAACCAACAGCTAGAATCTGGGCTACACACATACGATTTCAGTCAAGCTGTTCCAGCTAATTCCCAGCCATTGGAGCCATCCTAGCTGAGGTTCTAGACATGTGCATAAAGAAGTTATCTGGAACATTTCAGCCCTAAGCAGACATCACCCAGAGAAGAGATGAGCCATCTCCGTTGTGCCCATCCAACTTCCTGACTGACAGAATCATAAAAAATAATAAAGTGGTTTTAGGTGTAGTTTGTTAAATAGAAATAGGTAATTAAAATAATCTTTGTCATTAAATTAGGATTTGTTTTCACTTACTGTAATTAGTGATATACCTGGGTTTAAATCTACCATCCTGTAAGCACTTTCTGTTTGTCCTGGCTATCATATGTCCTCATTTTTCTTCTATCTTGCACTTAGATTGGTTATTTTTTATTACTCCATTCGTCTCACCCCCCTTTTGGATCGGAAATTGCATAATGTTATGGTTAATTTTTTTTATATGTCAACTTGCCTGTGCCACAGTGCCCAGATATTTGGTCAAACATTCCAGATGCTTCTGTAAACATGCTTTTTTGATGAATTTACATTTAAATCAGTGGACTTTGAGTAAAGCAGATTACTCTCCCTAATGTGGGTGGATCTCATCCAGTCAGTTGAATGCCTTAGTAGAACAAAGACTGACCCCCCATGAGCAGGAAGAAATTGTAGCAGAAGACTGCTTTTGGACTCTTCCTCAGGTCTCTAGCCTGCTGGTCTACCCTACAGATTTTGTATTTACCAAGTCTCCTCTTCTGTTTCTCTGAAGAACCCTGACTAATACACATAGTGTCTTAATATTTTAACAGTGACTAATCTAGAGATAATAAGATGTAGTCTTGATTTACCAGAGTCTAGTATTAATTATAACTTTTTCTATCCTCTTAGACAATGCACTGATGTTAGAACACTTGTTTCCATTTACTCTCTCCTGACTTATATACCTTTATTGTGCAGTTTCAAATACAGAAAACATTACTATTATAGTCTTGTATAGTAATGTCAATGCTCATTTAGATTTACCCACCTATTTATCACTTTTATTGATCTTTATTTCCTTCTGTATCTCTGACCTTACAACAGGAGTCATTTTTCTTCTCCCTATAGAATGCCATTGTGAATACTCTGTATTGTTCCTTTAAAAACGTCTTAATTTAGGGCCGGCCCGTGGCTCACTTGGGAGAGTGTGGTGCTGAGAACACTGAGGCACCAGGTTCGGATCCTATATAGGGATGGCCGGTTCGCTCACTTGGGAGAGCGTGGTGCTGACAACACCAAGTCAAGTGTTAAGATCCCCTTACCGGTCATCTTTAAAAAAAAAAAAAAAAAGTCTTAATTGCATCTTCTTTCTTAAAATATATTGGCTTTCAGCCCTTTAAAGTTATCATGCTGTTATATTCTGGCTTCAGCTATTTCTGTTAAAAAGTCAGTTGAAAATCTAATTGTTGTTTCTTTAAAAGTCATTTCTTATTTTCTCAGGCTGCTTTTAAGATTTTTCTCTTTGTCTTTGGATTTTAGCAATTTTTTAATGACGTCTATATGTCAACTGTGTAGATTAAAAAAAAAATTCTCCTGCTGGGCATTTATTGGTTCAAATATTATTTCTGCTGAACACTCTTTTCTTTCCTTCTGGAATTCCATTTATGTGCATATTAAACTTCTCACTATATCTTCTGTGTGCTTTCCCTGTGTTCTGTACTTTCCATCCTTTTTCCTTTCTGTGCTTCATTCTGAATATTTCCTGCTGACTTATCTTCTAGCTCACTAGTTCTTTTTCTAACTCTAATATGCTGTTATACCCATCATTGAGCACTTATTTTCAGTTAGCAAACTTTTTGGTTCTAAAATTTCTATCTGATTCTTTTTTCAAGTCTCTAGTTGTCTGCCTAAATGTCTAATCTTGTGTCTTATTTATTTGAACATAGTAAGAATTGTTATTTTTAAATCCGTGTCTGATAATTTCACTGCCTGAATTCCTTCTGGGTCTGTTTTTGTTCTTTGCTGTCTCTGCCATGTTTTTCTTGTTTCTTTGTGTGACTGATTGTTTTTTACTGTGTGTTAGATATTGTATTTGCAAACTTGTTTGTAGAAATTATTTGAGGCCTAGAATATATTCTTTTACTCCAAAAAGGATTTTAGTTCGCTTCTGCCAAGTACTTGGGGGCATTAGCTCAAAGGAATTAAACTAATCCACTTTCAGGGTTCAGATTATTTAAAACTGAGTTGTAGCCCCTTCACTGCCAGAATGTCGCCATTTGAATTCCTAGTACAAAGCAAGGAGAACTCAATAGAGTTCTCCTTCCCCCTTAGCAGGCCCTGAACGCTAGTCTCTATCCACTCCCAGCCCTAGCTCATTCTCTCATCAACCCTCTATGGAATGAACAAATGGACCTTCCTGGTCCTCCAACATTCCACATGGCCTGATAATTCCTTATTATCTTGTTAGCTCTCTCCTGCCTTCAAGTTGATTTTTTTTTCTTTTCTTTTCTTTTTTTTTTTTTTTTGGTGGCTGGTCAGTACAGGGATCCAAATTTACCTTGGTGTTATCAGCACCACGCTCTAGCCAAATGAGCTAACCAGCCAGCCCCAGGGTAATATTTTTTATATTTTGTTGAGCTTTTTTAGTGTTCTCAGCTAGGATTGGTACAAATTACTGCAATTCCAGGGCTTATTTAGTTATAAAGATAAAAAAGACATGGTCCTTGACCTTAAGGGGTTGAAGTCTAGATTCCTTATTGACAAACTGGTTATTTTTAGAATTATGAATTTATGATCTCAAAGTCTTTTGTTAAGTATATGTAGCATTATAAATGATAAATACATTTAAAACTTAAACATGTATATTTGAATTCTTATCACTTTCCATTCAAAACATGAGAGCATTTTAAACTGTATTTTCTAATGCCTTTGCTTCCAGTAAGATTTATCATTAAATACGTTCTTTTGAAATATTTTGTAGAAAGAAGAATGCAAGCTTCACAAGAGGTCTCAAATGCCAGGATCCTCTTTTTCCTAAAAATTTAAATTCTGGTTTCCTTTTTACTCTTGTAAACTCCTGGGAAAAGCTACTCACTCTGTATCATCATTATCTTTAATCAGAGCTTTCCCTTGGTAGATGTTCAGAGTCCTCTAAAATAGCCTCTAGGAATACAAGTATCACTGGACTGTAAGTGTAACAGATTTGCTGAGAGACCTGAACTTTACCCACAGAAATTATTTAAATGTGCCCAGTCTCTCTGGGTTGGCCAGTCAGTAGAGAGGACTGGCAGAGAGAACTTAGTGGATGAGGGTGCAGTAGATTCATTATTTGACCTTGGACAAGTTATATAACTTTTTTGGATTTGTTTTCTCATTCATGATAGATATATCATGGATATATCTCATCCATGATAGATATATCACAGATGATATAACTCTGAAGTATCTTCCAGCTCTCAAATTCTGTAATTCTTCTAGAGTTGAGGAGGACTATTTAGCCACTTGAGTTTAAAATAGATGGGGACTGGCGGGTTAGATCAGTTGGTTAGAGCACAGCCTTGTAACACCAAGATCACGGGTTCCAGATTCCCCGTACTAGCCAGCCAGCAAACAAACAAAAACAAAAAAATCTTAAACTAGATGGAGTAAGAGTAATGAAGGAAAAAGAGAATTAACATTCAATAAATCAAATAAGGTATTAGTACAATAATCGGTAAGGAGATGAAGGCCTATGTTAATGGCCGCCATAACAATGGTCAGCAGAGATAAAACAAGACTGAGATCTGAGGAGGCTGTGGCTCCTAGAAGCCCCGTTCTCTCCACCTTCTCTTCTTTCCTCCGCTTCCTTTCTACCAATATTCTTCCATGAACTTGCTTCAATTTGCACACATGAGGGGCAGCAGTGATTGGCCTGAAGGGAGAAATTGCAGCAGCTCTTGCTCCCACTGAAGCACGTTGTACATTTGCCTTGTGGCCTCTGAATGCAGCTGCGAGGCCCTCCAGGACATTGTAAGGAAAAGCAAAGGGAACTAGCAGATGACTGTGGACAAACATGTAAATGTAACATTGCCATCTGTGGAATGAGGGCATTGAATACTTCCATTTTTGTTTTTATGTATTCTGATGCCTATAATTCTTCTGCTTCTCTGTCATCCCCATGGCTTGACTTGTTTTATTGTCAGCAGGCAGCTTGTTTCGTACTCAGCTCACTTATATTCACAACTTGGCACAGAGTGAATATGTAGTTAACATTCATTGTTCAGGAAGAAAATGAACTTCTATCGAGCACCTACTCAGTCAGTGTCCAGGTTTCATAGATTTTTTTCTCTTAGTTCACTCAACACCTTCGTGAGATAAGTATACTATTCTAGTTTTTCAAGAAGTGAACACAGAAATTCAGAGATTTAAATATCAGGGTCATAACGATAGTAAACTGGAGTCTTAGTTCTGCCACTTACCATACATTTGAAGGGATATTTTTCTAAGCTTCAGTTTCCTTATCTGTAAAGTGGAAATTCATATGAGTTAGGACAGCGTTGGCAGATTTAGCAAAAAACAAAACAACCAGGAAGTGTATCCCAAGTGGAATACTCTTATATTAAAAAAAAATTCTATGTGTATTTGAACTTCATATTTAACTGGACACTCCTGTATTTCATCTGGCAACGCTGTTAGTATTACGTTTAAGACAACGCCTGTAAGGTTCTTAGCACTGTCCTTAGCCCTTGGTAAGCGCTCAGTAAATGCTCTTTATTCAATTCTGGGTCTGATGTTAAAGTCCTTTTTTCCCACCATAAACACGCTTAGCTGTTTCCACATAAAATTTCGGTCAAGGGATGGTGAGTTGATAGTAATGCTTTACCGTGCCTAGAGTGCTCTCAGAGCCCGGCCCATGGTGGAAAGCTCTTGGGGAAACCCACAGAACCTCGGGCTGTTGAGGGCCGCCCCGAAGCCCCAGCACAGGCACCGTGGGCCGACTTGCCCAGGCGGCCACTCGCCTCGCCCCGCCCCGCCCCGCGCCGTCTCGGCCACTCAGCGGCCGTGCCGCGTCTCCGCCGCACTCCTATAGGTCCTTTCCGGGACAGGTCGGGCCTTTCCATTTTCCCGCCTTCCCTTTCCCCCGCCCCTGCTCGGCCCGAAACCCGCGCTAGCCCACAACGTCTCCGCCCTGCCTTCCGTGCGGGCCCCGCCCTTCCGCACACCACATTCCACCCCCCACCCGAGCCGCCGTTCTGGGCAGCTGCGGAGTCCCGGGCCCGTCCTTTCGGTAGGAGGTGGGAGGGAGCCGGGAGGGGTGGGCCGGCCCCCTCCCCAGGGGTCGCGGGAGGCGGGGACGGGAGGGGGTGGGGCTAATCTCCTTGGCGCCGCGTTGCCATGGCAGTGGGGAGAGGGGAGGGAAGGGGAGGAAGCGAGCCGGAGGGGGATGTGGTGCTGCCGCGGCCGCCACCGCAGCTGCCGCTGCTTGCTCGTTGCCGTGTCTTCCCGGAGGCGGCTGCTGGAAGCCGCAGGGAGCAGCTGCGGTGCTCTGCCATATTGTGTCTTTCCCTGCCCGTCCCTCGCCTCCCGGCTGCGGCGGCCGAGCAGACGGTGAGTCCCGGGCGGAGCGGCGTCCTCCCCGGCGGACGCCGCCCGGCATCCGCGCTCCCCTCCCGGGCCTGCGGCTCTGCTCCTGGGCGCGGAGGCAGCGCGTGCGGCCGGCGCAGGGCGTGGGGCGCGGAGGCGGCTGTCCCGTGACGCGCCCGGACATTTTTGTTCTGTGAGAAATTGTTGCCGGCGCCGGGGTGTCCCGAGCGCGCGGCTTGGGTCGGGTGTGGGCTCTCGGAGGTGTCCAGCTGAGGGGAGTGTGGCCCCGTGAGGAGTTAGGAGTTTTTCCAGAGAGGTAATGACCGCCCGGGAGGGGGTGTCGCGCGGCGGGAACCGCGGCAAGGGGTGTCGGCTCTACGGACAGGCTTGGAGGCGGCCCCCGGGACGATTAGGGCTCGGTCCGGGGAGAATCTGCGGTTCGGGGAAGTGCCCCAAGCCCCTCTGGAGTCTTTGCAACGCTCTTTCCCGGTGGAGCGAGACGCGCTGGGCCTGGAATCTTCGTCCGGTCCCGGGCGGGACTGGCTGGGCCCCGCGAAGTAGTGCCCGGGTAGGCGCCGGGCGCGGCCGGGCGTTGAGGTGGGCAGGGGCGGGTCCCGGATGTGGGGGTTGCCGACCCGGGCACCGTCTCGCCCCTTCCGCGGCGGGCGCCTTGGGGGCCTCCGAGGGTGGCTGTCGTGGTGGGCTGGGAGTTTGTGTTTCAGCGCTGCAATATGGACACTTCCTGTTCGCCGCCTCCTCTGGGGCCGTGGTTACTTCTGCCCTGCAGCCCTCTCCTTCCTGACAAGGTGAGAGGTCTGCCGTGGGGGAGGCCCTCCAGCCTTCTGAGTCTGCCCCACCGCCGCAGCAGCCTGCCTGGAACGCAGGAGGACGGTGGGAGTTAGGGAGAAGCAGCCCATGTGCTTGCTTGGTGCTCCGTCCTCCACTCTTACTTAACTCCACCCTCGTTTACCCCTTTGCAAAATGCCTCAGTTCCCACCGCAGTTCATATTGGAGTGTCTAGTTCATTGGGGATCACACACCGGGAATCATCTTGCAGTCGATTTCTGCTTTATAGTCTCTTTCAAGCAGCCCCTGTACTTCGTTTTCTCCTTACGGGAAAAAGTCTTAGCGTGCAATGAAATGACAGACTTTATTTTTTCTACCCCAACTCCGGGGTGAGGGAAGGAGGGCTGCTTTTATTTCCAGGTTAGTTGATGCAGTTTCTCCTACCTTCTGTGTGATTGTGACAGCCACGTGGCCAGCTGAGTGCAATAGAGTGCTCTAGCGGCACTAGGGGCCGAGGCTTCTTTGGTAGTCAGGGGCTTTGTAACCGTGCTGTAGCTTCGCATGCACATATATCTTGGTGCTTTCTGAATTGGGGAAGTGGAGAAAGCTGAGCCGTTGTCTGTCCCTGTTCCATCTGAATGTTGAGACTAATCTCTTGTTTCCATGCATTCTTCGTAAGGTGTATATCAAATTTTATTGTTTTCTGCTTTTTTGTGATTCGTCTTTAAAATCTGAGGAGTATTAGATACCATCAAAGAGTGATGGGAAATAATAGAATTATTATGGAGTTTCTGGAGAAAAAAACCTCTGCAAAAAATCCATTTGAGGGCCGGCCTCTGGCTCACTCGGGAGAGTGCGGTGCTGATAACACCAGGGCCACGGGTTCGGATCCTATATAGGGATGGCCGGTTGTCTCACTGGGTGAGCGTGGTGCTGACAACACCAAGTCACCTTACCGGTCATCTTTAAAAAAAAAAAAAAAAAAAAAATCCATTTGAATTTCAAATCATTAATGAGAGATTCTAATGTAATCAGAAATAATCACATTCTGGAGGATTTCATTTTGATAGTTTTAGAAAAATCTCAATTTTCTCCTTTTACATAAAAATTTATGGCCTAAAAATACATACATTACCAATAAAAATACTTTTTAAAGCATGAACTAGACCCTGAAAATAGTTTGAATTGTGTATGTGCACTTTTTTTTTTTTTTTAAATTTTATTTTGTCGATAGTGTATGTGCACTTTAAGGGTTTTTTTTTTTTTGTAAAAAATACTAAGCTAATATGAATGTTAACATGAGTAGATTTTATTTTAAGGGAATGAAATATAAATTTTAGTATAAAAGTAAAAGGTCAAAGAGTTGAAGATAAAAAACTAAACTTTTGGAGAATTTTGAAAATTGTAGAAATTTAAGTACAACCCTTGGTTACAAATACATCATGTTTCATTTTGTGAGTTTTTTGATGTATTTGAATTACTTCTGTAACATATGTTTTTATTCGAATCAGTTTATTTGAAGAATGCTAAACCACAGGAAACATTTAAAATCCGTAAAAGAATTGCGTAGAGAAGTTATAGGAGCACCATTTATTGGAATTTTAATTACTCCATAACAGTGATGCTCAATCAGTGAAGTTAACAGATAAAGATATTGAAGAGATACTTTAGCCTTCAGTGCAAAAAAGCTAATACAATTGAGATATGAGTCTGTGTGCTGACCACTGACAGCAATGCTTAGTTGGGAAAGAAAAGTAAATGGGGTGATGAAATACTTATATAAAGCAGGAAGCACTGAAAACATTCTGGAAGATAACTAACATTATTAGTTATGGTATCCACTATAAAAATGAAACTTTAAAAAGTGCTGCCCAAAAAGGACTTAATCTTGTTCTCTGACAGCTTATTGCTTAGCTACTCTTTGTATGTATGTGTATTTTTTAATGGCCCTTTTGTTGCTTTTAGATTGTCGTCATTTTATAGCTTTTTTTTGTGGCTGGCCGTTATGGGAATCCAAACCCTTGACCCTGGTGTTACCAGCACCACACTCTCCCAAGCGAGCTAACCTGCCAGCCCTTTGTCATTTTAGTAAATGGGTTTTACATAAATGCAAAAAGGCCCTGCAAAAAGAGATTTAAGGGCTCAGTACTTTACTGATTCCACAGGGAAGAAAAAGTGGTGTAAGCTTTGATCCTTATTCTTAGGTAGAATAGATAACACACGCGAAAAAAAGTTTACAATGTGAGAGGGTATATTTAGTAGTTAAACTGAAAGATACAGGCAGGTGCTGTAAGAGTTAAGAGAGGGAGACCTTAGACGGTTTAAGTAGATAGAGGAGGCTTCTTGGTAAAAAGTAAGACTCTTGCTTTCCAAAGCCTAACCTTCACTTTACTCCCAGTAATCTTTAAGATTATGTCACTCTAATGACCAGCACCCCTTAATATCAAGCATGAGTACCAATTTTCTTCTCAAGACCTTCCAAACTTTGGTTCCAGTCTTCCCCCATCTTATTTTCTACTAAACTACAGGAACTGTTCATTATTTACTATCTCAGTGTGGTATAACAATTTCTGTTCTTTATACTTTTGCTTATATAACATTTTTCTGTAGAAATGCACCTGTACGTATCCCTTTAACTACTGAAGATCTACTCAAGCTTAAGGCCTGGCTGAAATCTTGATTGCCCTGAGAGCCTTAGAATCATAGAATTTTAGACCCATCTTCACCTCTCCAACTGAAAATTCTTTTCCTTCTCTAATAGCATAGAATTCTTTTGGGTTGCAGCATTCTATACTGCCTTGTTTTCATTTAATAAATATTTTTTGAGCACTTACCATGTGTCAGGCACTGTTATAGGAACTGAGGACACATCATTAAACAAGTTTCCATATTCTTTTTAGGTTTTATCATCCTAACTAGATTATAGGGTCTTTGACCACTTGGTCGGGGGGGTGGGAGGGGTTGTCTTATTTTCTCAGCATACATTATATGCTTAGTGAATATTTGATTATTTTCTACGTAAAGGAAATTTAGGACTCATGGAATGAGGTGGAGAGTTGGATGGAAAGGTCTTTACAAGTGAAGGGTACAAAATTATAACCAATTATGGATGGCCTTGAAAACATCATTTCTGAATTTAAATATGGATTAATGCCAAAAGAAAAAAGATGGCATTTGAGCTGGGGAAAGATATAATAAAATCCTTATTTGAGGAGGGTTCATTTGACTGCAGTGTGCAGTACTAATTGTGGGAATGAAGAGGAATTGGAAGGAGAGATCTGTCGAAGGAAAAATTAATAACTGTGAGAGGGAGGCTTGCAGGGGTGCTCATCATCAAGAGTAGTTTTATTTTACATTTACTGAAAAGTTGCAAGATACTACAGGGAGTTTACCTCACCCAGTTTCCTCTATTGTTAATTTCTTACATTACTATGTTACCTTTGGCACAATTAAGGAAACAAAATTGCTACATTACTATTAACTAAACTACATATTTTACTCAGATTTCACTAGTTTTTCCTTAATGTTCTTTTTCTGATCCAGAATTCCAGTTTCTAAGACTTTTCTTGTTTTTGATGACTATCACAGTTTTATGAAGTACTAGTGAAAAATAAACTGAGATTTGTCTGTTTTTCTCAAGACTGAGGTTATAGGTTTTAGGGAGGAAGAAAACAAAGGTGTCTCATTACATTGTGTCAAGGGGACATAACTAACAGCTTGATAAAACTAATATTAACCTTGATCATGTGGTAGGTAAAGGTCTTTGCCCGCTTTCGCCTACCCTCCCCCTCCTTCCATACCCTCCTTTTTGAAAACAAGTCACTAAGCATAGCCCACGCTCAAAGGCCTTAATCTTATTTTGATTCATGTATTTCTTATTTCCCTCAACCACATTTTCGTTTCTATAAACACTTAAACTTGGATAGGTATTTATTGAGCATCTACTGTCTTTATGTGCTAAGAATATGGTGATGATCAAGAGAGACATTATTTCTGTCCTCCTGTAGTCTGCCTGATTTAAACATAAAATAGGATTTGCTCCTCACCATACGTCTTGATCTCATTAAGTTATAAACATAAAATTACTGAAGCCGTAAAAGCCTAAATGAAGCTTTTTATTTAAGTAGCCATTTAGACGATATGCTGTTTTCATAAAGGTTAATATATGTGCTGTAAAAATAGCCATCTTTTTGCTGCCAACACAGATAATGGAAAATTACGTTGATTCTTCCCAAGTAGATATATTACTGTTAGATTACCAGTACAGTTTAATTACTGCTAATTATCTTCATGTCTTAAAAAAAAAGTTTGCAGGTGTTACAAGAAAAGTCTTGCTTTGTTGATAGTATTTTCATAGGTATTTGGTGCTTCTGCTACTCCAAAGCCCTTTTTTCTGAAAAGTGGATTGAAAGATGTGTTGGGGAAAACACACTGGGAATAGAACAGGTACCCTGGGATCTCTTCTTTAAGAGAAGCCGTGATTTATGGAAAAGAGAATGAGGTTGAGGAAATAAAGAACAATAATTAAAATTTTGGAAGTGATGGAATTTTGAAGGAATTCACTTTATACTTAATAGAAATGTAGAAGATTAATGCCATTCTAACATTGGATATGATATTGGGAATTATTAATAAAACTATCATTTTTATTGGAGAATAAAATTTGATTAAAGATTTCTCGAATGAAGATTACAGTTAATTTTTTTCTCATACACTGGGTTAACTACAGAGCACTCTTACTTTGAACTCTTATTCAGATTCTTTCTAAAGTGTACTAATAAATTTTATATTGTATGGCCCACCGAGCAGAACATTTAATATTAATATTTAAATTCAAATTTTGCAGTGATACAGAGCTAATGTAGTTATTTTGAGTTTTATACATAACCTTGGAGGTAGAGAATTGAAGAAATTGATAAACTTACATCCTTGTGGCTTGTTTCTGAATCTTAAAAGAGGAAATACAGAAAAAAAGGAAAGAGATTTCTTGTAAATTAAGATTTTACTGTTCTTGCACCTGCACTATGCCTATGTCTAATTCCTCTATTCCTAAAAGTTTAGTTTAAATGCTACTTACTTCTGTGGTGATCAGACAACATTTATTAATAACCATAGCAACAATTGCTACCTTTTATTAAGTGTGCTGTGTTCTGGCATGGTATTACACTAGACACATGGGTATATAATTTAACTCCCCTTCAGGGAGTGTTGTATTCTTGTAAATAAAGAAACTGATAATGAGAAATTATTTAAATATAGTGCTAGATATTTGAACCTGAATCTGTCAAACTTTAAAAACCCATATTCTTCGTACTATAATCTGAAGTTTTTTAAAAAGTGGGTTTTTGCCAGGATGAAATTGCTTGTATCTTGATTTGTCCCCAGGAAAGAGTAGGGAAGAATACAAGGTAGGGAGAGAAACTTACATTTATGGAATGTCTACACTGTGGCAGAAATGCTACTTACTTTATTGTTTTTTTTGTTTGTTTTTTAAAGATGACTGGTAAGGGGATCTTAACCTTTGTCTTGGTGTTGTCAGCACCGCGCTCTCCCAAGTGAGCTAACCGGCCATCCCTATAGGGATCTGAACCCGTGGCCTTGCTGTCATCAGCACCACACTCTCCCAAGTGAGCCACAGGCTGGCCCTTACTTACTTTATTGTTGTAGTGAGTTAAGTAAGTGGTGTTACTGGCACTGAAGTAGGTTCAGTCATTAGTCATAGATTGCATAAGTTAGTGGCTGATGGGACTGCTTGACTTCAAAGCCTTATTCTTTCACTTTTCTAGAATAGCATACTGCTGTATTTATTCATTCATATAAACATTTGCTCATTAGATGTTGTGATCTGCACCAGAGCATAAAAATGTACTGAGTTTTGCCTACAAGGATTTATATTCTAGTGTAGTATTTCTTAAGGTGACAGAATTGATGTAGTAAATTGTAACCAGCATTTTAAAAAAACAAATAGGAAATTTTAGTGCATTGTAGGTGATAAAGGTAAAAGTATTATTTCATGAAAATTTTGTTTTAGTTATCCATATGTGTGTATATCGGATCTCTATGAAAAATGTATTTTTTATTGTGGGATAGCATCAAAAGTTTTAGAACTACTTGTCTAGTGGCTAAGATGAAAATGTAAGCAAATAATTATGAATAATCATAATAGCAAGTAAGTTCTATAATAGGTTCTGTATAGGATGCTAAGGAAGCATGATGGGAAAAGCAAGTAATTCAAGGAAGGCTCTCGGAGAGATGACTTTGAACAGTTTTCAAACTTTGGATAAAAGGGCCTTAAATTCATCTAAAAAGCATGAAGGAGTGAAAGAGTTTAGTATATTCGGGAAGCTTGGGGTAATGTGAAACAAACAGGAGTCTGTGCTCCTATGTCTGTATTTTTCAGGAACTTGTAGGTCATCATACCAAAGATTTTAGATTTGGGCCCATGGTTTTTCTTTTCTTTTCTTTCTTTCTTTCTTTCTTTTTTTTTTTTTTTTAAAGATTACTGGTAAGGAGATCTTAACCCTTGGCTTGGTGGTGTTGTCAGCACCATGCTTTCCCAAGTGAGCAAACTGGCCATCCCTATATAGGTATCCAAACCTGTGGCCTTGGTGTTATCAGCCCCACACTCCCTCCCAAATGAGCCACAGCCCGGCCCTGGGCCCATGGTTTTTCTATAGTGTTCTTTGCACAGTCTTCTTTTGCTAAAAAAAGTAAATACATAGATGAGGGGTCTTCAAAAAGTTTGTGGAAGGATTCATATTACCTTTTAATTCCATTTTTCCATGAATGTTTTGAAGTATCCTTGTATATATTTGATTCCATTATACAATGCAGGAACAATTTTGGAGATAGAAAATTTGTATAACATGTATGCAGTATAAAATGGTGACTATGAGCACAACTACTTATAAGAACAATCACAGCCAAAACCACTTGGGCTGCTTTTGTTTTTTGTTTTTTAGATAACTTATTATATACACATGTGGGGTACAATGTGGATTTTCACTAATTGTGTACAATATGTGGTGGTTAGATCAGTATAGTTAGCTTATTCATCATTATAATATGTAGTGATTCTTTATGAGTTGATCTTTTTTGAGGTGACTGTCAAATGCTCCTCTACTTTTTGTTCTCTCTTTTTTTTTAAAGCGGCTGTCCAGTATGGGAATCCAAACCCTTGACCTTGGAACTATTTCATCTGCTAGCTATTGCTAGTGGACTAATGGTATTAGGTGCTAAAGTTTCAATGAAACTTTATAAGAGAAGAAGTTGTTCACATTTCCTTTGAATTGGGAAAATCACCATTATTCAGTTCTGAGGACATCTAGGGGCCTGCTATTGGAACATAAGTATCAGATCCCTTGCTGTAAACCAGTTACCAAACTTTAGCTACAGCTGTGTTTTGTTTGGCTTGTGATTTTTCTTTTTTCAAATTTTGCATTTTTTCTCCAACATTTAAATATTGGTACGTTTCACACAAAAATCTAAAGTTCTGTCATTTCTTGAAAAATTGGATATTGTGGCAACATTGACTTTGTGTAATAATTGGCTAAAGTTTACGATAGCTGCCCTCTTTTTAGGCAGACCAGTCCCGGTCATTTCTTTGGTCTTAGACCAGTCCAGCTTCATTCATTTGTTGCCCACCTGGCCCTTGAAGGCATTTGAGTTGCTTGCTCTGTACTGTATTTTGTGATGTGTTTTTAAAATGGGATTTTGGTCATTGAAACATGGTTCTGCCAGTATTTGGGAGAATGGATAGGAGGAATATGAGAAGGACTTGGTCAGAATGTTAATGGAACAGAGCAGATGAGATGTCCTTTTCATCTGAATCTATAGTACTTTGTATGCACTATATATAGCTTTCTATTGTAGTCATATGTGTTATTTATCCCATCAGCTAAATTGTAAATATCTCATACATAGATGCTGGATAAATGCTTTTTAAATTTAATTATATTTAATTTTGAGACTATCATATTTGTCACAAAGATGAGTTTTCTTGGCAGTTTTAGAGTATCTCTTAACTGAAAAAAATCTTGCATATTTTAAGTATTAGTTGCAATTTATTCTAAGAATGAGTATATTGTAAATACTTTTAAAGCGTGTGTTACATGTGAGAAACAGAGCAGGTAGGTAGTATGTAATAAGACACCAGACTCTTAAGTCATTGTCCTGTTTGCCAGACATCAGATGAAACATTGTGGGGAAATTGGTCTCTTGGTTTGCCAAGTAATTTTATTAAGCTGTTTTTAAAAATCTTTAAAAGATTTATTAATGCTTTTATTCCAAAAGGTTTTTTGTTACTCTGTTTTCTACTGATAACTAGAAGTAGTTTTAAATGAATATCAGCAGCAGTTTTCAAATTTCATAAGTTCTTTTTTAAATCTTTTTTATTATAAAATGAAACACAGATGCAGAAAACCACACAAAAGTTTAGATTAGTGACTGTTATAAGGCCAGCACCTGTGTAACCATCTTCCAGGTTGAGGGATAAAATTTGCCAGCCACCTTAGAAACTCTTCCAAGTGTCTTTTCTTAGTCATAATCCTCTTCTTTCAAAAAGTAGCCACTTATCCTGGCTTTTTTGAAAATCACTATCACTTAAGTTTTTGGTTTTATTGCCTAAGTATGTATCCATAGACACTGTAGTTAAGCCTGCTTCCTTGCTCTTGGAATTCCACCCTCCTTTTTTTCTTTTTGATTGTCAAGTTTTCTTCATTTTCACCTTCTGTTTCTCTTAAGGCTTTATCTGATATGTTTATTTTTTCTTGTAATCCTTTAAGTTAAGTCTTCATTTCTGGAATGATTTTTTTTGTTTTTATTTCTTGAGCTCTGACTCATTTCTAGGCTTTTCTAATTCTGATATATATTTTTCTTTCACATCTTATATAATTTTTAAAATTCCTTTTGAAATAGCTCATTTTTATTTCTTCCATGACTGTCTCTTTCAGGCATGTATTCATTGTCTGTACGGATGTCATTTTATTCCCTTTTTTTAAAATCGTAACTTTCATTGTCAATACTTTCACTCTTTTTTTTTTTTTTTTAATGTAAAACTAGTTTTCCTGGTGTTTTAGGAGGAGGCTTAGTTCAGATAGTTCTTTTAACTTCAGAGTTCTCTTCTGCTGTTTTTGAGCATCATTAGAAAATTAGGTGGGTGGCTTTCTGAGATTCCTGACTCTGTTCTGTCTTGATGTTTCTGTCTGGGCTTTTCTTTCCTTCATTTTGTTTGTTCTATCCTGATTGATTTTCTTTCCATCCCCAAGACTTTCTCTTAAGTGTGGGGCTCTGTCTAGGAAGAGAACACCAAGGGTCAGTTTCAAGACTGCACCAGATCTATAGGGCTTACTGTGGACCCCTTGCACTTACCCATTATTGGAGTAGTTTCAGCTTCTGTTCACATATTGACTTTCCAGTGAATACCTGCTGGCCATTTTGTGCTTCTGTTCTCAAGTCCTTCAGATTCCTCATTGCTACTCTCTGCTTTCTCTCACTTAGGTAGGGATAGAAAAAAGTCTGTTACTATTGGTGGTTTTTTCCAGTCCTTTGCATTTTGGGTTTTGTGGGGAGGCTTTATCAGATAGTTTTGTTGTAAATGTTACCCACGAGGTTTTGGGTTTGCTGTCTAGTTGCTCAGTTTTTGTGAGGAATCACAAGAAATCAAAACTTTGTTGCCACTACAGCTGCCATCTTCCCATAGTCCTCTCCATGATAATTTTGATTTGGGGAGTAGTCATATATTTTCCTCCTAAAACCTTGACAAAGCCTTAACTTCTTTATTTCTTCTAAAGTTATTACCACTTAATATTGTCCTCTGATTTTACATGTCAAAAAGCTCTGAACCTGTTGCTTATTCCTTGATGGTTTTTTCTTAGTCAAGATAACAGTTAAAAATCTGTTAAAGATCCTTTGGGAAGCATGTAAAAGGGTCATGAGATCATCTTTCTGTTGCAGAAAGAGATGTGTGTTAGTTAGTGCTTTGACATCTAACGCTTTAGTTCTTTCCAGTATTTAAAAGCTAACATTAGGGCTGGCCAGTAAGCTCACTTGGATAGAGCGCAGTGTTGGTAACACCAAGGTCAAGGGTTCAGATACCCATACTGGCTAGCCACCAAAAAACCCTGCTGATGTTCTTGATGTAGGGCCATTCATAAGTTATGGAGAAAGATTTGGGCTTAATAGCTTAATATTGATTGGCAAGAGTTTGGGGAACTTATTTGTTGATTTTCCTTTACTTAAAGATAATTTAGAAATATGTATTAAGTATTCAGAAAGCTTAATGGGAAATTCTTGATGTTTAGAAGAACAAAAAAGACAAATAATTTGTACAAGGTAAAGATATTTACTTAACAAATTTCAAATGTTACTACTATGTGTTACGTGAGATGCATGTAAGTAAATAATTTCAGTGTGAGACATCCTTCTAGGCATAGATTCAAGGGTACTGTGGTAACATAGAAGGAATAGGAGCTAACTTTCCCCAAGGGGTGAGGATTGGGTGAGGTGGCTTGATAGTCACAATGGAAGTTTATTAATGGTGTACCAGTACCTTTAATAAATTCATTTTCTCTCTTTGTTTTTATAAACTTCTATGCGTAGTACTTCATACAAATGGATTTACTGTAGACATCCTTCAATTACTACTTTAAAATAGCATGTTATTCAGATGGAATTAAAATAATATTTTAAAAGTTTTCTTTTGTGTTAATACTATTTTACAAATACCTCTGAAGTGGAGAACTGAAATTTAGGAAGTGAAAATATCACAAGTCAGAATGGAAAACATAATATCAAGCATAGTTCTCTGTACTTGAGTGGTAAACTGCTCAGTAAATACTTTAATGAATGTCATATTTTATCCTTCAGCTTTTTGTTTCATATAGCTTGATCAAAATGTCTCCTTTGTTTTGTTGGTTATCTTTGTTGTTGTTGTTGTTGTTGTTGTTGTTTTCCTTTGTTTAGTTGAAATAAAAGTTAATGATGTGGTATGATTTGGGTGTACTTTTCCCTCTTCCCTTCTCGTCTAGTTGGCAGCAGTTAGAGCCAGGCTGTACTTGCTTGAAGTACTCTGCTTAGGGATGTTGAGTCCATTGTTTCCTATTCTCTTTTTTCTGGTTAGTAATCCTTTTGACTTGGTCTGGATTAAGTACCTTATGAGGTATAGAACTTAAGTGTTCATGAAGTGATCCATGTCTATTGTTTCTTTTGAGCTATTTATACAAATAATTACAGCAAAAAGAGGACATATAAATGCAATTGGATGAAGAATAATTTCGGGTGGGAATTATGTGGATTGTTGTCATTAAATTGACAGGGAAGGTGTTAGAATAGCAGGAGCAAGCATGTGAATAGAGAAATGCTCAAGAAGTATTTGAACAGGATAAGTATAGTTTGGACTATCTTCAAGTAGAGGAGCATTAACTTGAGGATGAAGATATTGAATCAGATATATTGATGATAGTATGTACTTTTTTCAGTCTTTTGTACTTAGGAAACAATTTAGGCAGATGGCAGCTAGCATGGTAGTGAAGAGTGTGAGCTATGGAGCCATACTTCCAGTTTGGGACATACCATTTAATCTTTCTGTATCTGTTTCCACATATAAAATGGACACTAATAATAGCAAGTACGTGGTAGAGTTGTTCTGAAGATTAAAAGAGTTAATAATGGAGGCTGGCCAGTTAGCTTAGTTGGTTAGAGCATGGTGCTGTTAACACCAAGGTCTAGGGTTTGATCCCTGTACTGGCCAGCTGCCCCCCAAAATAAATAAATAAATAATGATCATACATAAATAAAATAAAATAAAAGGGTTGATACTAGTAAAGCACTTAAAATGATAACTGGTATCAATGAACATTAATTAAGTTTTTTAAATAAGAAAGTACTAGCTCTTTCATTTTGTGAGAGTAAGTGTGTGTGTGTGTGTGTGTGTGTGTGTATGGAATGTATATACTTCAAAAAGTTCATGGAAAAATAAAATTAAAAGATAATACAAATCTTTCTATGAAATTTTTGAAGACTCCTTGTCCATTCTTGCACCACTTAGCTACGTTTTGGTCAACAACAGACTGCATATATGACAGTGGTCCCATGAGATAATAATACTGTATTTTTACTGTACCTTTTCTGTGTTTAGATATGTTTAGGTACACAAATATTTTCCACTGTGTTATACTTGCCTACAGTATTCAATATAGTAACATGCTGTACAGGTTTGTAGGCTAGGAGTCATAGGATGTACCATATAGCATAGGTGTGTAGTAGGCCGTACTGTCTAGGTTTACACAGGTGTACTCACTGATGTTTGCACAACAACAAAATTGCCTAACAATGCATTTCTCAGAACATATTGCCATTGTTAAGTGACACGACAGTACACGTGTGTTAAAGTGTGTATGGAATATACACACACGTAGGAATTGTACATGTAGGAAATGTAGATCTTACATGTATGTATCTGCAGGAAAGCTAGTAATATTTGAATTTCAGCTTTGAATTAGCATTTAGATTATTGTAGTAAAGTTCAATCATCTCATTTTACAGGTGTCAAAGTTATATAGTAGCAGAACTAGAACCAAGATCTGTCACACAAAAAATATTTGAGCAGTAAACAAAACAGACAACCAGCTATGCCCTTATGGAGCTTTCAGTCAGTTAGGAAAAATGTATTAAATCATCTCAGGTGTAATAAATGTTATCAAAGTATAGGCTATCATGGGAGAATAGAACTGGGGGTTCTACCTAGTACAGGATGTTAGAGAGTTCTTCTCTTAAGATTTTTAGGCTAAAATGGGAATGATAAGTAGCAATTAGCCACGGTTAGGTGGAACAAAGAGTGTTCGGACAGAGGGAATAGCATTTGTAAAGGCTCTGATGGAGGAGAAAGCGTGGCTTTTTCAAATATCTGAATTGGAGGGAACAAGGGAATGAGTGCCAAAAGATGTGGTTGGAGAGGTTAGACAGTGGCTAAATCATACAGGGTCTTGTGCACCATGTTAAGGATTTTGACCTAAGGGTCCCCTTGATGGATTAAGCAGGAAAGGTACATTGCCAGATTTATATTCTACAAGATTGCTTTAGCTATATTATAAAGAACAAATTAAGAGAGGGTCAGGCATAGATGTAGGGAGACTTAATTTAGGGAAGTGTTGTCAGAGCCACTGTGTATGGTTGTGCAGAATACAACCATAGGGGTTTCCATTCATGTGTACTATACTACCTTTGTAATGGTCTAGATGAAAGATGATATTGACCTGGACTATAGTTTTGACAGTGAAGATGGAGAGAATGGCCAGATTTCAGAGATTTTTCGGCTTGAACTACTCCAAAAACTATCTCCAGAACAGACCTCTTTCCTGAACTTTAGATCATGCATATCCCAAATGCCTATTTTACTTGGATATCTCACAAGCATCTCAAACTCAACAGGTCAAAACAAAACAAAACTAAAAACAAACAAAAAAAACCCCCACCACAGACATTGATCTATCTCCAGAAAGAAAAAACAGCCACTTAATTTTTCAGTATTACCTATATATTATCCACTCAGTTGCTGACCCTGTCTTCTAGTGGTGACCACTAGATACTTAACTATATGTAGCTACAGTTGATATGACTACTTAGGATTTAGGTTATATTCCATGTAAGTTTACTTGGAAGCTTAAATGTTTATTAGGGTAAGTGTTACTTTCTAAAATGCTCTGGAAATGGTCTATCTAATAACATAAGTATCTTTAGTAGTTTTTTTTTTTTTTAAGCATAAATATATTTTTCTTAAGTAACTGTTCATGTAAGTTTAGTTGAGTCCTATTTAAAATTGACTTAATTCTTTGTTAATTAATCATACTTTTGTTTTTAGTTACACATAAAATGAGTATGTTAAATCGATAGAGTCCTAAGTTTTACTCTTGCTTTGCAAATTTGACATCAGGGCGTTATTAGTAATATAGCATTGTCTGCCTTCATTAAATTTATTTCTGACCGTGAATGTACTTTTAAAAGATACTTATTTCCAGTGGAGCAATTTAATTGGCCATAGGAGATTTACTGCATGACTATGGCTTATATTCAAAGCATTGAAATTATATTCCACATAAAGAAATTTTGATGACAAAGAATAATGCTTCTTGTTTATATTCACATGTCAACCAAATGTACCCTTGTACTCTAGGACAGTAGATCTGTTGACTTTGAGGTGTCTGTAACTTTGTTCTTTTCAGCATTACAGTACAAGTGCAGTTCAAGGTTGTCAAAAAGCCAAAGTGCTGGTTTGTTAATCGCTCACTATTATGATTTGTAGTATGGGTGATATTCTGATTCTAGATGGTAAGTGTATTTGCTTCTGTCAGTGGTTATTTTTGTTCTTTGATTTCTGTGCTGTCAGATTTTTTCTGCCTTTAAGATTTTTTATTTTTTTATTTTTTTATTTTTTGGTTTGGACACGGCATTGACTGTAATCCCAAAGTTTGAGAAAATGGGTTTTATAAACTAGATTTACTCCACGAGCTAGTAGTGCTTTTATCACTATATTTAATAACGTGTAAGATAAATTAGTGCTGTGTTTCAGATAATAGTAAAAGTTTACAAATTATTTTGTCATCAACTTTTTTAAAAAAACTTTTATTAGAAATAGCCGTTTTCCTTGTGAGAAAAAATAGTTTTCACTCAATTTATATCTTTTGTGGTACTGCTTTTTGAAGTCAGTATTTGTATGAAAGGCAGGATTACGTACTAGGGATTCATGGTAAAGAAAAGTATTTAGTCTTAATACAGAAAATACCAGTTTTGTTTAATATTTACTGGTTAGAAGCAAATGTGTTTAATTTTTCAACTTACAAAGTTATTGCTTAATTTTAACTTCCCCAAGAAACTGCTGAACAACTGCCACATTTATTTGGACACAAATTCTGCAACAATGTGTAGGGAACCCTATATACTGTGTACACACAGCACAAAATTATTTAGGTAGAAATGGCATCTAAACACATGGTTTATAAAGTATATCTGGGCAAGACAGGGTAGGAGAGAAGTGGATTCAGTGGAATAATTTTTTTTTCTCTCAGTTTTAGTGTTTTCTGTTTTCAGCATGAGTTGTAGAAAGTTTTTTCACCCCACTCTATTTTTTTTACCCCCATTTGAGAAGCAGTTTGTCTGTGAGACAAATCTTTGACCCTTTTGTATTGTCCGCCCCCCCTTCTTGACTAGAAAAATGCAGCTGCACACATTTTTTGTTTAGAGACAATGGATCACATGGTGTGTCACCTAAATCTATGACCAAGAAGCAGTTTTATCCCTAAGAGACCATAATGCTTCAGTTGTCCTGGATACATGACATCATGCACCATTATAATCAAATATATGTCTTTTTGCAGTACGTTTGGGATTTGAATCTACCCTGTGATCTCAGTATTGGATTTTATGGGATGGACACTAATTTACAGTGGAGAATCTTAGTCAAAACAAAGAATGTACTGTTGTTAAATCAGGAAGGGTTGTAAGTTTCTTCCTTTTATAGATTTTTTTTCTTAGTTGAGGGTTGCCAAGGTTTTCATATACTCTGAGATGATAGAATATCTTTAATGCTTTTGTGTTTGTTATATAGTGCCTTGCAAATAGTATGTGCTCAGTAAATGTTAAATTTTATCTTTGCTACCAACTTGTTAAATTAACAGGAAGAAAATTGTCCTTTTTAAAAATGAGGAAGTCTTCAGATTTAGAAAACAGTATCTGTAAACTGCTAAAATATTTTTATGTCAAGCTTATTGTAATAAGCTTATTACATGGCTACTGTTGAATAAATCTAGGAAATATAATGCAGTGGCTCCAGTCTTTAGACATGGTACTTTATTATAATTAATAAATACGGTTCATTCCTAAGGAGATTAGAAGTGAGAAAGGAGAGGGAAATTGAATGGAAATTTTTTATTATATAGTAAATTTTAGTCAGTGGCAAAGCTTAAATTACAGTGAAGACTTGAGGTACATATCAGGCAGTTTCAATAAAATTCACAAACATTTGGATTTCTATGCTATGCCATAGCTCGGTAGTAGATATTTTTTTTTCTGTGAAAAACATAGTTTAATGATTTGAATTAGTGAATGACTGCCTATTTCCCTTTGATAGGGTTATCTTAGCCTAAGTCAAATAGTTTTTTATTTGGTTACTTTATAGTAATTGGATGGGAAAACCACAAATCTGAGATGGTGCCTGTTCTTTTGCTCTTTTGACATTTGTGCGATTGCTTGATTTGCTAATGACATTAAGTTCTTGGTAGGTGGTGAGATGACAAGTCAATAGAAATGAAGTTTCGAGATATCTTAAGACTACATAAAAAGAATTAGGAACTATGAATTCTTTAATTAAGTTTAGCCAAAAAATCCCATTTATTTGTCACACACTGCAGATATTCAAATATTTAAGTATTTAGTGAGACTGATTTTAAGTAGGAAGCTAGACTAGTACGGTCAAAATGGTGAGAAACGTTATATGTAAGCAGATGCTCTCATATAGCTTGAGGTTAATCATTCCTTGCTTTAAGCATAGGTCTGACTGCAGTCTTCCTCAGGGCCTCTTGGTGCGGTTACTCAAGTGTTAGTTTCAACTTTCCAGTTTTAGTAGAACATGACACATGGCATGGTTCTCATCCCCATGTAGTAAAAGCTTATTAGAAACAGCAATATTGGGGCTGGCTGGTTAGCTCAGTTGGTTAGAGTGTGGTGCTGATAACACCAACATCAGGGCTTCAATCCCTCTATCGGCCAGCTGCCAAAAAAAAAAAAATAGAAACAGCAAAATTGATTTTCCTCATTACCCTGTCTAGAATGGAATAAGTTTGCTTTGGGATATCAAGAATTGACTGTCATATTTGATTTAGACTTGAGTTTTCAGTGCTGTATTTTATTTCCTAATTAGAATTCTTAGACAGTGTAATGGATTAAATGTAAATTTTCAACAATTAAAAATTAACTGGAAATAATACAGATTTAGGGCTATAAGAACTGTAATATAGGTAAGATAGAAACTTAAAATTGAAAATATAATAATGTAGCATGAAGAGATTCACTGATGTAATTTTAAAAGCACTTTTTAAAAATATTGAAAACATTATTAATTGAACTGAGTTAATTGCAGTTATTCCCTATCTGCTATGGGTCTTTATAACTTACTAAACTATACACTAAAAAACTTTTATGTTTATGAGAATTGCTAGACTTGAGAGCCTGATTTTTGTTCATTAAATACACTTAATATTCATAAACCCATATTTTTAAAATACTATAGACACTGCTGAAATTCACAGTATAAGTAATATCTTGAAAGTAAATAGGAAATTATTATTTTGGGTCTTTTAACTTGATAAGAATTCTGAAACAGGATAGTAGATTCTAAATCAGTTGGATACAAATGAATGTAAGTATATATGTAGATATTTATATTCCTGTCCTGTTTTGATTATACATTATATTTGTTGCTGTGTTTTTTCTTTTTGTTACTGAGAATGGCATTAATAGTCAAAACTCAATGTATTTTGTTTCAGAGGTACTTTTTTTTAAAAAAAATAAATTCTGTGTGTGTGTGTGTGTGTGTGTGTGTGTGTATGCGTGTGTGTGTGTGTGTGTGTATGTGAGAATGAGAGAGAGAAAATTTTGGCCTCAGGCAGAGCCGTTAAAGTAATTTAGACCTTTTGGGCCATTAGTAACAAAATACTAAAAATTCTAAAAGTTTATATGTTTTAAGGTCTTTTAGATTATTTAAACTACAGAGATTTGAAGAAGGGTTCTATCATTCAGATTAACAAAATATTGACATAATAAATGAAGTACATGGAAAATAGAATAAGGAAGTGAAAGTCACATCATGAAGAAAATGACAAAATAGCCATTGCACAAGCACTCTTATAACAAGTTCGAGTTTCAGTTTCCTGCCTTGCTAGTGGGTGTCATTGGTCCTGAGGAAGACCCATCCTTAATACTAGAAGACTTTTTTTTAGTTTCAAAACTTCAAAACATAAATTATTGTTATTGATTTTGTACACTCATTTTTTATTTGAAGGATGTAGCGTTTATGCATCTACTTTAGGACAAAAATTATTAACTTTAACTTTAATTTAAAAGCTAATAATAGTAATCATTATCATCTCTGCAGCTAGTACTCATTGTGTACTTACTCTGTACCTCTGTTCTAAGTACTTTTTATTCTCATTTAATCTGTACTGAGAATCTTATGAAAGTAAATACCATTATAATTCTAAATTGATAGATCTTTTAGCCTCCTGAATGGCAGAGCTGGATTTGAATCCAGGTAGTATTCTTCACAGTTTGTGCTCTCAACCCTGTGCCTCACTGTTTCCAGATGTGATTAATATCAAGATTAACGATTTAGATTTTACTTTTGTGATTTTTTTAAATTAATGAATTGCTTATCCTTACAATTTTAACTTCAAATATACTGCCTCCTCAGGTTTCTGCTCAGAATCTTAGGATCTCCTAATGTTATGTATGTTAATTCCTTTTATTTTATAGTTGTAGTCTCTTTACCATAGAATCTAGCAACTGTAACAACAGAGCCATGAGTGTAGTGGAAGCAAGAAGTTTCTTCTTGAAGCTTCTTAGAAAAAAACCAGGAGAGGTTCTTCTGAATACTGTATCTCTTATTCTTCTCTTTCTCTACCTTTTATCCACATTGCTATATGTAATCATAGTGCAATATAGCTAATACGTTAGCTTTGGAATGTATTTAAAATTCCTATATACATTTGGGTACTTTTGACATTTAAGTATTCATAATATATTTCCTTATCAGGGGGGTTACTTATTCTGTATCCTGAACTGTTAAGTCACAAATAGACAGAAAAGGACTCAAGTAGTTGGCAGAAAAAGCACAAAGTTTACGTGTTAAATTTGTGTACCTTAAGGTGAACTCTTTACCTTTATTCAGGTCTTATTCTGATCTTTGATGTTATGTGAAATTCTAATGAAATTTTTCTGGCTTTCCAGTCAGTAGCAGGTAATAAATCTGTAATTCCATTTCTATGATTTAGAAATCCAAAATGCTCTGAAAACCAAACATTTTCTTATCCCTTTTAGTGGCAAAACATGATCTGAGCTGGTATAAGGCTATTGATGTTCTTTATTTACCCCCCTCTTAGTGTGAATATACGTTTTTCTACGGAAATATAAACGTGTTTATTATGGGGAGTATTGCCTCAGACCTCACTGTGATGTAACATATCATATATGCATTGTATTACCTTTCTGAAATCCAAAATATTCTGAATTTTGAAATGTATCTGGCCCCAAGGATTTAGACTCGTACAGTCAGATACAGTAACTATAATACAAAGGAGGAATAAGAAGATTAATCCTGTAACTCAGACATAGCAATGTGAGGCCTTTTAGTGTGGAGCAGTGCTTCTCAAAGTTGAATAATGTATGGGTCCCTTCTGAGCAAAAATAATTATAAATCTTATTTTGAGAATTGCCATCTTTAGTTCCTGAAGTAGTTTTGTATAAAATGTCTCTCACTTTTCAAAAATAAGAGAAATACCACATGTTCTCACTTATTGGTGGGAGCTAAAAATAAATAAATAAATACACACACACACACACACACACACACACACACACCCACCCACCCACCCACCCACCCGGGGGGGAGGGGGGAAGAAGACATAACAATTACAATTCCTTGAAATTGACATGACAAGCATACAGAAAGGACATTGTTGGGGGGGAGGGGGGAGAGGGAGGAGGGAGGGCGGTTTCGGTAATTGGCCACAATAATCAACCACATTGTATATCGACAAAATAAAATAAAATAAAAATGGTAAAATACATTTTTATATTGTTACTGAAATGAAAGCACAAAATGAAAATTTGTAACACTTGTGACCCCCAGAATGTATCCATGGGACACACTGATTGAGAAACACTGATAAAGTGGCAAATAGTCCCATATACTTGAGTACTCCCTATAAACATTATGCTTTATCAAGATTTTGTTTATAATGATGAGCCTGAATCATAATTAACAAGTTAAAATATGTTTTCTGTATTTAAAGAGTATGATTTTCTTAAAGGGATAGGAAGAAGCTCCTCTTTTTAAAAAAATGTGCCCAGAGTTTTTAATATTTACCTTCTACCTCCAGGGTTGTGTCTTCTACCTACTTCCACTTGGAAATCACTATCATAATGAGCGACTCTTATTAGCAGGAATATGTCTAATTTCTCAAGTGTGCGGAGGCAGAAAAAAACTTAATAACTGATGCACTAAAATAAAGGATAATGTAGTTTACTGACATTGCCATCAGAAACTAATGTAAACATCTGTTTCTAGCAGCATGGTGAACTTAAATACCTGGACCAGCCTTTCTGCTGAAAACCTAAAATGCTCGATAAAATAAAATCTTAAATACATCAGTGCTCTGGCACAAAAGTAAAGAATACATAGGCCAAACGCTGATTGGAAACCCACTGAGGTAAGCTGAGTTCTGAAGCTGGTTATTGCCTTGAGAGTATTTGCCAAGTGAGGTGAGCTTCTATTTTCATTGCCTTGTGGTGTCAGGGATCAGGAAACAAAGCCCAGCCCCAGTCAGGTGGAACATCTAGCAGGAATAGTCTGCCCCCTTAGTTTGGGGCCCCATGAGGCTGTACCTTCTAAATGTAAGAGTGATCTAGAAATTCTTTCCCTTCGTGTCCCCAGGGACTACAAAGAAAATTGTCTTTCTAGAATATCGCTGCAAATGGAAAAATAAAAATCTTACTGAAAATTTACTGCCACAAACCAGCCCTCACGCTTTTTTGCAGCATGAGTTCACACTGAACCCCAAATAGAATTTAGAATGATCCTGGACTGTTAATACTCCTAGGGGACTGATAGAACCTTCCACAATTGTCATTATCAAAGAATGAGTGGCTTATAATAAAAATTACAAAACATCCAAGGAAATGGCACAATAGAATCAGTGGGATCATACCTGCAAATAGTTCACGTTTTGGAATTACCAGATATAAAATAAGTACATTTGATATGTTCAATAATGCGATGGTTAATTCCAGGTGCCAACTTGATTAGATTAAGGAATACCAAGAAACCTGGTAAAGCTATCTTTTTAGATATGTACATGATGGTGTTTCCAGGAGAGATTAACATGAAACTCTGAGTGGACTGGGTGGAAAATATTGCCCTCCATATGGGCAGGAACCACCCAATCCTCTGGGAGCCTGGAGAGAACAAAAATAGAGGAAAAAGGCGAATTTATCTCTCTCTCCACTGGATAGGCTCTGCTTTCCTGTCTGTGGACATCAGAGCTGGAGACTCTTCAGCTTTTGGGTTCTGGGATTTACACCAACAGCACCATCAGTTTCCCTAATTCTGAGGCCTTTGGACTTGGATTGAGCTAATGGGACTCTTTAGCCTTTACAATCACATTAGCCAATTTCCCTAATAAATCACCTCTCATATATTTATATACATATTCTGTTGGTTCTGTTTCTCTGGAAAACCCTGACTAATACAAATAAGGGGCTTAAAAATGAGGAAAAGAGCAAACAGTTTGAAAAAGAATTAGGAATTCTAGAAATGAAAATAGTAATTGAAATTAAAGGTATAAAAGCAAATAGACTCTTGAAGAAAAATTAACATCTGAAGAAATCTAGAATGCAATGCAGAGGGACAAGAAAAAGGAAAATATAAAAGAGGTTAATAAAGGGAAAAATTTTAAGAGAAAAAACAGGTTACTTTCAAAGGAATATCAGGTTTTAATAATAATAATAACGGATGTAGAAGACCATCAAGTGACACACTAAGTGAAAATAGTGGTCAGTCTAGAATTCTAGAGCTAGCAAAAATGTCTTTCAAGAACAAGGGCATAATAAAGACATGCCCAGATAAAAAAAATCTGAAAGTTTATCAGCAGATCACTTTTTATGTAGAAGGAAAACATAGGTAAAAAGTCTGAGATTCAAGAAGGAATAGTGATTAAAGAGAGTGGCAAATATGTGGGTAAATTAGTAAAAATTGACTGTATAAGCAACAATAATAAGCATCTTGTGTGATTAAAAAAAAGAAAAAACTAGAGTACCAGTTAATATTTTATTAACCAGGAAGAGGTGATGAGGTGATTGGAACTAGCATTCAAAAGATCATTTTTGTTGTTGTTTAGGAGAATAATAAAGATAACTTTAGATTTTAATAAGTATCAAAAATTTTAAGGTCACACTTTAATGATAGAAATACATATATAACTTCCACACTAGTATATGACAAAAAATGGAATGAGAAAAAGAAAGTAATCTCAAAGAAGGTGAGAAAAGGAGAAAAATTATCATGGAATGAGTGGGATACCAAATAAGATGGAAGAAGTAAATCCAAATATATGCATGCTGTATCTTTTAAAATGTTCAGCTATATGGGGTTTAGGAGAGAGACTACAAGGAAACAAAGAAAAGAAATTTTGAAAGTAAAATTATGGAAAAAGATACACCAGGCAAATATTAATGGGAAGAAAGCTTACTACTATGCGTATATCATTCGAAATAGAATTTAAGACAAATGGAATTACTAGAGATAAAAAGCATTGTTACATAATGGTAAATGGCTCATTTTGCCAGGATTATATGTATGAAACTAATAATCATAGCAGTGAAATAAAGCAGAATTCACAAATCTACAAGGGAAATTTGACAAATTGCACCATATTGTGGGAAATTGTATCTTCCTCAGTATTTGATAAAGGAAGCAGACAAAAAAAAAAAAAGTAGGAATATAGAAAATTTAAACAGTGTAATTAACAGGCTTGATTCAGTGGACATGTATTTCATCCAGATACCGTAGAAGTACCAACTGAATCATGAAAATCAACCACATACTGGACCATCAAACAGGTTTCAGTAAATTTCAGAGGACTGATATCCTATAGACCACCATTATGATACCAACTAAGTTGTTAGAAATCAGTAAAAAAATGAAAAATCACATGGAAATTAAGAAAAATTCTTCTAAATAACTTATGGATGAAAGAATAAATGTTGATGGAGGTTGGTCTGCTGTTTGGGAGGAGATGTTAGGTTATTGCTCAGGTTTGCTTGTGGCAAACACAAAACTGGGATGGTCCAGGTAAAGGCATTGCATTCTTGGCATACCCAGTGAGAATATGCAGGGACACTAAGGACCATTGGCAGGTTGGTTCCCCAACAGTAAGGATGAAATTTTTAATAAATGGAACAATGATGTATCCACATGTAAAAAATGGAATTGGATTAAAAAATACATTTTGTTGAATTGAGGACTTAAATATGAAAGGCAAAACTATAAAACCAACTGTACACCATAAAGGAAAGGGTTAATAAATTGCACCATATGAAAGTTAAGAAATTTTCCATTGACAATTAACAAAGAGACTGAAAAGACCAGCCTTCTACTGGGGAAAGATATTTGCGTCACATATAAAGATTAGTATCCAAATATTACAGATCATTAAGAAAAATACAATCCTGTAGAAAAATGGGCATAAGATTTTTATAGGCACTTCCTAGAAGAGAAAACCTAAGTAGAGCATATGTATATATGAATGAAAGGAAGTTCAGTCCCATTGCTAATCTGGGAAATGCAAGTTAAAACCACAAGGAGATACCATTTCATGATCATCATATTGGCAAAAACATAATTTTGGTGAGTACATGGAGCAATTGGAATGTATGTACATTCATGGTTAGTTACTATAAATTGATTCAACAGTTTTTGGAAAGCAGTTTGTCATTTTCAGTTAAAGCTGAAGAGAACAATAAATTCTCTGTGACCCAATAATTCTACTCTGTGACATATATTCTACTTTTAGATGTATACCCAAGAAAAATTTTTGAACTTGTGTTCCAGGTGATATGAACAAGGATGTCCATAACAGTACTACTTGTAATAGCCCCAAACATAAATAAATGTCCCTTAAGAGCATAAGAAATTGTTGAATATTCATAAAGTGGAATACAGGTCTCTGTAAAAATTAATTACTGTTGCAATAATGTTAATGAATTTGGTGGGGGAAAAAACGAACTCCAGAATGTATTTTGTATAATTCAATTTTAATGATGTTTGAAAAAACATAAAAGGCTAAATAATGTTTAGGGACCCTAACATATGGGAAGACTATAAAGAAAAAGCTTTTTGTTTACTCAGTCTTTAATGCAATCAATTAAAATGTGGAAAAATAAAACAAGTCAAAAAACCTGTTTTTTAAAACCCAAGTTTAGTGTTTAGTAGTTTCCTTAATTAATTTGGGCAAAAAGGCTATCAGTGTAAGGTATCTAATTCTCTGTAATGTAGCATGTTATGTTTTAGGTAATACTGAAAATTCTTTGGTTTATATTTTATGCTCTTATTTAGTCTCTGTAAAGCACTCCTCTCAGACCAGTTTTAATACCAGTGTAAGCAAAAGTGATCTTTTGGGAAATGATTAGAGAATTCTTGTATGTAATTTTATTTTTCCTGTCCTAGAGTAGAATGTCACTATAGTGTTGATCATAATATGCAGATATGCAGATTTCTCTTAGCCACCTTGGGAGATGCATAAGATGCACAGCTGTGAAAAAAATGGTGCATTTAGATCCGAAGCCCTCTTTTCACGATACCACCATGGCAGTGCACAGTGAAGCTCTAGGCAGGGGTTTCAGCTTGATTGTACTGGGTTTATTTGAACTTTCCACTTTTAAAATTCTCCTTGTGGTAAGAAATTCTGTTCCTTTCTAAAATGTAGAAGATTTGAAGTCTTAACACAAGTGTGTATTTTGCTAAATTGTCTAGTACATTTGTCTCCTTTTTTTGGTAGCAACATCTTTGCTATTAGAAGTTGGTTTATTAGTGTTTGTATTAAGTATTTGGGTTAAACTAAGTATACTCCTAAAAAATTGGAGTGTATTTTTCAAATCCTGCATCATATTCTCTTGGCCCTAAATATTTATTTTGAGTGATATTTATTATGTATAACAATTATATGTGGTTTGTTGAAGTATTCTTAAAAGATTAACAAAAGGAAGTATTATATCAGTAGTCCAGGTTTTCTTTTAGTTCTTTATACATTTTGCTTTGTGAAGAAAACTAACCAGGCATTATTATTAATGTGCTCTTACTGAATGGTTTCAGTTCATTTTAAGACATCATTTCTCATAAAACTAAAATTTGTCAAATGAATAAAATTAAAAGTTTTCTTGACTTTGTTGTGAAATATGTCGGCCTATTTGTAGTAATGTTACATGTTATATATACCTGAAAACACTAAAAGTGTACACAGCTGATGGGTCAACTCACCCAAAACATGCAGCTTTATAACCAGAATGCTAACAAAAATAAATCTTAATGAGAATACTAGAATATTTTAAAACATATATTAAATTTGTCACAAATAAAGAAATACTATAATCAATCTAGGATTTAAAAAAAAGCGATGACGGGTGTGCAAGGAAGGGTTGAAGCTACAGGGTTATGGAGGCCAGGGTAAAATACACAAAGATGTGGAGAGAAGAGCTTATTAAGCACTTCCAAGAAAGAGCATGTGGCCAAGCTGTGCCAAGAGGAAGAACATGGGTTGAATGAGAATTGTGTACAGTACTGTATTTTCAGCAGCTTGCTTCTTTCCACTGTGTTAGCCTATTTTGGGTTCAGCTGTTGTTATTTGGTAGTGCAGAAACACAGGCTGGGAAAAATCATGCACAAACCAATGTGATTATTACATTATGCTAAAATCATTCCTCTATGTACCCATAAGCAAATTCATATTAGTGAAAAGCTTTGTAGCAGAATAGGTTGTACTAGAATGTAACTGATGGCTTCTCTTTTTAACTTGAGTTCTCTAAGTCCATGACCTTTTTGTGATTTGATTTTTTGTGAAATGGAAATACTATAACTGCAAATAATCCAGCACAGCTTTTGCTCCTCTGAGTTTATTTTTTAAATTTTAAACTATAAAAACAATAAACACAGAAAAGAAAAACTGGAAAATAAAACAGCAAAGAAAAAATGACCAAGTTAATACTGTAATACAAACCACCATTAGCTTTTTAAAATATATTTTCTACTTCTTCACCAGTTTTAATATGCTTTTTAATTTATTTTACAGTCTTCAAGACTGTCATTTTTTTTTTTTTTTAAAGATGACAGGTAGGGGGGTCTTAACCCATGGCCTTGGTGTTATCAGCACCACACTCTCCCAAGTGAGCCACGGGCAGGCCCAAGATAGTCATTTTTAATGACTGCTCAATATTACATTGATTAGATGTGCTTTAGTTTACTTTACCATTTCTCTATTATAAGGTATGTAAATTTATAGTTTTTCATTATCTTTAATAATTCTTGTGTGAACATGTGAGAGAGAAAAGGAGGAAGGGAGGGCGGGAGTGGGAGAGAGGGAGAGAGGAATATATTTTTCCCTATGTAGGATTATTTAACCAAAGTGACTCGTGGAATTATTGGGTCAAAGATTATGAAATTTATGATGATTCTTAATACATGTTGCCAGTTAGCTTTTCAAAATGGCCGTAGGTCCTTGCCCAAAATTGTATATTAGTGTCTATATATTTTTTAAACCATTGCTAATTTGAACAAAAATAGATTATTTTTATTACTAATATTTGTGTTTCCTATACACCAGGCATTGTGCTAAGTACATATATTTAATATCACATTTTTGTTTTGTTTATTGATTATTAGTGAAGTTGAATATTTCCTAATGTTTGTTTGCTATTTGTATTTACTTAATTTGTTAGAAAAGATTATTTGCCTTTTTATTCATTGTGGTGGACTTAGTGTTTTAAGTGTACAGTGTTCTAAAGTGTTTTAAAAGGATAGTTTAGAAAACAGCTTTTTTCTCCTTGAAAATACAGTGGTAGTTAAACCCTTACTAAAAGAATGTCAGCCTTTCAGTGTCTGAACTTAATTTTTAAACCTTGCTTGGATCCATGCTTTGTGTAACTCTTTGGCGTATTTGCTGTCATGATATTGCTTTGCATCTTAAAAAAACAGAATTTTATTATAAACTTTGTAAGTCAAAGGAATAACATATTTACAACCACCTAAATTAGTTTTTGATGAGAATCATTAGTTATTAATGTTATTAATATTAGTTATTTTCATTAGTTATTAAGAGATTGATTTTTGAGTGTCTGTTACATTAATAAGACTCATTACTTCTTTTTTTAAGTAGTATTACAAAAAATGTAAGTTCCTTAAGAGATTGAGTGTAACTTTAACCGACAAAAAACTAGGATATTGAACTCATCCTGGTTTATAATCTTGGCCCTACTTTTTATTAGCTCTAGAACCTTAGGCAAATGGCTTACTTCACTTCTATTTCCTTATTCATAACAATGAATTTCAGTTTTCTCTTACCATTTAGTATGTTTCCTACCATTAATGATTAATTTCCAAGATAAAATAACTCTTAAAGGCAGTTAGTATATCATTTGGTACAGAGTAGATGTATATATGTTCATATATAAGTTCATTTCAGTCTGAGATAATTGGGCTGGCTGGTTTGCTCAGTTGCTTAGCGTATGGCCTTGTAACACCAAGATCTAAGGGTTTGGTTCCCCATACCAGCCAGCCGCCAAAAAAAATAAAATAATTATGATTTGAGTTCCTTCCATACTGAACATTACGATAAGATTTGTTAGGAATACAAAAGTAAAAGACTCTTACTCCTCATGGAATTCACAGTTGTAGAGAAAGGACATACATAGAACTAAGTAGTAGTTGAGAATAAGTAGCATTGAAGCATTAGCCTGTTGTATACTCTGTAATGCAGTAAACTCTCAGTAAGTGTTAGCCACTGCTATTTGGTACTTTCTAATTTCTATATGTAATTGAATGGAGATTTAGGTGAAAAGGCCGAAGGAGAACATTAGAAATTAATTGTTCCCTTCTTTACTTGAACACTGGGGGTGCTAAAGAGTGATTTGTTATAAAAGGAAGCAAGACTATTCAACCAATGAACTTTCATTCATCACATTTTTAAGTCTCTGTGGGTAGAAAGACTTTGGTAAAATGAATAATTTGGTCAGTTACATAGGACAAGATGTCAGCTCTGATATACATTGTGTGCACATATGTGTGAATGTTTATGTATGAGTGGTTTTCATAATTGAAATAGAAACCAAGTTTGTTATAGTTTGGTCTTTTCCTTTTTATAGTGTCTTGGTGTTTCAAGTTATAGGTATATGTGAGAGAGAGATGGAGAGAATGCTGATAAGATTTAAAATAAATAGGATTCGAGTCATTGGTATTCATAGGTGATGTATATGTACTGTTACCAGGATATATTGTGGTTAGAATTTTGGGTCTGAAGTCAGTTTGCCTGGGTTTAAATTCTGACGTTTCCACTTACTAGCCATGCATTCTTAAACAGGATGCTTAACCTCTCTGAGTCATTTTCTTCATCTATAAAATTGGGTTAATACTAGTCTCTACGTTATAAGGTTTAATTAATGGTTAATTGAGATATATAAGCACATTGGCTGGCCCCCAATATATTAGATGATGTTATTGCTAATTGAGTGCTTTGAGACTACATCTAGTAATAGCTACCAGAATCCAGACAGATTGTTCTACATCTAAAATTGACAGTGTTTTTTTTGGGGGGGGGGGCAGCTGGCTGGTACAAGGATCCAAACCATTGATTTTGGTGTTATCAGCACCACCCTCTCCCAAGTGAGCCACTGGGAGCCCCTACTCCCCATAATTCTTGAAGTAACTAGCCAGTGATGTCCTAAGCAGAATAACACAGTGGAGGTATTTCCTTATATCTCAGTTACATAAGCTTACATAGATTGAATACGATAATGGAAGGTTTTTCACCGAATTCAGAAGTGAGATATCTTTATGAACCATTGAAAACAAATTAAATAGCACATTAGTAATCACTTTCTTCTCTGGTCAGTTATTCTCCCATGAAAAATATTTTGAATTGAATCATATTTAAAAAGCAAAACAAAAATCATTTGAGAAAATAGAAATAAAAAAGGATAGTTTAGAAACAGCTTTTTTTCTCTCTTTGAAAATAGTGACAGTTCAAACCTTACTAAGAGAATGTCAGCCTTGAAATGTCAGTACTTGATGAGATGATATAGAATGGAGAGTTAAAAATACTGGAATTTACAAAAGAAATAGTAAGTTTACTATTAGTAAATTTGATGTAGATGATAATGCATTTAGTGAATAAGAAATATTATCTTGTCAAACTCATAAAAGTAAAGAGTAGAATGGTGGTTATCAGATGCGTTGGGTGGAAGGGGAGGTGGACTGGGAAAGGGGAGATGTTAGTTAAAGGGTACAAAGTTTCAATAACAGGAGGAATGAGTTCTAGTGATCTATTGCACAGCATGGTGAATATAGTTAAATAATGTATTATATATTTCAAAATTGCTAAGAGTAGATTTTAAATGTTTTCACCACAAGGAAAAATAAGTTATTTGAGTTGATGGTACGTTAATTAGCCTGATTTAATCATTATATAATATATGCATGTATCATATCACATTGTATCCTATAAATATGTACAAGTATTAGTCAATTTAAAAAATAATAAATTAAAAAGTGTTATCTTTTTTTAGTATGATATTCATAAAAGATTAGAAATCATTTATCTCTTTAAAGTAAATATTTCAGATTTGAGGAAAGGGTTTATTTGGAATTATTATTTAAACTATTTCAAACTTGATTATTTTCAGGATTGAGCCATATGTGTGACTATTACAGTAAAATCATAGATCCTTAAGATAAGTAGATTATAACATCATAATTCAAAGAAATAGTCTATTCATTTTAAAAAATAATAGCCACTACTTACTAGGTGTTACTGTGGACTGTGTACTTTATTGCATATTTAAAATACATTATATAACTTTATTAATATCACTCATTCATATGGTGCTATAAAGGTGCATTTTATTTACAGCCATTTGAAATAAATGAAACAAGTTCTGTTTCTTGTATTATAATGATTAGTATCTTTGATATATAATTATTGTGCTTAAATATTATGTGAGATAATTGATTGCAAAGTTTCTCTGATTTGGGGATATTTATTTTTTTTATTTTTATTTATTTATTTATTTATTTAAAAGATGACTGGTAAGGGGATCTTAACCCTTGACTTGGTGTGGTCAGCACCACGCTCTCCCAAGTGAGCCAACTGGCCATCCATATACAGGGATCCGAACCCATGGCCTTGGTGTCATCAGCACCACACTCTCCCAAGTGAGCCACAGGCTGGCCCTTGATTTGGGGATATTTAAATATGTATTTTCTTTTTCTCACAGGTTAAGAGTTTTAAATATTACATTGATTGATAATTATTTCCTTTGTTGCAGAACTAAAAGAGTAAATGGGTCCAGTAATTGGAATGACTCCAAATAAGAGAGCTGAAACCCCAGGAGCTGAAAAGGTTGCAGGATTAAGCCAGATTTACAAAATGGGAAGCTTGCCTGAAGCTGTTGATGCTGCCAGACCAAAGGCCACTCTAGTGGACAGTGAGTCAGCAGATGATGAACTCACAAACTTGAACTGGCTTCATGAAAGTACTAATCTTCTAACAAACTTCAGCCTCGGAAGTGAGGGTCTTCCAACTGTAAGTCCATTGTATGACATAGAGGGAGATGATGTGCCATCTTTTGTACCGTCTTGCTACCAGAACCCAGAAAAAAAACCAGCGACTTCAAAGCCCCCATACTCCTTTAGTCTTCTCATTTATATGGCTATTGAACACTCTCCAAATAAATGTTTGCCTGTCAAAGAAATTTATAGCTGGATTCTGGACCGCTTCCCATATTTTGCTACTGCACCAACAGGCTGGAAGAATTCTGTTCGACATAATCTGTCTCTGAATAAATGTTTTCAGAAAGTGGAAAGAAGCCATGGCAAGGTCAGTGTTTATAAAACTTTGCTATATTTGGTGAAGTGGGGAAACCAACTTGGAGCCCTTAAAATATGAGGAAATAGAGACAAAAAATAGTTGAGTTAGATTACTTCAGCTTGAACTTAATTATGTTAGTTCATCATTTCCTTTCACTTGAGATGTTTTAAAATTTCTTAGGTATTGATATAAATCTAGCAGAATTACGTTTGGACTACTGTAGGTACATAGACTAGTCTCTTTAATGTTCCAGTTTTCTATTCTTAGTTTCTGTAGTGTTCATATAACTATTTTAGTGTATGATTCTTATTCAGTACGACAGTCTCTCCCTTATAAAGTGTAACCATTTACATTAATGTAATTGATATGGTTGGGTTTAAATCTCTTATTTGCCATTTGTTTTTCATTTGTTCTATCTTTTTCCCACTTTTCCTGCCTTGGGTTGAGTGGGTTTTTTTGTTTTGGGGTTTTTTTGTGTGTGTGTGTGGTGGCTGGCCAGTGTGGGGATCCAAACATTTGGCCTTGATGTTACAACACTGCGTTCTAACCAGCTGAGCTAACTGGCAAGTACTGGGTTGAGTATTTTTTGAAGATTCAATTTTATCTCTACCATTGGTTTATTAGTTATTCCTATGTTTTAGTTTTTTTAGTGGTTGCTATATGATTTTCAGCATGCATCTTTAATTTGTCATTATCTTCAAATAATATTATACCATTTTACTTATTAACTGGCTCTTTATAAAAAAGTTGTTTGTGTCCTGATGCCCTATTTGGATCAATTTCTTTTGCCTGGAGAAGTTTTATTTAACATTTCTCTTAGTTCAGATCTATTGCCAATGATTTTTTATTTTTTAACCTTTTTGTGACGGAGTGGGTATAGAATTCTAGGTTGACAGTTTTTTCATTCAGTACTTGAAAGATGTTGCTCTGTTTACTTCCATAGTTTCTGATGAGAACTCCTCTGTCATCTTTGATCCTCTGTAAAGTTTTTTTTTTTTTAGTGTTTTCTAGATTTTCTCTTTATTGTTGCTTTTTAGCAGTTTGACTATGGTGGGCCTGGGTATGTTTTTTTCTTTATTTGTAGGTGTGTTTTTCTTTATTTTTATCTTGCTTTGGTTTCTTATAGGTTCTTGAATATATGGTTTATTGTCTTTCATTAAATATAGGAAATTTTTGCTCATTATCTCTTTAAATATTCATTCTGCCTCATTCCCCTATTTTCAGGACTTTAAGTAAAAATATATTAGACTGTTTGCTGTTGTCTTGCATCTTGGTTACTCTTCCCTTCCCTCCACTCTTTTCTCCTTGTTTAGTTTGGATAATTTCTATTGATCTTTCCTCTTTATATTCTGCTGATAAGACTGATTAAGGCTTTTACATATTTTCCATTTCTAGTAATTTCATTTGCTTGCCTTTTTAAAAATAGTTTTCATCTTTCTGCTAAAATTCCCTACTAGATCCATAAAAATATTAATCATAATTATAATGTCTGATAGTTTCAGTATCTGGTCCATCACTGCAGCTGGTTTTGGGTGTGTTTCCTAATTTTGGATTGAATGTCAGACATTGTTTATAAAAGAATGGCAGAGACTTAGGTAAATAATATTTCTGCCCAGAAGTAGACATGCCTCTACTTCTGTCACATTGTTAGTGTGAACAGGTATTGGTCAGACTAGTTACTAATTGAGCAGAGTTTGGGTTTTGCGGCTCCCATAGTTGTCTTCAGTACACCACCATCTTGAGATTCCCACAGAGATGGACTGCCGATTCTCAGTGCTTAATGGGAGGCCTGGAGTATCAGATGATTTTTCTCAGCATTCCCGCTATACCTTCATCTTTCAGCTTGTGCCACATTTAGGTGTGAGAGAGAGGTAGGAGATCTCTATGCACTCTTGCCTCTCCCCACAGCGGTAGATTGTTGTTTCTTGTTACTTGGTGCAAGGCTCGTGGAGGGGGCAGGTGTGTGTTTCTTGGTTCTTCTCCTCCAGCTTTAGTCTTAAACAGGCTCTGTATGCCTTTGGCTCAGGAGTGAGGCTTTCCCTGCCTCCCCTAGGAGTAGATAGTTCCTTTATCTACTCAGTGTAGAGTCTAGAGCTGCATTCTTTATTACCCAGTTATCCACGTGTAGCTGTGGCTGACATATTGAAGAGCACAGATACAGGATATTTCTGTCATTGTAGAAAGTCCTATTGGACAGCACCGTTCTAGAGTTCAGGCCAGTTTCCTGTTCATTCCCATCATGGTAGGTAAACTCTTATCTTCAGGAGGTTTGGGGCACAAGTAACTGACCACTCCTGTTTTCAGTGGCAGCAGATCTCGTATAATTGGAGGATCTGAGCATTGCAAATTTCCTGCCCTTCTCCTAGTGGCACATGGTACATGGCTAATGTCAGTGAAGTGTGGGGATAGCTGGGTTTTGAACTTCTCTCCCAGCAACAATCATTCTTTGCCTGGGAATAGAGTGGGGAAGATATTTTGCCTCTTCCTCAGTGGCAGACAACTTTTGTTTTGTAATGAAGGCAGGTTTGTGCCTGTCTCACAACCTTGTGCTCATTCAGGGCCCATAGCATAGATGAGCTTTGCCTAATATCCTTGCTCCATCCCCAAACCTTGCCAGGTTCTGCACACCTATCTTCATCTATAAAGGTTTCTGTCTCTCTTAGATCTCCTGTCCTGTGTACAGTCTTCCTCAGGAGCACCACATGGAGGCCTAGGGAAAACGAGCTGGCTAGTGGGTGTAGACCCCTCCTATCTGGGAGCAGCAGAGATTCTGAACTGTCATGCTAGCTCACGTTTGACTTTTAAGAATTTGCTAAAATTTGCGTAATTTTTTTCCTTACCTTCTTTTATGATTGCCACTTCTGTGATCTGCCAGAGGTGAAACAGTTCATATGTCACGTCTCTCTTCACAAGACCCTGTCACACTTTAGAATTCAGTTTACTCAGTTGCCATGCAGCCATTACCTCTTGGATGGGCTCATAGAAAATTATGATTTCATAGTTTTTTTCTTTTCTTGTTAGGGTAAGAGTAATGTTCTTTTGTGGTTTTCTATATCCCAAGTGGTAGCAGAAATCTGTTGTTTAGAATGAAAGTTGAAAGAGCAAGTAATTATATTGTTTAAGTGACTGAGGGATTTTCTAGGTGAGTGCTGTTCAAATTTGAATGTACATACCTATCTCCTGGAATCTTATTAAAATGCAGATTCTAATTCAACAAATCTAGGGTGGGAAATAAGACTCTCATTTCTGACAGGCTCCCAGGTGATTCTAATGCTGCTAGTCCATGGACACACCTTGAACAGCAGGACATTAGGATACATCATTATCGTATAGCTAACTCAGAGGAGGTTGTATTAGTTATCTGTTGCTGTGTAACAAATTATCCCCAAATTTAGTGGCTTAAAGCAACAAAATTTATTATCAGTCATTTCTGTGGGTTAGGAATCTGGGCATGACTTAGCAGGATCCTCTGTTCTTAGTTTCTCAGAAGGCTGCAGTCAGGACGCTGGCTGGGGCTCCAGTAGGGAAGGATATGCTTCCAAGCTCACTCAAATGTTTGTTTCCAGGATTCAGTTCCTTGTAGGCTGTTGCATTGAGGTCCTTAGTTCTTTGCTGTGTTTGACTGGAGACTCTTCTCAGTTCTTTGCCACCTGGACCTCTTCATAGGACCTCTAACAAATGGCATCTTCATTTATATCAGAGCAAGTAATGAAAAGATCCAGAGAGAGAGTCCAAGACAGAAGTCTCAGTATTTTGTAATGTAATCTTTGAAGTGACATCCTGTTATTTTTGCCATATTCTGTTCATTAGGAGCAAGTTACTAAGGTCAGCCCACACCCAAGGGGAGGAGATTACAGGAGGGTATGCATAACCAAGGAGGTGGGAGTCATGGGGGAGCTGCTTGCCACAGCAGTACAAATTGTTTTTTTTAAATGTGAAGTGGGATTAGAATTCTCCTTATTATGTAAGCTATTGTAAACATTAAGCCCTGGTTGAGTAAAATAAATTCTTTTTACCACTTTTCAAAAGTGTAAACTATTATGATCAGTGAACTAGGAATTCAAAACTTATAAATTAGGAATTTATTTTATTGACTATGTGAGCTCAGTATACTTCATTTCTTAATATATGTAGTAGGATAACCTGATCATTGGTGTCAAGGTTGAGTAAAGGCATTTCTCTAAAGAATCTTTTTTTAAAACAAAACAAAACAAAACAAAAAAAAAACCTTTTAAGTGATAAACCACTCAATAAAATTATTATAGGGATTCTAAATAAGAGATATAATACATAAAGTAAGTGAATATATTGCAAGTTCAGTATATGTAAAATATTGTGGGCATTCTGAAATGGTTCCTGAGATTGTTTTAGTAAGTAAGGAGGCAAACAGGTAACCATAATACAAAATACAAAGAAATATTATAATGCTGTCAGGCAGTAAAATGCTGTCTGATCACAGAGGAGGAGATGATTAATTGTTACCTAGTAGATTTGGGGAAATTTTATGGAAAAGTTTGCCTTTTAATGCGCTTTGAACCTGTACTGCAGGTTTCCTGTAGGTAGAGAAGGTATAGAAGAGCAACATAAGCCAAAGAGCAAAAGTACATTTGCATGCAGCTTGTGGGGAATAGGCAGATTCTCTATGGATGAGGAATGTAGGAGAGCCAGGTAGAAAAGCAGAGTCATCCAGGCTGGCCCATGGCTCACTGGGTAGAGTGCGGTGCTGATAACACCAAGGCCACAGGTTCGGATCCTATATAGGGATGGCCGGTTTGCTCACTGGCTGAGCATGGTGCTGACAACACCAAGCCAAGGGTTAAGATCCCCTTACCGGTCATCTTTTTTTTAAAAAAAAAAAAAATAGAGTCATCCACAATATGAAGGGTGGTGACTATCATGCTAAGTGGTTTGGACTTAAATTTTGAAGGTAATCAGTGAAAGTTTTTCAACAGGAATATCATGGAGTTTTTCTGTATTTTACTTGTGACAGCATGAATGATAGAACAATGTGTTATCTTAAATAATATCTGAATTCCTTGCCAAAAGAATGTTACAGTCAGTAGAACTATACAAATGGAGATAATTTCAATGATGATGTGAGGTAATCCATTATGTTCTTTTCTGTCTTATCCAACCTAAAATTGCATCATGATATGATTAGTTCTAGAAATTCATCTTTTCCTTGATCCGTATAACAACATGCTTAATTCTCTATTTACTTGCCTGAACTGTCCATCTTTTTCTTTTGCTGCTCACCTTTTAAACTTTAGTGTTCACTATTTTGTCTTTTTTGTTGTTTCGTTGTTTTCTTGGATAATCCCATCCATTCCCATGGCTTGATATACCATCTGTATTCTAGTGACTCCCAGATCTGTCTGCTAAAGTCCAAACTAACTTTGCAACTAATTATTAGATCTAGAAGTATCTCAAAGTCAGTATATTCAAAATGGAACTTTATTTCTCTCTCTTCTAGGATCTATTGGGATTCTAAGCTAGAAATCTGAGTCATCTTGGAAATCTTGTTCTTTGCAATGCCTAATTATTTGAATGTTAAATTTGAGAGGAATTTAGAGGTGATCCTGATGAACTTCCTAATTTTATAACCAGGAAAATAAGAGCCAGATAGGTGAAGTTAATTGACCCTGATCTACAAAGCCTGTCAAAGCCAGAGTTAGAATCTAGAAAATACAGTATCTAGTAGCTCCTGTGAATACCCAGGAATTGCTTTTTTATTCTGTCCATTTCTTTCCTGTCTACCTTGTCCTAGTTCAGAACTTCATTTCTCATCAAATTGAACTATGACCTAAACTGAAGAATCAGTATGGAGGATTGGAATCAGATGTTCTTAGACCCAGATGTATGATTTGGTGAAGTTCAGCCTCTCTGAGCTTCATTTCACTTCAGTTTTTGTGAATAGTAAACTTTATAATATAGTAAATTATATGACGTACTAAATAAAAGCCACACATCTTAGTATGGTTTTCATGGCCCTCCCAAGTTGGCCTCTACCTGTCTGCAATTTTTTTTCCTTCTTTATGATCTACCCCCACTAGACTACTTGCTATTCCAGTGTATTATAAATAGATCTTGCTTATTTTGTTTCTTCTATCTATAATGCATTTCCTGATTCTCTGTAGCTCAGAAGCACCTCTGAAGCATTTCCTGCTTTTGTACACCCATTTTATGTTTCTATAGCATTTTGGCTTTTGTCTTTATACAGTACATATCACAGTTATGTACAGGTTTGCTTCTCCCACTAGGGAAGGTGTGAGCTCTCCGAGGTCAAGGTCCGTAGTTGTGTAGTCATTTGTGGGGTTGTTTACCTACTTATCCCCTGCCCTCCAACATTGTTATAGCAGGAATCAAGGTTCATCCTACATTCCACCACAGCTGAATAGTCCAGGGTATGGCAAAGACCATCAGTCTCTTCCCCTGAAATTAAGTGTGTGTGTGTGTTTGTGGATGGGGTGTGTGGGTGTGTTTGAGAGAGTGAGAAAGAGAGATGGGGAGAGGGAGGGAAAGAAGAGATAGTACCTTTTTAAATGATCGACTTTCTTTTTCATTTTAATGCATAATTTTGTTTCGTTTTCTTTAATGGTGACATGTGGATGGATATTTAAGTTCCTCATTTTTTGTTATAAATACAGCTACAGTGAAAATCCTGGTAAACACCTTTTTGCTTGCTTGTCTGATTTCTTCCTGAGGCTAAATGTCTAGTCAAATTGTTGCAGCAGTGAGCATGCACATTAAAATTTTTGATGCATATTTCCAGTTGGTCTTTCAAAAGGGTCTTAACAATATATTCTGCCCACAAACAGTTTTTTCCATTTCAGTTTTTACTTACTTTGGCCAGCACTGAGCAATATCTTTTTTTTTTTTTTTTTTTTTTGTCCTTCTTGTGACTGGTAAGGGGATCGCAACCCTTGGCTTGGTGCCATCTGCACCGCGCTCAGCCAGTGAGCGCGCCGGCCATCCCTATATAGGATCTGAACCCGCGGCGGGAGTGCCGCTGTGCTCCCAAGCGCTGCATTCTCCCGAGTGTGCCACGGGGCCAGCCCAGCAATATCTTTTTTAATCTTCACTCTGATGAAAAACAGTATGTCATTATAATTTGTATTTGTTTATTAGGAATTGGAGGTCTTTACTATTGGCCTCTAATTCTTCTTTTGTCATATAAATTAAGACTTATTATTTCTACTGCATATTTGTTAGGTAAGTAAATTTGCTAAGTAATAATAACAGCTGTGTTACAGAGTGTGTAACACCCCCAAAAGATCCAGCACTTAACCATTTTACCAGACAGTTCTAACTAAACATCTGTTGAAATATTCTACATTAGTTGCAATTGAGTAATTGACTTTTTAAGAATAGCACTGTTATTACTAATGGTAACAAACACCAATACTATTTACTATGTGCTGTATACTGTTCTAAGAATTCTATGTTTATTAACTCATTTAATACTCATGACAACTCTGTGAGGTTAATACTGTTATAATCATTTCTCTTTTACAGGTGAGGGCATTTAGATACAATTTACTTTGCCCAAGGTCACAGAACTAGTAAGTAGAATACTTAGAATTTAAACCTAGCTAGTCTAGTTCCAGAGTCAGTGCTCTTGACCATTACACTATACAAACATAAAATAGAGGATCAACAGAGAAAAAAAAGTTTTTTTAAAAAAGTCTAATAAAATTGACAAACCTCTGCCACAAGGTTCTTTCTTATTGGTCAAGAACAGAAGGAAAAGGCATAGATAAGCAATATTAGAAACACAAAGGGGATGACAAGTTTAGATACTGCAAAGAGGATGTTAGAATCTTTATGAAGGATATTTTACACCTTTACTAAGTTGTATTCAAAAACGTTGATGAAATCAACAATAGGAAAATATAACTTTGCAAAACTAAAGGAAAAGTAGAAAATGTAAACAATCCCCGGACCAGCCAGTGGCTCACCCGGGAGAGTGCGGTGCTGATAACACCAAGGCCATGGGTTTGGATCCCATATAGGGATGGCCGGTTCGCTCACTGGCTGAGCGTGGTGCTGACAACACCAAGCCAAGGATTAAGATCCCCTTACTGGTCATCTTTATATGGGATTTAAAAAAAAAAAAAGAAAGAAAATGTAAACAATCCTGTAATAACTGAAGAAATTGAATCAATAGTGAAACAACCCCCTTCCCCAAGAAAGCATCAAAGCCATATGGTTTTTTAGCTGAGTTTTGCCCAGCAGTGACAGAACAAAGAGTTTCAGTCTTAAACAAACTCCCCAAATTATTTAATGATCTAACCTAATTTTGATACCAAAATTTGACAGACTGTGTGAAAATGGAAGATCACAGGCCAGTCTTCTTATTCATAGGTCTAGATGTAAAAATCCCAAATAAAATATTAGGAAGCAGAATTCAACAGTGCATAATATACAAGGTGATACATATGATTCCCTGACTGAATTATCCCAGGAATGTGAGGTTGATTTAATAGTAGGAAATAAATATAATTTGCCATTATAGACTAAAAGAGAAAAATTATTATGATCATCTTTTTGGATGCAGAAAAGGCAATGTTAAAATTCAACATCGATTCATAATAAATTAGTAACCTAGGAATAGAAAGAAAGAAACCTCAATGTAATAAAGGATCTCTATAGAAAACCCTATAGCATACATCATATATAACACAAATGTTACACCCATTGTCATCGCTTCTGTTCATTATTTTATTGGAAGTCTTAAATAGTACAGTAATGAAAGAAATTTAAAAAATAAATATAAGGGAAAAAACAAAGCTGTTGTTTATAGATGGTAATGTTATGTATATATAAAATCCACTAGTCAAATTATTAGAATTAATAATTTAACAGGGTTACTTAATATAAAGTCAGTATTCCTAAAACTCAGCTGCATTTCTGTGTATTAGCAATAGTCAGAAAAATGAGAAAATTGAAAAAAGTGTTTATAATAGTATTAAATAGGAGTAACTAACAAAAAATGTGCATGACCTTTATAGAGACATAAAGAAGACTCAAGTAATTGGAGAGAGATACCATATGGAAAGATGTCAGTTCTTCCCTAATAAATCTATAAATTCACTGCTGTTCCAATCAGTTCTAATAGGGTTTTGGGAGAGAGGTGTGGAAGAGTGGAGAACTGGTACATTAACAAGCTGATTGTAAAATTTATATGGAAGTACAAGAGCTAAGAACTGCCAAGACACTTGTGAAGGTGAACAGGATGGGGAGACTAGCCTTATAATAAATAGTAAGATTTAACATAAAGTTAGGATAATCAGGACAGGCTAGTATTAGCACAAGAATAGATGAGTAGACCAGTGGAGTAGAATAGAGATCCCCCAAACAAATCATTGCATATATGGACACTTGGTTATAGAGGTAGAAAGTATGTTTCTTTTCAAAATTTGTAAGGTAGACACATAGCCTTCTTTTCTAATATAATCATTTAAAGCTAAATATTTCTTTATAACTACTGCTTTAGTTGCATGCCATAAGTTGTATTTTATATTTCGTTATCATTCATTCTAAATACTTTCTAATTTTCGTTACTATTTCTTACTTGAGCCATAGGTTATTAAGAAATGTTTTTATCAGTTTTAAATGAATGGAATTGTTTCAGTTAATTTTTTGCTGTTCTTTCTAACCTAACAGCATTGTATTTGTGATATTGTATTAGTTATCTATTACTGTGTAACAAATTACCACTAAAATTAGTGGCTTAAAACATTTATTATCTTCCAGTTTCTATAGTTCACAATTTTGAGGGGCAGCTTAGTTTGGTGGATCTGGTTCAGATTATCTCCTGAAGTTGCAGTCAAGATGTTGGCTCAGGCTGCAGTCATCTGAAAGGAAAGTGAGTGGCTGGGGGAATCTGCTTCCAAGATGGCTTACTCACATGGCCATAGACAGGATGCCTTATTTCCTTGCCATAATGTCTTTTATGACCTAGACTCAAAAGGCATGCTCCATCGTTTCCACAGTATCTTCTTGGTTACACAAGCTAGCCTTAATCAGTATTGGAGGGGACTGTATAAGAGTGTGAATGTCAGAAGGCTGGGATAATTTGGTCATCTTGGTGGCTGGCTATGTCAGATATTGATCCTTTGAAATTTATTAAAGCTTCCTTTACAGACTAGCACATAGTTGGTCTTCATAAATAGTATAGTAGAGAATGTGCATTCTCCAGTTGTTGGATATCATGTTCTTAGTCTGTTGGGTTGTTTGTTAATCATGTTCATTTCTTTTACTTGCGTATACTTACTGATATTTTTAATCTTTTTGGGTTATTGATTATCGGGAGAGATGGCTTAAAATCTCTGATTAATGAGGGTGAATTTGTTAATTTGTTCTTATAGTTATGCTAATTTTTTGCTTTGAGATTATGTTATTAGGTATACAGGTTGAGTCTTTTTGGAGAATTGAACCATTTATCATTGAATAATAATACTTTTTGCCCTAAAGTGTTATTTGCCTAATATCAAGTTTCTTTTGGTTAGTTTATCTTTTATTTGCACCATGTCCTTGATTTTTTGTTTGTCTTTCATAAGCAGCATATGTCCATATTGGTTTTTAAATCTCAGTTTATAATAATTGGAGAATCTTGACAGGACATTTTTGTTTATTGGAATTACTGACACATTTCGGTTTATTTCTACCATCTTATTTTGTACTTTTTTTTCTGCTTTTCCTAGTTCTCTCCTGTATTAGTCTATGCAGGCTGCCATAACAAAATAACACAGACTGGATGGCTTAAACAACTGAAATCTATTTTCTCATAGTTCTGGAGGCTGGAAGTTCATTATCAAGGTGCTATCAGAGTTGCTTTCTCATGAGGCTTCTCTCCTTGTCCTGCAGATGGCTGCCTTCTTGCTGTATCCTCACATGGCCTTTTCTTTGTGCTCTCATGCTCCTGGTCTCTCTCTCTCTCTTCTTACAAATACACCAGTCCTTTCAGACTAGGGCCCCACCCTTATGACCTTATTTAACCTTAATTACCTCCTTAAAGACTCAGTCTCCAAATGGAGTCACTTTGGAGGAAAGGGCTTGAATGTGAATTTGGAGCGGGGAACTCGGATACAATTCAGTTTAAAACATCTCCCTACCCCTCTTCCCTCCTTCTCTTTGCCTTCTTTTGAATTGGTCCCCTTCACCCCTCCACACTTCATTCCGTTATTATTCCTTTATTACTTTGGTAATGTTTATCCTCTATCCTTTTTTTAAACACTATAAATTATATATTTCATTATTATTTTACATAGTCTCTCTTCATTTAAATTTACTCTCATATTTACCAGTACCAGTATCATTGTTTACCATTGTTTATGCATTTAGAATTTCCTTAGTGAGGGTCGTTTGATAGTAAACACTCTCAATATTAATTTGAAGATTACTTTTATTTCACCCTTGCTCTTAAAGGATAATTTAATTGTGTATATACATTGCTAGACTCATTATTGAGAAATCAACGATTAGTATATTTGCCTTGCTCTTAGTAGTAATCTGTCTTTCTTTTGACAGTGCCTGAAAAATTTCAGCCACTGTGTTTTTGAATATTGTCTTTCCTATTTTTTCTATCATCTGGAACCATGGTTAGATTATATTAAACCTTTTCTGTATCTTCCTTGTTTCTCTCTCTTTTTTTTTTCAAAAAGATGACCAGTAAGGGTATCTTAACCCTTGACTTGGTGTTGTCAGCACCACACTCTCCCAAGTGAGCTAACCGGCCATCCCTCTATAGGGATCCAAACCTGTGGCCTTGGTGTTATCAGCACCACACTCTCCCAAGTGAGCCACGGGCCAGCCCTTCTTCCTTGTCTCTTAACCTTTCTTTTATATTTTCCATCTTTTATCTTTCTGAACTACATTCTATATAAGTTTTTTTTATTCATTTTCTGATTCATTCATTTCTTCCTCAGTTGTATCTAATATGTTATTTACTCTGTCCATTGAGTTTCTAATTTTAGTTATTTTATTTTTCATTTTTAGTAGTTCCCTTTGGTTCTTTTTTGGAACGCTTGTTTTTAGTAGTGTCTTGATCCTTGATTATATTCAAACTTATCTTTTAATTTTGAAAAATATTTTGTGTTATCTGATTATCATAATTCCAATATCTGAATCTTTTAGGTATGCAGTTCTTGCTTCTGTTGGTTCTTGCTTTATTTCTTGTCCTTCTTGTTCTGTGAGGCATCAAAGTGAAAGGTCGGGTTCATCATATTTTGGCAGATACCTACAGGGCTAAAGCCAACTTCAGATATATTAGAATTCCTGCTTTCACTGTCCACTATTTTTGATTATTCAGTTTTGTACAAGCCCAACGATGCAGTTAAAACAATTTTTTTTTTCAGTAGGGAGGTCCATTATGTTATGTAATCCACCATATAGCTATGAACAGAAGTACAATTTAGTTTCTAGGCCATATAACCAGATCTATTATCAGAAGTCTTAAGACCTAGGTAAACAAGCTGATTAGAAGCTGTATCAATAGATCAAAAATAATGAAAAAATTAAAGGAAGTCATATTATGAATAGTCAAATGAGTCAGAAGTTTAAAAGCAGCCAGAGTATTTACTGTGTAGGTATTTGCCCTCTTGCTATATTGTAAACATTTTCCTTGAGGGCAGGAACCATGTCTTCAGTTTTGTGTCTATAGCATGTAGTATTAGACCACACAATGGGGCTCAATTAATGTGTATATATATATAATTTAGTAGAATTTAAGAGTAGGTACTGTGGGATTCCTAGATGGGGTAGAGGGAGAAGTCTGGTTTTTCATAGTAATAGACATAACAGTCTGTCCTGCATTTCAAGGACCATCATAATCTGTTTTCCTTTAAAGTATTAGCTCTATGTTTCTAGCCAAATTCTAGTTATTGTACAGTGTGTGGTCTACTTATCTAATTTTCCACGATTAAAATTCTTATTCTTGGGCTGGCCATTTAGCTCACTTAGGAGAGCCTGCTGCTGACAACCACCAAAGTCAAGGGTTTGAATCCTCATACTGGCCAGCTGCTGGGGGCGGGGGGAAAGTCTCATTCTTTATTCCTTTTACTGAAGCAATTTTAGAAAATGATACTGGGTAAAAATTATTTATGTACATAAGACATCTGCGGAAAAAGTATACCTATACAATAGAATATTTTTTAAAATTGCCTTGGTAATTTTTCAAGTGGAAGGATTTTGCAGGGGGAATTGGAAGTAGGGGAGGAGGTTGGAGGTTAGTGTAAATTTTATTTTAGTGTTGGAAAGTTTGGATATGTCCTTTCCAAAATGCATCGTTAGATTTTATTGTTGACTTATATTAGTTATTTTCTACTTTTAGAACTATTGTGTTTACTGTTGTATTCACAGTGGTACATAAAAAGTAACTGTCTACTATAATAGTTATTTACAGATATGGGATAGGAATAGAGGTGATGTGGTGAAATTAAAGCTGTAAGTTTGGAAGTCATTAGCATATATTCTGAAAGGGGAATCTTGGAAAATTATGGTGTAATGGAAATCAAGAAAGATAAGTTTAAGTGTGAATGGCCAACAGTGTCGGATGTTACAGAACACTTGAAAATGATTGGCTAAGAAGAAGTCATTGAGACAAACAGCAGCCAAAGGATTAGGATTCAGAAAATGTAATCAGTGGTATGCTGATAAATGTTTAACAGCTGGCTGGGGGTGGCGGGTATAGAGCTTTTGGAGATTTCCATGGTATAAATATTTCCATCATGGCCAATTTCAAGCTACCAACATCTCGTCATTAAATATGGGGTTGAGAAGATATGTTTACAATCACCAGTATACCAGACTCAAGTAATTCAGTAAGAAAAAGAAAACCCAGTAGAAAAATGGGCAGGAGTATGAACAGGAAGTTCACACGGGAGGAAATACAAATGGTCAATGAACACGTGGAAAGATGTTCATCTTACTAGTCAATCAGGAACATACAAATTAAAAAAACAACAAAAAATGCTGGGTTTTATCCATTAAAATGCAAAATTCTTAAATGTTTCATAATATCAAGTTAGGTGAGGACACAGAGAAGTATTGATAGTTTGACGTAATTGCTAGACTTCTAAATTAGTAAATTAGTATGTCCATTCTTGAAGACACCCTGGCAGAAATTACTAGACTTAGAAATGTACATGTTCTTTGACCTAGCATTCATACACAAGAAGATGTATGTAAGGATATTCATATAGTATTGTTTGTAATAAAAGTTGGAGAACAATATGTCCAGCATGGTACAATTTGTGTCAGTGCTCAAAAGGGACTTGGTCTTGTATGTAATTTTTAAATGTGTGTATTATTCATATAATTAACCTGATTTTTTTTTATTTATTGTTTTTTTTAAAAGATGACCGGTAAGGTGATCTTAACCCTTGACTTGGTGTTGTCAGCACCATGCTCTCCCAAGTGAGCTAACTGGCCATCCCTATATAGGGATCCAAACCCGTGGCCTTGATGTTATCAGCATCACACTCTCCCAAGTGAGCCACGGGCCAGCCCCTAACCTGATTATTTTTGAATGTTCAGAGAAAAGGAAGGAATAATAGAGGTAAGAGCTAGAGAGTGGGAAAGGATACAGTTCAGGGTATAGGTAGAGTTTGATAAAGAAAAAGAAATCATCTTTTAATAAAAAATAAAAGGCTAAATATAGAAATTGTAATATATTGGGACAATTGTCAAGCTATCACCACAAGTTAGGTTGGGAGGGAAGGCACTTGTAGGTGATTGTCTTCATAAAAATCAATAGACCACTTTGCTTAATGTCTGAGATATAGACAGAAGGAGACACATTCAAGTAGGTTTGGGAATATATGTGGATTTTTTTTTTTTTTTTTTAAATTTATGAAGCCCTTCTTGAGTGAGTGCCTCAAAAGGACAGTATTTTTCTTCTGATCTGTGGAAAACAGGTAAGTTATACTTACTTCCATTAAACGTTGGAATTGAATTTGGCACCTTTGACAGTACTTTGCTGATCAGTAGCTGTTATTTAGAGGTGATAATCCCAAAAAGAAGGCAAGATGGTAAGATCCAGATCAAATATAAAGTGGTAAAATAGCACCCAGCTAGCTGATATTAGGTGCCGATTAGATTTTTTCGTCCTATCAAATATGCCACGGTTACTACTCTCAAAAGACAGGTATAAAAATTTTGGTTTGATATTTGTCTCTTCAGGATTTCAAAATTATCAAAGTTAGACATGATGGTTTGGTTTCGTTTTGGTTTTATGTTTTAGATGTTAACATTTAAGTCTTACATCTAGTTTTCTAAATTTTTATAATGCCCAGCTGAAACGTAACTGCGATTTCAGCTGGAAAATGTGTAATTAAAATTTTTGCCTAGTTGAGTGCAGTTTTAATCAGTTAATTCTTTGTAATTCAGTGGTTCTAAACTATTGAAAAGGTAGACAATGTGGGAAGCTCTTTTAAAATGTACAGGGCAAGTACATAAAAAACATTTCAGGAATAGTGAATATTGCCTCTTCTCCCAATCTGTTTTTTACATCTTCTGTTAAGATAAATCTCTTTAAAGTTCAGCTCTCAGTATATTCTTCATTTCTTCGAGACATTCAGTGGTTCTCTACCACGTAAGTTGAGAAGGCTTAGTGTTCCAAACGCAAAATAGTAAATGAGAAAATGCACATTTCCTGTTTCCATTACACAAAAGATCTATGTTTTTTATAGGCGAGTTTAGTTTAAAACAATACTTCTAAAACTCATTATTTGTGTTCTGTGATCTAAGCATAATAATATGGAGGCAGAGTTTTTAAGAGAATTAGTTAGAAATGAGTTCCTTTTTGGTGTACACTATAAAACATAGATTAGCAAAAAAAGAGTTTTGTCTTGTTACTGATAGTTCATGAACAGACCCAGTGAAAGGAAGTGCTGCCATGGTAACATAAACCAGACTGTTATTTGAGACCATACTCAAAATACTTTACTGCCCTGAAACTGCAAGTTTTCAATACCAGTTCTTCCAATTTGCTATTTCAAAGAAATAGCAGTTCTACCATGATCAAAACAATTTGCAATCCTTTCACAATAGAATTTGAAAAGTAGACTTTAACTAAACAGTTTCTAGGAGTGTAATCTCAGGAATACCAAGGTAGAACATGATTAGAATTATTAAAATAATTGTCTTGGTCAGTGTATGAAAAATATTTCATGCATATCTTTTCTGTATGAAATTGAATTGGCTTTGGGTCAAAGGATGTTGTGGGTGTTAACATTTTAAAGTTTTATTTTTCTATCATCAAAACACATTTATCATTTGGGTTAGGTGACTGAACATATATCTAATTTAAGAAGTTTCAGGTTGGCCGGTTAGCTCAGTTGGCTGGAGCATGGTGTTACTGAACACCAAGGTCAAGGGTTTGGATCCCTGTACTGGCCAGCCACCAAAAAAAAAAGTTGTTTCATCACTTAATCTAAAAATACATTTGTAAAACTTGACTTTCTTGACAAAAAAACCAAAAATGTCAAATACTTATTTAGTATAGTTTACGTGATATCTTGCTGCTGAACACCAGAAAAAGCTTCACCTGATAATCTGGAACATTTTTCTAATTGACAGTGTGATGTGACACCCATGGTTTTTCTTTTTCCTGTATATTTACATTGTTAGGATGTTAAAAACTGCCTTACATTCAATTGCTATATCTTTCCACAGACAAGAGATTTTTTCCTCTTATAAATCTATTTTATCCCTTGTTCTTTACTACCTTACTTTTGTTTTTTATTCAGAATTAATTGATTTTTGTTCTTTCTTTTGATCTTTTTTTAAACTCCCTCATCTCTTGGGAATAAATGAGTAGAAATATACTGCTATTGAACCAACATTCAATCAACCCTTACTATATGCCAATTTCAGAATAACCCCTTAGTATTGACTTATATTGCAGCTCTGTGTCACTTGCATATAAATTGCCTTATTTGAATATCATCGCAACTCAGTGAGGTGGCCTGTATTGGTGTTTTTTCTTTTTTTTGGCTGGGTGGGGGGAGGTGGAGTACAGCTGGCTGGTACAGGGATACAAACCCTTGACCTTGGTGTTATCAGCACCATGCTCTACTGAGTTAGCCAACTGGCCAGCTGCTGGTGTTTTACTTTGTGGGTAAAATGTGAATGAGAGGACTGACTCTCAGAGATAAAATGATTTGTCCAGTATCATATAGCCAATCAATAAGCAGTGATTGAGACCTCAACTTTTAAACCTGTGGAGCAGTATTCTTTTTATTATGCTATAAAAATTATGACACAATATTTGGAGATAATAGAGCCTCAACAATAGACAAATGTTACCTTGAAAAAGAGTTTGGGAAATTTAAGGACTCTGGAGATCCTCACATTAAATTTTCAGCAATCATAATAGCTTATATAGGATTTCATACAAGCAAAAAGGAACGGGAGAACAGGAAACAAGTAAATTCTATTGTCTAAATAATTGTTAATGTAGTTGTACAGTGTAATTCAAATTTTAAGAAATGATTTTTGAAATAGAAAAGGCATAATATAAAACCAGAAATTAATAAAAGTTAGACCTCACCAGTCTTGTGTGTTAGAGGTAGTTTTGTACATCCCATGGTGACTTTTAATCACTGCAGTGCGTGCATAGCAAGCTCATTTCAACCTTTGTACTCAAAAGGTACTAGAAGTTCCCCCCACATGTTAATTAAAAACATTCAGATGCTGATTGTGTATGTACTGAAGTCCCAGGTTATTAATTCTTGTGTATTTTATTCTAGGTTAATGGAAAAGGTTCCTTATGGTGTGTTGATCCAGAATATAAACCCAATCTTATGCAGGCACTGAAGAAGCAACCTTTTTCCTCAACATTAACGTTGTATACCCCACCTGCATCTCCACAAAGGTAAGGATCTTCTGTATAACAGTCAGCAGTGATTCATAAGATTTTGTTGTGTGAGATGGAGAGATTTTTTTGTTTTTGTTTATTGTATGATGTATGTATGGATAAGACATATGGATAAGGTGTTTTTACTTGTGGTCTAATTTGTGTTTCTAATAAACAGGAAATTTTTAGTTGAGAATATAAATTCTGGAAAATGTAGTCAGTACTGAATATATTACAATTAAACTCTAAAGGAATTTACAATATGGTTTCAGTTACAAAAAAGATTAAATCATTTTGTTTGCAATACTAATGCTGACCTAAAGACATGGGAAATTAAAAGTATACTTAAAATTTTAAAATAAGATTCATGGTTTGTTGTGACATTTTTGTATACATATTTAGGTTTCTTTTTCTTTCTTTTTTTTTTTTTTAAAGATGACCGGTAAGGGGATCTTAACCCTTGACTAGGTGTTGTCAGCACCACGCTCATCCAGTGAGCGAACCGAACCGGCCATCCCTATATGGGATCTGAACCCATGGCCTTGGTGTTATTAGCACCACACTCTCCCGAGTGAGCCACAGGCGGGCCCCTAGGTTTCTTTTTCTATTGTGTGTTTTTCTCACAGTTCTTTTAATATTTAAAAGTTATGTTCAAATCTAAAATTGTAAAATGTTAGGCAAGTAAAATAATGCTTTGAGGATTTTTTGTTCATTTTATTTTTTCTGATTAATGTAATGTATTTGGCTTTTGTTTTCAAACCCAGTGATTCCTGTTGATCTTCTATCTTTCTCATTATCTAAGTTAAATCTGAAAACGGTGTTACCTCATTAAACCTGATTTTGTTTTCTTTTCATAAAGAAACCTTCAGAATCCTCAAAAATTCTGTTATGTTCATTCATTTGAATTGTCTATAATGGCTATCTTGTTTTTTGAAAAATTTAAAAGCTTTTAAATAAAATAATAAATGGACATTTTCAAACGTATGTAAAAAAGTAGGGAGAAAGTTATAATGAACTCCCAGCTGCAGCAGATATCAACATTTTATATTGTGGTTAATTTGAATTCTTAAAGTATTACTAGATAATTTGTAGAGGAGTAATTGTAGCTCAAATACAGTAAAAAACTAGTAAGGCTAAAGTTGAAGTGTCAGTAATATATATACTCATTGTGATTTTAAGCTTGTTTACCACATTTGTAGATTAGATGGATCATTGTAAAAAGAACTACTGAGTGGTTAATGATACCTACAAAAGAAGTTAGAGTTTGCATCCTCATTTTGGAGTTGATATCTTTTTTATTACTTAATGTTGGTGCTTATGAGGTGTTCTAGTTAAATAATAATTTAGAAACTAATGGTAAGTTCTGTTGATATTCACTTATGTATTTTATTTAGCTTTGCTCTTTTTTTAAGGATTAAATGGGAGAATTGGCACTTTTCTTGGTAAGCCATCAAAGAACATTTTACTGTGCCTTTGATATGTTGCATTTCATATTTATATTTTTTAGCTTTATCATAAGTTTAGATGTTAAACTAAGGTTATTTTGTGGTTAAAAAATACAGATAAAATAATGACAGCATGAAGAAGGTTATGATCTTTGACTTTAAAACCTTAATATAAAATTAAACATTTTCTTCTTTTTGAACATCCAGTACAAAACTGAATAGTAACTGCTATTGTTCCAGGCATTTTAACTGTATCATTCTGATTTAATTATCACAACAACCCTATGTGGGGAATTTTATTTATTCCTATTTTACAGACAAAGAAACTAAGAGATGAATTATGTTGCCTAAGAATGATCAAATAGTTAAGATTTGATCTTGGCTCTTCTTTCTGCTTTGGCGCTCTTCTTAAACTGAGTAGTATTAGCAAAGAAAACAAAGTAAAATTAGTTTGTGTTTTTTACGGTACAAGTTAGCTTATATTTGTCACTAAGTTCTCTAAAAAGTGAAATAAAAATTTTTATGAGCACATTTGTCTTTTCTCTTTATTTTTCAGTGGTTCTTTACCACCTCACTACTTAAGCTCTGTACTCAATCAGAACCAGGTGCGAACCCTCAAAGGTATGTGTTTTTAAATCAGGATTTTACATCATAAAAACTCAGGTCAAAGTGCAGGATTTTTTTAAAAAAATTTTTTTCTAATTATAAAAATATTGTATATTCATTGTAGAAGATTTGGGAAATAAAAACATTTATAAAAGAGAAGGTAAAAGTCACCCTTTATTCCATTAACGTTTTGATATGGTTTTTTTTTAAATGACATATATATAAGTAGATATGTTTGCATGCACACATACATACACTAACACACATTTTCCCTCCAAATACTAGACTTACACTGTATATACAGTATTGGTTTTTTTTGCAACTGGACGGTAATGGATATATGGTTTTATGTCCCTTTTTTCATGTTCTTTTATATGTGTTTTTTCTTAAAAATAGGATTGAATTTTTTAGTAGTATCATCAGTAGAGTTATCTTTTCATGTCTATCTTAGACTGGAATAGGGGTTGGCAAACTATGTCCTATGGCCATACCTGGCCTGCCACTTTTTTTGTGTGGCTTGTGAGCTAAGGATGGTTTTACATTTGTAAAATGGTTGGGAAAAAAAATAACAGTAATACTTCAACACATGAAAATTTGCTACAACAGCAGAGTTAAGTATTTGTGACAGAGACCTATATCCTTAGGTTTGCCTCTTAGCCTGCAAAGCCTGAAAAGGTTACTTTCTGACCCGTTACTGAAGAAGTTTGCCATCCTCTGGATTAGAATATATTTCAGAATTTTTCTTTTATAGGTTGTTTAAGAGAGAAGAACTTTAAGAAAGCAATAAGTTGACTTTTATATTAGAAGTATGTTAAAATAAGTTTTTCTAGCATTGTTGCTTTGCTGTCTAGAGACATTTCCATGACCTTTAAAAACAGAAATTCTCAGACTAAAGCCTTTCTGTTTATCAGAGACATTTTGGCTGTTTGGAACTCCAGTAAGCTGAGCCTCAGAAGCATTGTGCTGATATCTGTAAAAATAAGGGAGAGAAAGTCTGAAAAAGCTTTAGAGAACTCTGCAAAAAAGTTATGTGACTAGGGAGTACGTTTCAGATAATGTTCTATCTTAACATAAGGCAAGGATCTGTTTTCCTGTTACCTGCATGGGTTAATGTGTTTTCTCTTTACATTTAGTTATTGCTGAAACTCCTTTATCTTTTTATTATCTCAGTAAGTTCTGACATTCTTTCAAGCTCAGTTCATATACACATTTTGAGAACATTTTCTTAGTGAATTCTTGGATTTACTTAAAGTTTCTTCTTGTTCTTGTTCCGTCTCATCCAAATTCTGTTTCTGCTTTTGGGGAGCAGACATTCCCACAATGTTTTTTCATAATTAGAGCACAGTGCTTCTTTTTTTTTTTATGACATTATGCATCATCTCTTCAGTGTTACTGTCACCTTACTTTCCTCCATCCCTATGCTCATTAGTCTTAGGCTTATTCTTGTAGTAATAATTAACTTGGTGGGGATGATGGTTGGTATTCTAGGTTAAAACAAATGTAGGTTCTGTCCTGGAATAGAATACAAAATTCTCATGAGTTTTAAGGAGAAAAACATAAGACCTCACAAAAACTTAAGAAATTTATATTTGAATCTGGTTGCCTTAGGGCATATATATAGACTTCTGAAGAAATTGGCTCTTTATTCTCTTTATTATTATTTATAGGGAGAAGTTTGAAAAACACCAAGTGTATTAAACATTCATCACAAGTAATTACTGAGCACCTACATTGTGCCAGGCACTGTAGTAGGTGCTTTGGAATATGCAGAAATTAAAAACCCAGGCCCTGCTCTCAGAAACATAACAGTTTAACTGAAGAAGGTTGACCGCAATTATGCCTGGGTACACTGGGGGAAAAGGTAGTGAGTGGCAAATTAAGCTTAAGGGTAGAGCAGGAAAGGCAGGAAAGGCCTCTTTTTTTTTTTTTTGGACCAGTAATGGGATCTCAACCCTTGGCTTGGTGTTGTCAGCACCAAGCTCAGCCAGTGAGCGAACCGGCCATCCCTATATAGGATCCGAACCCGTGGCCTTGGTGTTATCAGCACCACACTCTCCTGAGTGAGCCACAGGCTGGCCCAGGAAAGGCCTCTTAAAGAAGAAAGTGTGATGCTTGAGCTGGGCCTCAAAAGTTGGGAGGATACTTTCTCTCCAAGAGTATGGGTTTGGTGGAGGGCAGGGAGACCTGGCAGACAGAATCATAGCAATAGAGAAAGTTGCCTGGCAGTTGCTGGGAATCTGTCTAGCAGGTTGATGAGTATGACTGTAAGCCTAGGGGTATAGAAGAGGACCAGGTAGATATGGTCATTTCGCATGGGCGAGGCAAATGAAGCAGAAGTTTAAGAAGAACTTATTTAGCATAATGAGTTTGAACTTCTCATTGAGTTGCTTACTATGATGCTTTGCATGCATTATCTCAATTAATCGTTATAACAACCCTATGAGGTATTGTTCCCCCTCTTTTACAAATAGGAAACTGAAGTTGGGGAGAGTAAGTATCTTTCTGAAGGTCATACAACTAGTAAATGGCATAGAAGTATTCAGATCCAGGAATTCTAATTTCAGTGCCTGACTCCTACCAGATAGGAGACACTGGGGGAGCTGCTGAAAAGCTTTAAGTAATGAGGTGAGATTTTCAGTTTTGTGTTTTATAAAGATCATTAGGTATCATTGTTGGGCTCCAGTATTTAAGCTTATATATTCATCTGTCACTTCATAGAATCATCTTTACTAACTATTACATTGAGCAACCTTTAGACGCATAAGAGTAATAGGAGAGATTAGGCTTAGGAACTTCAGAAACCACTATCAGCCAAACAGGTGTAGCAGTTTGTTTAAATTATAGTTGTCTTTCGGGCCGACCCCGTGGCTCACTCGGGAGAGTGCGGCGCTCCTGCCGCGGGTTTGGATCCTATATAGGGATGGCTGGTGCGCTCACTGGCTGAGCGCAGTGCAGGCGATGCCAAGCCAAGGGTTGCGATCCCCTTACCGGTCACAGGGGGAAAAACACACACACACACACACACACACACACACACACACACACACTATATACATATATATATATACACATTATATATATATACACAATATATATATATAGTTGTCTTTCTTGCTTAACTTACAGTGACTAATTTTATGTACCAACATCTATGTTACAGCATTGTATAACAGGTAGCAGGAGACATGGGACTCTCATACTGAGAGAGCAAAACAGAACTTTTTTTGGTCAATACTTTGGTTTGGTGTGGGTTTGGAGTAAATTCATCTGTTTAAAAATATTACTGATCTGTGCTTGGCACTGTTTTAGGTACTGTATACTAGGTGCTTTGTGTACATGGGTGAACAAAGCAGACAAAAATGGAACTCACATTCCAGTTAGTAAATTTTAGTATTTATATTAAAGCACAAACAAACAAATATACAACAAACAAATATAAAATTTAGGCAGTTGATGGTGACGTTAGGGGCTAACTGCAAATCTAAGTTCAAATTTAAGTTTGCAAATTAGCATAATTTGCATCTTACTGAAGTGAAAGTAAGCCAGTGATCAAGACAGCTTAAAGTATTGGTAGTTTATTGAAATTGCTCTCCTACTTCAAAGAATTTTAAGAGACAGCTTCTCCTTTTGGATGATCTATGAATGTGTATGTTAGCTTTGATAGAAGGTATAAACCCTTTTATAGCTATTACTAAGCTTTATAACCATTTAAATTTCTCTTCTTCAGTTCTCATATCATTCTTTAAGTAAACAGACTGAGAATCAGGCAACAGAATTGTGTTTGTCTTATAACCTTCCCTTTAGACATGACTAAAATCAGGTGTCTTTTAATTTTTTTCTCAGTTATTGTTAATTTTCCAGCATCAAAGCTGAGGAAATGTAAACCAGGAGGTACAAATTAAAAGTTTTGACAGAGCTTTATTTGAACCAGTAATGAAATCAGTAGCATGTTTTGAACTACCAGATTTTGGTTCCTTATGAAGTGGATATGTTAAGATAATATAGCTAACTGTTTTTTTGTTTTAGTTCTTGTTTTAAAACACAGCCACCTTTAAAATAGCATAAAGTACTTTATTAATGAAAAAATATTATTACGAAGTGTTTTCAAATAAGACAATAAACAAGTGAGTCTTCAGTTTAAATTTAAAACCGAAACTGATTGGGTACTATAAATAAAAATTGTTTGTAAATTCTACCCAGAGAATTTTTTTTTTGCTTTTGTGCTAAGAGGTCAAGATTGTAAGTTGGGGCTGGCCTGTGGCTCACTCAGGAGTGCAGTACTGATAACACCAAGGCCATGGCTTCAGATCCCTATATAGGGATGGCTGGTTAGTTCACTCTCTGAGCATGGTGCTGGCAACACCAAGTCAAGGGTTAAGATCCCCTTACTGGTCATCTTAAAAAAAAAAAAAAAAAAAAAAAAGTACATTGGACAAATCGTTGATATCAGGTGTTCTTGATTACCATAGTGTTTTGAGTCATTTCTCCATTGCTTGTTTTTAATGTTGAAGTTAAACTTTTTTTCAGTTAATTGGCAAGGCATTGCAGGAAGCATGCTTATAAATGTTTTAAACAAATCAGATATAGGTAACAATTTTTTGCAAAGAAGTATTTGGTTTCACAAAGTTAATTGCATGTAGGAGAGTTCAAATTAATTTGGCTATAATAAATTCTCTACAAGAATTAAATTTAAGGAGCATTTTTCCTATCATTCTACTGTTATAAAAATGATACCTAATTTTGTTTTCATTTTTAAAAATTCTGAAAGAAATGGTGTTCATGGTTTCTTACGTTGTCAAGATAAGCCTCTTAATCAGTTAGTTAGGTATTACGTTTTAGAAATATGTTCCTTGACCTGTAATGGAAATTTGTAATAGGAAGTCAAGTTAGAGATATACTGACTTTTTTTAAAATAAGATTTTATAGGTGCTTCATTTATAAGATTATAAATTTCCTGTAATTGGCTTCTCATTATAATGCATTTCCGTGTTAGATTCTCTCCCTCTCCATCAACTCCATTTTTTATAAAATTGGAAACAAGGTACATCCTCTTTTATTAAAAGAAAAATTATTTTATGGAGCAGAAATCTCTCTGTTAGGGCTTTTGCATAATACCATGCCAGTTGTGCCTTGGGCAAGGACACATGGCTGAGGCAGTGAGTGGGGTCTGAAATCCAGCTGTGTTCTTCTAACTGTGTGAATAGGGAAGCATTCACCTGAAGAGTTGCCTTTTTTCCAGTTCACACAGAGACACAATATGGGCTAGTGGCTGTGCCTTCTTTCTTCAGAGACATGTTAGAATACTAAACTCTGTTAAATTGTCTCAGGTATCACTCTAAAAGACAGGAATTGGAGAGGTTTTTGTTTTCCTAGCCCCTTGGCTATGACATGTGGGGCGTCATTCATGCAAATCCTTTATATTTGCTGTTCTTTCTGTCTGAGATGCTTTTCTCTCAGATATCATTTTTTCCACCTCCCTGAGGTCTTCTTGCCCAACCCGTACCTTCTCTATGAGGCATTCTTGACCTCTGTATTTAAAACAACACTCTCTATCTCCCTTCCCTCTAAATTTTCCTCCCTAGTGGTTATCAATATCTGATATGCTGTGTTTTAATTATTTCTTTGTGTTCTGAGAGGTTAGGGATTTTCCTATTTTGTTTTCTGCTGTATTTCCATAGCCTAGAACAATGTCAGGTGCTTAGTATCAACAGATGATGATAGAGCATTAATTGAAGGCATGAATTCTGGAAATAGACTGCTGAGGTTTAAATCCCACCTCCATATCTAGATACTTCTCTGTTTTCTCATCTTTAAAGTGGAAATATTAATAGTACTCACATCATAAAGTTGTAAGGATTATATCAGTTAATAAGTGATTAGAACATACCAAGTCCACTGAAAGTAGTCAATGTTAGTTATTAATTTGGTGATAATCAGATTAATCTAAGGAAAAGAGGGTAAAGGTATAATATTCTTTACACGTTTATCAAGGGCCTACTATTATTCCAGGCAATGTGGTAACATAGAGGATAAGACACAGTTCCTATGCTAAACAAACTGACAGTCTAATTGGGATGACATTAATGTAGACACCCTGTCGTTTCATAAAGTCACATTTTATTTGAGGGGAAAAAAGGTATAGTATTGTGTGCCCTCTCATAGCAGCCATCTTCTGATTTACGTAAGCCTGTTTATTGAAGTCATAACAATGACATTTTCTACCATAAGAGAGTTATGGTCAAGCTGGAGAGAAAACAAGTCAATATCTTCATGGCTTTATTATCTACAATAACTTTATAATTAGATATTGCAAGTATATTGGAAAACTTTGTGGTAATAAAAATTTCCAGTTTTGAGATACAAATGGGATGCTTTATATCTGAGTTTTATTTTAAATTCTTTCTTTATAAGCTAAAATTTATAAAAACCTTCTAACTTTTCCTTTGTACTTCAGATTACACCATTTTACTTTTCTTTAATTAGTTACTGAGACTAATACATCCCCAAGATGAAGAACTTACAGTAGTAGTACATAAGCAGATGTGAGAGCATGACTATCCATAGCAGTAGAACCTGCTGGGCCAGCCCGTGGCTCACTCGGGAGAGTGCGGTGTTGAGACCAACACCAAGGCCCTGAGTTCGGGTCCTATATAGGGATGGCCGGTTCACTCGCTGGCTGAGTGCGGTGCTGACAACACCAAGTCAAGGGTTAAGACCCCCTTACCGGTCATCTTTAAAAAAAAAAAAAGAACCTGCTGATGCTTTTTAAAGCCCATTTTTATTATGAAATATGCATAATTATGTTTGACCTTGTGAACATTATATAAATCTGTATGTAGTACTTGTAGGCTTGTGTATGACTAAAAACATTACTAATATTTTTGCTACTGCAGTAATTACTCATTTAGCATTTATTGATTCACATGACCTATACTGACCAATTACATATATTTTTATCTCCTGCAACTGGCATGTTAATGTAGTACTTCATAACTGTAGATATACATAGGTAAGGATGTTATTCAAGGTAAAAATGCTAAAAAGTAGTAGTGCTGTACATTCTTAGTTAATTTAGTCAGTTTAAGGGCAAACCTTATTGAAATAGAGTTCAGGTTTTCAACTTCATTGTGAATAATTAAGAAGAGAACTTTTATTATCTCTAGTACCTCTCCATTCTCTTTTATACAACACTGATTTTAAATGAACAAAAGCACTTTGCAAAACAATATGTAGTATAATTTGTTTTAATGTGTTTATGCTTTCTTTCTTTCTCTTTTCTTTTTTAGAATATACACCAAAATCTTAACTCTGGCTCTCTTTGGGTGCATGCAAATACTTATATAGCCTCTCTTTTATAAAGAACATTAATATTACCACTCTTTTCTCTTTTCAGAATCTGATATTGATGCTGCCACTGCAATGATGCTTTTAAATACTTCTATAGAACAAGGAATTTTAGAATGTAAGCAATCATGCTTTTCTTTTTATTAAAATACACTTTTGTGAGTGCCTTTTCAAATTTAATTTAGAATATAAAGTGTTTAAATGTTAAAGGCAAAATTACTTCTTTCTAGTTAAATTGTGTTTCCATATGAATCACTTAGTTTGTTTTACTGTATTCCCATTAATTTATATGCACAATAGAGAGATTGAAGTTAATGCTATGAGAGATTTTTTACATTGATCAAGACATAGAGAAATAAATAGCATATTTAGAAAATATGTTTGAAGAGCTAAAAGTAAAATGAAAGCTATAAATAAGAAAATAAAGGGAGCTATATTTATAACCTCAAAATAGGAAAAGCTTTCTTTAAGATACAAAATGCAAAATCCATAAAGGATGAGTAAATTTAATAAAACATCAAAATGTTAGAGTTCTCACAACAAAAGATATCTTTAATAAAAGTAACATAAAATACTGAGAGAACATTTTTCTTTTCCATATATAACAAAGAATTTGTCTTTATATGAAAGGATCCTGCAAGTCAGAAATAAGAAAACAGTTTAACAGAAAAGTTAGCAAAATACGTGAATAGGTGGGTCTCAGAAGAGGAAATATATATGGACAATACACATGTGATAAGATGTGCCACTTTTCTAGAAATTGGGGAAATACAAAATGAAACAATTTTGAGATAGTTTTTTTGTCTGTGAGATTATAAAAAATTTAAATGATTGATAATATCAGGTGTTAAGTATGGGAATAGGTTTTATCACACACTGTTAGGTATAAATACATATAACCATTTAGGAGGGCAATTTGGGGAATACCAGTTATAATTTAAAATGTGTATATCCATTTTACTTAACAATTCTGTTTCTTGGTATCTCTCCTAGAAAATTATTTGCATATGTGTGAGAAAAGGGATCTCAAAGGATTTTTACTGTATCATTATTTGTACTAGTGAAATATTTAGAACAATCTAAATATCAACAAGGAAATGGTTAGCTAAACAGTGGTACATTCATATTGAGGCATTCTGTGCAAATGGTTCTAAGTAATTACATATTTCATGGAAAAGTCAAGACATACTGTCACATGGTTTAAAAATGTTTCAGATTAATGCCTGCAAAATGATATGATCTGTATAAAAAAGAAAAAAAACTACAAAACATTAATAACTAAAGCACTTCTCAGGAGTGATACAGTAGTTTTAAATGGTCTGTTTTTGCAGTCAAATGCATTTGATCTATTGATGGAAGTTTTATTTTCCACAGGTGAGAAGCCTCTTCCTCTTAAAACAGCATCACAAAAAAAGAGGAGTTATGGCAATGCATTTAATCATCCCAGTGCTGTATGCTTACAAGAGAGTGATTCTTCAGCCACCAGCATTGATCCAAAAGAAGATCACAATTACAGTGCAAGTAGCATGGCAACACAGCGTTGTGCATCCAGGTCTAGCGTGTCTTCCCTGTCTTCTGTGGATGAGGTATATGAATTTATCCCAAAGAGCAGCCATGTGGGAAGTGATGGCAGTGAAGGATTTCATAGTGAAGAAGACACAGACATTGATTACGAAGATGATCCTCTTGGAGACAGTGGCTATGCATCACAGGCTTGTGTAGATACCTCTAAAAAAGGGCAGCCAGGCAAAAAGATGCGAAAACAGTCATGTCAAGAAATTGATGAGGAGCTCAAAGAGGCAGCTGGATCTCTGCTCCACCTTGCTGGAATTCGTACATGTCTAGGTTCCCTAATAAGTACTGCAAAGACACAAAATCAAAAGCAACGGAAAAAATAGATACTTATTAGAGTGAAATTATATTAAAGTGTGGCAATACTCTTCTACTTAATTCTTTACAAGGGATATCAAAGCCATAATGGGACTTCTTTAGTTTTAGAATGGGGGAGGGGTGCTAATTACTTGTTTCTTTCAAACCCTTATTATTATTATTTTTTAAAAAAATTTTATTAAACAGTTGCTGTTAGGATCATGCCCAATCATAAATGTATGATACGAAGTCCTAAAAGCATACTTTCTGTGATGTGTCTCCAAGATTTGGACATTTTTGTATTAGAAAATCCTCGGCCTCTGTCTTAAACTTGTAGGAAAAATCTTTTCTTCTCTTGATAAGTCAAAGTGTAAGATTTGGCAACTCCATAATTTTTTTTCATTTTCTTTTTCAATCTGTAATTAACTATAGTTACTGATCCAGCTAAAAATTTTACTGATGTCTTTGTCATATACTTCTATCCTGACACACAATCCATCCAGTAGGATAAGATTTGGATTTTTATTTTGTCTTAATTTTTGTTTTTAATTATTTTTTTGTTGTGGCATGAGCAGAATCAAAATATAAATTGGGAAAGATCCTAGATGTCTGGAAAGTTCCTTTTGGTTACATACGTACAGAATACAACAAAAAGTTCTAAGATTTAGAAAAGGCAATTTTGTGGTGTGATTGATCTAAGAACACTTCAATTCCTATTACGATGGTTTCTTTGAAATGTTACTTCACAGATACTGCATAGTGTTTACTGGGGCCTTCTGCTTTTTTCACAAAGTGCTTTGCAACCATTGTTTAAGTTTAAGCCACTACCTGTCTTGCTTAGAAATTATCCAGTGAGAAGATACAGCCACAGAGTATGTTACGGAATAACACCCATTTTGACACACTTTTGCAATAAGAATCTTTCATTTGCTTGCTAAATGTATTGCATTTGGAGAGTCTTGTAATAGGAGTGGAGTGGAGTAAAACATCTTGAATACTTGCTACTTATGTCATCATAAGTAAAGGTAGGTCATTTAGGGAAGAATTTCTCCCCAACCTTTGTATGAATTAAATTTGTATGTATACCAAATTAAATTTTGAAACATTTAATGCAACTATAGAGACAAAATATCTTCATGGATTTTTAAATTGTATAAAATTAGATCTTATACAATACATTCTTTTGAGGAGGTAGTGTAAAACCTATATGTGCCATTAATCCTTGCTAAAAGATTTTATATTACTGTTCCAAAAGTGAATTGACTAAGGTATTTTAAGTATTTGAGCAAATCTGCTTGTATGAGACAGTTTTTCATAATATCATTCGTGAAGTTTGAATACATTATTCAGAAAGAACAAGAGATACTAATAAACTAAACTTGTTCACTATATATATTTTTTACAGTGGTGGAAGCAACTTTCCAAAAGTTCAATCTTAGCTTATGTTATACCCTATGTCATAGACAATGACCTTGTTTTTATTTTTCTAATAACTTGTAGGTATACATACACACACAGGCCCTGATGTTGGTTTGCTGCTTTTCAGCTGTTTCTATGACTATCAAGCATTTTTATGGATTTTTTTTTTTTTTATGAGACAAGTATTTTTATTTTAACTTCTAAATTTTATTTGGGCAAAACTGTCAAATGAGAAGAATGATAACAAAAACATCTTTTTCAATGGAAAGAGTTTAAGCCAGGTATAACAGCATAAATATTCTCTGTCCTGTTTCCTTGTTAATTGTAATTGAACCTGTGTAGTAGCCACATTAATCAAATTGGTGCTATCGAAATGTAGTAATTTTTAAATTTGTTGATATGAAAAATAGCCCTTAAGCATGCAAGATGAGGTATTTGGATTTTTTTCTTCTTCATATATGTCACATATATAGAAAATGGCAAAATTAAGTTTACACCATTTACTGTAGACAGTGAATAAAACATCAAAAAAAATGCTTTTACTATAATATAAATAGTAAAGAGATTATAGAAATCATTTTGATAACAATAATTTAAGCTATTCACCATGGCACTCTGGATAGACCGTAACAGTGTTTCAGTGATCTGGTTCCATTTTATTTTGTCACTGAAATTCTGTACCGCAAATGTTCTTCCTGGTTCCTGTCCATTAGATCATTACTCTTTATAAGTAAAGGAAAATGATCTAAGATAAGGAGGTGGGGAGGTTATTCCCAGCTCTAATAGGGATCGTCACAGTTACTTTGTCTTAATATATGTAACAATAATTCTTTAAACCCTTTTGTTTTCTCTCCCTCTTCATGTGCTCCTCCCTCAAATTTAAATGTTTATTACATTCATCACTAGCAAGGATGACAACAAACACTTGTGCTCCAAAAGCTAACGGAAAAGATACAACACAATATTTTACCCTTAATTCTTGTACAGAATTCAGTGTATCACTTTCCATTTGCTAATGTCCCAAGTCAGTTATTTTCAAGGGGAAGAAACTTTTAATTATATTCTCCTATTTACTTCTGTAGAAGTTGATTCTCATTCCTCAGGAGTGTTGAGATAGAAACGTGGCTAATAAGCACCCAATTAAAGGAAGTCATTCCAAGTCCTATGGACTGGAAATTATATTACCAATAATATATTAATAACAAATTTTACTGCTATAAAAACAACTTGGAAACCCCAAAGAGATTACATACTTTCCAACATATTCTAAAACTGTGACTTAAGCTGACATACAATTTGCCTTACATCCAAGTAGTATAAATTTTGTTGCAATCCATTCCAGTTAATATATCCCTAGTAAAAGTTTTGACTTGGCACAATTAATCTTCATCTTTCACATGCCAAATAGAACCAGTATTTTTTGAATATATTTTTGAAATTTATTTGTGCAATATATTATTAAATTGGTTAATATTTTATTTTACTTTTCAAATTCAGAGAAAGAAAAGTTTACCTGTATTTGTGGAAAAGCCAACTATTGGTGGATCACCTCCCCTTTTCCACCTTTGAGTTTTTTCTGTCCTCATAGCCAACATGACTTCTTTTAACTTAGATTCCTTCGTATGTATTAAAGTTTAGTATATATATATTTTCTTTTTTGCTGTTTTCTGAGGCATTATGTAAAGGGTTCATAGTAGATGGTCAGTTAAATGTCGGCACAAATTCAAAGCTAGAGAAAGGGTTAAGGAGGGAATGTATGTGTCTTAGTAGACCAGGAGGCCTTTCCCAGTAATTTTTATGCAATAGATGTGAATAATTCACAAAGCTGTAAAGACTGTTGTCTTAAATACTACAGTAATTTAACACCCTTTTGTGAAGATCATAACATTTAATTAAGAAACTTTGAGGCTTTCTGGTTTACATATATTTTATAGTTTTTTGTTAGTTTGAAATGTGTAAGCTTTGATTTAAACAAAGTTTACTTTAATATGTTAATGATGTAGTCAAAATATTTATTGAAAGGCAAAGCAGAGTATTTTAATGTTATACCTGCCATTTTTCTTTAAAGCACATTTTTCATCTAACTGCCAGTGCCATTGTTAAAACTTGTTTTTAAAATTGTTGTACATTTCTTATTAAACTAAGTGTTTAAAGTATTATGTTACCATCATATAGTGTATAAAAATGTATAATTGCCAATTCATTGTAACTATTATTTATTTTTAAGTAAAAGTGTAAGAATGCTTTCTGATTCAAGAAATGTTATTACACTTTCCTTGTCCTCTTTTCTGAAGTAGCATAAAAATTGTCCTGAGTTTGGGTTATAACTGCCAGTAGATGACCAGTCACAAGTGAACCACTTCTCAGTTGCCAGTCTTTGCTCATATTAAAAAACAACTTACAAATGTTTAGTTTTTGTATCTAATCTGATATTAAAATGTTTATAAAGTTTATTTTTACCAAAGAGATGCAATTCTTTATGATAAAGTACTGCAGAATAAACTTTGTTTTATAACATTTTTGTGCTTTCTCTGTTCTTTTGCAGGGGGTAGTGTGTATGTAGGTGGCTCATACATCTACACATACATACTTTCTATTGTGGTATTACAAAGTTGGAGTCATACAGATGAAAAATAGTTTCAATTTCAGAATTTTTAAAAATCTGTATTTTTTTAAAGTATTGTTTTCCCTGGTTTTCAATGTCATCTTAATCGTTGAAAGCTAAAATAGTATTAAATGATTCCCTCGCTAAAGTTGAGTTTCTTTTCCTATTCGTTTATATATATGATCTAGAAAAATGGAGTATAATATGAAATTAAGATTATTTCTAAGTACAGAGGTGTTACTTCAAAAATATCAATAATACCATTTTTAAAAATTGGAGTATTAGTCCGTTTATGTTGCTTACAACAAAATACCTGAAACTGGGAGATTTATAAAGAAAAATTTATGATTTACGGTTTCTGAGGCTCGGAAGTCGAGTCAATCTGGTGGTGGCAACAATGACCCAGTGGTCTCACATTGCTAGATGGTGGACCAGAGAGATCAGAGCAGAGACAGACTCTCTTCATTTAAAGCCCTCAGAACGACACACCTGACCACCATTTTTAATCCATTCACTAATGCACGGTCCTACAATCCAATCCCCTCTTCAAGGCTGCACCTTTCAATGATCAAAATAGGATTTTCCACTCTCTTAACAGCCACAGAGGGGGCCAAGTTTCTAACACATAAAATTTAGATGACACAATTCAAGCTTCAGGGAGTTTGGGGGACATGATCCACTACATTCTGCCCCTGACCCCCCAAACTCATATCCTTTTCACATGCAAATGCATTCATTTCATCCCCAAAGTCTTAACTTGTTTCAACTCAAGAGTCCAAAGTTCGAAGTCGCATCTGTGAAATCAATACAAGCTATCTACTTCCAAGATACAATGGTGGGACAAACATAGGGTACATATTCCCATTCCAAAAAGGAGAAATAGGCCAAAAGAAAGGGGTAACAGGCCCAAACAAGTCTGCAACCCAGCAGGACATGCACTGAATCTTAAAGCTGGTGAATCTTGTAACTTGACTCCATGTTCAATGTCCTCTGCACACTGGTGTGGGAGGTGGGTCCCCAAGTCCTTTGGCAGCTCCACTTCTGTGGCTTTCTTGGTCTTAGGTGATGCTTCAGCTCTCACAGGCTGGGTCGCACCCTGGTAACTCCACAGGTCTGGGGTCTCCATGGTGGTCCCACTCTCATGGCCCTACTAGACATGGTGCTGATGGGGTTTCTCTACTGCAACTCTGACCCCACATTTCTGCTTGGCATTGCTCTAGTCAAGGTTGTCTGTGATGATTCCACCCCTGTGATAGATTTCTTCCTGGGCCCCCAGACTTTTCCATATATCTGAAATCAGGGTGGAGGCTCCCAAGCCTCCACAGCTCTAGCATTCTGCAAGCCTGCAGACCTAACACCACGTGGATGCAGCCAAGCCTTCCTGCTTGTATTTTCCAAAGCTGCACGTCTAGCCACACCTGGGGCCAATTTAGCCACAGCTGGAGCAGCCAGAGCAGCTGGGGTGCTGGTGCTGGAAGCAGCTTCCCAAGGTGGTTCTGAGCAGTGAGCCTGTGGAGGGTGCCTCAGACCTGTTCCCCAAGACCATTTTGTCTACCTAGGTCTTTGGACCTGAAATGGAAGGATTGGCCCTAGAGGCTTCTGCAATGGCTTCAAGGCCCTTGGCCCCTTCTCTTGATAATCCCCTTTCTTTGTACTAATCTTGTAGCTAATGTTCATGGGGGTGCACCACTGCATGCTCTGCTTCTCTACCACATACATGGCCAGGCTGCAAATTTTCTAAATTTTTACACTCTGTTTCCCTTTGAAATTCTGGCTTTATGTCATGACTGCTGCCCTAACTCAGAGTATGTTGTTACAAGTAGCCATGCAGCTTCCTTAATGCTTTGCTGCTTAGAAATTTCTTCAGCCAAATGCTCTGGTTCACAACTCCTAAGTTTCGACTTCCACAAAGTCCTAGGGCATGGACAGAATGTAGCCAAGCTCTTTGCCAGTTCACAGCAAGGGTGATCTTTGCCCCAGTTTCCAATAAACTCTGTATTTCTGAGATCTCCTTGGAATGGTCTTCACAGTCCATATTTCTATCAGCATTCTGCTCACCACCACGTAACCAGTCTCTAAGACATTCCAAACTTTCCCTGTCTTTTTATTTTTTTCTTAAGATGACCAGTAAGAGGATCTTAACCCTTGACTTGGTGTTGTCAACACCACGCTCTCCCAAGTGAGCGAACTGGCCATCCCTATATGAGATCCAAACCCATGGCCTTGGTGTCGTCAGCACCTCACTCTCCTGAGTGAGCCATGGGTCAGCCCCTCCCTGGTCTTTTTGTCTTCTTCTGAGTCCTCCAAACTCCTCCTACCCTTGCCTAACACCCATTTACAAAGCTGTTTCCACATTTTCAAGTATCTGTTGTAAGCAACACCCCACTTCTCTGGTACCGATTTTCTGTATTAGTCCATTTTGTGTTGCTAGAACAGAATACCTGGAACTGGGTAATTTATAAAGAAAATGAAATTTACTGCTTACAGTTTCTGAGGCTGGAAAGTCCAAAGTGCATATGGTGGTGGTGAGAGTGACCTAGGAGTCTCACATCGCAAGATGGTGGAAACAAAGAGCAAATAGAGAGAAATACTCTCTTCTTTTAAAACTCTCAGAACTGTGTCCCTGACCACCATTTTTAATCCATTCAGTACTGCATGGTCCTACAATCCAATCACCTCTTCAAGGCCCCACCTTTCAATTATCATAATAGAATTTCCCACTCTCTTACCAGCCACAGAGGGGGTCAAGTTTCTAATACATAAAACTTGGGTGACAATTCAAGTTCAGGAAGTTTGGGGGGGACATAATTCAATCCACTACAGGTATTCTCCAAAATAACCTACAGGTTCAATGCAATCCTGATCAAAATACCAATGACATTGATTACAGAAGTAGAAAATACAATCCTAACATTCATATGGAACAACAAAAGACCCTGAATAGCCAAAGCAATCCTGAGCACACACACACAAAAAAGCCAGATGCATAATACTACCTTACTTCAAACTATACTATAAAGCTATAGTAACCAAAACAGCATGGTGCTGGCATGAAAACAAACCAATGGAACAGAATAGAGAACCCAGAAATCAACTCACTTACAGCCAACTGATCTTTGACAAAGGCAACAAGAACATACACTGGGGAGAAGACTGCTTCTTCAATAAATGGTGCTGGAAAAACTGGAAATCCATATGTAGAAAAATGAAACGACCCATACCTCTCACCATATTCCAAAATCAATTCAAAATGGGCAAAGACTTAAATTAAGACCTGAAACTATAAATATCCTAAAAGAAAATACAGGGTAAACACTTCAGGATATAGGACTGGGCAAAGACTTTATGAATATGACTCAAAAAGCACAGGCAACAAAAGAGAAAATAAACAAATGGGATTATTTTAAACTAAAAAGCTGCACAGCAAAAGAAACAATTAACAGAATGAAAAGACAACCTACAGAATGGGAGAAAATATTTGCAAACTATGCATCTGACAAGGGATTAAACATCCAGAATATAAAAAGAACTCAACAGTAAGAAAATAAGTAACCCACTTAAAAAATAGGCAAAAGAGCTGAACAGACATTTCTTATGTGAAGATATACAAATGGCCAACAGACACATGAAAAAATGCTCAACATCACTCAGCATCGGGGAAATGAAAATCAAAACCACACTGAGATACCATCTGACCCCTGTTAAATGGGCTGTTATCAAAAAGACCATAACAAATGCTGGTGAGGATGTGGAGAAAGAGGAACCCTCCCACACTGTTGGTGGGACTGTAAATTAGTGGAGCCTTTATGGAAAACAGTATGGAGGTTCCTCAAACAACTACAGATAGAACTGCCATTGTATATACCCAAAGGAATGGAAATCATCATGTTGAAGGAATACCTGCCCTCCCATGTTTGTTGCAGCCCTATTTACAATAGCCAAGAGTTGGAATCACCCTAAATGCCGTTGACAGATGACTGGATAAGGAAAACATGGTATATATATATACTCGATGGAATAATACTGTGCCATAAAAAAGAATGAAATTCTGCCACTCACAGCAACATGGATGAACTTAGAGAAAATTATGTTAAGTGAAATAAGCCAGGCACAGAAAGAGAAGGAAGGAAGCAAGGTAGGAAGGAGAGAGAAACAATCACAATAATATATTAACTTAAAAAAAAAAAAAAAGAAACCAGAACTACAGTTATTAGAGATTAGATGTGGGATAGGGGGACAGTGAGGGGGGTTACTGAGAAAATGGTTAAGGGTCACAAAGATTGATTACGTTTTGTAAACATGAGTATACTAATTGTCCTGATTTGATCACATTTTGTACAGATGTATTGATATTCAATTTTGTACCCCACAAATATATAATCAATTATCTTTTGATAAAAAAGCTGTCCCCCCCCCAAAAAATAAATGTACAGCCAAGCTGACAGCTCAAACTGCTCCTCATCTGTAAAGTGCGGAAAAAACAACCTGCTTTAAAGTGTGATATGGGGCTGGCCCATGGCTCACTCGGAAGAGTGTAGTGCTGATAACACCAAGGCCATGGGTTCGGATCCCATATAGGGATGGCTAGTTTGCTCACTTGGGAGAGTGTGGTGCTGACAACACCAAGTCAAGGGTTAAGATCCCCTTACAGGTCATCTTTTTAAAAAATTTTAAAAATTAAAAAAAATGAGGTGTGATATGAAGACAAATTAAAATAATATAAAATATGACTAAATGAAATAATATGAATAAATAAAATAATAAACAAAAATAATTGGGGTATTCATTATAAAATGTAGTAATCTACAAGCAACGTTTTGATCTTAAGTTCCCAACCCCCTTGAAGTTCTTTTTCTTTTTTTTTTTTTTTTTTAATTTTATTATGTCGATATACATTGTGGCTGATTATTGTTGCCCATCACCAAAACCTCCCTCCCTCCTCCCTCCCCCCCCAACAATGTCCTTTCTGTTTGCTTGTCGTATCAACTTCAAGTAATTGTGGTTGTTATATCTTCTTCCCCCCCCTCTTTTTTTTGTGTGTGTGTGTGTGAATTATATATTAATTTTTAGCTCCCACAAATAAGCGAGAACATGTGGTATTTCTCTTTCTGTGCCTGACTTGTTTCACTTAATATAATTCTCTCAAGGTCCATCCATGTTGTTGCAAATGGCAGTATTTCATTCGTTTTTATAGCTGAGTAGTATTCCATTGTGTAGATGTACCACATTTTCTGTATCCACTCATCTGATGATGGACATTTGGGCTAGTTCCAACTCTTGGCTATTGTAAAGAGTGCTGCGATGAACATTGGGGAACAGGTATACCTTCGACTTGATGATTTCCATTCCTCTGGGTATATTCCCAACAGTGGGATAGCTGGGTCGTATGGTAGATCTATCTGCAATTGTTTGAGGAACCTCCATACCATTTTCCATAGAGGCTGCACCATTTTGCAGTCCCACCAACAATGTATGAGAGTTCCTTTTTCTCCGCAACCTCACCAGCATTTATCATTCAGGGTCTTTTGGATTTTAGCCATCCTAACTGGGGTTAGATGGTATCTTAGTGTGGTTTTGATTTGCATTTCCCGGATGCTGAGTGATGTTGAGCATTTTTTCATGTGTCTGTTGGCCATTTGTATGTCTTCCTTAGAGAAATGCCTACTTAGCTCTTTTGCCCATTTTTTAATTGGGTTGCTTGTTTTCTTCTTGTACAGTTTTTTGAGTTCCTTATGTATTCTGGATATTAATCCGTTGTCAGTTGTATATTTTGCAAATATTTTCTCCCACTCTGTTGGTTGTCTTTTAACTCTGTTAATTGTTTCTTTTGCTGTGCAGAAGCTTTTTAGTTTGATATAATCCCATTTGTTTATTTTTCCTTTGGTTGTCCGTGCTTTTGGGGTCGTATTCATGAAGTCTGTGTCCAGTCCTATTTCCTGAAGTGTTTCTCCTATATTTTCTTTAAGAAGTTTTATTGTTTCAGGGTGTATATTTAAATCCTTAATCCATTTTGAGTTGATTTTAGTGTACGGTGAGAGGTATGGATCTAGTTTCATTCTACTGCATATGGATATCCAGTTATCCCAGCACCATTTGCTGAAGAGGCAGTCCCTTCCCCAGTGAATAGGCTTGGTGCCTTTGTCAAAGATCAGATGGCAGTAAGTGTGTGGGTTGATTTCTGGATTCTCTATTCTATTCCATTGGTCAGTGTGTCTGTTTTTATGCCAGTACCATACTGTTTTGGTTATTATAGCTTTGTAGTATAGCTTAAAGTCAGGTAGTGTTATGCCTCCAGCTTTATTTTTTTTTGCTCAGCATTGCTTTGGCTATACATGGTCTTTTATTGTTCCATATAAATGTCTGGATAGTTTTTTCCAGTTCTGAGAAAAATGTCTTTGGAATTTTGATGGGGATTGCATTGAATTTGTATATCACTTTGGGTAGTATGGACATTTTCACTATGTTGATTCTTCCAATCCAAGAGCATGGGATATCTTTCCATCTTCTTGTATCCTCTCTAATTTCTCTCAGCAGTGGTTTGTAGTTCTCATTATAGAGATTTTTCACCTCCTTGGTTAACTCAATTCCTAAGTATTTTATTTTTTTGGTGGCTATTGTAAATGGGCAGGCTTTCCTGATTTCTCGTTCTGCATGTTCACTATTGGAGAAAAGAAATGCTACTGATTTTTGTGTGTTCATTTTGTATCCTGCTACTGTGCTGAAATCATTTATCAATTCCAAGAGTTTTTTTGTAGAGGTTTTAGGCTGTTCGATATATAGGATCATGTCATCTGCAAACAGGGACAGTTTGACTTCATCTTTTCCAATCTGGATGCCCTTTATTTCCTTCTCTTCTCTGATTGCTCTGGCTAGTACTTCCAACACTATGTTGAATAGGAGTGGTGAGAGTGGGCATCCTTGTCTAGTTCCTGTTCTTAAAGGAAAAGCTTTCAGCTTTTCCCCATTCAGGATGATACTGGCAGTGGGTTTGGCATATATGGCTTTAATTATGTTGAGATACTTTCCCTCTATACCTAACTTATAGAGGGTCTTTGTCATGAATGAGTGCTGAACTTTATCAAATGCTTTTTCAGCATCTATAGAGATGATCATATGGTCCTTGTGTTTGAGTTTATTAATATGGTGTATCACATTTATTGATTTGCGTATGTTGAACCAACCTTGCATCCCTGGGATGAATCCCACTTGATCGTGATGAATAATTTTTCGTATGTGTTGCTGTATTCTGTTTGCTAGTATTTTAGTGAGGATTTTTGCATCTATATTCATCAAGGATATCGGCCTGTAGTTTTCTTTTTTGGTTATATCTTTACCTGGTTTTGGTATCAGGATGATGTTTGCTTCATAGAATGAGTTTGGGAGATTTGCGTCTGCTTCAATCTTTTGGAATAGTTTGTAAAGAATCGGTGTCAATTCCTCTTTGAATGTTTGGTAAAATTCTGCTGTGAATCCATCTGGTCCTGGGCTTTTCTTTGTTGGGAGCCTTCTGATAACAGCTTCAATCTCCTTTATTGTTATTGGTCTGTTCAAATTTTCTACGTCTTCATGGTTCAGTTTTGGGAGCTTGTGTATGTCCAGAAATTTATCCATTTCCTCCAGATTTTCAGATTTGTTGGCGTATAGTTGTTTATAGTAGTCTCAAATGATTCCTTGTATTTCAGATGAATCAGTTGTAATATCGCCTTTTTCATTTCTAATTTTTGTTATTTGAGTCTTCTCTCTTCTTTTTTTTGTTAGCCATGCTAATGGTTTGTCAATTTTACTTATCTTTTCAAAAAACCAACTTTTTGATTCATTGATCTTTTGAATTGTTTTTTGGGTTTCAATTTTATTCAGTTCTGCTCTGATCTTCATGATTTCTTTCCGTCTGCTAACTTTAGGTTTGGATTGTTCTTGTTTTTCTAGTTCTTTAAGGTGGAGTGTTAGGTTGTTCACTTGCCATCTTTCCATTCTTCTGAGGTGAGCATTTAATGCAATAAATTTCCTCCTTAATACTGCTTTTGCAGTATCCCACAGGTTTTGGTATGATGTATCATTATTTTCATTAGTTTCAATACATTTTTTGATTTCCTGCTTGATTTCTTCATGGACCCATATGTCATTAAGTAGAGTGCTGTTTAATTTCCATGTGTTTGTATAGTTTCCAGAGTTTCGTTTGTTATTAATTTCTAGTTTTAATCCATTGTGGTCTGAGAAAATACATGGCATAATTCCAATTTTTTTGAATTTATTGAGACTTGATTTATGACCTAATATGTGATCTATCCTGGAGAATGATCCATGTGCTGATGAGAAGAATGAGTATTCTGAGGTTGTTGGATGGAATATTCTGTAGATATCTGCCAATTCCAATTGGTCTAGAGTATTGTTTAGATCTTGTGTTTCTCTGCTGATTCTTTGCCTAGATGATCTGTCCAATATTGACAGTGGGGTGTTCAGGTCCCCTGCTATTATGGTATTAGTGTCTATTTCCTTCTTTAGGTCTACTAGAGTTTTTTTTATAAATCTGGCTGCTCCAACATTGGGTGCGTACATATTTGTGATTGTTATGTCTTCTTGATGGATCAGTCCTTTTATTATTAAGTAGTGTCCCTCATTGTCTCTTTTTATGGTTTTTAGTTTAAAGTCTATTTTGTCAGATATAAGAATAGCTACTCCAGCTCGTTTTTCTTTTCTGTTTGCATGGTAAATCTTTTTCCATCCTTTCACTCTTAGTCTATGTGAATCTTTATGGGTGAGGTGGGTCTCTTGTAGGCAGCATATAGTTGGGTCCTCCTTTTTGATCCAGTCAGCCAGTCCGTGTCTTTTAATTGGGGAATTTAAGCCTTTTACATTAAGAGTTGTTATTGAAAGGTGTTGATTTATTCCTAGCATTTTATTGGTTGTTTGGTTGTCTTAGGTGTCTTTTGTTCCTTGCTTTCTGATTTACTGTTTGGTTTCTGTGTTTGTTGGTTCCTTAGGTTGTAGATAGTGTTTTTGTTTGATTGTTTTCTCTTCATGAATGCCATTTTTATTATACTAGTGGGTTTTGATTTTTCTTGGGTTTTTATGGCAATGGTAGTTATTTTTCAGGAACCAAACCCAGTACTCCCTTGAGGATTTCTTGTACGGGTGGTCGTGTGGTAGTGAACTCCCGCAGTTTTTGTTTGTCTGAGAAATATACTATTTGCCCTTGATTTCGGAAGGATAGCCTTGCAGGGTAAAGTATTCTTGGCTGGCAATCTTTGTCTTTTAGTCTTTTGAATATATCATCCCATTCCTTCCTAGCTTTTAGGGTTTGTGATGAAAAGTCTGATGTTAGCCTGATTGGGGCTCCCTTATAGGTTATTTGATGCTTCTCTCTTGCAGCTTTTAAGATTCTCACTTTGTCTCTGAGTTTTGCCAGTTTGACTATAACATGTCTTGGAGAAGGCTTTTTTGGGTTGAATACGTTTGGAGATTGTTGAGCTTCCTGGATCTGAAGATCTGTGATTTTTCCTATACCTGGAAAGTTTTCTGCCACTATTTTGTTGAATATGTTTTCAATGGAATCTCCATTTTCCTCCCCTTCTGGAATACCCATTAGTCGGATATCTGAGCGCTTAAGTTTGTCTGATATCTCTCTCAGAATTTCTTCAATGTCTTTGATTCTTTTTTCTTTCTTTTTTTCTGCTTGTGTTATTTCAAACAGCCCATCTTCAAGTTCAGAGGTTCTCTCTTCAACTTCGACAAGCCTGCTGGTTAAACTCTCCATTGTGTTTTTTATTTCGCTGAATAACTTCTTCAGTTCAGCAAGTTCTGCTACATTTTTTTTTCAGGACATTGATTTCCTTGTACATTTCCTCTTTCAGGTCCTGTATACTTTTCCTCATTTCATCATGATGTCTAGCTGACTTTTCTTGTATCTCATTCTATTTCCTTAGAATTATCACTCAAAATTCCTTGTCAGTCATTTCAAGGGCTTCTTGTTCTATAGGATCTAGAGTTTGAGATTTATTAACTTTTGGTGGTGTACTTTCTTGATTTTTTGTATTTCTGGTATCTTTTTTTTTATGTTTATTCATTGTGGCAGGGGGTTTCACAGTCCACAGGTTTGAGACTATTGACTAACTAAGATGTTGCTGTGGTTGCCAATTTGGTATGGCTACCTCCGTGACTGCTCAGTTGGCCTCTAGTGCCTTGTGTGTATGGTTGCCTCGGGTGTTGGGCCTCTCCGGGGAGCCACCTTTCTGGTCAGCTTGGACTCTGCTGGGCTGCTGGATCACGTACCACAGGGTGTGTGATCTCTGTTGAGCTTTCACTTCCCGTGCAGGACTTCTCCCTGTTCCGTGTGCTCTGGCCCGGGCTGTTGGATCGTGCAGTGGCGACCCCACAGGGTGTGTGGTTTCTGTCGGGTCTCCGCCTCCCTGGCCGCACGTCTCCCTGCTCTGTGTGCACTGGGCTGGGCTGGGACGTGTCTTCTGCAACCCTCGTCTATCAGCTGGGCCTTGGCGCTCTACCATGCCCTAGGTCATAGTTCTCATCTTGCAGTCAGGCTGGATCTTGAGCATGATCATGTTCCAGCTTGCAGGACATGGAAGGGAGGTAAGACCCCCCCTTGAAGTTCTGCACTGGTAATTTAAATAGTATTTTCTACATTGAGCTATTTATTTAAATGAGTCAAATGAAATAGCCGTATTAATTTCAAACTACCTCCACCTTTTCTGCCCTCTGCCTTCCAAGGCATCCCTTTGAAATACAGTATCTTTTTTTTTTTAAAGATGACCAGTAAGGGTATCTTAACCCTTGACTTGGTGTTGTCAGTACCACGCTCTCCCAAGTGAGCTAACCGGCCATCCCTATATAGGGATCCGAACCCGTGGCCTTGGTGTTATCAGCACCACACTCTCCCAAGTGAGCCACAGGCCGGCCCTGAAATACAGTATCATTTAAAAATCATAGCCATTTGGGGACCATGTGTTTGTTTCTTAAGAATTTTATTCTCCCTGTTCACCATTTTCTAGATCATACTAGTTCTGAGAGGAAAAAATATTTATATGTATTTTTAGATAAATAACTTTATTATAAAACCATGGGTTAAAAACACAGTTTAGTCTTTTCCTCAAGAATCTCATGACTTACTAATTTGATAGTTAATTTTTTTTTTCTTTGGTGGCTGGCCGGTATGGGGATCCAAACCCTTGACTTTGGTGTCACAAGGCTGCGCTCTAACCAGCTGAGCTAACTGGCCAGCCTGATAGTTAATTTTTTAAAACATGGAAATAAAGCTATTATGAAGTATACAAAAACTTAGATTTAAAATCGTTGAAAATCCTTAAGAATGAAAACAGTGTTTAATCTTAAAAATAGTATTATGTTCCATGAAATTTTAAACAGAGGAATGTTCAGCAACTGTCAATTGAAAATTAAAATAACTGTATGCTACACAGAGAATATAACTCATATTTAAGGACAGTTTGTGTACAGATCTGTTGAAAAAGGAGCATTTTTTAATGAACTTCAAGGAGAGCTACAAAAGCTTGTTTAGTTCCTAATGTAGTGGATAAGCAACAATCCCTTAACTGAAAGTGATTCTTCCACAAAATTTTTGTATAAGTAGATTTACTTTCATTGTAGACTTTCCTCAACCTTGATGATCTTTATTAATTAACTTATTTTTTGGTGGCTGACTGGTACGGGCTCCAAACCCGTGACCTGACCTTGGTGCTATAAGGCTGCGCTCTAACAAACGGAGCTGACCGGTCAACCCTCTCAATCTTGAAATGTTGGTTCAAGTACAGCCATGCTTCACTTGATGGGAATACATCCTGAGAAATGTGTCATTAGCTGATCTCACCATCGTGCGAAAGTGTAATATGAAAGGAAATAGCAATGAATTTTTCTATTATCTACACTGGCCACTTTGCATGGGTGTGGGCCTTCTAATAGTGTTGCTAAACCCCTCTGTGCCTCACTTTCCTCATCTGTTAAATGGGGATTAGAATAATACCACTTCCACAAATTATGAAAATTAACTTACAGGTAGGGATTGTCCTGGCACTCAGCAAGCATTTAGTAGTGAGTGTTAGCTGTTATTAGCAGTTATTTTGCTATGGGGATGGGTGAGAATCATTTAAAAATGCAAGAATTCTAAAGAGGACAACAGTCCTTTCAGTTGGGGTCAGACCTAATGTGTCAAAGGCTTGGCTTTCTACCTTAAAGGTCTGAATTACCTTTGTGAAGGTTGCCTCATTGGTAAGATAGGCACTCTTCCTTAACATATTTTGTAGTAGGTTTGTGTTTTAGTCCGTTTTGTGTTGCTATGACAGAAATACCTGAGGCTGGGTAATTTATAAGGAAAAGAAGTTTATTTGGCTTACGATTCTGGGACAGCTGAGCTAACTGGCCAGTCTGGCATGGGCCTCAGGCTGCTTCTACTCATGGCGGAAAGTGGCAGGCAGCTGGTGGGTACAGGCAGATCACATGGCGACAGGAAGCAAGAGAGGAAGCAAGAGAGAGAGAGAAGGTTCCAGGGTCTTTTTAAGTAATGAGCTCTCACGGAACTAATAGAGCAAGAACTCACTCATTAATCCCCCCTCCCCCAGGGAGAGCATTAATCCACTCATGAGGGATCCGCCCCCATGACTCAATCAGTTTCCAACACTGCCACATTGGGGATCAAATTTCCACATGAGTTTTGGAAGGGACAACACATCCAAACTCCATCAGTTTGTTTACACCAACATCACCAGAAACATGTGAGTACTGTTACACTACAATGTTACTATGACTATGATATCACTAGGCGATAGAAATTTTTCAACTCCATTATAGTCTTATGGGACCACCATTGTACATTCAGTACGTCTTTGACAAGAACACTGTTGTGCAGTGCAGGACTGTGAATATTTACAAGTCAATCTTGTTGGGAAAATTTAATAAAAGAGGAAGGAAATTTTGACACATGCTACAACATAGATGAAATTTAAGGACACTATGCTACGTGAAATAAGCCAGTCACAAAAAGACAAACACTGTATGATTCCATTTATATGAGGTACCTACAGTAGTCAGACGGATAGAGACCAAAAGTAGAAGAGTGGTTGCCAGGGGCTGGGGGGAGGGGGAAATGGGGAGTTGTTTAATGGGCATGGAGTTTGAGTTTTGCAGGATGAAAAGAGTTCTAGAGATTGCATGCACAGCAATGTGAATGTACTTAACAGTACTGAACTGTACACTTAAAAATGGTTAGGTGAGTAAATTTCGTGTGTATTTCACCACAATTTTAAAAAAAGAAATGAGCCATCAAGCAATGAAAAGACATGGAGGAGACTAAAATGCATGTTACTAAGTGAAAGAAGTCAATCTAAAAAGGCTACATACTGTGATTTCAACTATATGACATTCTGGAAAAAGCAAAACTATGGAGACAGTAAAAAGAGCAGTAGTTGCCAGGGGTTCAGTGTGGGGGATGGAGGGAGAGATGACTATGTTGGAGCATAGGGGATTTTCAGGGCAGTGAAACTACTCTGTATGATACTGTAATGGTGGATACATGTCATACATTTACCAAAACCCATAGAATGTACCACGCAAAGAGTGAACCCTAATGTAAACTATGGATTTTAGTTAATAATAATGCATTAATATTGGCTCATCAATTGTAACACTAACACAAGGGTGGGAGGCAGGAAGGGTGTATATGGGAACTGTTGTACTTTCCATTCAATTTTTCTTCAAATCTAAAACTGCTCTAAAAAATAGTCTACTAATTTAAAAACAAAATAAAACCAAAAAACCCTGCCAACGGCCAACTGAAAGAGCTCCCAATGGCCTAAGCTGGAACAACTTGAGCACCAAAATAAATAAATTAGTATTGAATTTTATCCCAGTGTATAAAATAAGTATTCATGAGTTCATGTAGATAAAAATACATGATCAAATAAATAAATGGGGGAGAAGAGACAAATCTCCCATGCAGAAAAATTCCAAATAAATCATGCAGCTATTTACCCTAAAGGAGGGGAGGCAAAGCTTCCCATTTCTTAAGTGGGAGCTGTGCATAAACTCCGAAGAGTTTATTATGGAAGGGAGGGGTGGGGGTGAGTACCTTTACAGTGAAGAAACCTGACGAACACTCTTCAGCCATCATAAATCATGCAACATCAACACCAGCCATCGTAAATCATGTTGATAGTATGTACCCTTGATATGATATAAAAATAGACTTTACCTCTGTGATCTTTCTCCCCAAACCCATAGTCTAATCTTGAAAAAAAAAAAAAGACAAATTCTAATAATTTGTCATCCTATATTATGCCTGATCAGTAGTCCTCAAAACTGTCAATGTCATCTAAAACAATGAAAGTCTGAGAGACTTTCACAGCCAAGGGGAGCCTAAAGAGACATGACAACTAAAGGTGGTGTGTCCTGAACGGGGTCCTGGAACAGAAAAAGGACATTAGGTAAAAAACTAAGAATATCTGAATACAGTATGAACTTTTGTTAATGATAATGTATTAATAGCAGTTCATTAATTGTAAGAAATGCACCATACTAATGTAAGAGGTTAGTAATAGGGAAACAGTGTTCAAGGCAGAGGGTATATGGGAAATATCTGCACCATTTGCTTAATTTTTCTGTAAATCTAAAATAGTTCTAAAAAAATAAGGTATATTTTTAAGAAACAAAAACAAACTTTATTTATTTATTTATTTTTAAAGATGACCAGTAAGGGGATCTTAACCTTTGACTTGGCATTGTCAGCACCACGCTCTCCCAAGTGAGCTAACTGGCCATCCCTATATAGGGATCTGAACCTGTGGCCTTGGGGTCATCAGCACCACACTCTCCCAAGTGAGCCACGGGCCGGCCCCTCAAAAACAAACTCCAAGCCCAGAAAGAAAAACTCCAAGCCTACATGGCTTCACTGGTGAATTATGTTAATTATCTAAGGAAGAAATATAACCATTCTTACCCAAACTCCTTAAAAAACAAAAAAGAGGACAAGGGGAAATTTTGCAACTCATTCTATGAGGCTAGCATTAACCCAAAACTAAACCCAGGTAAAGACATTACAAGAAAAAACAACAGAACAATACCTCTCATGAATACAGACACAAAAATTCTTAACGAGGGCCGGCCCGTGGCTCACTCGGGAGAGTGCGGTGCTGATAACACCAAGGCCACGCATTCGGATCTTACATAGGGATGGCCGGTTTGCTCACTGGGTGAGCTTGGTGTTGACAGCACCAAGTCAAGGGTTGAGATCCCCTTACTGGTCATCTTAAAAAGAAAAAAATTATTAACAAAATATAATCAAATCAAATTCAGTAATATACATCATGACCAATGAAGAATGCAACGTTGGTTCAACATTTGAAAATCAATCAATATATTTTCACCATCTCAACAGATGCAAGAAGAAAAAAACATATGACCACTTCGATAAATGCAGAAAAGCATTAACAAAGTTCAATACATTTCATGATAAAAATTTTAAGCAAACTAGGAATTAGGAAGGTTCTTTGATGGAAGACAATTCTCTAAGGATGTCTTACTCTTTTTTTTTTTTTGGCAATTTTTTCTATTGTGGTAAAATATACCTAACATGAAATTTACCATTTTTAAGCGTACAGTTCAGTGGCATTAGGTACATTCACAATGTCATGCAACCATCACCACCATCCATTTCCAGAACTTTTTTGTCATCCCAAACAGAAACTCTGTATTCATTAAGCTATAACTCCCCTTTCCCCCTTTCCTCAGCTCCTGGTAACCTCTATTCTACTGTCTATCTGCCTGAATTTGCCTATTCTGTGTACCTCATGTAAGTGAATCACACAGTAATCTTCCTTTTGTGTCTGGCTCGTTTTCATGTAGTAGCATCATGTTTTCAAGTTTCATTTACATTATGTTTTAGAATTTCATTCCTTTTTAAGGCTCAATAATATTCCATTGTATGTATATACCATATTTTGTTTATCCATTCATCTGTCGACGAACATTTGGGTTGTTTTCACCTTTTTGGGCTCATGTGAATAATGCTGTCGTGAACATTAGTGTACAAGTATCTGTCTGAGTCTCTGCTTTAAATTCTTTTGAAAGTATACCTAGATGTAGAATTGCTGAATCATATGATAATTCTATATTTAACTTTCTGAGGAACTGTCAAACTCTTTTCCACAGTGGCTGCACCCTTTATATTACCACCAGCAATGCATAAGTGTTCCACTTTTTCCATATCCTCTCCAATACTTACTTTCTGGGTTTTTTTTTTTTTCATAATAAACATCCTAATGGGTGTGAAGTAGGGTGTCTCACATTTTTGCATGTTTTGCAAGCACAGGCACTGACAGTCATATGTTCCAGACTATCTTTTTAAGAATGTTTGTACAGTAAACAGCCATGGAAGATAGAGATAGTGCCTACCTCCAGAGCAAATGGCAGATGTGTTTGCTGTCCAATATAATAAAGATAATGGCTCTCTCTGAGGCAAAGGTCAGACAGGTTTGCTTGCACCTTTTATAAAATATTTGGTTTTCCTAAGCAGCATCTACCTGGGCTGCTCTGCGTAGCTCCACGGCAGTAATGAAGGCCAAAGTGACCACGAAGCTCATATTGCTTGTGTGCTGCAAGTAATAAATGCCTTTGTCTTTGACCCAGGAGTCTCATGTCTTTTGTCAACATCCATGAAACTGTAGCAGGCTAGCTGTTTAGCTTGAAAGTAGTGTAAAAGCTCACCCCTCCTTCACAGTTCTTGACATTCTTCTGCCTGATAAAAGCTATCTATGAAAAATGTGCAACTAACATCATACTGAATGGTGAGAGACTGACTGCTTCTCCCTCTAATAATGAATAAGCCAAAGATGTCCACCTCACCACTTTTATTCAATATTGTGCTTGGAGTCCTAGCCAGTGCAATCAGGTGAAGAACTAAAAATGGAGGAGGAGGAGGAGGAGGAGGGGAAATAAAGGGCATACAGTTTGGAAAGAAAGAAATAAAACCAACTTTATTTACAGACAACATGACTGTGTATGTAAAAAATCCTAAGGAATCTACAGAAGGCTACTAGAACTAAACTAAAGCTAGCAATGTCACAGGATAGAAGGACAATATTTTAAAAATCAATTGTACTTCTATATATTAGCAAACTTCGGGAAAATTAAATTTTTAAAAAAATACTATTTATAGTAGTATACAAAAAATGAAATACAAAGAGACAAATTTAACAAAATATGTGCAAGACCCATACAATGAAAACCATAAAACATTGCTGAGAGAAATTAAGATCTAAATAAATAGACAGATACACTGTGTTCATGTAAAGACAAATATTAAGATGTTAATTCCTTACAAATTAATCTATAGATTCAATATAATCCCTATCAAAATCCTACCAGGCTTTTTTGAGGAAATTGACAAGCTGATTCTAAAATTTGTATGGAAATGGAAATGACTTAAATAACCAAAATAATTTTGAATAAGAAAAGAAAACCACGGGCCGAGCCCGTGGCACACTCGGGAAAGTGTGGCGCTGGGAGCGCAGCAATGCTCCCGCTGCGGGTTCGGATCCTATATAGGAATGGCCGCTGCACTCACTGGCTGAGTGCCGGTCACGAACAAGACAAAAAAGAAAAAAAAGAAAGAAAGAAAAGAAAACCACAAAATTGAATTACTTAACCTGACTTTAAAATTTACTATACAACGGCCGGCCCGTGGCTCACTTGGGAGAGTGTGGTGCTGATAACACCAAGGCTATGAGTTTGGATCCCTGTATAGGGATGGCCTGTTAGCTCACTTGGGAGAGCGTGGTGCTGACAACACAAAGTCAAGGGTTGAGATCCCCTTACTGGTCATCTATGAAAAAAAAAAAAAAAAATCTACTATACAGCTACAATAATTAAACAGTATGGTATTGGCATAAGCTTAAATATATAGATCAATGAAACAGAATAGTCCAGAAAGAAACTCACACATATTTGAGCAATTAATTTTTGGAAAATGCCAAGATAACTCAGAAGATTAAGGATAATTTTTTCAACAAATGGTTCTGGAACAGTTGGATATACATGTGGAAGATGAACCTTGACCACTATCTCTCACTATACACAAAAAATTTATTTAAAATTAATCATAGACCTAAATGTAAAAGCTAACAGTGTAAATCTTGCAGGAGAAATCATAGGAAAAAATCTTTCTGACCTTGGGCAGGCAAAGATTTCTTAGGACACAAAAAACACAAATCTTAAGAGGAAAAATTTATAAACTGATATTTATCAAAATTAAAAATGTTTTCTTTCCCAAAGATACCATTAAGAAGATGAAAAGGCAAACAACATACTGGAAGAAAACATTCATAGTACTTATATCTGACAAAGGATTGTATTCATAAATATATAGAGAACTCCTACAACTCACTATTAAGGAGACGTAAACCCAATAAAGAAACATGTAAAAGATTTGAACAAACTGTTAAACAAAGAAGATATATGAATAGCCAATAAGACCATGGAAAGTTGCTCAACATCATTAGTCATCTGGAAAATGCGTATTAAAACTGTGATGAGATAGCACTATGCACCCAATTAGAATGTCTACAATTAAAAAGATTGACAATATTGTTTTTTAAAATGTGGAGCAATTGAAAATCTCATATGTTGCTAATGGAAATGTAAAATGGCACAACCACTTTGGAAAACAGTTTAGCAGTTTCTTATGAAGTTAAGCATACACTTTTTATATGACCTAGTATATTGTTTGCTAGGGCTGCCATACAAAATACCACAGACGGGGTGGCTTAAACAACAGATTTATTTTCTCACAGTTCTAGAGGCTGCAAAGTCCAAGATCAGGTGTCATTGTGTTTTAGTTTCTTCTGAGGCCTCTCTATGTGACTTGCAGAGCCTTCTTGCTGTGTCCACACATGGTCTTTCCTCTGTATGCACACATCCCTGGTGCCTCTTTTTTGTGTCCAAATTCCCTCTTCTTATAATAACACCAGTTAGATTGGATTAGGGCCCACCTTAACGGCCTCATTTTAACTTAATCACCTCTACAAAGGTCCTATCTCCAAAAACAGTCACATTCTGAGGTACTGGGAGTTAGGGCTTCAACATATGAATTTGGGGTGGGAAGGACATGAGCAAGTCTGTAACATCCAGCAATTTTACTATCAGGTCTTTACCCAAAAGAAATGAAAGAGTGGTATATGAATGCTCATAGAAACAAATGTTTACAGCAGTCTTATTCATAACAGCCCCAAACTGGAAACAATCTAAGTGTCCATCAACAGGAGAATAAACACATGATGCTAAATTCCTTCCATTCTTACTTGGAAACAAAAAGAAACAAACCCCTTTTACTTCTAACAATGTACATGAAACCAACCTCAAAAGAATACACATATGTGATTCCATTCACATGGAATTTTTAAAAAGAAGAACCTAATCCTCTCCATGGGACAGGAAGCAGATCAGTGACTGCCTAGGGCCAGAGCTTGGGAAGGAGTCGGGAGAGTTAAGAACCATACACACACAGAGGGAGAAAAGCTTCTGGTATTCTAATTTATTTTTCACAAAACAAAAATAATTTGTCCTATTTGAATTGCAGAGTAAGGGACATAAAAATTTGTTGTGAGCAACAGATGAGAAATTGAAATAAATTGGACAGTTTCTGTTACTTTTAGAGCTGATAGTTGTATAAAAAAAACCTTCAGGTCACACTGATAGCTCCCATGTAGACTATGAGATAGATTTGAGAGAAAGAAATATTGAAAGGTCTTTGAGGAGGGTTGGGGGGTTTGGGGAACCCATTGCTAGAAGTTCAATGGCTTTCTTTCTTTCTTTCTTTCTTTCTTTCTTTCTTTCTTTCTTTCTTTCTTTCTTTCTTTCTTTCTTTCTTTCTTTCTTTCTTTCTTTCTTTCTTTCTTTCTTTCTTTCTTTCTTTCTTTCTTTCTTTCTTTCTTTCTTTCTTTCTTTCTTTCTTTCTTTCTTTCTTTCTTTCTTTCTCTTTCTTTTCCCTTCCCTTCCCTTCCTTTCTCTTCCTTTCCCTTCCCTTCCCTTCCTTCTTTCTTTCTTTCTTTTTTACTTAAATTAATAACTACCTGAATCTGATTTAGTAACCTGTGATGGGTATTATCTGGAATGTTATATCTACTACTTACTGAGTGTTTTCTTCTTGGCAGGCATGGCATGCACTAAGCAAAGCATTTATACGTTATCCGTTATTTCATTTAATCCTCACACCAACTCTATGAAGACAATGAGGTAAATGTTATAATTTATAGATGAAGAAACCCAGACTCAAGGAGCTTAAATTGGTCATGGTTACACTAGCCAGTAAATGATTAAAAAACCAAGTCTGATTCCTAAATTTGTGCCTTAATTAACAGGTTTTACTGCCTCTGGGCTGTAGGAATATCCAGGCACAAGAACATGCTTGGTCATTTCTTCATTTGAACAACAAATCTTCACTAAGCACTTATTAAATGCCTACCACTGTGTTGGGCCCTGGAAGTTTGGCCATGAACAAAAGAGATGAATGTCTCTGCCCTCATGGAGCTTATATTCTAGTGGAAGGAGATTGACAAAATAAAAATTGAAGTAAAATATCAGAAGTAATAAATGCTATGAAGGAAAATAAGGTGAGGCAGAGGAAGTGGAATAAAGGTGACAGGTGCTATTTTAGATAGGGTGGATAGAGAAACACTCAGCAAGGGTGGCCCTGAACAGGGATTGGAGTGATGTGCAGGAGTGATGTCTACGTGTATGTAGAAAAAGAGCCTTCTAGGCAGGTGTAGTGGATTGAATTATGTCCCCTCAAAACTCCCTGATGCTTGAATTGTGTCCTCCAAGTTTTATGTATTAGAATCTTAGCCCCCACTGTGACTGTTAGGCAGGTGGGAAATCCTGTTATGGTAATTGAAAGGTGGAGCCTTGAAGAGGTGACTGGATTGTAGCACCATGTAGTAGTGAATGGATTAAAAATGGTGATCAGGAGTGTGGTTCTGAGGGCTTTAAAATAAGAGGAGAGTCTGTCTGTCTCTCTCTCTGCTCTCTCTCCTTCCTCCATCTTGCGATGTGAGACCCCTGGGTCACTGTCACCACCACCAGATGACTTTGGACTTCCCAGCCCCAGAAACTGTAAATAATAAATGATATTTTTCTTTATAAATCACCCAGTTTCAGGTATTTTGTTATAAGTAACAAAAATGGACTAATAAAATTGGAACCAGAGAAGTGGGATGTTGCTTATAACAGATACTTGAAAATGTGGAAATGGCTTTGGAACTGGGTGTTGAGGAGATGTTGGAGGAGTTTGTAGGACTCAGAAGAAGATAAGAAAACCAGGGAAAGTTTGGATTGTTTTAGAGACTGGTTAAATTGTGGTGACCAGAGTGCTCATGGAAATACGTACTGTAAAGAGGTGTCCAATAGAAATAAGAAGGAATTCTTTGGAAACTGGGGCAAATATCACCTTTGCTATGAACTGGCAGGAACTTGGCTGCATTGTGTCTAAACCCTAGGACTTTGTGGAAGTTGGAACTTAGAAGTTGTGAACCAGAGTATTTAGCAGAAGAAATTTCTAAGCAGCAAAGCATTAAGGAAGCTGCGTGGCTACTTGTAACAGCATACTCTTAGTTACGGCGGCAAAGGCATGACATAAAGCCAGAATTTAAAAGGGAAACAGAGTGTAAAGATTTAGAAAATTTGCAGCCTGGCCATGTGGTAGAGAAGCAGAGAGCATGCAATGGTGCAGCCCAGAGACCATTAGCTAAGAAGATTAGTAGAAAGAAAGGGGATTATCAAGAGAAGGAGAAAAAGGCCCTGAAGGCATTGCAGAGGCCTCTGGGGTCAACTCTTCCATTTCTGGCCCAAAGACCTAGCGAAACAGAATAGTCTTGGGGAACAGGCTTGAGGAGCCCTCCGTAGGCTCACTGCCCAGGACCACCTTGGGAAGCTGCTTCCAGCACCAGCACCCCAGCTGCTCTGGCTGATCCACTGTGGCTAAATTGGCCCCAGGTGTGGCTGGACATGCAGCTTTGGAAAATACAAGCAGGAAGGCTTGGCTGCATCCACGTGGTGTTAGGTCTGCAGGCTTGCAGAATGCTAGAGCTGTGGAGGCTTGGGAGCCTCCACCCTGATTTCAGAAGATGTACGGAAAAGTCTGGGGGCCCAGGAAGAAATCTGTCGCAGGGGCGGAGTCACCGTAGACAACCTTGACTAGAGCAATGCCGAGCAGAAATGTGGGGTCAGAGTTGCAGTAGAGAAACCCCATCAGCACCATGTCTAGTGGTGCCGTGAGAGTGGGACCACCATGGAGACCCCAGACCTGTGGAGCTACCAGAGTGGAACACCAGCCTGGAAGAGCTGAAGCATCACCTAAGACCAGGAAAGCCATAGGAGAAGAGCTGCCAAAGGACTTGGGGACCCAACCCTCACACCAGTGTGCAGAGGACATTGAACATGGAGTCAAAGTACATGATTCACCAGCTTTGAGATTTAATGCCTGCCCTGCTGGGTTTTGGACTTGTTTGGGCCTGTTACCCCTTTCTTTTGGCCTATTTATCCCTTTGGAATGGGAATATGTACCCTATGTTTGTCCAACCATTGTGTCTTGGAAGTAGATAACTTGTATTGATTTCACAGATGGGACTTTGAACTTTGGACTCTTGAGTTGAAACAAGTTAAGACTTTGGGGATGAAATGAATGCATTTGCATGTGAAAGCGACATGAGTTTGGGGGGCTCAGGGGAGGAATGTAATGGATTGAGTTATGTTCCCCCCAAACTCCCTGAAGCTTGAATTGTGTTGCCCAAGTTTTCTGTATTAGAAAATTGGCCTGCACTGTGACTGTTAAGAGGGTGGGAAATCCCACTATGGTAATTGAAAGGTGGAGCCTTGGATTTCCCAGCCCCAGAAACTGTAAGCAATAAATGTTGTTTTTCTTTATAAATCACCCAGTTTCAGATATTTTGTTGTAAGCAACAAAAACTGACTAATACAGTAGGGAACAACGAGGTTAAGGCAGCAGCAAGACAGAGGTAGAGGCTGCAGACCTTTGATGTTTTTACAGGAAAAGAATAGCTACTGTGCCCAGAGCAGTGTGCGCAGAGGAAAGACTGGTAGGAGATGAGACCTGAGAAACATTCAGGGTCCAGGGTCCAGGGGTCATGTCATGTTATGCACAGCTCCGTGGACACCATGGTAAGAACTTATAACCCAAGGTTGGGGGATGACAGAACCAAATTTCCATTTTCAAAGAATCACTATCGCACCTTGAGGTTTGGAGATTGCTCATAGCAAATCTTAAATACAAATTCTTAACCAAATAACAAAACCATATATCCTGTATACTATAACCTGTTACAGTTACCCTTCAAGCCAAAATAACTCCTAAACCAAGAAATGTATAATCTAGCAAGTTAAGAAAGAAGGAGTTGTTTCTCTATACTTGTACACGTTATTACTATATCTTATTAACAAGTTGTTTTATAGGGTAAAGTCTTTTCTATTCTCATTTGTACAAAGGTCAACCTTTGTACAATAGTATATATTGAAAAGTCTATTAAAATGCATACTTACTACTTTTAAATGTAATTGGAACTAAGCCATCCAAATTTTTCAGGGCATTATGGGAATAGAGAATAATTTAATTTAATTTAATTTAATTTATTTATTTATTTATTTATTTTTTAAAAGATGACCGGTAAGGGGATCTTAACCCTTGACTTGGTGTTGTCAGCACCACGCTCTACCGAGTGAGCCACAGGCCGGCCAAGAATAATTTTATAATTAGCCTATCTGACAGATTTCATTATGTAATTCAAACATTCTCTTAATATCTTGCTTACAGTATTGAACCTCTTAAATAGAGTAAAATTTAAACAAACTGAATGTTGATCAAATTATAGTAATATCAATTCTCCAACACCATAATTTGGCTCACCCACTTACTGATCCTTCAAGTAACTGCCAATAAGCAAAAACCCACATGTTATCTTTCTAGTGAACCCACATGTTAGCTTTCCAGTGAAATAAGCAAGAACCACATCAGCAGGAGAGCTTTCCCCTCACATCATATTAAGGTTTCATTTAACAGAACTCCCACTTTCTGCCTTCACTTGCACACCAATCCAAATTCTTAAAGGAAATCATATTATATATAAAATTGGTTTTTCCTGAATTAGAGTATTTGGTGATAATTTTGAGAATGAGTGTTTCCTTTTAACTTGATTCTGTGTAAATACAAGAATTTACCTTTCCTTCTTTTAGATGAATTTTCCCCAGGAAACGTATGGTCAGCTTTAATTCACTTAAGAACAATGTTGATTATTCAGATGAGAAATTACTCACAGCCAGCTTTTGGAAGAGGCAGTACTGTACTTACACATTTCAGCTGACACACTATATGTTCTTTATCAGTGGAGGTAAAAGCAGGTCATATATAATTTACTAGTACTCTCTCTCTCTCTCTCATTGCTTTCCAGTAGAACTGCAGAAAGGAATTCTCTTTCGCTCTTCTGTTTCCCATGGGGTTTGTCTTTGTTACAGCTCAACTATTAGCTTTCTATGCAGTGCAGCTTTTGAAACAGAGAATTAATTGGAAGCAATTATCCAATTATACCAGCTGTGACTATGCTGTATACTGAATATTTACCAAGAAAAGAAAGTATTTAACAGATGATTAATATAGCAGCCTGGCATAATGAATCTGCAACTGACACTACAATCATATAGCTAACGTTTTCAGCGGCTGAAATATTCAAGAGTACATGGTGTAAGTCAAAAAATAAAGACTATCAGGTTTGATTTTCAAAGAAGTGCAAACATGTAGGATGTCAACTTCAAAGTAATCAGAGCTTATTTTTTTTATTATCTAAAATGTGTGAGATTTCTCCAAATGCATGATTTTAAAAGTAGATAGGCTCTCAAGTTTAGTCGATTTTTAAAAAAAACTCTTTTGATGCCTCATGTATGTACCCTGAAATGGAGATTGATGCTTTGGAACCACTTTAGGTACTTCTTAGATAAGCACCAAGAAGAACCTGCCTTGTGTGAAATTCCACTCTGCGACCAGTGGTGTGGTAATCAGCGGCAGAGTAGTCGTTTTCTGCCTGTAATCTATTCAGCTTCTCAAGTGCTGACCAAGTGTTTGGTGGGGAAAGGCTGGACTAGCATTGATTAAATGGACGTGAAGATCATCCCTATGCTGTCAAGGAATATTTTTATGGGCAAAAATCCATTACTAACACTTGCGATGTTGGCTCTGCAAGAAATGGAAAAAATGTTTCCTCAACTGTTAGCTCTATGTTAAAAAGACAAAATAAAGGAATCAAAACACTTTGCCACCAACTCTTGAGTCATCTTATTGGTGCTGTCTTGACAAAGAGATGCCATTTCTTTCTGTGCTATGATGTCACCTTTGTCCAATCATAACCTTCCTCACGAGATGGAGGATAACCCTGGAGACAAGGTGAGTGACAGCCCCGAGCTGGGCCGCAGTCACTAGGCAACAAGATCCAGGCTTCCGTGGAAGAGAATTTTAAAACATTTAACCCTCCCTGCTGTCTGGGCTTCTTGTTGCTGAAGTGGCAGTCATCTCTGGACAAAGGCCTGATGTGAATAATGCAACTTGTTTTTAAGGCAATACGAAGAAACTTCCCTCCAAGACTAAGAACATTACTCGGTTTGAAAAGGTTGGTGAAGTCAGAAATGTTTAATGCCTCTGTTTCACAAGGGTCACCATTTAAGCCACGTGCGTATCTCCTCACTATGTTTAGAACTGTTATCCAGTTGCCAGGCTGCTGCAGAGATGTGTAGTCTGTGCCCTGCGCAAAGTCACACTATAGAGCGGGTGGAGCTGGGATCAGCCTGTGCTCCCTCGCCAAGTCACACCCTTCTTAGGGCAGTCTGCAGAAAGGTGACTTTATCTCATCGGTTTCCCTGATGAGGCACTGCTTTGTAACTTTTCTGCCTGGGGGGGGGGGCGGTCCTTTTTCCTAATTTGCGCAAAGCTGCTGTGTGAGCTTTTGGGTGGGAGGCCCTGCAAGTACATCTTATTTCCCAGCTACTTAAAAGTTCTGAAAGACTGTCCGTCCTCTTTAACTTGCCTCTGCTATAGAATTTCTCACAGGACTGAACAGACCCAGGTGTGCACTGGTGGCGGTGTGTCCAAACTGGATTTCCAGAATCACTTTGTTCAGATTGTTTTGGTTTGTTTCCAGGAAAGAAAAAGTCTTTAAGACTTTCTCTCATGAAGCTAATTTACTGTTAATTTGAGAAAGCTAATAGTGTGACTTAATTTTCTGCTCCTAAATAGTTACACATGATTACCTTAAGAAGATAAATCTTTACTGTTTTTAGCCAGATCATAAGTTTATTAGCAGATACATTAAGTGAGCTCCTTGAGGACAGCGGGTAGCATGTTTTCTTTACCAGTGCCTGGCACAGAGTAAGTGCATGTATTTTTTTGCATGGATGAATTAATTGGTTAATTAATTAATTAATGTTATTCACTTGGAAGGATCCAACAGGAGAGTTATATGACTATAATACATTAGAACTGTCAGAAACTTTACAAGTTATCTAGTACTACACTCATTTTGCAATTGAGGAAACTGAGTCCCAAATAACTAACCAATTCATACATCTAGTTAAAAGAATAGTCAGGCTTCCCTGTAATCTGGCCAATGTGGAGACTAATTTTCATTGTACAGTAATCATGTGGAGAACAAAGATCATTTCCATTGACCTTGCTGTATGCCTTATCTAGTATCATTAAATCTGTCTGCAGTGTTGATGTTAACATATTTCGTGACCATAGTGAGGCTGAAAAAGTAAAACTCAGATCCAGTTCAGAAATAAACAGGCTGTGCTTAGCTCATCAGGGCTACTTTTCTTCTGGAAAATATATCTCATACTATAGTGATTTTTGCTTTGCAAAGTAAATTTTTTTCTGTCATTGAAGGTTTCTATAATCTAGTTGAGGAGACAGGACTAACATAAGATAAATTAGACAAATAACACAGCCAAAGGTTTACTAAGCCAGGCATTTTATGTGTTTTATTTAATCCTTACAAGGGGAAATCTCCACACAGGAATTTAAAATGGAATGGAAACACAGTGACAACATTGAATATGAACGTATTAAACTCCCTATTAAAGTCTTTAAATGATTTCTTTAAAGAGCAAAATTAGGTGTTGTTAATAAGACACACTTAAGCAAAAATAAAAACACTACAAATAAAGGGCTGAGCAAAGTAGCACACAAAACAAAACAAAACAAAACAAACCCCAAAAAACAAAAAGGTGAGATGGTAAAATTAATATCGGACAAGATAGAACCTGAGGTAAAAAGTTAGAATGAAGAGGAATATTTTATTTTGACAAAAGTACAGTCCACAGAGAAGATGTTATAATAGATGTGAGTATTTATGGGCAAAATAAGTAAAGCAAAAGTTATTAGAAATATGTGGAGAATTTGACAAAATCACAATTAGAATGGAATTGTAATAAATCTCCCTCTGAATTTACAGAATACACAGAATAACTAAGATAAAGAAAGCTTGAACTACGTATACTTAATAATCTTGAATTAATAAACGTGTAGTACTTTGTATCCAATAAAAATATATATTCTTGTCAAATAAAAATTTGAAAAGGTAAAAATTATGTCAAATTCTCAGGCCACAGTGAAATATAACAAGAAATAAGAAAAGGCAAATTTCCTCCTGACAAATTGAATTACTTAGAAATATTCATACAAACTTAAGTCAAAGAGGAAATCAAACGTGAAATTATAGATAATTTAGACACTAACAAATGAAAATACACAGTAAAAGATGCATTTAGGGGAAAATTTGTAAAGTTAAATGCTTTTATTAATAAACATGAGATGTTGAAATAAACAAAAAGGTAGAAAGAACAAAATAGTATGGAGGAGAAATCAAGAATTAATGGAAGGATTATAGCAGAATCTAATTTATTAGAAAAATGAAAATAGGCTTAATATACATAGCCTTGAGCCGTTAGTTTGAAAGACTGTGAAATAGAGAAACTTCTCAGAAATCTGGTTATAAAACCAAGAGAGAAACCACAAATACACAATGGGAGAAGTGGAAAAGGGGTGTAATGACAGGTACAACAATTTTCTAACAGGAATATATATTGTTGCATGCTGGTAAATCCGAACATTTCACTAAAATGAGTAATTTAATAGAAAAATTGAAAATCCAAATACACAATTACCATACATAAATGGAAAAATTTGTCAAACACCTACATACCCCATTCCCAACCAAAACACCAGTCCAATGGTTTAATGGGTGAATTCTACCAGTCTTTCCAGGAGCAGATATTTTCTCTCTCACTTCAACTGTTTCAAAGGATCGGGGGAGGAAGGAAAGAGAGTGTCTTAGTCTATTTTACAAGGTCATAAACCCCTGATACCCAAATCAACAAAACATCACAAAAGTGCTACAAATTAATCTCCAGAATAGTTCTTTTTTCATCTGTAATCTGGCAAATATTTACAAGGCTGATGTAACTTGATGTTGGCTCGGTGTTAGTGGGTATACACAGCGGTACAACCTTTTCGGAGGGCTGTCAATACAATTTTTTGAGTGTTCACATTTAACCTAGATATTCAATTTTAAGAAATTTATCCCAAGTAAATAATAGAATTACTGTCTGTCTGAAGGTGGATCAAAGGCAGATTGTCCACCTAACTGAAAAATTATCTCAAGGCTGGACAATGGAATAGGCCATTCCATGCAATAAAGCACAGAACTTTATTACAGAGAAACTCAGGCTGAGGGAGAACTGGAAGCTTCCAGCAGGAGGAGAGACAGCATCCTCGACTGAGGGTCTTGGGAACAACTCGCAAAAGCATCTGCCAGAGGAAGAGCCTGCAAAGGTGCATCTGCTGTCCCCACAGGAAGCAACCGTGGCTCAGCCCTGTGCCTGCCAGGGAAGACTGTGCCCTTGCCTCAGTCCCCAACCCCCGGGGACCCAATCTAGAGGGGTCAGAAACTGAAGGGAAGAGAAGGAGCTGTGACAAGAACGATGGCAACCTCTAACCCTAATCTCCCCTCTTCTTCAGTCTTGCAAGCTCAAAGCAGGTTGGCCTGGAGGCGGAGAATCCCTTTCAGTGGAAAGAAGCTCAGGTTGAGCTGGACATTCTAATTATTGAAATAAGATGGTCCAGTGGATTGAAAAGGACCAAAAAACTTTGAGATCTGCTTGAGATTTCACCCAAGGCCAGAAAAAGGGCAAATCCAGAGAGTGGATTTGAAGTAAATGTGGGAGAAAGAAAATGGTTGCTTTATTATTGCTCTTGTGCTCATCTTGTTCAATAAAATAGTAACAAATGTAAGAAATATTTTTAAACAAGTATTGGATCATACTGGGTTCTTATATAAATCAAATGACAGTACACGGAAAACACCTAGCATGATGTCTGGCACATAATAAATGCTCTGTATTACTGATTATTATTATTATTTTATTATTATTATTATATTATTATTATTATTATTATCATCATCATCATCACTACTACTGTTTTAAAACCTGCCTTTCTTCCATTAACAATATGTCCTAAATATATTTTCATGTCAATAAGTACAATTATGGCATAAAGCTAGAATATGAGTCCCACATTGTTTTATTTTTGCATTTTTATATATATATATCTTTAATTATTTTCTTGGTATAAGTTCTTGGAAGAGGAATTGCTGGGTCAAAGAGTAGGAATGTTTTATTAAAACTTTGAAAATTGTTGCCAAATTGCCCTCTGGAGGGATTTTGAGACTAAGGAAGAAATGGAAATTTCCTAGTACAGAGGTTATTTTTATTATCTTTGCATATCTTTGGATATTTCCCAGTTCCAAGAGTTTGGCATGGCTTCAGTCTGAAATGGATTTCTACAAGGCTGAAAATAAAAACATATTTCAAGAACTTTTTCTAGAGTGAAGTTGACTGAATGAAATGGAATGGAAAACAGAGCATTTGGCACTAGAAGCAGCTGTGAGTAACTCCTCAGCCCAAGAAAACTCAGCTCAGAAAAGGACGGATTCCTCTCCGAGCACTGCAGAGAAGAATCACAAGTCAAAACAAAACTATTCATTGAGTACCTTCTAGGTATGACACTGTGCTGGCACTCATGGGCAGAAAATGACCAGCACATCCCTTCCCACTGCACTGATCACTTCGGAGAGCAGTGGCCTTTCTCTGTCACCCCTCCCTCCCCTGCCCCCATTCCCAGACTGTAAGCTCTCCAGGGAAGGGACCTTGTTGGTTTCATCTTGCATTCCTGGCACACAGCACGAGAACAAGAAACGCAGTAGCTGCAATAGATGTTTGTGAAACTGAACAGAACTCCCCTAGAAGAGCTCCAGAGGGGCTGGCAAAAATTCTGGAAAACATACACGCTTATATACATTTGAAAGACTAATGTCAAATGTGAGAAGCTAGACCACTGTCGTCTTGATTTCTCATACTAGAGACTCAGGCAATTTTGGGGGGTTTTGAGCCCCTTACCCTGAGATGGGTCTGCTGTCCCCAGATTTGTTTAAAATTTGATCTAATAGGAATAGATCATTGTGATGAGGCTTGCTTCTGCTCTCTTGCATGAAATAGCAGCCAAAAAATTGAAGCCCACTTAAACTTGAGCCACTGAGCCAAGTGACCCAAAAGATTGCCTACCTCTCTTAGGACCTGTGTGTTGAATCTGCATTTGGGGACATTGCTGGTGGGTGAAACAATGTGGTAGAGATGGGTAGCTGCCTACCAGATATCCCTCCACCCCTGCTTCTTCACTGTGGAACCCATTATTATTATTATTATTAATTAATTTATTTTTTGGTGGCTGGTACTGGGATCCAGACCCGTGACAGACTAAAGGCTGAACTCTAACCAACTGAGCCAACCAGCCAGCCCAGAACCCAATATAATTAGAGATAGCAATGCAACTGTGATGGTTAATTCTAGGCGCCAACTCGATTAGATTAAGGAATATTGAGAAACCTGGCAAAGCTATCTTTTTAGGTGTGTCCAGGAGGGTGTTTCCAGAAGATATTAACATGTGGGCCTGAATGGACTGGGTGGAAAAGATCTGCCCTTAATACAACATTAAATATCCAATCTGCTAGGGCCCCAGAGAGAACAAAAATGGAGAAAAAAGGCCAATCACTCTCTCTGTCCACTGGAGCTGGGATACACTCTGCTCTCCTGTCCATGGACATCAGAACTCAAGACTCAGCTTTTGGGTTCCAGGACTTTTATCAACTGCACCATCAGCTTCCCTGGTTCTGAGGCCTTTGGACTTGGACTGAGCTATGCTACCAGCATCCAGTTTGCAGATGGTCTATTGTTGGACTCCTCAGCTTTCATAATTGATTGAGCCAATTCCCTAATAAATCCCTCTCATATAATTATATACATATCCTATTGGTTCTGCCTTTCCGGACAACCCTGACTAATACAGCACCTAACTAAAAAAGTACATTTCCAGGCCTGCTTTGAGGACAGGGATAGCCAACGAGATATAGAGTTGCTGGGTGGGACTCCCAGGGAACCTCCCTTAGGAGGCTTATTAATCTCCTGGGTGGCTTCACTCTTCTTGCCTTCCTCCTTTTTTTTTCTTCCTACTAGATCATGGACACAATGGCTGGAGCTGCAGCAACAACTCTGTGACTGTGAACTTGAGGTTGGAAATCAATGCTAGGGATGTTAGAGCAGAAAAGATAGGAGGTTTGGGTGAACCAGTCCAAGACTGCCTACTTCCAGATTTATTTTATATGTGACAAAAACAAATACCTGTCTTGTTTCAGCTATTGTTATTTGAGGACTCTGTTAGTAGTGGCCAAAAGTAATTGCTGATAAAATACCTTTCTGTGGGGTGAAGGGCATAGTATGAAGGATATTTTGGAAATTTTTTCTGGGGGGGAGGGGTCTTGCATTAGTTTGTTGTCACAATGAATGGAAATACTACTCGTATTTAGTAGATGGGAGCCTTGAATGTCCTGTCCCAGATGTTCACGTGGATTTAAAATGACAGCAAAATGTTTATAATCACCTATGCCTTGAACCTAACTATATTTTACATATAAACACAATGTATTTTTTGCATGGAGTTAGACATACCTAATTTTCCAGAAATTCAATTGCCATGTAAAATGAAGAAACCTTGCTTTTTGGAACTTTACTAGGATTTGTTCATCATTCACAAAGTTACATCATCGCTGACAACATTAGTTGTACCCGATATAACATACCTGTATTAATCTACAATTATAGTTGTCCCATTCATAATGAATGTGTGAATAAGTACAGAATTTTGCTTCATCATATCTCCTAGTATAGTTGGGCCCCGGCATTTCCATATTGAAATACTGTACATATTACTTTATTATAAATTACCTCCCCTTTATTTCTCCTATGCATCTCCCTAGGCAAGGTATTATGCTGATTCTATTTTTCTAAAGGTATGTGCAGGTAGGTTAAATTAGCTATAAATTTCATCTCAGGATCCTAATGTTTGCTCTATAAATTTGGGGGGGAACAGGGCATTGGTTTTGACAGTGCCTCTTGTCCTACTTGATACAGACTAATACACACTCAGCCCCTTGTTTGCCTTCTTTGCTTTAGTGCTAACAGGCAGAAAAGACTGACAATGCAGAGCTGTGTTTGGGGTCTGTACTTCAGAGCAAAACAGGCATGATTTTTACATTGATCTGTGATAAGTTTGGCTTTGGGCATAAATGAAGAAGATGCCCCATATGCAATGTCATTTGAGAGCTAATTCTCTCTGAGGGAGTTAAGTATTAATCCACAACCTACCACTAACAACTCTGTACACATTAGTTATTCTGAGGACACAGATTGGGACAAAACTCTCTGTCAATATGGGGCGGAGGCAGGGCCAAGACACAGCTCTGGAACTCTAGGGACTGAGAAAGGGAAGCTGGGGGAGGTGAAGAAACTGCATGGGCCATCTGGGGGTAGGCAAAGAGTGCCAGGGAAGACAGCATGCACGGGGCCCCTGAGAGGACCTGCAGCCAGCACTGCCAGCCTCCCCATTTGCTTGGTCAACCCAGTGGAGTGGCTGAATTAACCACATCTCACTCTCCTTAACTGGAGCAGATAATTGGCGAGTTGGCTTTGTGCACAGGAAATGTGTTCAGATAGATTTGGCGGAGTGGAACGGAAGAATGGGGACCACCTGATTTCATCTTGTGCCAAGGAGGGCAACACAAAGCAGCAGTGTCTCCTATGGAGCCTGGCCCAGGCGGGGCACGGGGACGGAGAACCCTGTGCAAACCCACAGGCGAGTGCTCCCGTCAGGAACCTCAGCCGGCTGCCCTGGGAAGACAGCTGGAGCCCTGAACCCTGGGCTGGGCTCTGTGGTTAAAGTGCTTTGTGACTTTGGGCATGCAAATTAACCTCCCTGTGTAAGATTCTTCATCTGTAAAACAACTGAGAAAAAAATAATGTTATGACCCCCCCTTTAAATCCTGTTATTCCATTCTATCCAATCCACAAATGTTGCCTGAATGTCTACTCTGTGGGTACAGCAGAGGCTATGCCTATATCCTGTTGAACCTTAAAGAGTACAGACTACAAAACAAACAAATATAAACAATACACAACCTCTGCAGGGCATTTCAATCTTCACCTTCTCCCCAGATCGTTCTCTATCGCTTCCACTTCACACTGGGAAATACAGTCAAAACTCCTGCCGCAGCCCTTTGCCCAACTTCTTTCAGAGGTGTCCTGGGACAGGGACCGTTTGGAGATGGCTGTTGCCAGGACAACAGAAACCAAATACCAGGCAGAAGTGTCACTGTTTCTGAGGATGTGGTGAGTGAAGTAAAGCCTGACGACCAACCCCATGACTGTCAGAGGTTCTTTTCTAGTTATTTTTTGGAATCTTCATTCTTAGAAAACCCTTTGTTGTGCAATGTGCTAAGGCCAGAAAGGAAGTGAGGGTCAGTGAGCAGCTCCCTGCCAGCGCGCACACACATGCAAGCAAGCGCGCATGCGCGCGCTCACAAACACGAGCTGTGGGATAGCATCTCGTTTTGAAAGATTCGTCATTCACTCCTGGCTCAGAGTCGGTTTATGACGGCTGTTTCCTGGGGATTTCCACCTGAACTGCACAGTGTCCTGGCCCCAGCTTGCACTCACATGAGGACAGAGACAGCTGTATTTCTTGTGTGACTTTGTGTGGCAAGAGATAGACAAAGGGAGCCAAGAGACCAAGCTTGCATGACCCCTGGACAAGTCTCTTTACTTCCCTAAGTATCAACATAGCAACGAAGGTATTTTGTAACTTGTGTTCTTAAGGGAAAGTTTAGGACAAATTACCAAAGCACACAGAATACACATTTGTAACTGACATTATAGTTTTTTTTTAATTTTTCTTTTAGCTCAAGATTTATTCTTCATGATCTAGCAGTAATTCAAATGAACATTTTATTTTGTAAAATCATTTGGCTTAGAGCTGACTATCTAGTAATATTACCATTCATTACAAGTGTTTAAATGCAGAAATGCATTTGTATTTTTCTGGGCTGGTCTGTGGCTCACTTGGGAGAGCATGGTGCTGACAACACCAAATCAAGGGTTAAGATCCTCTTACCGGTCATCTTTTGAAAAAAAGAAAGAAATACATTTGTATTTTTCTTATTAAGTTTGATCATCATGCATAGCTTAGTCTGAGTTACAAACACTGTAATCTCATAAAAGCTATAAGTGTATTAAATTTGTAAAATTTATTTTGTAAATAAATAAAAGCAATAAATATCATTAAATATCTCCAAAGATAAAGTGAATCAGGGAGTCACATGTCATTCTCATGACCAGCAAGTAACTGATGTATTAATCAGAGATTCCGTAATTACATTCCTCACTGGGCTGTTGTGAGGCTTCTATTAGAATATTAAGTTCTTGGTACTTAATAGGCATCTAACAAGTAAGAGTAGTTATTAATAAGTTTATACCTTCAAAACACACCTACAAAGACACACACCTATGCACTTGTGCACACACACACACACTCACACATGCTCTTCTAGTCCTTTACAGAGTCCAATTCTGGTGGAGATGGATGCACATTCTCTTCAGAGTCTAAGCATACAAGTTGGACATTTACTTATTGCTTTTAGGAGCGTGGGTCAACTGAGTACAATAAAGATCCCAGAAAGCCTCTGCGAGTCCAGCCCTGTCCAGGTCAGCCCCTGAACCCACATTTTCAGGCTGAGGAAGCAAAACTTGTAAGTATGAAAAACCACCCAAGACTGTATTTGAGTGAGTTAGCTATATTCTGTGGTATTCTGCGGTTTGGACTCCCTGATCCATCTAGAATAGTCTATGGGTCTATGACTGCAAGTGTTGTGCAGAAAGACTTTGTGGAAGAGATTATTTCTCCTCCTGGCCTTGGAAGACAAGAGAAGGCATTCACATTGCTTCCTACTCTGTGGAGTAGGAAGCAATGTGAAGGACAGGAAAAGTCAGCTTCTCCAGGATAGGACCAGGGGGCTGATGACAAGGGTTTTATGGTGCTATAAAAAATGGCGTTTGGGGTTTATCCTGCACAGCTTTGGTAAGAGACAACTTTGGGCTCCATGTGTCTTGTGTTGTCATGCCAGCCACCAAGTTCCAATACTTCTTTTCCCTCCCATCCTGCACACTGTAACTAAGGTGTTACTTAAATTGGAAGATTTGGATGTTGCCGGTAACCCCGGCAACAAGAATTTTCAATAGCAAACAAGTGGGTAGAGCTTATAGTCTGTCATGCTGTCTATGCCCCCTTTCCTCCCTCAACCCTAGTCCACTACTCCCGGTCTCTTATCCATCGTGGAAACGAGTGTTTGGTCTAAGGAAGGGCTCTGTCTTCTGTCATTTACATGGTAGAATGAATCATGGCCAGGCAATACTGTATACTGCCTTTCTAGGAGTTAAAACAGGTGACCAGTAGGGTACATGAATCTGACTTGTATGGCTTGAATCTTTACACATGTGCACCCACGCAACCACCCCCTAGACTGAGTGAGAACTCTTCCAGCTCCCTCACAGGGGAACATGCATTTAAATCATATTTCTATACAATAAATTTATTTGTCCTCCAGAAAAGATATAAGTGGGAGGTTGGGAGGAGGTCTGTAAGGATAAGACTTACGTCGAGGAGCTGATTTGTCAATTTATTTAACAAACTTGTATGGCGCGTCCACCGTGTTCCCTGCAAGGTCGGCCCTGGGACTGGTACCAAGACCTTTGGGCTCCCCTTTTTCTCTTCTCTTCTCTCCAGCCTCACCACCACTGTCCAGACAAGACTCTTGCTCTGTCTCCTGGTTGAAGCTGCAGCTTCCTAACTGGTCTCACTCCCTCCAGTTTCTCCAGTTATTTTTTAATATTATGAACATAATAGCATACTCTGCAAAATCCCCGTATTACGGCCTGAGTCCTGGCTCCTCTCTGTGGTGCTCCTGGACAGGACCCTCTTCTGCAGCTCTGTTTCACATAACTGGTTCACCAGCCACACCCCCTCGTTGCTTTTTCCAAAATATAATGTGTGCTTACATACATGGCTTTTCACATTCCGTTCCCTGTGCCCGGGATACCTGTTCTGTTATTCCCCTCAAAACTTCCAGTAAACCTGGACCCACCCTGAACTGCTCTCCTCTCATACCCCACATCCAGTCTGCCAAAAGATCCAGTGGATTTCTATATACCTCCTCTGGAATACACCCAGAATCTGCCCACATCTCACTGCCTCCACTATAGCTACTCTCAGACCATTGTCTCTCACCTGGATCACTGCAAGAGCTTCATAAATGACTCCTGCTTCTGTCCCAGTCCTCCACTTCCACCCCCCAGCATCTGCTCTCAACAGAGTAGCCAGAATGACCTTTTTGAAACAAAAGTCAGGCCTTATCATACCTCTGCTCAAAACCCTCCAAAGTAGTGGCAGCTGCTGTGGCCTTGAAACAGGCCATGGTGGGAGTATTTACACCACAGAAATTGGCAAATGCTACACAGTAGGGCTTTTTTTTTTTTTTTTTTTTTTTTTTTTGAGATCTAGTTTACCAGTGCACCACTGCTCCAATGGTGACCCGTTTCTCTCATAGTAAGAGCTGAAGACTTTATAACTGCCTGCAAGGTCCTCTGCAACCTGACCTCATCTTCTACTACCCTCTCCTCCAGCTGCACTGGCCTCTTTGCTGTTCCCCAAACATGCCAGCCACCCTCTCACCTCAGGGATTTTTGCCCTGGCTGGCTGCTCCCTGTGTCTGGAACACTTCCCCGAGATAACCACACCCAGGCTCTGCTTATTCATTCTCTTCCAGTAAGTCCTTGCTCAAATGTCACCTTGTCAATGACGCTTACCTGACCACCTCACCATAAATTCTAACACTGTCCCAACTCTCCTGACCTCCTTACACTGTTCTGTTTCCCCCGGCATTCTAATCCACTCTAGAATGTGCTTATTTATTGTATTTATTATTTATTCTCTGTGTCTCTCCACTAGAATGCTACCTCCACAAGGGCAGAGATTTTGGGCTGTTTTATTCACTGATGCATCCCAGTGCCTAGAACAGTGCCTGACACACAGACACTCAGTAAGCATTTCTTGATTGACTGGTGGCCTGAATCTTCAAACGCCCACTTCCTCTATAAACCTTCTTGTCTTAGTCCATTTTTTTTGTTGTTGTTGCTTGTAACAGAATACCTAAAACTAGGTAATTTATAAAGAAACAAAATGTATTTCTTACAGTCTGGAGGCTGGGATGTCCAAGAGCATGGTGCTGACATCTGGTCAGCTTCTAGTAAGGGCTTTGTTGCTGGTGAGGACTCTCTGCAGAGTCCCGAGGTGGCAGAGGGCACGAGGGGGCTGAGTGTGCTAGCTCAGGTCTCTCTTCCTCTTCTTATAAAGCCACCAGTCTACTCCCATGATAATCCATTAATCCATTAATTCATTTTCTATGAATGAATTAATCCATTAACTACCTCTTAAAGGCTCCACCTTAATCCCACATTGGGGATTAAGTTCAATATGAATTTTGGAGGGGCAAACATTCAAACCACAGCACCTCCCTAAACTTGCACTTTCCTCCTCTCCATCCACAAAAGGTCCAAGGTCCAGATTCTTGTTTCTCTATGTTAGCACATGGTCCTCTTTGTACATGCAGCTGCTAAAGTACTTCCGTGGTATCATAATGGTTTTCTTGCTGTCTGCCTTCCCCACCAGATGGCTTTTTGTAAGCTCTTCAATGGCATCTCCAACACCTATCCCAGTGCCTGGCACATATGACACCCCATTGATATGTGTTCAATGAACACATGAATGTATAAATGAATGGTAGCCAGAATTTAATTTTCACATTGATTCCTTTTCTCATCTGGAGGCTCCCTCTGGCAATGGCTCTGCTAGGGAGGCCTGAGGCAGGGAGGAATTGGGAGTTATCTCAGAGGAAGCAGCAGCATGGAGTGTGAGGAGCAAAAGGGGTCCTCTGCACTGAGGGCTCAGAGCAGGCTGGCTCTTATTTATTCCTATATGGTCCTCCCAGCCATCGCTCCTGCCTTTCATAAGCTCGGATCTCCCTCAATCCCAGCCTAGGGTCAGCTCTACACACAGAAAGAGAAGGGGCTTTGGGAAGGTTTCTTGTTCTCAAATTCTTTCTTTACCCTGGTGCCGTTTTCTTCGGGGTCTTCTCACAAAGCCTCAGATACCTGAGGTCATGATGGATGTTTTGAAATATTTTCAATTTTCTAAAATGTTTTATGGAAATTGTTTCTTTGTTGCTTAGAGTCTAGTCAGGGAGTCGGAAGCATGGGATTATGGCTTGTGGCAGAAGTTTTGAAGGAAAAGCTCAGGATTCAAGAATAAGAGGAGAGTGTTTCAGGCAGAGCCAACAGAATCTTGGTGAGCAGAGGGCAGTCCAGGAACTGAGGCCATGCTGACTGGATTGCAGGGAGCATGGAGGACAGTGGTCAGGATGAGACTGAGGACCCAGGAAGGGGCTGATTGTGCAGGCCTTGTGGCTAGGACAGGGATTCTGCTCCTTCCCCTAAAGGCCATCAGAAGGTTCCCCCTCTGAAGGTTTGCTTGAGCAGGGAGTAGTAGGATCAAATCTGCAGTTGAGAGAGAGTCCTCCGTTTCCCATCCGCTCTCTCCAGCCTCATGTCCTCTGAAGCCCGCGCTCATGGAGCAGGAATGTGGCCTGGAACCCAGCAGGTACTCAATACATGGCTAGAAGGAAACTGAGGGCCCAGGGATGTGCTGGAGGGCGGGCTCCAGGGTCTGCAGAGCACATGTCAGTTTGGAGCACTCTCTTACCACCTTGGAGTCTATCCCACCACAGAGGCTTCTGAAGGTCAGAGCCAGAGAGGCCCCTCATCTGTCCCCAATGAAGCCCCTGTCCACATAGGCCGGATCTGCTCTGCTCTGCCCGCCCAGCCTACGCAGGACAAAGAAGGGGCTGTGTCCTCCGGAGGGGGTGACTTGTCTCCTTTCCCAGCCATTAAATGAGGCAGAAGGGTCCACACCCTAACTCTAAGCCTCAAGGCGATGCAGGATGTCCCAACTCGTTCTCTAGAACGACTTAGTAATTTTCCTGTTACTAATTTACCTTACCTGTTCTGTTCAAACAGGCTGTTTCCTCAAAACGACTCAGGTTTAGTGGGATGAGGTCACCAGAGACGTGCCTAAACAACGACAGACAAACACTGGTCATGGGCGCGTCAAAAGGCTGGTAACCAGTTCCTGCTCAGACTGTGGGGCTGATCTTATCTTTCCCGAAGCAGCGCGGATCAAACTCGGTGAGGGCGCGCCCCCTGGTGGCAAAAAGAACCGTTGTGGGCAGCGACTCCTCTGGAGAGAATGGAACTGAGCGGAGGTGTGGTTTAGGGGCCTTCTCAGCGGTACATATTCGTGGTTAGTTTTCAACAAATATGTGTTGATTGAAATATGATATAGAAGTGGTTAGTGGAATCCACTTGTGATGATGGTCTTGGAATATGTAAATTTTAATAAAAAGTGAAGTCAGCCAAGGTAGAAAAAAAGCAGGGAGATTTGGACTTTGGTCTAATCAGAAAAGTGAACATAACTTTGAGAGCTTCCGTTATACTTTCTGTTTTGACATTGTGGGTTATATTCTCTTCTTGTTTACCTAAAGCAATTAATTTTTCAAACATACACAAAAACTGAACAAAAAGAACTATATCCTACATACCCACCACCCAGATTTTGGAGTACTAAGTTTTTGTCACTCTTGCTTTATATATCCCTTTTAATTATTTTAAATTTGGTTTTATTTTCCCTTAAGCATTGTAACCCAGACATCATGTCACTTTATCCCAAATGCTGCAATATGCATTTCTAAACACTGGGCATTTTCTTACATAGCCACATATGCCATTATTACATCTAAAAATTCATAATTCCTTGGAGTCATCCAAATGCACGTAGAGTATACATTTTGGTTTTCTTGAAGACTGTCTTTTCACAGTTTATGGATCCCAGAAGTCCACATATTTATTTTAATTGTTATGTCTCTTAAGTCAGTCTCTCTCTCTCTTTCTCTCCCTTCCTCTTTCTTCTTTCCTTCTCAATTGACTTATCCTTACATACAGTGACATGTACAGGTATTAAACGTACAGTTGGATGAGTTTTGACAAATGCATACAGCTGGTAATTCACACCTTTATGAAGCCATGGCTAAGTATTGCCTGTTCTAGAATTGCCTGTAAAATGGCAACTTACAGTGTGTACTGTTTCGGTGTATGGCTCTTTGTGCTCAGCATGATATTGTCGAGGTTCATCCACGTCGTTGCCTGTTCCTTTTTATTGCTGAGTTGAATTCCATCGTAGACACAGGCCACAATTTGCTTATGCATACTCCTGTTGCTGGACATATGGATTGTTTCCAATTTGGGTTATTATGAATAAAGCTGCTGTGAATATTTTTGCATAAATCTTTTTGTGGACATATGTTTTCATTTCCCTTGGGTAAACACTCCAGAGCAGAATAATTGGTCATAGCGTATGTGTATATTTAACCTTGCAAGAAAATTTTGTCTCTTCGTATCAAAAGCATTCCTTGCTCTTCCACTTTTTCAGTTCAACATTCTGCACATGTCCACCAGCTTTCTTGTGGTGTCACTGAACCTGCCCTTCCTATTCCTAGGTTTCTTATAAACTGGAAGTTAGATCTAAAATCTGGATGAAATTCAGGTTAAGTCCTCTGGCAAGAATGACTCAGAAGTGGTGCTATGCAGTTCATCCTGCATCTCATCAGAAAACACATAGGTGGCAAGGTCGCCCCACTCTCTATTAAGACACTAAGACTGACCCATAGATCCAGGGGGTGGCAGCCTGATTCTGCCAGTGTAAACTCCCCATCAACCCCTCATTCAATGTTTTCAGGTGATAGTTGCCTTGAATCAATTATTTTGTTAGAAATTGCAGTAAGATGGTTTTAAAAATTCTATCATCCCTCCACATTTAATACTTTACAGAAATACTTTAGAAGAACATTAAGGTATAAATGAACTTGGATTGATTGTGGGATAAATAGAAATAATTGTAATGATAACAATTACTAACATTTAGGAAATATTTCCTATTGACTTAAATTAACTAATAATTAAATTGGAATAACTTTTATGATAACTTTGCAGTTATAGAGAAAATAAAAGTGCTAGTCATTGTACACTCCAAAGGGCCTTAGTCAAGTTAGGTTTAACTTTCCCCCTTTAGGAAACCATGGATTTCTTTCTTTATTCACTTGAGATAGATTATTTACTGAGCACTTACTCTGCTGGGAAAACAAAGATAAATTAGACTCCGAGCCTTGTGAGGCCTCAGAGGGCCTAGCGTGTGAATTTTGTCTCAGTGGTTCCTGGGGCTTGCTTTGCACAAATGTTTATGGTCTTTGTTGTGGGGTATACTAAACATACACTGAAGTTGTCGGCAACATCCCAAGTTCAGATATCACCTGCCGTATATGCAGGTAGCAAATGCATAACCCGCTATGGGATGGGATGAGGAGAAGCCCTTGTTTATAGCATTTGCCTATTTCCAGGTGCAAGTACTTGCATTATGGCCCATTTCAAGCTACTAACATGATGTCACTGAGTTACAAAGATACACTGATGTCACTGCAGAGTTGCAAAGATATGCCTAGCACATCATTATGTAGTATTTCCACACAGATACAATAAATGTAAATAACTTCAAGAGCATAGATAATGATTAAATGTAGTAAGTAGAGTAAAATAAAGAAGTGATGAGTTTTGAGTATTTATTTTCTTTGTTATATAACTTATCTAATTGTAAGTTTATGTAATTTAATTTTAAATGATGGCTGTGTTTAACAAGTGGCTTGCACATTCCTGAAAATATAACAGTTGGATCTCGTGAGCCAGTATGATCCTGCTCCAGCACACCGCTGTTCACGCCCATTGCAATACTGCAGTGTTGCCATTGCAATACACAGCATGCAACTGGGGACTTGAAATAATGTGGCTGGCATGAAACTCTGAGCCAGGAATGGTCAATGGCCTTAGGACAGAGTAGAAGAGAGAAGCTGGGTGTAGTATTATGAGTTATTTCCTTACCTCACCTGGGGGGGGGGGTTACTTAGTTTCCTATTACTGGTGTGACTAATTACCCCAAACTCAGTGATTTAAAACAACACAAACTTATTAACAGTTCTGGAGATCAGAAGTCAGAAAGGTATGGGGCTAAAATGAATGTGTCAGCAGGGCTATGTTCTTTCTGCAGGCTCTAGAGGAGAATCCTTTTCCTTACATTTACCATCTTCTAGAGGCCACCCATATTCCTTGGTTTATAGTCTCCTTCCTCCATCTTCAAAGTTAGCATTGTTGGGCTGAGTCTTTTTCATGCTACCATCTCTTTGGTTCTCTCTTTGGAGAGCTGATTAGCAACCTTAATTCCATGTGTAACCTTAATTCCATGTGTAACCTTAATTCCCCTTTGCTATGTAACCTAACATATTGCTAGACTTCATGGACTAGAACATGGATAACTTTGGGAGGCCATTATTCTTCCTAACATGAGGGTGCTGACAGATATCTGCAGCTGGCTCTGCACAGACTGTGACTTGGGAGGCCTTCTGGAGAAAGTGCTTAGAGCCCTAGAATGTAAGATACAATGAGGAGCCCACGAAAGCTGCTGACTTGCCTCTGGTAATCAGCAGGTAGAAATTAGTGTTATGAAGAAAATAAACAATAGGGGAGAGAGAGGAAAGGAAGGGAGGTATTTTAGTAGATGGCCATGGAAGGTCTCTCTGAAGTAGTGATGTATGGGCTAATCCCTGAATGGTGAGAAGAAAACAGCCATGCCAAGATCTGGGCCAGGCCAGGCCAAGTATATTGAGCAGTAGCACCAAGGAAGAGCTGATTGGGATTGGGGTTTAACCCCTTAAACCATCCTAAATGAGTAAAAACAGTGTGTTCACTATGCAAACTCCACTTTAAGAGCAAATTCCTACCTAGTTTTCTCTTCCAACCAGATCTATCCTCCTAAATCCCTCCTATACAGAAACTGTGGAGTGCCACTGGGGAAAAACAAGAGCACAGTTTCTGCAGATTGGCATGTTTGAGGAACAGTAAGAAAAGCGGTGGAGGAGTGGTAGGTGGTTATCATAATGGACTCCAGAGAATCATGCTTCTCTATGTCTATGCCACTTTGCAATTGGTGTTGCTTTTTTCCATCAAGAGGTATTATCTATTTTCCACCCTCTTGAATCTGGGCTGGCCTTGTGACTTGCTTGATCAATAGAAAATGGCAGACATGATGTGGTACAAGCTCCAGAGCCTAGACCTTAAGAGCTTTGGGGCTTTGCTGTCATCACCCTCTTAGAACTCCATCACACTGTGAGGAAGCTCAGTCTAGCTTTCTTGAGGGGAAGTGGCCACAGGAAGAACTGAGAATCCCAGCCACTGCCAGCACCGACTGCCTGACACATAAGTGAGGCTATTTCAACCTTCCAGCCACAGAGGTAGCATCAGGAGACTGTAGCTATATGAATCTTAGGTGAGAACAGCAGAAAAACTTGTAGAATTGTGAGAAATAATGAAGCATTGCTGTTTTAAGTCACTGCGTTTTGGGGTAGTTTGTGATGCAGCAACAGATAACTGTTACACCAAGTGGGGAGCTGGTAGGGACCAGATCATGTAAAGGGTTATTGGCCATGGTAAGGAATTTGGATTTTATTCTAAGTGCTCTGAGGAATCATGAGGGTTTTAAGAAGAGTGCTATGCTTTCAAAAATCTCTCTGGGTGCTATGTGGAGAAGGGATTGTAGGTGGGCAAGAACGGAAGCAGGGACACCAGTTGGGAGGCTTTTTCAGGCATCCAAACCAGAGATGATGGCCGTGGAGATTGAGAATAGTGGACAGATTTAGGTCCTGCTAATGGATTGGCTTGGGAAGCAAATAGTGAATAACAACCTTCTTCCTTGAAATTCAGGGCTATATAAATACATGTACTATTTATATAGTACAAGTATATAGTATATAGTGGCAAGTCAGATTTTTTTTTTTTCTTTACCACGGTCTGTCCTTCTCTTGGTGGAGAGGTTGGTTCTTGACAAGTGAAAGCAAAGAGACAAAGACTTGGTAGCCCAACCAGCACTGGAGTTATGTTTTGAGATGCAGTCAACATTAACAAAAGTAAAAACTAAACTAATTTAAAAATCAGTTGCCTTGTAAGTGTTTTGCTCTGAAGGATCTGAGAGGTGAAAGATTCCACCAGCTTAAGGAAAGGATTGCTGCCTCCATGGGGGGGCCTCCAGGATGGAACCAAGGGCCTTGGGAGAAGGGAAGGAGTGGGAGGGGAAGGGGCAATGGAGGGAGGAGATGAGGGGAAGAGAGACCACAGGGAGAGGGCAGAACTGTAAGCCCACCCAAGATGACCTCTAAATGGGCAGAAATGTAGTGGGCAGAGCGACAGAACACTCAGTTTGTGGCAGTGTGATGTGACTGCTTTCTTTCTGATGATGAACTGCCCGGCATACCCCTCCAGATGCTGCAGACACAAGTGGGGGCTTGCCTGGAAGTACGTGTGTGCCCAGGCATCATTGAATACAAAGGGCTGAATAAGATGCAGTCCTCACGCTAAGGTTTTTGCAGTTTCATTGAGGGCACGGGACTCAACAGGGTGTAATAAGCAATTAACAGTTTAAGAGAATAAGTGTCAATACGGTCCAGATTTTAAAATGTTAAAGAACATCCGAGAAAGACAACTGGGAGAAAGGGGAGGAGGTAATGTTTGAGAAGGATTTGTGCAGGTGGTGGGGAGCAGGGAAGGCGTTTAGAGCAAGTGAGAGGATGTGCACAAAGACACGGGTGTTGGAGAAGCTGCCCAGAAATCAGAACGACTGAAGTGGAGTGTGGGAAAGTGGGGCGGGGCCCAGGAATTTGGGTATTTTTCTATGAGAATAGGAAGCTGTTTTTAATCCATGAAGCAACTAATCTGTGGCAAGAAGGAGGGAGGACCAGAGTCAGGGAGGTCAGTTAGTAGACCAGTAGCCTCAGGTGAGGCGTCATGACTGATACTATTGGAACAGCTATGGAGAAAGGTGGTAAGAGCCTGTCTTCAAAGGGCGACCGATAGAGTTAGAGAGACCTGTGCCCTTACTCTGCTTCTTCTTGATATTGGCAAGGAATAAGATAGTACAATTTGCAGTAGAGTAAAAAAATAAACAATGAGCAATGGCAAAGCATCTTTAAAAACTGACGATGCCAATAAGCACATGAAAAGATTTCAAAGATTTCAACATTACTCATCATTAGGGAAATACAAATCAGAACCACAATGAGATACCACTTTGCAGCCATTTGGACAGCTATTATTAAAAAAATAAGAAATAACAAGTGTTAGTGAGGATGTGGAGAAATTAGAGCCTTTGTACATTCTTAGTAGGACTGCAGCTCCTGTGGAAAACAGTATGACCGTTCCTCAAAAAAATTAAACATAAAGTTATCCTATGTTCCAGCAATTCCTCTTCTGGGTATATCCCCCAAAGAATTGAAAACTTGAACAGATATTTGTACATCCATGTTCATAGCAGCACTAGTCACAATAGCCAAAGGTAGCAACAACCCGAATGTTCATCAGTGGATGAATGGACAGACATTATGTGGTGCATACATATGATGGAATATTACTCAGCCTTAAAAAGTAATAAAATGTTGACATGCTACCACATGGATGAACCTTGAAGACGTGATGCTAAGTGAAATAAGCCAGATACAAAAGGACCAATGTTACTTGATACCGCTTATATGAGGTCCTAGAGTAGTCAAATTCATAGAGACAAGAAAGTAGAAGAGTGGTGGCCAGGGGCTAGGGTTGGGGGAATGGGAGTTAGTGTGTAAGGGGTATGGAGTTTCAGTTTGGGAAGATGAAAAGTTGTGGATGGTTGACACCTTGCCTCTGTGGTCTTCCTCCCCAAAACTCATAACCCCAGTCCAATCATGAGAAAATGTTACACAAATCCCTGTTGAGGCACACTGTGCAAAATACCTGACCAGTACTCCTCAGAACTGTCCAGGTCATCAAAAACAAAGAAAGTCTGAAAATCTCACAGCCAAGAAGAACAGAAAAAGGACATTAGGTAAAAACGAAGGGAATATGAATGAAGTATACGTTTTAGTTGAAATAATGTTAAAAAAAAAAAAACGAGTCCTTTCTCTTAGAGATATGTTCTGAAATGTGTAAGCATAAAATGATGTTATGTCTGGGATTAATTTCAAATTAATCAAGTGGGGTAGAAGCACATGGTTGGAGTTACAGCCCAGAGTTGAGAATTGTTGAAGCTGGGTGACGGGCACATGGGGTTCATTATACTATTATTTCCACTTTTTGTACATGTTTTTAAAACTGTCTGTAATAAAAAGTAATAAATTTTAAAAATCTAATGGATTATTTTATTTGGGTGCTATAAGTGGACATTTTCTGCCATTAAGACAGGGAGGCAGGGCTGGCTCGCTCAGTTGGTTAGAGGGCGGTGTTATAATGCCAGGGTCAAGGGTTCAGATCCCATACTGGCCAGCTGCCTGAAACAAAAAAAGACAGGGAGGCAGAAAAAGCCAGTTTAGGGAGAAAAGAAAAAGTAACAATGAAGCAAGGATATAGAGGGAAGCAGGGTTGAGAGATAAGGCATGAGCTGTGACATGCTTCCCACTGGCTCCTGAGACCCTGCCCTTGGATTATGTGACAACCCCTGTATACTTAGCCCTGCCCCTTTCCCCTCTAAACAACTCCAAAGATATCTATTTCATGAAGTATCAAACAAGTACTGGGAAGTATGAGGGTCCTTCAAAAAGTTCATGAAAAGATTTGTATTCTCTTTCAATTCTATTTTTCAAAGAACTTTTTGAAGGACCTGTGTATAATGCATGCTTTAGCACCCTCACCCCTAAGTGAGGACTCATTTACTTCTGACCTTTTAAGTTAAATAGTAAACGGTTTTCCACATGTGATACTAAACCTGACTTAGAGAAAGCAAAATCTGCAGTAGAGTTGGAGGTCCAGGTTCTTGTTTTGGCTCTGCCAGCATTTGCCACGTGACTTCACACAAGCTTCGTCCGGGCTCTGTGCTAGTTCCCTGTCTTCTATCTTGCTGTGACTGAGATAGGCAAAGCTTTAGGGCACAGCCAAAGGAAGGTGTTGCAAAACTTCAAAGTACAGAATTCCTATTTTTAGTAGGACTCCTCAAAGTTGCAAATCATCAGATTCTGTTCAGATTTTTGCCTCACTGAGCACTCCTTACTAAACCTCAACTTTGGAGCTAGCTGCTCAAGAAAGAATCATATAAAGGAAAGTTCTTTTCTTCCTGGCCCCCATCCCTCCCCCGCCTTTCATTTCATTGTAAAATGAGATGCATTCTGTCACTGGATTAAAAATAAAAGTAACAACAAAGACAGTCTGTTATAATAAAAGGCCCACCAGTTGCCTTCCTTAATTCTTCCCCTATATCCGCCCACATAAACACTCTTTGTTTTTATTTTTATTTATTTATTTACTTATTTTTGTCTTTTTCGTGACCGGTACTCAGCCAGTGAGTGCACCGGCCAGTCCTATATAGGATCTGAACCTGCGGTGGGAGCGTCGCTGCCCTCCCAGGGCCGCACTCTCCCGAGTGTGCCACGGGCTCGGCCCAACACTCTTTGTTGTCTATTAACACAGTAATCAAGTATGTTGACCAACCATGGGAATCATAAAACCAGGCCAGAAAAATCTTTGCTTAGTTATCTTAGACAGTGTGGGGAGTTGCTGGTGGGGTAGCTGGTCTTCCAATGTCACTATAGTAGCTGCTGCATACAGCAAGTTACTATGAAGTAGATTGTATGATTTAAAGGGCATGGAGAGAGCTTTGAAGCTTGAAAGCAGCTCTCGATCTTCAGATGTGTGTAAACGTGGGAAACATCCCACAGCCAAGACAGCAAACATGTGACTCTGCTATACCATGAAATTACGTTCACTCAGAGACTGATGGCATAATTGGTCATTGTCTGTAGGGCAAAGGGAAGCTCCGCACTGTTCTTGATCTATATAGTTGATTCTTACTACTTACAGTAGTTATGCTCTATAAATTGCCACAAACGCTGAATGAGCAAATAACATTACTCCTAGGGAAAATACAGGATTAAGTTTCTCCTGGCCTCTGGTCCCAACATTTCCATCAATTATCAGTACAAGACCTCATTTTATGTGTGTTTCTGTTTAAAGACCCCTTATTTAATATATGTTGTTAATTTGTTAACATTGAACTGGTGGTCAACAGCACTCATGCCTGAACAGAGCTTATCATACATCTGTATCTTCTCCATAAAGCAATCACAGTCTTCTTGCACTTAGTGTCTTGATGCTGTTTTCTGGCCCTCCCTGGCCTCTGTGGTGGTTGTCTCTTGTTTACCCTGGTGGCATCTGCCATAGAAGTCTTCTTTTGGGGAAAGAGTAATCTAGTCTCTCTTGGCTTGGTCAGAGCCTTGGAGTTCTCCCAGCTGCCCTACTTATCCTATGTAACTACGACCTCATGCCAGAGCTGACTGTCCCGGGGAGGGCACCTGACCCAAGTGGGGCCAGATATCTTCCTTGGGATTTTTCAAACTGGAACTAAGCAACCTACTTCCTCTCTGGATGCAGTGGAGGCAGAGCTGTGAGATGGTAGGCTCAGGACCTGTGGGCCACTATGCTTATATCTCAGAGAAGTAGAAGTAGACCTACAGGAAGAGGCAGACAGAGAGTGTGGGAGTTGCAGAAGCCTTCACATCCCTGGTCTGAGTTGTGCCAGAGGTCCTGCAGCTCCTCTTTTCTTCCTGTTATTCTGTGAACTATATACATGTCCTTCCAGTAAATTTCCCCTTTGGGTCCAAGCTAATTTGAGTTCAGTTTCTGATACTTGCAACTGAAGAAAAAAAAAAAAAAAACCAAAACCCAAACAGTATGCTCCTAAATACTTTAATGAGCATCACAGGACTTGCCTATTTACAATAATTCCAAATGATCTTCATTTACACCATTTCCCATAAGTATACTATGTTTATAGGTTGAGAACTATTGCTGGCAAATATTATAAAACAACTGAGATTTTTAATAATTTTGTTATTGTGAAATGTAACAGCCATACAAAGAAGTGCACAAAACAAAAATGTACCTTACAAGGAATTATCACAAAGTTAACACCTGTGTAAGTATCACACAGGTAAGAAATAGAACATTGCCAAAATGCCCAAGTCCATCTCATACCATATCTCTCCCAATAGTTACCATTCCCTCCTCTCCAAAAAGTAATCATGCTCCTGACTGTTCTGATCATCACTCTCTTACTTTTCTTTCTAGTTTTATTACCCAAAAGCATGCATCCCTCAACCTTTAGTTGAGTTCTGCCATTTTTTGAACATTACATAAATGAAATTATATGATGTATTAGTCTGTTTCTGTTGCTTATTTAGCAGAATACCTGAAACTGAGTAATTTATAAAGAAATAACATTTATTTCTTACAACTTTGGAGGCTGGTCCAAGCTTCAGGGAATACATCTGGTGAGGGCCTTCTTTTACAGTGACACAGAGTATCCCATGGCGAGAATGGGCTGAGCAAGAGACAGCTAATATTCTCACTTGCTCTCCTTTTAAAGCCATCCCCCTTACTCCATGAATGGATCAATCCATTCACAAGGGTACAGTCTTCACAATCTAATCACCTCTTAAAGGCCCCATCTTTCAAATACCATAATTGCATCTCCCAACCTCTTAATACTTACAGTGGAGGTCATTTCCAATACATGAACTTTTGGGGGACACATTTAACTCATAGCATACAATACATTTATCCAGTTCTGGCTTCTTTTGCTGTGGATTATTTTTTTGAGATTTATCCAAAAACTACTGTAGCTGTAGTTCACTCTTTTTCTTTGTTGTTTAGTATCCCATAATGTGAATATACAATCATTACCTATCCATTCTGTGGATAGACATTTTGAAGGTTTTTCTTGCTTTTGTTTTTGCTATTATGGATCATACTGCTATGAATATTCCTGGTGAATACATGCACACATTTTTACGGGCTATATAAACAGGAGTAGAATTGCTAGATCACGAGTATGTGTCTTTTCAAGCGAGTAGATAACACCAAATTTTTTCCTGAATGACTTCCAGTTTACGTTCCTACCATTTTATGCAAGTTTCTCTTGATCCATATCCTCACTGACACTTGTCAGTCTTTTAATTTAGCCATTTGTGTGGGTGTGCAGTGGTATCTCACTGTGGTTTTGATTTCACTTCCTCCTGATTACTAATGGAACTGAACACTCTTTTGCATGTTTACTGCCCGTTTGTATACCTTCCTTTGTGAAATGGCTGTTGAAATCTCTTGGCCATTTTTCTGTTTGGTTGCCTGTCTTTCCTCATTGATTTGTAAGAGCTCTTCATATACTTAGATAAGAGACCTTTGTTGAATATATATGTTGCAAATACCTTCTCCTTCCCTGTGGCTTGCCTTTTCAGTCACTTAAAAGTGTGTTTTGAAGAAGAGTCTTAATTTTAATATATTCAGATTTATTAATTGGGATTTTAAAACAATGCATCTGACAGAACCAGATTAAGCAGTGGAAAATAAATTTCTAAATTCAGTAAAATGAACTCACACAGTTTCTCTGGCTAAAGATGCACATTTTTTCTTTGGAATGTTATCACCGGGATGGCAATTTTATTTTATATAATCAAAAATTCCATTATTTTACAAACCTTAGAAATACACTTGAGATATTTAATTCTGCCACTTGGTGGTGCCATGGAAAACTAATAATAATAAATTTTAAAACTATTGTTCTGAGAATTTGCTGGACAGTAGGACTTGGCTATAAGCAAATTGAAAAATATAAACAACATTTAAAAAAGTTTGTAATCCTCTTACACATTACAATGGCTGAAAACGCATATAGGCTCCATTTTTCACTATACAATTTCTGGCTTATTCATAGCCAAACAAGAAACCAGGACAACACTAATAGTTTTTTTCATTATGGAAAATTTCAAGCATTCTGACATCCCTGTACCTATTACCTAGCTAATAAATGTTAACATCCTGTCACACTTTTAAAAAATTTAAAAAATAAGAATAAAATTTATGCTCCTTTGTTCTCTCCAGTTGCATTCCCTCTTACCCTTTTCTCACTAGCGGCAAACACTATCCAGAATTAGATATGTATCCTTCCAGTTCTTGTCTCTTTATTTTTAGTACATGTTCATATGTCCATGAACAATTCAAATGTTACTTCGTATTTTTAACATATATCTTTTCATACTACATTATACTGCAATTTACTTTTTACATTTAACATGGTGTTTTGCCATGATGTTAATATGTACAGACATTTACAGATCTAGGTCATTAGTTTTAACTGCCATATTGTAATTTATGGCAAACATATACCTTGTATTTATTATCCATTCCTCTATCAGTGAACATTTCAATGAACGCAAGTGCCTAGAACAATATCTTAAAAAATTTAAGTGAATGAATGGAGGCAGGCTTTTAATTCAAGCAAAAGTGGCATAAAATATTTCAGGCAGACTATTTCTTCCTTCAATTCTCCAGGTTCTTGCCGTTAAAAGTATATTTTATCTGCACGCGTGGCAGAAATCATTCCCTGAAATTTTCTGACGGCCTTTTATTCAACCTTCTGACAAAGGCTCTGATGTGGCGTGCACAAAGGGGAAGGGGTGGGCAGATGGAACGGGTAGAGAATAGACACAAAGAGATCTCAGTGTCAAAATACAAGACAATGGAGGTTTGACTGGCCTGGAGCCGGAGAGAGTCACAGCAGCAAGCATTATAAATTTGGGGGAAGTCTGAGAGTTTACAGTGCAAGGCATGTCCTGTGCTACCACATCCGGATAACTAGAGAGCTGAATACAGAAGTCTTTCTTTCCATGCTCGTTTCGAAAGATGTAACCATCAAACACCAGGCGGTTGCCATGGGAACCACGGAGGGAGGGGGTGGTCGGCCAGAATTCTTGATGCGCTTAGAATGTGTCTTTTTCCGGTCCTCTGCTCTTCGCAAGCACCGCTCCTGCCCTTGGTCCCCCGCCCATTCTGTAGTTGCTCATCATTCTCTTGTCCCCTCGATTCTCCCTTTCTCCACTCCAGGTCGCCATCTTGGACCAAGCATCAAGATGGCGCCCCCGGTCTGGCGAGGCTGCGCGCGCATGTACTCGGGCCCGAGAGGGTGGGGCGGTGTCTTCAAGACGTCGCCCCGCCCCCGGTCCCGCTCCGCCCCCGGTCTCGCTCCGCCTTCCTCCCTCCCCGCGAACCCGGAAGTGGAGGAGGAGGCGCGGCGGCAGTGGCTGAGTAGGCAGACGCTGGCTGATCCGTTCCCCGGAGCGTGTCTGGGGTTGGGGGCGGGGGGCGGGGCTGAGCGGCCTGGGCAGCCTGGCCTGGACGGGGCGGGGGAGGCCATGGCCTCGGCAGAGTTGCAAGGGAAGTACCAGAAGCTGGCTCAGGAGTACTCGAAGGTACCCATCGTGGGCGGGGAGAAGGGGGCCCCCGGCCCTACGGCCTCGGGTTGCCTTGGCAGCGACTTGTCAGAACGGAGGGTGATGGCGGAGGGGGCCAGCGAGCGCACCCCTTCTCGCCCCTCCGCCTCCTCTGGCCACCATTACCGTGCCTCCACCTGCAGCTCCCAGGAGATGGGGCCGGGCGGTGTCCGGGGCCCTGTGCGTTTCTGCGGGGAGGAGCTGGAGTTTGATTCTTCCTTCTCGCTGAAGTAGTGAGCTGGGGACTGGGATGTCAGAAATCCTGGCTTCTGCCTCTGCTGCTGGCTGGGAGGGAAAGGGAGAGGTGTGGACCACTTCTCACCTCGTTGCTTCCTCAGTTTTCCCAGTCCAGTGATGGGGAAGATCAACCTTTCTCCCTTCCCGCAGGGATGACTTGAAGATAAAGAGACTTACCTGCTCCCGAATCAATTCGAGAGGGTAAATAGAGTCATTCATGTAAATTGCTTCACTAGGGATTTGTGGTCACGAATGTATTCAGTGCTTTGGCAAGACGTTACCTGGAATGACTTTGAAAGCATGAGTGCTAGGGCTGTATCCTATTTTTCTCTCTCTTGTCCCTCGGTCGCCTGGAATGAGGCAGAGCATCCACCCAGCTCAGTACATGTTAAATTAAGCAAAATAGGGACCTACCCCTTTGTCATCTTTATGGCATCAGTCTTTTAAATGATGGAACCTTTTCCTTGGAAAAGGGCGGTGCGGTTTCCGGGTAGGGTGTTTCTGCCTTAAGAATATTCTAATGAACGGCGCGGTTCCTAGGTAGGGTGTTTCTGCCTTAAGAATATTCTAATGAAATTATTAAAGCAACATCTTACATCTTCGGGAATTGATTCAACAGTCATTAAGCTTAGTTTTCAATGATCGTGGCATTCATAGCGGCAATGGCAAGACTTAGTCCCCTTTTTACAATTTTTAGAAATTGACATTTTTTCTTATGATTTTATTCAAGAAATATTCAGCAAGATGAACTGAAATATTCTTTGAAAAATAAAACCTGTGCCTAAACGTACACACTTAAGTCTTTTCACCGTAAAACAGGAGTCTTTTGAGATACCACACTTATTCCAATAGCGATACCACTGGCAAAACTTTAAGAGCCTGTGGCACTGTGTCAGTGATGGCAAGTTTTCATCCTTTGAAGGAGTTCCTTGTCTGAAGGGGCCAGTCATTGTTTGGAACAAATCCACACGGTGAAGGGGAGTGGGTGGAGGATGGCGATGCTCAAATTTGGCTCTCTATTTTTGGTTCAAAACGTTTCATGAGTATGAAGTAAGGTGACTGATTTTTTTTTCCAGAGAGTAAACAAGCTCAGAAGGCAATTCCAAATGGCAAAAGAGGAGTTCCAAAACATTTTGAGCATTGCTGAAATAATTGTATACCCTTTAAAAGGTTTTATTCTTTTGGCTATGTCTTATGTGCCCCCTGTGAGCAGCCTACCAGGTTCTGTCGAGTGAGGCAGGATTCCAGCATGAAGATTCCACCTTTGATAGAATGTTCTAGCACAGTACATGGTTATGGTACTGTATGACAAGGGTTAGTTCAGTGGGAGCACAAAAGAGATGCCAGGTTAAGATAGACGTTACTTAGGTTGGGGAGTAGGGAAGAGGGAAGGAGGAGGTGGTAGCTAGCATTCCAGGCAAAGGGAACAGCCTATATTTGCTGACATAAAAGCTCATTAAGATATATGGCAGAGGCTGGCCCGTTAGCTCAGTTGGTTAGAGCATGGTGCCGATAACACAAAGATCGAGGGCTCAATCCCTGTACCAGCTAGCTGCCAAAAAAAAAAAAAAAGATATATAGTAGAGAGTGGTGAAATGAGGTTGGAGAGGTAATTTGGACTCAATCATGGAGGGTCGTGGATGTCAAAGCAGAAGTGTGAACTTTATCTTTTGACTAATGGAGAACTGTCAAAGGTTTTTTAGTAAGGGAGTGGCATTACTTTTAGGAAGGAAACTGGTAACGATATGGAGGATGGCTTGAAATAGGGAAGGACTGATGAAAAGAAGGCCAAACAGTAGGCTGTTGAATAGTTTTGGGGAGAGTAATGTAGGATTAAATAAAGTTATTGACTGTTGGGGATGGGGCAGGGGCTAGATTCAGTATAGTTAAAAAAACGACTTTTAAAAATCATACCTCTTTTTTGAGTGTCTGCTTTGTGCATAGCACTAAACTTATGAAAGATATAGAGAATGTATAAGGCACTCATCTTTGTGTCTCATTCATTCTTTGGGACTTGGTGAATGAGGGAAGACTCAGAGCTGACCCTGAAGTTCTGAGGTGAGAAAACATGACTACTGATGACAGAATGAAGGCTGGCAGGAAGAAGAGCCTGTTTGGAGCAAAGGGGTGGATTAAAGGTTTGATGCAGTCATAGAATTTTAGGATTGGAAAGTACATTAAAGTTATGTTATTCATATATTAGCTTGAGGTAATGTTGGGAGTAATCGCTGAAAATGTCTGATGGAGATGGACTGGCTAAAAGTCAGGACAAAGACTAGTGCTTTGGGAATAATTCCATAAAGATGAACTTTGAAAGTTCGTCAGGGTAGAAACTGGGGAGCACTTGTGATTAGGATGTGCCAGAAGGTGCTAAGGAGACCGTAGGATGTAGGAGGTCTGCCAGACTTGGGCTTATCTCCCCTGTTGGGCCAGACTGTTTTTTGCTCTTTTAATTGCAATGTGATAGAAATTTAAAAACACCTGAGAGCAGAGACTGGCCTGAAGATTTCATGTGCTTTTCATTCCTGGAAATTCTAGTGCCATGGAATTTCTAGAAAAGGTCTGTGCGCTCTCCAGCTCTGTGCCTTTGGGAGGGGTATTCTACCTTTTTATTATCTTCCCTTGTGCAAAAATTGTGGGCTGATATTGAAATCCAGTCAACATTGGTCTTCTGCCTTATAGGAAACAAAGGAAAAAGATTTCCTCTTAGTCTGTAGAAGGAAGCCTACTTTTAAAGAGAGCAGCAGGCATGATCCCTAAACCAAGGACATTTGTAGAATCTTCTCATTCTTCTTTGGTGTGGATCTCAGTCTCTGCCACAGGAAAGGGCCCATTCCTTGCTTAAGAACTGGTCTCGTAATCTTTCTTCCTGAGAAGGAAAAAAACAAAACCAAAAAGGACTGAAGAGCTCCCATAAAAGACACTGAGAGTCTAGACGAAAGACCAACTGTGGAGGCCAAAGCAGATGAGAATTGCTGAGGCCAACATTAAGACCCCAGTGGTTTGGACAATTAGGAGGTCATAAATTAGAGGCTCTTTAAATTTCAAGTTCAATAGAGTTTGGGGGAGAGGGAAAGTATGTAGAAGCTGATTTTCAGAGGTTTATGAAGTTAATAGGCAATAGACGCAAGCTCCCTCTTTGAGATGTGAAGGAAAGCTAATGAAGGCCTCAGTTCTACGTTACAGATCAAGAATGAAAGACTTTCTTACTTGGTGTTTCTTCCATGGCCCGCTCTGCTTCTGATGTTCTGGTACATCTCCTTATGGAGAAGAGAGGCTAAAAGTACTCAGTTATTGCTTATTTGGTTGCAGCCTGCTCTCTTTCTAGGAGCAATCTTTCCTGGCACCATGGTATTTGTGTAAGCAAGTTTCAAGTTCTTACCGTCTTCCCAATGTTTGTATTACCCTGGGTCAGTGATTTTCAAAGTGTGGGCCCTGGACCAGCATCATCAACATCATCTGAGAATGGGTTAGAGATGCAGACTCACAGGTCCACAATGGACCTGTTGAATCTGAAACTGGTGGTGGGATCCAGCAATCTGTGTTGTAACAAACCTCTTCAGTGATTTGGATGCAAACTAAAATTTGGGAATAATTGCTCAAGGAATGCTATCAGTATAGGGGCTTTTGCTCAGATAATCTTTTTAAAGCACTTTTTGAGGTAGTAAAAACCAGTGGGAAAGCCAAACGTCCATTATTTCTCTAAGTTTACTTTGCAATTGATACTTCTTTTGGTTATGAAGGAGATTGCTTTTGGGGACTTTTTAGACCTATAACCTTAGTACAGAGGTACACAGACTAGGAAAGGGTCAGTTTTGATACAGAGTCTTTGCTCTCCAGATAGTGGGGCTTGGTGGAACCTGATTAATTGGCCGTTCCTGTAAGAGAAATAGACTCACGGGCTGGATTGGATTAAAATCGAGTACCAGCTTTTTTTTTTACCTTGATGTGTTGGGTTCACTACTAAAGGTGGATTGGAAAGCATTTTTGTGTTCGGTGCTGTCTAGTGGAACTTTCCATGAGAATGAAAATGTTCTATATCTGTGCTGTCCAGCAGGGTAACCACTAGGCATGTCTGGCTGCTGAGCACTGGAAATATAGTTAGTATGACTGAGGAACTGAATTTTAGATCTTATTTAATTTTAAATAATCTAAATTTAAATAGCCACATGTGGCTATTGATTACTCTGTCGGACAATGCCAGCTTAAACCCTGAATCAGTGTATCACAAATATAAATGTTTTTGTGACTCACTTGAAGACCTTGTTAAGCTGCAGATTCTGGTTTAGTAGGTCTGGGGTGAGGCCCGAGATTCTGCTCCCAGGTGATACTGTTGCAGCTGTCCACACTTTGAATAGCAAGGCTCTAGAAAGGTACTGAGTGTCCTTCTTTTCCTCTTTAGTTCAACTGACTTACCCATTCAGTCACTGATGGGGCAGCTAAACTGCAAGGGTTGGGAGTGGGGGTTTTGTCCTAGAGAGTTTCCCTGCATGGGAGCAGGAACAGGAGAAAGGGTTCCATTTCAGGGCAGGTCTGAGAGGAGGTTTTTCCTGTCTCAGTGACAGAATAATTCCAGCCACTAGTACAAAGCATGTAGCCTGCACATACGTCATTCCCTTCCTGGGATAGGAACAAGTAAGTAGGCAGAGAGAAAGACTATGTGGTATCTCTGGCATTTTAGAATACTTAAATGTTGGAATGGAAAGAGTTTTAGGGATTATACAGGCCAGATTGTGAAGCTGGGGTCTGTAGATGACTTCAGTATTCTGAAGCTTTGATCAGGGTTTTGGTGAGGCTTATGGTTGTCTGTTGCACACGTTATTTTGTAATGAAGAAAAGCAGTATATTTAAAGGTTTGATTTATAGGGTTGTAAAACATGTATAAACATCAAAATGTCCATTGCATGAAAACAGTCGTGTAAGAATGGTTCTAATGCAGAAAGAAGATTGTTGAGGATTAGATGAGGAAGTGCATATGGGTGAATCCTCGCTCTTTCTCTATAAACTCTTCCAACAGTTTATGATTGAAGGAAGTAAATCCCTAATCTTGGCCAGTTATCCTATCACAGATGTCAGAGTGGCTTGAGAGAGATCATAGCTGGCTTACCACCACTCTCTCTGTCTGTTGAGGAGCAGGTTCGTGATAGGCCTGAATGAGGCTGGGCTATTCCAGAACCAGAGTTATATGGAGCAGGACTGGCACTGGTCATTAGAGGGTTAGGCTCAGGGCTTTTGAGGATTCTTGGTGTCCAGTAGGTTCAAATCATTTGGAGAAGGGTCTTAGAAAGGAACTGTGAAAATAATGACATCTTATAGTTATATAATGCATTACATTTAAATACCTTTTATATATAGTATTTAATTTGATTAAGAATTTATTGAGTGCCTTCTCTATCCATAGCATTGATCTTTCATTGTAGGCAGGAAATACAAGTATACTGTGGTCTTTACCACGAGAACAATTTAAGTTGGTAGATGGGCAATGAGTACAGAAATTGTATATAACTTAGTAAATATAAAATGTACTACTTTAAAAAGTAAAATTTAAACTGCAATGTTTAATAAGAGATGTTTTGTTGCTAGTAAGTGCCATAGGAACTGAGGGGCAAGCTCACGGTGGGCCACAGGGAGTTATTAGGAAAAAGTTAAGAAGGAGGACCAGAGGTAAGAAGTGGCCTCCTAGAATAGATGGGATTTGGTTGGCCAAACAGAAGAAGGGATGTGCTTTTAAAGTAAAGGTAAAGCAAGGTCAGCCTTAGCTCAGTAATTGCTTCCACATGACAGACTTTCTATATGTCTAATAGCTACACTGGGGTTTGAGACCTGCTGTTGCTTTCTGACCCTTTAAAAAAAACAATTGGGGTCCGACCCCCGTGGCTCACTTGGGAGAGTGCGGCGCTGGGAGCGCAGCAGTGCTCCCACCGCCAGTTCGGATCCTATATAAGGATGGCCGGTGCGCTCACTGGCTGAGCTCGGTGCGGCCGGTCACAAAAAGACAAAGAAAAAAAAAAAAACCCCAAAAACAATTGGGGGCCGACCCCCTGGCTCACTCGGGAGAGTGCGGCGCTGGGAGCGCAGTGGCGTTCCCGCTGCGGGTTCGGGTTCGGATCCTATACAGGGATGGCCTGTGCGCTCACTGGCTGAGCGCGCTGCAGACGACACCAAGCCAAGGGTTACGATCCCCTTACCGGTCGCATAGAAAACAAACAAACAAACAAACAAAAAACAATTGGCCAGTCCAGGGTTCGATTTCTGTACTGACCAGCTGCCCAAAATAAATAAATACATAAATACATAAGTAAGTAAATAAATAAATAAAAATAAAGGTAAAGCTAATCAGAAAATTACCAAACAACGAAAAATGAGGTTTAAAAGGACTAAGAGTTGGGATTCAGAGATGCTGTTCCTCCACTGAATGGAACAGAATAATAGCTTGTTGCACAGCTGCTGGAAGTAGGCTGTTATCCTCCTCAGGAGAGTTTTTCTGTCCTAATGGAGACTTCAGGGCACGTGTTTCTCAGTTGGGTCTGTATGCATTTGTGTCTCCACACTGTTTTCCTAGGGGCATTAGTGACTAGCTGGTGATCTTTTACCTGTGTCTAAAAGAGAAACACTGTGCATTTGCCTCCCCTCTGTGGTGAATGCTGGTGAGGAGAAAGATAGGTTCTAAAAGACCAGACTGATCACAGCAGTACCAGCATTTGACAAGCCGCTCGTTCAGTAATGCAGTAAGAATGGCAGTAGTGATGATGAAATACAGGCAAACGTCATATACACAAAGTGTACTTAAAATGGCAATAGAGTATGCCAAGCATCATCATCATTCTTTTCTACCTACTAAATAACAGAAAGGTATTTTAGATAAACATTTTTTTTTTTTTTTGGACCGGTAAGGGGATCTCAACCCTTGCCTTGGTGCTGCCCTCACCGCGCTCAGCCAGTGAGCACACCAGCCATCCCTATATAGGATCCGAACCTGCGGCCTCGGTGCTCCCAGCACCGCACTTTCCCGAGTGAGCGACGGGGCCGGCCCTAGATAAACATTTTTTAAAGAGCTGCATTTTCTGTTAAGCAGTTAATCAAAACCATGTTTAAGTTGTTATCAGTTTAGCAAACAATATTTTCCAGAGGAAAATTCAAATTAATTTTTTTTTTTTTTTTGCTATATCAGTTAAATTCCAAACAGCAGTAATTTGAAAGTTTTGCTTTGCCTTTTAAAAAAGCGGGCTGTTCAGTTTGTTTTAACTAGCTTTCAGTGTGCCTTAGAAATGAAAGGTGAGGTTCTTTTTTAAAAAAGAAATTGCTGTGGTTCTGGTCCTACAGGAAATTATCAGTTCAGTGGACTTTGAGCTTCATCCTTAGTCCTTGAAGTAGTCATTAGGAGCTTCTAAGTACCAGACAAAGACGACATGTAAGAGATAGTCCATCAATGTTAAGACAGGGTATAAAGTGAAACCTAAAGACTGAAGTAGTATTGCTATCTTTCGGTTATACTGTTGAAAGTATTTATTGAATTCTGCTATCTAAATAGCACATCATTCAAGAATATGTTGATATTGCTTAAAAAGTAGGACACTACATAATGAAAGTCAGCTTTAAAGTGGTATTTCTGTATTTTGAACGTCTAGAGCAGAGGTTGACAAACTTTTTCTGTAAAGAACCAAATAGGTTTGGGGCCATATAGTTTCTGTTGCAACTACTCGTCTCTTTTGTTGTAGCTCAAAAGCAACCATAGACAATACATAAATGAATGAGTGTGGCTGTATGAGTGTGTGTAAAACTTTAAAATAGGTAGCAAGCTAACTTGGCCCTCAGACCTTAGTTTGCCAATCCCTGTTCTAGAGAATTTAGTGTCTGTACTCCTTTTTTTTTTAAGGCAGGAAATACTAGTATTGCTAGTTATCCTTTAATATTTTATCTTCCCTTTTAAGTCATAATTTCTTTGAAAACAGGGACTACATCTTTTACTTCTTTCTCTCCCCCATGTTATTTAGTACAATGCCTTAAAAACAAACTATACCAGGCAGACTATAATAAATATACTCGTTGTCCCTCTGAGTCAGTTCTAATAATAAGAGCTCTGTTTCCACTTGTGGAGCACTTTATAGTTTAGAAAGTGCTTTGACATAGGTTTCTTATCTGGTTCTTACAATAGCCTCACAAGAAGGAAGACAGGGTAGATGTATTCACCCATTTTATAGACCATATCGCTAAAGCTCAGAAAGGTTAAGTGAATTTTCCAAGTTAATATTGTCTAGTAAATGGCAGAGCAAAGATTTGGATCTGCTATCTGTCGTGGTAGTGAACTGTGACCTTTAACTTTCTAAAAAACAGAAGCAGCTCACCTTTTTAGACTGTCTTGCTCAAATTGTTGAATATCCTGTAGTATTTCTGCTTTCCATCTTAGAATCTTATCTGAATTTTCTGTTGAGTTTTAAATACCACTCAGTTTGTTCCTACTCTTTGGCACAGAAAAGGGTAATTTCTGTTCTCTGTTCTCAGGAGACAGTTCTGAGCTATGCAGAATTAGAAATAGATTTTTTTTTTAAGCTCATAGATAAAATTATCCCATTCTTTCAGTTTCTCAGAGAAGAACCTGGTCTTTCATGGTCTCTGTACAGAGCTCTCAAAATATTAGTCCATAAACCTTTTGCTTCAGCAACTGTAGATTTATATACTTACGTGCTCTATGTTGTTAGCTGGGAATACCTTCCTCTTAGTACAGAAGTAGATTTTATCTTTTAGAGCCCTGCCAATGGTAGTTATATAGATGTATACATAAGTAAAAGTTCATCAAGCTGTATAATTTATGATTTGTATACTTTACAGTTATACCTCAGTTTTTAATAATTAACTATGAAAAAAAAAGCCCAAGTTTTACCTCTTCTTCAAAGGCTTCCCCCACTGTATTCATTCATTTCTGTGGCTTATAACAAAATACACAGATCTGGGTAATTTTTAAGAAAACAAAATTTATTGCTTACAGTTTCAGAGGATGGGAAGTCCAAAGTCCAGGGAACACATCTGGTGAGAGTCTTCTTGGTGGTGGCTTTACAGCAATGCAGGAGTCTCACAAGGCAGAAAATGGCAGAGTAGAGAGAAAGACTGTCATGTGCTCTCCTTTTAAAACACTCAGAACCACGCCCCTGATCACCATTATTAATCAGTCCAATTACCTCTTTGAGGCCCCACCTTTCAATTGTCACAATAGGATTTCCTACTCTCTCAACACTGTTACAGTGGACACCAAGTTTCCAATACCTGGAACTTTGGGGGATACAATTTAAGCTTCAGTGGGTTTGGGGGAGACATTCAATCCACAGCACCCACCTCTCCAGCCCATTGCTTTTCTCACTTCAATGTAGCTTTGTAAAATAGTAACCAATATTGTCTAATGGCATTATGACTTTATAGTCAAAACTACTAGGGTGTAAATCTCAGCGTTGACACCTAACTTCTCTGTGCCTCAGTTTCCTTATCTGTGAAATGGAGATAGTTAGAATACTTCATAAGATTGTAAGGATTAGATGAGGTAATAATAAGTGGAAAGCACTTAGGACAGTTCCTGGTATCTAATGAGCATTCAAATGTAAGCAAATACTATTAATTTTTATATTGAGCCTGCTTCTTAGTTGCTTTTGTACACTGCCTCAGCTGATGTCTGATAACACTTCTACCATTCTTGAGGCCATTGTCAGTGATGACGTTTGCCTGTCCAATATTAGGCACAATGTCCTGCTGGGTATGTTGATACCTCATATTTTGATTTTCTGTACAATTCTTATTTCATAATTATTCCAATTGTATGTATTTTACAAATGAATGGTATGCCAGAATTTCAAGGAAAATGGCATATTCAGTACTCTATTATTTATTGTATTAGTTTTTATTTAGGGATATGACTTGGTTTCATAGAAAGAATTATGGACAAGAAGTTGGGAGATGTGGATTTTAGTCCCAGTTTTGCCACTGATTAGTTTTATGCCACTGGGCAACTCAGCTCATGTGTTCTTATTTGTAAATGGCGAATTACGATATCCACTACCTTCTTCAGGGCTATTGTTTTTTTGTTCTCATATATTTTTATTTTTTATTATTTTTTCTGTTTATTTAAAAAAATATTTTTATATTTTATTTAATTTTTTTTGAAACATGATTGTACGTATCTGTGGGATACAGCGTTGAATATCGATACCTGTGTACATCATGTTATGCTCAAATCAGGACAATTAGTATATTCAGCATTACACATGTAATCATTTTTTGTGCCTCTACCAATTTCTCGCTAACTCCCCCCACCCCCAGCTTTCCCACCTGTGGTAGCCTCAGTTCTGTTCTCTCCTTTTGAGAGTTCAATGAATTATTGTGATTGTTGTATCTTTCTTTCATTCTTTTCTTATTTATTTTTTTATTATTTTAAATCCCACTTATGAGTGAAGACGTGGTATTTCTCTTTCTGTGCCTGGCTTATTTCACTCAACATAATTTTCTCTAAGTTCATCCGTGTTGCTGTGAATGGCAGAATTTCACTTTTTTTTTTTTTTTTTTATGGCAGAATAGTATTTCATTGTGAACATATACCACATTTTCCTTATCCAGTCACCCATCAATGGACATTTAGGCTGGTTCCAGCTCATGGCTTTGTAAATAGAGCTGCAATAAACAGGGGAGTGCAGGTATAACTTCGACTTGATGTATATACCCAGCAGTGGGATTGCTGGATTGTATGGCAGTTCTAACTGTAGTTTTTTGAGGACCCTCCATACTGTTTTCCATATATGTGAAAAGATTTTTCGTCACTAAGTGCAGAGATTTCTATAAAGTAATTAATTGTAAGTGATTTCCTTGCTATAAATGATTGCTTTATATTAAAAATTAATTATTGCTGTCTCTGTTTTCAGCTTCGGGCTCAGAATCAGGTACTGAAAAAAGGTGTTGTGGATGAACAGGCAAATTCTGCTGCTTTAAAGGTACGCAACGGGATACTTGTCTTTTGAGAGTTAGTGTTTGGTGATGCTCAAAGCAGGGAATTCAGCTGTTTTTCTGGTTTAAAGTCCCAACTCTGACACTGATTCACTGAGGATAGGGGATGGTAATATAACTTTTTGTGTTTAACTTTTCCACATTCTTAGGTATGAATGTGATTTCCTTAGCTAACAATAACAAAAAACGTTTTATTTGACTTTATGTAATGCAGTTCTCTTATATCTCAAGGCCTTTATTTAGCTAAATTCATCTGGATTAAGGGGGCTTCTTATCCATGGTCAGCATTAGGCAGCCCTCTGAGGAGGGCTGTGTCGTACTCATAGTCATATCCCCAGCACTCAGCAGATGGTAGGTCACTAATAAATGGGTTTGAATGTGTGACTCATTTAGTCCATTAATTTGCTTTTAGTTGAGCTATTTAAAAGTAATAATCTGTGTTAATCAGGACACTCTGTTTGATGCATTTTACCATCAGCGCCATTGTAAACTAAGAGGAGAAATATGATAGGAGACAAAGGAATTTGTTTCTATCTCATCCTAGTAGGCATCTAATAATTATTGCTTAGTGATATTTTAAAATAGATAAATGCATTCTAGGATATGGATTCTTTCTTGGTCAAGTTTCAGTTAACTATACTGGCTACTTCACTCTTTCCCTTTCCCCTTCATTGCTCCTTCTCCTCTATTTAGATAGATGGGATTAGGAGTCCTTTTACTCTCATCTCTTTCTGGAGTAGCCTTCAACCAGTGATATATCCTGACTCCACTAAGGTTACTGAGACCCAGAAATATGACCTTTTACTTAGCCAGTGTTGGACCCTACTCTAGAGAAATATGTCTCAGAGAGTGTCCCCTCCTCTGGTGCTCAGGGCTGAGATTGTTCAGAACACTTCATCTGTACTTGTAAAGCTCTCTGCACGCAAGCCAAGATTATTAAAAATAAGCTGTATAGTCAGGATTTGTTAGTTAAGTTATTATTTTACCAAAATTATTGAAGAAATGATCATTCTCTCTCCTAAAAGTGTTTAAAACCTATGAGGGGAAAGTATTTTCTAGCTTGTCATAGTAGCCAGCTCTGATGTTCGACACCCTCCTGATGCTAGTTGTGTTTAATTAACTCTGTGATGGTAGCAATGGTGGTGACAGTGGTGGCAGTGGTGATGGTGACAGCTGATTCTATCTATTGAGCACTCACTATGTGCTAGGCCAAGTACATTATATCTGTTATCTCATTTAGTGTTCACAATGACTCTAGAGGTTAGATAATATTATCATCCCAGTTGCAGAAACTGGAGTTTAGAGAGAGGTTGGGATAGATGTCTTTTGAAATTAATGATTGGTTAATGGAGTCAGAGCATTAGACAAGTAGTGCTGACTAATTATAAGGATGTAAAAAAATTACTTTTTGTTTTACTGTTTATTACGTTGGTCATCATAATTATAGTACAAGTGACAATCCGCCAGTTTGCTAGATAGGAATGTTAGGATGTCCTCTGTTAAAGTAGGCTTTTGATTTTGATGGGTTTACCTCTTCAATAAGTTATTGGGTATAGTAAATATTCATTGATTTGAATTTGTTTAATTTGAAATATATGTTAATTTGGACATGGGTGGGGCCTAAGTTAACCTTTGAAATTCAAGTAAAAATTAAGGACCTACTAACAAATAATAGAAAAGAAAAATGTTTTTCTACTAAGTGGGAGCATATTGTTCTATCCCTCTAACACTGCTCTCAACATGCAAATAATTTCAGTAGATTACAGGCACCAGCCTATGGTTTTTAGGTGGCTGTTTCAATATGGTTAAATCATTTCTTTGTTAAAACTTGACCTCTTCTTAGCTTTTGAATTGTTGGTTTCAGTGAAAGGAACAAAAGTACAGTTCTTTAAATATACAGTAGTATATGGCCATCTGTTTGATAATCAATGAACACAAAGTTGTCAGAACATCATTAGTGAAATCTAGGTAGAATAATATTTTTGAAAACAGAATGAAACTAAATATTTCTCTTTAGTTTTTTATTTTCTTACCCCATGTAGTAGAAACAATACAGAATGGTCAGCAGAAAGTATGCTGTTTAGAGTTTAGATTCTGTTTCGATTTTCACTTAGCTTTAAAGTGAATGTAGAACAGCATTTGAAAATATTATTGTGTTATGATAATACCGGCTTTTACCTTTGACAAGTCAGTATAGTTAAAGTAAAATTGTGTTCAAAAGACTTCATTTTGACTGACTTAAATTCAGGGCAGAGTTATAGAAAAAAAGGAATACATATATATTTTTTCCCATTCTTACTCACTAATGGGTATCATCAGTGAATCTGAGGTTCTCTTTGAAAATTCAAGTTTCTAAATTTGTAGCCTCAGGCTTTGTGTCAGTTTATTGACAAAGATTTAACAACATATAGTTGTGGATATTATACTTTAAGTTGATGATGATCCTTTACCTCAGAGTATTTGCTCTTTTTATTTTATTTTTGAATTTACTTGATTTGGCCAAAAGACGGTTTTGTCACAAAACAGAGCTAAAAACATAAGAATTGGACTGATAAACATACAAAACTTGAATTCCCTAAAGCAAATGGTTTTGATTATTTCTTGGTGAAACAAAGTAATTAAAAAAAATTATTTTAAACCTTAAGGCTTAAACTGTGAGGAATGTTCTGTTTTCGCTTTGATATAGGAACAGCTGAAAATGAAGGATCAGTCATTGAGAAAACTACAACAGGAAATGGACAGTTTGACATTTCGAAATCTGCAGCTTGCCAAGAGGGTAGAACTACTTCAAGATGAACTAGCTCTAAGTGAACCCCGAGGCAAGAAAAACAAGGTAGGTTCAAATAAAGGCAAGTTAGTGTGACCTTGTCATTAGATATGGACATCTACAGGCCATCCTGGTTTTAACAGAAGACTCCACCTCCAAATTCTCTAATGTTCTGTGATTACACGTGTATATTGTGTCAAGAAAGCAGACATTTACTATTAATATATTCTAAATATTAGGGGTATCTTCATCTGAAATTCAGTTTTGAAGAATTCATTAGGAGCAAACATGTACATCGCTGATTTAGTGGCTGAGAAAAGTCAATGGAATATCTCATATATTGGTCAGAATTGTTGATATTTTTAAATTATACCAAGTTACCATTATCCCAAGGTAGGGCAAATAAAATGAGAGATATTGTCAAAGTGTAACCACTCATGTGAAAGTAGCAGTTGAAAACACTCATACCTTAGGTTTGTAAGTTTATTGCTGATGTATTTTCTTAGTGTTTATCCTTATGAGGCTAATTTAGTGTTATTGTCCTGATATTAAAAATATTTTTCCCCTTATGGTTTTATATGGTGAGGCAAGATTCTTACTGCTCTAAGATGTATGGTCTGGTATTTTTGAACATTCTGTAATTAAGAAGTTACTTTTTTTTTTTTTTCTTTAAGGGTAGGGGTTGTTGATTGAGCCTTTAAGTCTCATAGGTATCAGAACAACACTTCACAGATGTGTAGACTGAGGCAGTAACAATAGAGTGGGTAGAAGAAAAGGCGGCGGCACACAGTGACTCTGAAGAAGCTCCGCTGTGTGGAGTGAAGAGCACAGGCTTCAGGGTTAAGTCCAAGCCTTGAATTTTCCACCTGCCATTTATAATTCTATGCCTTTAGACAAATTTTTTAACCCTGCAACCTCAGTTTCTCTATCAGCAAAGTGGAGATAAAACTTTTGGGTTTGTTGTGAGGATTAAATGGGATCATGTGAAAGTGCCTAAGACTGTATTTGCCACATAATGGGCAGTCACCATAATTACATATCAGTACCTTTCCTGTGTGCATTTCCCCTACATGGAAGGATTCTCTAGAGTGGTAGTGGTCAAATAAAAGGAGAAACAGAGAGGGAATAACAGGTATGCATTAGAATCACTTGGGAAACTTTGTCAAAATACACATGCCCTGGAAATTTTGGGGAGGGAATAGCCATGTAGACTTCAAACATGTTCCTTGGGTTATTAATATCCCCTCCTAGGACTGTTTAGCAGAGGTTGGGGTGTTACACTTGTGAATTCATTTTAATTAATTAAAGCTTTCCAAATTTGAAAGCACTAAGGACCCTGAATATGTCATTCAGCAATGTTTCTTATGCATCTCTTGTGTTCCTAACATGAAGAGTATTTAATTTTTTAAAACATAGCTGCTCCATTTTCAAAGACCTTTTTAATCAGTGATTCACAGTGGATCAGTAGGTGACTTCATTTTAAGTGATGAGTGAGGGTACAAAAAAGGGAGAGAAGGATGGTGACTGATGTCTGAACACAGTTTCATTGTTAGACTGTCCCTTGAATAGTCTCAGTTCTATGTATTAGATGATAACAAATGTTCATTATTAGATCTTTTCAATAGTACTGTTCTTCTATGTAGAAAAATTTAATATTAGTAAAAAAGCAAAAGGAAGTCATTTTTCGTAATCTTTGAGCTTTTTAAGTGTTTATAATACGTTTATTTTATATGGTTATTTTTTTTAATTTACAAATTTATGTGAACTTTTGTATTAACTTATCTTTGTGAATGCTATTGCATATTTTATTACAATTTCTGAAAGGAATTTAACAACTCAGACTGGTAGACTTGCTAAAACTCTCATTTCCCAAACCAAAAGATTAAATTGAAATGATACTTATTAGCATATTTATATTGCTAGCTTTCTGGGTCTGCTCTGTCCTCCAGCAGAACTACTCCTGAATTCGTCTGCAAAGAATAATGAACTTTATCTGTTCTTTTCTCTCTCGCTCGCTTTTTAAAGCTTCCCTGCCCATTGCAATATTTGCAGTTCCAACATGTGTCACATAGGAAAAGTTAAATGATGGACTGTGTACCTTTTGTAGGATTGTTTGAAAATTGTGAACGCATAGGAGACAAGCTACTAAGGTGATAGAGAATCTGTGTACCTTAGGATGTTTCCGTAAAGGATGAACATTTTGTGAACATAACTTATTCTTTCCATCAGAAAAGTGGAGAATCTTCTCAGTTGAGTCAGGAGCAGAAGAGTGTCTTTGATGAAGATCTGCAAAAGAAGATAGAAGAAAATGAACGGTTGCATATACAAGTGAGAAAATCTTTCTGTTTTTCCATATGATTTTAAAAATGGGTTGTATAATCTGGAATGTGGAAAAAGCAATGCAGATAGAGTGTTTTGGGGCTGCATGGGTGTTTTAATGTCTCCTATGCTCTTTATGTATATATGTCAATGGCATTTATTTATTTCTTAAATCTCACACATATCTTAATGTGGACATGTGCTTTGAAGTACAGTATGTGCGTTTGTTAATAGGAGAACAGAATAACTTTATAACTTACTAATACAGGAATATACTGGGTACTATTTATTTTGTACAGGAAGTGATAGGATAGCTCATTTAGGTGGGGGTTTATCAATAAGTAGTGTTTGCTTTTTAATTTATTGATGTTTAGTTTGTTTTTATGTGTACCCCCATTAGACTGTAAGGCCTGTGAGAGTGTGGACCATTAATGTTTTGTTTGCCCAGCCCCAGGATAGGGACTCACTCATGGCAGGCACTCAAATATTTATGGAATGCTAAAAAGTCAGTGTCTGCCCCCAAATCATTATGAGTCATAGTGTAGTGTATCCAACTATACCTCCTGTTTTTGTTTTTTTTTTGTCAAATGGTGGAAAATAAATATGCACTAATTCTCAGTCTTTGAAAATGTTAAAAAAACGAACTCTTTTCTTCACTGTATTTTGTGTGTAAGTATTGACAATTTTTAATTAGTATTAGACTAGACTCTCATTAAGAGAAGGAGCTTTACCTATTTTAGGAATAACACCTATTTTAATTTTGATTAAATCATTGTGATTATTTTGATTATTTCATTCAAGTTAGCCTAATAGGAAAGTTATACTCTGATCAGTTGAATTCTATCTGTGCCAGAAATTGTTTGACATAGGAATTCATGGTACTGAAAGGAAGTGGTACAGGCTTTGGAGTAGGTTTACAGCGTTCAAATCCAGTTTCTAGTATGTTTTAGCTGAGATATTAGACAAGTTATGTGATCCTTTCAAGTTTCAGTTTCCACATCTGTAATGGAGGGATAACAGCAGTACTACCTGTGATAAACTATGAGAATTAAATGAGATAATGCCTATGTGGGTTTAGCATAGTGAGCATACAGAAACATGTGGAAGTTGCTCAACTAATAGCCACTGCTGTTGTTTTGCTTATTTATATATACTAGGATGTTATGAGAAGAGAAAATATTTTCTTTTCAGTTTTTTGAAGCTGATGAGCAGCACAAGCACGTGGAAGCAGAGCTGAGGAGTCGGCTGGCCGCTCTGGAGACAGACGCGGCCCAGCACCAAGCTGTGGTTGATGGCTTGACCCGGAAGTACATGGAAACCATTGAGAAACTGCAGAATGACAAGGCTAAACTAGAAGTAAGGCCCACTGTTTATGAGAGCACGTTAAAATCTACTTAAGGCTTTTATACATCATCTGTGTGCTTTATAGAGTACATTCCAGGTGAGACTGTTGTCTACACCGTCTCCTAAGTGCTCCCAACTGTAGCCCGAGCCATCTGCGTTTCTTTTTCTTCTAAAATTCAGGTAAAATCTCAGACTCTGGACAAGGAGGCCAAGGAATGTCGACTTAGAACAGAAGAATGGTATGTGGAAATGTGAATTCCAAAGGGGCCCTGAAGTAAGAATCCAAGACCTGAGTTTTGGTTTCAGCAGCTCCTCTGTCTTAACTTCTCACATTTGAAATGAGCAGATGGGAGTAGGTAATCTCCAGGGTCCTTTTCAGTTCTGGGGTATCTTGGGCCTCAAGCTTTTTTGATAGAGTGGCTATGCATTAGTTTTCAGCTTTCAGGTGTTTTGGGCTATGGCAGAGAGAGTTCTGGGGCTCCTCTCCTGAGGACTGAATACTTTCTGTTTCAAACTACGCTAAAAAGAGGTGCCCTCTGATAGTCCCAGGCAGGAAAGTATAAACACTGTGAATATAAAAAGTAAAAATCACTGTGCCAACCTTTTTGTGGTGCATTTTGAATTAAATAGAGGTTATGTGATCTAATTTGTAGATATCTAAATCTTAAAATTAAAATATTACTTAGCAATGTATGGTAAAGATATACTTTAACATTTGGTACATAAGAATATTTTAGGTTTTAATAGGATCAATCAAGTTAATTTGTTCAGTTTAGTCACATTGGTAGAATTATATGCATGGTTTAGATGTGTACTTATGCTTACAATTGAATCAAAACGAGAATTATCATCTTTTTGAGCTCAAGGGACAAAATCTGATATAATACTCAAAAAAAACCACAACTTTACAGTGATTCTTGAATAAACACTTGTTGTAAAGAGAAAATTTATAATTTTAAAGTGACTCTAAGGTTACCTTGAGCTTGGGGAAAAAGACTTAAGGTTGTATAAGGTACTGGAACTGTGATAAAGTCTTCCAAACTTCCACATCATTCTACAGAAGTCTCAGGGAGTTTAGAATTGAGGCTTAGTGTTTTTCTTATTTTATCTTTTAAAACCTCTCCACCAAGAATATCCCAGATGTTAAGCACAATTCTTTGAATGCCTACTACCAGCTGTTGAAGTCACAAGCAAATGAGAGCTCACTGTCTGATTGGTGAAAATGTGGTTTTATGTTTTTTTCTTTCAGTCAATTACAGTTAAAGAATCTTCATGAAGATTTGTCAGGTAGATTAGAGGAATCCTTGTCAATCATCAATGAAAAAGTACCTTTTAATGATACAAGTAGGTATTATGTACAGTTTTCTGTTATTTGCAACTTTGAACCTCTCTGGTGGCCAATTAATTAAAATAATTTCTAATCTATTTGGCAAAAAACTTAATTGACCCAACAGAGGGTTTCTTTCTTTTCTGTTTTTTAAATTATCTTGGCCCTCATATTTCACCAGGAGATTTTAAATTGTCTTATAAATATTCCAAAGCCAGTCTTCTTGGGAAAAGCCCAAATCCACATTTTTTGATTGCATGTATTTAGCATATCATAAGGTAAAAACCAACCTGCCCATAAAGTAGTTGGATTTATACAAGAAAAATTGTTGTTTATGGGGGGCATTAGTGGTGGGAGGTAAATCTTCTCAGCCTGGTATGTCAGCTTGACATCTGCTGCCTCTTGGTCAACCCCTGGCAATAGTTAAGCAGCTGATTTGTGTAGTTAAGAAGCCGATTTGTGTAAGCCCTTCTTCCTATTTTTTCCCAGGAATGGTTCAAGAGCGATAAAAAATAACTTTTAAAAAAAATAGAATATCACCTTACATGTGTAATGGGTACCAAATTTGTAACCTTTGACAAGAATTTAGTCAAAACCTTGAAAACAAAGAAAATATTTAATCGTTTGGATTTTGAAATTTATATTCAAATTAATACACATTTTCTTTTTCGACAATCATGTGGTTGAAATTAATTTTTTACTTCCCCTGAATTTTTCTGAGGGAAGACCTAGAAAAAAAAAAGAGGAAATAAAAGAAACCAAAGAAAAATAGCAGCTTGGGCCGAGCCCTCAGCGCACTCGGGAGAGTGCGGCGCTGGGAGGGCAGTGACGCTCCCGCCGTGGGTTCGGATCCTATATAGGACTGGCCGGTGCACTCACTGGCTGAGTACCGGTCACGAAAAAAAAAAAAGGCAAAAAAAAAAAAAGAAAAATAGCAGCTTGATCTAACACTAAAATCAACATATGTCATTATATCAAAAACCTAAATTCCCCTTTGAAAACAATACCTGTTTCTAGCTTCTATGTTAGTGGAACGAGCACTAGCATGCTTTGATTCACTGGATTTGAAACCGTGGCATTTTATTTTCCCTTTAGTCCTTTATCAATTAGTCATCAGGCTCTAATAATTTCCTTCTGAATCTCTTTTGGATTTATCCTTCCTTTTCCAGTACTAGTTGTCACTCTTTTAGGTCCTTCTCACATCACATGTGGGTTACTACTTTTAGACCCTAAATATTTAGAAATCATTTGCTGAGTGCCTAAATGGGTATGTAGTATAGGGGATGCAAAAATTTATAAGACAAAAATCTCTACCCTCAAGGAATTTATAGTCTAGTAGGGTAGAGATAGATATAGAAATTACCTAAAATATAAACTAGACTGTTCCATAAAGAACCTCTTGGGGTTTTAGAGAAAGGAGACATTACTGCTGATAATGTTTTGGGGGAAGCCTTCCCAGAAGAAGTGGGCTTTGAGCTGTGCCTGCAGGTATGGGCGGGCTTTGTAAGGCACAGAGGAGGGAAAACAAGCCAGGGAGTTGCACGGAGTGTGGTATGTAGGACGAGAGGTGCCATTATGGCTTCAGGAACAGTAATTCATTAAGTATGACAAGAGGCTAGGGTGGGGGATGTGGAGGGCAATGATGGGTAAGTTCTGAAGGGGAGGGCAGGACTGGACCCTAGAGTTCTGGGCTAAAGACTTGGACTTAATTCACAGGGCCATGGGTTTGTTGGAGAGGTTTTTGAGCCAGGGAACATCATGATGAAATTCATGTGCTCACAGATTAATCTGGCAACAGAGTCTAGACTACTAGTGGAAGAGAGGAGTAGAAGAAAGGAGGCTGAGACTATTGTGATGGTGGTTCTGGTGTCCTGTCATGGAGGCTTGAGCCTGGGTTGTCAGGGAGGTGCCAAAGATCTTGTGAAAGGGAAAAGGACACCTTGGTCCTCTCAGGGAGGCAAGGAAGAGAGAGGTGGTAGTTAGAGGGGCAAGTGGTGATGCAGCTGATAGAAATAGAAAGGGTAGACAAGGAGCAGGTTTATGGGAAAGATGAGGTTAACTTTGTTGTTTAATGTTCTGATGGGTCTTGGGAAGGAAACCGATGTTGACCCTGTTGGGCTGGATGAGCCCGCATGTTGGGAGTGGTGGGAACGAGGGGTGCACAGCACAGTGAGCCTGTGTAGGGTCCTTGGCGAGTTCTCCATGTCAGTGATCAGGATGTGGGGAGGGGCTGGGGAAATGGGTTTAGTGACTTCGAGAGGACTAGGAGCCGTTGAGGGAAGCACTTCCCTGCAGGGTGGAAGTGGACACGCTAGCAGAGGGATTAAAGGTGAGTGGGTGCTGAGGAGACAGGCAGAGCAACTCTGCTTTTTGAGCAGCAGGAATGAAGGGAATTGGAAAGGATGTGAGCCAACAGACTAGCAAAGTGAAAGAAGAGGCTGTGTGCATGGGGTGAGGGCAGAGTTAAGTATGATACAAGTAAAGGGGAAGAAGTCACTGTGGCTGGAATTAAATGAGCTGTAACAATTTTTTTTTTTTTTGTAATGAGGTGATACTGAAGACGGACGGGAGGGAAGGGGGTGATTGGCTCCTGGAGTGGGTCAGAAGCAGCTGTTGCTAAGGGCCTAGGAGGAGGGTTAGCTGAGGAAAGGATTTGCCAGCGGTGGATGCTGAGACAGAGGATGGGAGTGTAAGAACCCTTTCTCTTTGGCTTTAGTCTTCTTGGCATAGTAGTGGGGAGTCCATCACATTTATGGGGCAGGGGAGAAGAGGAGAGATGGTCTTAGGGACCTAAAATGGCAAAGGTTCAGAGGAGAGAGATGTTGTAGGAAGTATGAGTAGAGTTGAAGTCCCCCTGAAATTAGGCAGAGTAATTGTAGTGGACCCTGCTCTCGTTTTGTGTTAGCAAAAACATTGTTGAAATGACAGACCAGGCTGGGAAGGAAAACAAGCAGGGCTCAAAGAGGGCTGATAGGAGAATAGAGAGGTGTTGATGGATGGGAGACCAAGCTGAGAATACAGAACCCACTCAGTAGCAATGGGGACACGAGAGAGAACTGGATGAGAGTGGCATGGGAACTTTCAGGATCAGGTTTTGGCACTGGGGACGTTCTGACTGAGGACACCGGCAGAGGAAGGCAGGTTTGAGTGGCTGAAGTGGTGAGCAGAGATGAGTAGAGACGAAGATTGTTAAAATGAGGAGCTGGAGGAAGGGTGAGGCCAGGTGTTAGGAAGCTATCAGAGGCTGATGACAGACTCCAGGGTGGAGAGGAGGACAGTGGAAAAGGTGTTGAGACCATCCCAGGAAAGTTAGGATCGAGCTGTTAGGATCAGCAGTAGCAGCGATAGATTTTCCAATATTGTAATGTTATGAAAACTGACATTTTTGGATTATTGGTGTGGCGGCCTTGTACAGGGCTATTTTAGAAGGGAGAAAGATTAAAGACAGCAAGAACGTCATAAGCCTTCCGAGGTAATCTTGTTAGGCCCCAAAGTATTTGAAATGATTTCTTAGAAGTAGAAACATAGGATTTGTTTTTTCTAAATCCTGGAGTTAAAAAAAATTAGAAGTATTACCTTATGTGAGAAACCACGGATTCTATGTAAATTCCTTTATTCTCCTGTATTGTGATGGTGGCGATGATCATTTTAGATTCTTATGTAAAGCTGATTTTGCTACAGAGCATTCATTATTTTGTAGTCAAGCTGCTTTTCTGGAAATGTAAAATGAGAGACTTAATGTACATTATTTTTGTTTTGTAGAATATAGCCAGTATAATGCTCTGAACGTTCCACTCCACAATAGGAGACATCAGGTAAAGGATGAAGTACATGTTTTTATCTTCAGCCATGTGTGTGTCAAACTTTCCAGAAACAAGAATTAGTTGTTTGGGTCTCTGTGTGGAACATTAAATCACTGCGTTAAACTTTTGCTTTACTTTCTGATACATTTCTTTAAATTGTGTGACTTTTTATTGAATTTTTAAGTAGTACAGATTTTTGCTTTCTCTCTTGTCTGATAACATTAGAGTTGAATTATGAGATGCACTAATTTTTGAGCTATACTTTTCTTTTAGGTTGGTGGACCTTGCACTTAAATGGTCTAGTTTAAGGGGAAGAGGTTGTTTGCCAAAACTGGTGGCTTCCTACTTAGGAAGGAATATTAAAATCGAAATGGGAGCAAATGAATTTAAATTAAGGAATAACCACCCTAGAATTCAAATGTTCTCTCAGGAAGCAGACTTAATAAAGTTTTTTTAGAATAATAATTTGATAATTGACTTTAATTGTATGCTTTTCATTTTAAAGCTGAAGATGCGGGATATTGCTGGGCAGGCCCTGGCTTTTGTTCAAGATCTTGTGACAGCTCTTCTGAACTTTCACACTTATACGGAACAGAGGATTCAGATTTTTCCTGTTGATTCTGCCATTGACACTATATCTCCATTGAATCAGAAGGTACATTTAACTCAGAATGCCTTTTGTTTGCCCTGAACAAATAGGGAGATGTTAATTATTTTCAGACCACTTCTGTACAGCAGCCAAGTACTATGGAGGATGTGGAAGAAAACCAAAAGTCATAGTCTTTACCCTCAAGACAGAATGTGGGGGATGGAGAGTCTTAAGAGAGAAATAGGGAGTTGTTAAAAAGCCTTAGTATGAGTGATATGGCGGGTAAGTGGTATGAGATGATCAGGGAGGGTAGTGTCTAGGGAAGATTCTTTGGGGTGAATCTTTGAATGGGCCTTGAAGAATGAGCAAAATTGGAATAGGAGGAGAGAAGTGGGATAGTTTTTTCCTCACAAGGTGGAAAGATATGAACAAAGTCATGGAGCTAGAAAGCATGGGGAGTATGTGTGTGGGTGGGGTGGGGGCAGCTGCAGGAATAGGGGTGGGGGGAGTAGTGAACAAGCTGTTTTGGCTGGAGCGTGAAGTCCCCAAAGGGGAGGAATGGGAATTAAGGTTGAAAAGAGAAAAAGCCTCTGGATTCTGAAAGGCCCCTGAAGGAAGGCCAGGGCATAGGTGTTCACTTTGTTCATAGGACTGAGGCCTTTGTAACTTTTTGACGAGGGAACGACATGGGGCGAAGTGCCATTTTATTGTTGGAAGGTTTATTTGCTGGCACTTCTCGCTCTTCCTGTTTGTACTAACTGTGTAGCTTTCATCACTGGGCATGTTTAAAAGCAAGACAACCTGTGTGATCTAGCTGACCTTTTTCCTTCCTGCTGGCATGTGGACTGGCAGTGAAACTGCTTTTCCAGTTGAGGTTTGAGGGCATTTTAGTGTTTGCGAGGTTTAAACAAGGAATAAGAGGTTTGAATGTAACTCCCTTCAGTGTGCTTTTTGTGGGCTTGATAGATTTTGCTTTTTTTACTTTTTCTCCTCAGCTAATTCTAAAAAAGGATTTAAGGTAGCTTGCAAAATTTTATATAATTGAAAAGGATAAAATAAATGTTAGTGAGTGTATTAGTTATGTATTGCTGTGTAGTTATGTATTGCTATGTAATAAATTACTCCAAAACTTAAGAGTTTAAAACAACAGACATTTACTATCTCACACAGTTTCTGTGGATCAGGAATTTAGAGCCGATTAGCTGGTGAGTTTCTGGCTCATGATATCTCAAAAAGGTTTCAGTCAAGATTTAAGTGGGGCTGCATTCATCTAAAGATTTGACTGGGGCTGGGGGGTTGCTTCCAAGGTGGCTCACTCACATACCTGGTGAGTTCGTGCTGGTTGTTGGCTGGCAGCCTCAGTTTTTCATTACATGCTCCTTTGCATAGGGCTGTTTGAGTGTCCTCATGACATGGCAGCCACCTTCCCCCAGAGTGAGTTATTCAAGAGGGAGCAAGGTGGAAGCACCGCAGTGACTTAGCCTGGGTGCACATACCACCACTTCTGCCGTATTGTGTTGGTCTCACAGACCAATCCTGAAACAAAGTGAGAGGCTAGTACACAGAGCCAAGACTACCAGCAGGTGGGGATCATTGGGGCCATCTTGGAGGCCGCTTCCACAGGGAGGATACTGAGGGATCTTGCTGTAGATGTGTCCTCTAGGTGCCCCATAACGTGGTGGTCTGAAATGAGTCATGTCACTCTTGCTACTTAACCTGATTCTTCTTCCCTGCCTGTTTTTATGCAGTGCGCAGTGTTTCAGGGTTTGAATAGTGTTTATGTCCATGGATTCCCTAAGTTGCCTGTTAGTGTAGCAGACTGGACTCTGGAGTCAGACTTCTTGGGTTCCCAGTCCAGTGCTGCCACTTTCTAGCTATGTCCGCTTGGGAAATGTATTTACTCTCTCTGCTTCAGTTTCCTCATCTTTAAAATGGGGGATAGAATACCTCCCTCACAGGTATGTGTGTTTGAGGATTAAATAAAACAACACATGTAAGGCACTAAGAACAGTGCCTGGCATGTAGTAAACACTCAGAAAAAGCTATCTCTTAACATCATCATCATCATTATGCCTTACACAGAGCAGCCTTCAGTAGGTGATTGGTTTTCATCGATTTTGGTCTGACTCCACAAATCTTTGGGCCTTTGAAGTGTTTTTTAATACCACTGGGAAAAAGCTTTCATAAGACCTGGATAGAGAAAATAGTACTGCAACATTTTAATGTAGTTATACTTTCTTTTATACTTATAATTTCAAAAAATATTTTCTACCTAATACTTGTTCTTTGTCCATTATTAGAATTTTATTTTAGCTTGTTGCCATATTATACCCATACAGTGAAAATAAAATACATTAATTTTAATTTCTCTGAAGCATTTTATTACTTTGAAGAATTCATGTGTTTCTAAATATTTTACCTTTGGTGCTATTGCCTATGAAAGGCCCTATGTGTGTGATTTTTCTAATAAGTCTACGATATTGAAGGAGATGCAGAAACCATTTGTTAAAAGATGACCAGAGTATTTAAACTTGCTCATAGAATCATAAAGCAGGCCATTAGACCTGTAAGCTTAGAGTTCATCTTATTTTACAGCTCTGAGATTGAAGCCCAGAGACTGAGTAGCCCAAGACCATGTATCTGTGTAGTCTTTAGGGTCAGTTGAATTACCTTTCTCCAAAATGAGACCTTACATTTGTATTGAGGAACTGAAATTTTAGCCATTATATAATACTTAGATAATTGAGATATTTCATAAATGAAAATTACCCTTTTGCTTCTAAATTGTCTAAATGCCTCTAGGATTTTTTTTTTTCTGAATCTGTTCATCTTACTGAATTAGTCCTTTCTAAGTGCTAAGGTATCAGTGAGTTATAAAAGTTTTTATATCCTCATTTTGATGATAATTACATTCCTGGAATTTGTTAGCCCTGAATATTGTATACAGTGAAAATAGAAAGCTGTCCTCAATGGGCTTTTTTTTTAAAAAATGAAGTATGTAACACACAAATGTGTCATACAATCTTGGTTTTCAAATAAATAAATCATTTATTTTTTGACTGGGACTCTTATGGAAGAGCAGGTGTTCAGGGAAGCTGGCCTTTTGGTGCTGGAATGTAATGTAGTATCCCTTCCCCATTTCCTCTGATGCCTGGTGTTAATTGTGTTACCCTATACTAGTTCCTTGATTGAGAATGAGGTGGGGATTTGTGGATATTGTCTGGGACTATTAGAAGGAAGCATCTGTGTAAAAGCCAGATTTCCCAGAAAATTTCCTGAAAGAATTTAGGTTGATAACTCATTGTGTCCATTTACAAATGTATTGATGTTTGTTATTTTCCAGTGATTTAATTCACAATTCCTCTCTTCCTATTTAGTTCTCACAATACCTTCATGAAAATGCATCCTACGTCCGCCCTCTTGAGGAAGGAATGCTTCATTTATTTGAAAGTATTACTGAGGATACTGTGACTGTCCTGGTAATTTTCTTCCTTGCTTTACTTCTGGAAGTTGGAGATCCCTTTTGTTCAATAGCAGTTTTAACTTCGATGTTATTTTTCTTTTCTAGGAGACAACTGTGAAATTGAAAACTTTTTCAGAGCATTTAACCTCCTACATATGTTTTCTTAGGAAGATTCTTCCTTATCAGTTAAAAAGGTACTTACCCGGGGAGGCCAGGGAGCTTGGGTGATTGTGGGTGTAATCTGACCTGCTCTGCAGTTAATAAAATAGTAATATGTGAGCCTTGTGATCTTCTTGACCTTTCTGCACCACAGCCAATTTGGACTTCTGTGAAAAAAGAAGAGCATGGTTAAGTAGCATAAACTCATATTTAAGAAAATGGAATTGTAGTTTGTCAGCTATGGTTATTTCAGTAGTTCTGTACTGCAGTTACTTAAAACCGTATAATGCTATGAACCAGTATTTTCAATAATTCTGAATGACACATTTATTGAAAGAAATATTTCAGTTTTGGGTTACTAGTATCCCTTTGCTATAAACATCTAGATGGGAGTTACAATAGTTAACTTCTACATTTGGGTCTTTAATCCTCAGGTTTTCTTTGAATGCTGTATTTTTGTTTTTATTATTTGTGATTTATTTGCCTTATAAACTAAAAACTTTATCTGCTCTAGCCCTTATATTCCACATTGAATATTTCTGGAAAGGTAGAAAAAATAATATATGTAAGTTTTGATACTTTTGATCTGAAACTACAAAGACTCTTATTTTATCTAAATCTTTTCATTCTAGGATTTAGCCTTTTTATTAAAAAGAAATCAAAGAATAATACAACTGAAACATAAGAGAAATAAGAATATATTTATTATAGTATGTGGCAAAATAAGGTTTAGTAAATATATAGATTTATCAGTTACAGATACTGAAAATATGTGATTATAGTTCATAAGTCCTTGTAAAATGTAGTAGTAAATTTTAGCCTTTCAAAAATACATTTTATTTTGAAAAAATTAGTGTGTGTTAGGAGACATCTTATTTTCTAATTCTAACCTCATAAGCATTGCAGTAACCATATTCTATGATTTGTGCATAAGATAAGATTTTAAGAATCAAGGAATTATGATTTAAACTAATAATTATAAATTATAGTCATTCAGATCCTTATATGTTATAGTTCAGTATAAAGTTTTTTTGAAAATTGACTCTAGAAGTTTAACATTAAAATTGAATATACCTTCTTGATTTGGCTTGTGTTTAAGAAGAATCTAAGAACTGTTACGAAAGTATTTACTGTTAGGAACAATTAGGCATTTTTATTTATTATCTTTATTTTTTCACAATCATGTTTTTAAAAAACACTGAGTAAGCCCTTTCTTGAGCTAAGATTTAAATTCTTGAAATGTTGTGTCCCATATACTTTCAACTGTACCATATGAGGTATTCATGTGTTTAGGCAATTTGGGGGGCATTGGTTTAAATACTACTTTAATTGACAAGATGATCTGTTTGTTGGTAAATGGGCTTAGAATTGAATGAAGCTGTGTGCTGGAAATAAAGCAGAAGAAAAGTGGAAAAGAGGGAATGGACATGATTCTGATTCCTGTGTTAAATTTTTCTAGTTTTGTGTAAAAAGCTTTTTTTACTTGATTACCTACACATTTTTTATTTTTCATTTTTTTGGCACCTGGCTAGTACCGGGATCCAAACCTACACATTTTTTAGTAAAGACTGTTAAAACTCTTCATTGTTTTTTAACCTTATAATTAAGTTTTTCCAAGTAGCTTTTTAAAATTGAAAATGGTAAAGTGTATTTTATGAATGTTAAGCATTTATAAACTTTTAAATTTGAATGTCTAGATTGTTTTTTCCAATGTGTTTGGCTTAGGAAACTGCATACACTGAAAAAGGTTTCTTAGTGACTCGATCTGCTAATGTCAGAGGCAATAATACTGGTTCCTATTTAATTAAATCTCTTTAGGAATTCAGCCTATGAAATATTTTTCTCCTGTAAATATTTTGATGATTTTTAATATTTAAAATATTAAAAAAATATTTTAATGTTTTTGTGCTGCTCTCGGCATGGAAAGATAGTGGGCATGTGCCTTTATCTTTTCTTCCATTTAGTTCTCTGTTACTCCTTTGGATTTGCAGCAACTAGTATGTGTATCATGATGTAAAAAATAGAACCATATAAATGAGATCAAATTCATTTTAGTACAGTCTCTCTTTGGATATAGTCATTGGGAATTTAGATGATTTCCAATAGATAATTGAAAATTATTTAGAATGCTCACTTTTAAAAAATCTGTCCATTCCTAGTTTAGAAGAAGAATGTGAATCTTCTCTTTGCACATCTGCATTAAGAGCCAGGAATCTAGAGCTATCCCAGGACATGAAAAAGATGACAACTGTGTTTGAGAAGCTGCAGACTTATATTGCTCTTCTCGCCTTGCCAAGTAAGTGTGTTTGTTCCTTATGGTTCGACTTGGAGGGCCAAAGAGTACAAGAAACTGGAAAAGGGAAGTTGTTTGGCTTGGCAGAGTGAGAGGAACATAGGATCTAGAGTCAGAGAAATTTAAGTTCAAATCATGCAGTCCCTTATATGTTTCTGACCTTGGGCCAAACACTTTACCTCTCTGCGATTCCATTATAAAATGGACTTAAATGTTGTGATAATTAAGTTAAATTAAGAATGTAAAATATCAGGCATTGGACGTGTATTAAATATTCCCTTTCTCTCCTTCCCCTTTTTTAAATGGAGAGGGTTAAATCATAACAATTTATAGCAGCTTTCCAACAGGTAGCATAGTAGAGCTTTAGTAGTAAAAATGCCATTTATTTCCCCTGGACCTAATTTGAAAAAACTATTTTCAGGTAACTGAATGGACCTCAGTTTAAATGAGGTTTTTAAGAATGCCACTATTTTCCTGGTACTGTGATTTTTTAAAAATTTTTTAAAAATAGCTTTATTGTGATATTCTTCACATACTATACAATTTATCACCTCAAGAAGAAACCCTGTATACTTTAGCTATCGCCCGCCTATTCCCCTATTCCTCCCATCCCTATCCCTAAGCGACTACTAATCTACTTTCTGTCTCTATATTTGCGTATTCTGGACATTTCATATACACAGAATCATGTAATATGTGGTCTTTTGTGACTTAGCATAATGTTTTTAAGATTCAGCCAAGTTGTAGTAGCATGTATTAGTACTTCATCTTTTTTATTGTAGAAGAATATTCCATTGTATGGATGAACTGTATTTTATTTATCTTTTCATCAGGTAATGGACATTTGGGTTGTTTCTGCCTTTTGGCTATTATGAGTAATGATGTTATAGACATTCGTGTCCAAGTTTTTGTGTGGACATGTTTTTCATTTCTTTGGAATCGAATTGCTGGGTCATATGGTAACTCTATGCTTAACTGTTTGAGAAACTCCCAGACTGTTTTCCAAAGTGCTATACCATTTTACATTCCTGTCAGCAGTGTATGAGGGTATCAGTTTCCCCATATCCTCACTAGCATTACTATTATCTGGCTTTTTGATTTTAGCCGTTCGTAGTGGGTATGAAGTGGTATCTAATTGTGGTTTTGATTTGCATTTTCCTGGTGGCTAATGATGTTGAGTATCTTTTCATGTGCTTATTGGCCATTTTGTATATTTTCTTTGGAGAAATGTCTATTCAGATCCTTTCTCCATCTTTCAGTTGGGTCATCTTTTTATTATTGAGTTGTAAGAATTCTTTATATATTCTAGAAATAAGTCCCTTATCAGATTTATGATTTGCAACATTTTCTCTCATTTGTGGGTTGTCTTTTCACTTTCTTTATAGTGTCCTTTGAAGCACAAAAGTTTTTAATTTGATGAAGTCCAATTTTCAATTTTTTTTTCATTGTGCATGCTTTTGGTGTCGTATCTAAGAATCCAGTGTCAAATCCAAGGTTATGAAAACTTACCCGTATGTTTTCTTCTAAGAGTTTTATATTTTAGCTCTTGCATTTAGGTCTTTGGTCCATTTTGAGTTAATTTTTGTATATGGTACAAGGTAAGAGTTCAACTTCATCTTCTGCATGTGGCTCTTCAGTTGTCCTAGCACCATTGGTTGTGACAAGACTATTTTTTCCAGGTTGAATGGTCTTGGCACCCTTGTTCAGAATCAGTTGACCATAGATGTATGGATTCAGTTCTGATTCATTGATCTATATGTCCGTCCTATGCCAGTGCCAAATGTCTTGGTGACTCTTGCTTTGTAGCAAGTTTTGAGCTCAGGGAATGTAAGTCCTCCTACTTTGTTGTTCTTTTTCAAGATTGTTTTGGTTGTTCCAGGTCCCTTGCAATTCCATGTGAATTTTAGAATTTGGCTTATCAGTTTCTACAAAAATGTCAGCTGGGATTCTGATAGGGATTGCATTGAATCTGTAGATCAGTTTGGGGAATATTGTGGGTTGAATTGTAGCCCCCAAAAAGATATGTCCCCCCGTACCTGTGTGTGTGACCTTATTTGGAAATGGGGTCTCTATTAGTAGTTTTCTGTTGCTTATAACAGAATACCTGACACTGGGTAATTTATAAAAAAAAAAAAATTTTTGCTTTTTACAGTTTTGGGTGTTGGGAAGTCCAAGATCCAGAGGACACATGTGGTGAGGGCCCTCTTGGTGAGAACTCTGTGCAGAGTCCCAACGCAGCTCAGGGCATCACATGACAAGAGGGCTAAGCATGAGTGTGTTAACGTGCTCACTTGCTTTCCTTATAAAGCCACCAGTGCTCATCCCCTAATAACCTATTCATTCATTAACCCATTAATCCATTAGTCCATGAATGGATTAGTCCTTTCATGAGGGACTAGTTCTAATGATCCAAACCTCCCAAAACCTCCACCTCTCAACACTGCCACTCTGGGGATCAAACTTCCACATGAGCTTTGGGAGGGGACACACATTTGGGCCATAGTAGGGTCTCTGCAGATGTAATCAAGTTAAGATGAGGTCATGCTGTTTTACAGAGAGCCCTAAATCCAATGACTGGACTCCTTATAAGGAGAAAGAGGTTTGGAGACAGACAGAGACACAGGGGAGAAGGCCATCTGAAGGCAGTGGCAGGGATTAGAGTTATGCTGCCACAAGCCAAGGAACACTGGGGCCAATAGAAGCTAGAAGAGGCAAGGAAGAATTTTCCCCTAGAACCTTTGGAGGGAGCATGGCCTTGTCCACACCTTAATTTTGGACTTCTGGCCTCCAGAACAGTGTGAGAATAAATATGTGTTGTTTTAAGACACCCTGGTTATGGTACTTTGTTACAGCAGCCCTAGGAAACTATAAAAAGAACATCACCATTTTAACAACGTTAAACACTATTTTCTAGTTTTCAGAGCATAAGTTTTGCACCCTGATGTTGCTTCTCAAAGGTTCAGCCTTGGGCATGCACACAGTCACCCTGGGATGACAATGGTTTTGGCAGGGCTCTCCTTCCCTAATCACACTCAGGTTTAAGCTCCCGCTGGCTGGTTGCTCTCTTGTTTTCAAAATTCCTTGGGGCACAAATTGTTCACAGACTGAATCAATTACATTTGGGCTACTTTACAGGTACAGTTATATACCTAACAAGTATAGTTTTTGAGATCAGTGTTCGAGATTTGTTCTGACCCCAAGAGGGCTTTTCTTAGCTATTTCTTTCTCTGGTTCTCTCTGGTAAAACAGCCAGCCTACAGTTTAGCTTATATTTCTAATGAATCTACCAATTTCTTCTTAATTGCTTTCACTACAAGCTCCACTTTTTTAAGGCATCCTTGGGCTTAAACTCGTACACACTCTGTTGCAAATAAAGTCAGTTCCTTTGAGAAGAGATTCAGAGCTCTTGTTTTAAGGCTTGCTTCTCCCCTGGGCCAAATCTCTCAGCCATGATTCTGGTTCGGGGTGCTGAGAGTGGGGACAATGGCCCCACTTCACTCTGAGTAACACTCCTTGTTAGGAGCTGAGGGCTTGGTGGAGGGCATAGGGCAGCAGCCCCACGTCACCTTGGCCTGCCTCTCAGTGTGGAACTCCTGTTGATGGGTGGCAGGTGTGGCAAGGGTGGTCAGGGCGCCAGTATTCTCAGCAGCACCATGCCTGAGGTAGAGCCTCCTTCCCATGAGTGGGGGCTAGGGGAAAGAAGGGAACCCTCACCATCTCATGGACACACTTGCCCAGAATTAAGCCTCAGCAGTAGGTAGCTGGGAGCAAGATGAAAAATGCAGACCTCCAGCTGGGAGGTGGGAGAGAGGGAGATCCTGCATTCTTGGCTGTACCTGTTGGGCATGAGGTTTCTGTCTCCCTGAGTTGGTGGAGAGAGCAAGGAAATGAGTCTTGGCTCAGATACCACAGACTCGCTGTTCTTGCTGGGTTGTTACAGATTTATTTTCTTGAGTAAATTATTTGTCATTTGCTGCATGCCTTTAAGTGGTTGTGGGTTTTTTGTAATTTTCACCAGTTTCACTGGGGAGCAGGTCTGCAGAGCTCCTCATGCTGTCATGCCAGAAGTGGAACTCTTATGTTTGACTAATAGTGTTTTGGTGATGTCCAACAAATAATAATGTGCAGGGAGTAAAAAAGATGAGAAATGTGTTACATAGTAACAAGATTCAGAAAGACTTTCATTTCAAAAAGAATCACGAAGGACTTTGCAAAGCTACAGGACTACGGCCAATTGTGGAGTAAGGCAAATCATAACTAAAGCCAAAATGTTTCATTATTTTAGTTATACTAAGTTTCTATTTGTATTGTCAGGGCTAAGGCTCAGATCTTTCAAATCCATTGTACAGACTGGGTCACCAGACCCCTCACACGCAGGTCCACGCTAGGTAATTGGGAAAGATCCCGGGAGCCATTGGTAGACGACACAAGCTCAGTACTCAGCAACGGCAACAGCAGCTTACGGGTCCACCAGCTTACAGGTCTGGTGGTGGCGGCGGCTTTTGGGAGGGTCCTGGGGGCCCTGACAGCAACAGCCTCCAGCATCAGTAGTGACCTCCCCATGGCCCTCCCCCGGGGGGGGGCATCCCGGGGGGTGGGGTCCCTGTGATCAGAGCCACTTGTCCTTTATACTTAAGTCCATTACCCAGGACACCTGGGTGCACATGCGCAAGTACATTAGACAATAACCAAGTAACAGCTGGGCACACGCGCGTATTTACATCAAATGCTCGGCAAGATTCTGATCATCTGAGGGGCTCTGACCATTTTCCTATATTTTCCCTACAGACTTAATTTTGCTTAGTAATTTAATTTTGATTCTTAACCATTAAAAATATTGGTGACATGGGAGATGCAAGTCAGTTAGATGTATCTATGTTTATCACAATATGTCTGAATGTATCTGCAAGTATTTTAAGAGCCACTGTTTCTGATGTATTACAAGCAACCTTCATTCTCTAACTTCCCCAAAGTAGAGAGAGATGGTAGGGGGTCAACTTCGCAGGAAAATATTTACGTTTATGATTTTGGTTTCCTAGGTACAGAGCCAGATGGACTCCTTCAGACAAACTACAGTTCTGTCTTAACAAATGTTGGTGCTGCTCTGCGTGGATTTCATGATGTCATGAAAGGTGAGTCTTGAAAAAGAACATAAGCTTAAAACCTTCATCCCACTTTCTCAGAAATGCCGGAATGAGATTTAAATAAGTACTACCAAGGGTAATAGACCTGAGATAAAGGCTTAGAAGTGTTTGGCTTACATTGAAGTGCACAGCTCACTGCCTTCTGCTTTTTCCATCTGCTTCATTTCTGAAGGTAAACAAAGTGCTGAAGAGAAATCCTTGTGCGCAGTACTTTAGCCAAAAATACATTACACTGACGTAAGGCAGGTGTGTGAATTTTACCAAATCAGACATGCTGTTCAGAGGCATTTAGCAAAATACTTTGCACTTCTTAGAGCTCAAGCATGAAAGAATTGAGGAAACCAACGTTTAAAATTCTCAAAAAGAATATGCCAATTTTCCACGCTCCTGTGCATTTTTGTTTAAAATGCCTGTTTTAACTCCTGTCTTTTTCTTTATACCTTAAGAAATGAAGATCTGTTTTTAAACCTTGGTAAGTTTTCAGTTGCCTCTGTGCTCCTAAGAATATAGTCTGCTGAAGGGCAGAGGGGAATCTTTTAAAGCAATCTTAGCTTGTGATTGAGTCCTGCCTAATCTACAGCCTTGTATTGCTTCTCGGTTTTTCCCCCCTTTCTTTTTCTTTTTAGGGACCATTGGGGTAGCAAAAGGAAGAGAGGGCAGGAGCAATTGTTAAGGGCTAATGGAAATAGCCCAGGTGCCTAGATGATTCATTGTGGTGGTATTAACAATTAAGGAACAATCACTAATTTCACAGAAAATAATTTTTAAAAATTTAAAACTGTGTTGTATAATATGTGTAAGAGGGGTGTATTTGGGGTCCCCTTATAGATTATGGTGTGTAGATGATAATGCATGAATCCCTGTCGCACTGGGATTCATTCTTAGTCTCAGCAGTATTGCTAAGCACCACTTTACCATTCAGTCTGGAGAACTGGCCTTGCCGTGGCCTGTCTTCAGTTATAAGGAACTTTAAAAGTCACTGTACTTCTGGAGCTAGCAGTGGTTTCAGAAATCACGTCTTGGATAGGTAGTCTGGGTGGTAGTTGACAATATGCATCTCCAACACTGCAGAACTTAGTTTGGTCTGTAAAAAAACCCAAGGGATGGTGCTTTTTTCTTCTGCAGCTTTTGGTTTGAAGAGCTAAGAGTTAGCTGTAGTCCTCCATTCCAGAACCTTACTTAACCTAAAACCATGCCATTGAAACCCCAAGTACCTATGTGGCTATGGGTTTTTTTGTTTTTTGTTTTTTAAATTTTCCTATGCTGATATTATGGTTTATTCCTGCTAGTGGTTTCTCCAGAATTTCTAAATAGTAAGTGCTAGAGCAGTGGAAGGTAGCTGTCCATTGGAAGAGGTCTTAAAGCTTTATTTACATAAAAATCTCTTGATTTATTTATATTGCTGTTTTAATTCATCTATAATATACAAAATTCTCTAAGGATGCTTTTGTTCATACATTATATAAGATCGAGAAGATGTCAAGTGGTTCAAATCAAAGAATGTTACTATTGTTATTTGGAATGAGATGATGGAGCTTATGGGAGGGTCAGAGGCCTTGTACTTGTTTCTGTCCTTAAATTAACATAAAAATGAAAGAACAATAGGAAACATGAAGGATGTTTGGCAAGCAGATTATGGGGTCCTATTGCTAGGTTTATAGTTCAAGTCTGTCTTCTTACCTAGCTTGGAAGACTGTTGCGTATTTCTCATGAAAACTCTAAGTGAGCATTAACTGGCATTAAAAGAAGAAGCTTTGTTTTTAAGAGAACTCTTTTTTTTTTTCAAATGTCTTTCCCTCCTGCTTTGCCATGACTAATTGCTTGATCTAATTTGGAAGGAAGGAGGGAGGCAAGGAAAAGTTAGTAGGCTGGCTGGTAGCTTGGTCTCAGTATAAAAAGAGAGACAGGGTATTATAAAAATATGTATCCTACATGGAATTAAAATGGGAGTGAATTAATCTTTAACAAGTGGCATTCTAAATGAGAATTGTTTGATCTTTAGTCTCCGAGAGGTCTACAGCAGGTAGACTTATGGGAAACATAAAAGGAAAAATAAATCTGTGGTTTAGATCACATGATTTCTTTGTACTTTTTGGAGTTAAAATTTATGTCAAGTAACACCTTAAATAATTAAGATATTTGGACTAAATAAAGAGTAAACAATTGGTTCGGGAGAATGATTATAATCAAATTACAACAGCATTGTTCTTAGTATTATACTTTCGTAAGTACCTCAGTTACCTACCAATCAACCGAGATTGCCTACCAACCAAGTTGTAATATTATATTTTATACTTACACTAAAATATTGAATAAAACTGTCTGTGGTGTGTGGAAAGAAAATGTCTGCTTTAGGGACTAGCAAGTTCAGTATCCAAAAAGTATTCAGCATTCTAACTGAATTTTTATACACTTGGATATCTTATGAATATATTGAAGATAATTATTTATTTTTAAAAATATACTGAACATAACAGTAATACACCAATTGGTTGGTTACTTTGCTGTGACAGCTGTACTGTAGTAATGTAAGATGTTAACAAATAGGGAAAACTGGCGTAGTGGTATATAGAAACTCTAATTTTTCTGTAAATCTAAAACTATCCTAAATTAAAGGTGTATACAGGTGCATAAAAGTATATAAATATATATAAATTAATTAAACAATTCCCTAGTTTTAAAATTTTAGTGAAAATAATTTCATTCTTAGAACATAGTGATTCTGTGTTAAAATGTCATGATCATATCCAGTTAAATCTCAAATACCATTTCTTTCCAAATAGTCTTATTTTCCCTTTTAATTATCTATAGTGTAACATCAACTAAGTTTTTAAATTCTGAATAAATGAAATTCTCTGCATACATACTTGCTGTCAAAGTTCATTTTCATGTTTTGTGATTTGGTTTTAGCTTTGTTGGTAATGATAATTAGTGCTCTTTAACTGAAATATTCTAAAAAACTTGAAGCTGTACTGTAAACACTTTATTACTTAAAAATATAATTACCCTTCCTTGTAAATCAACATTGTCTTAAAATTCTCCCATTTTCCCTTATTTCCAGGACAAAATCATTATAACTGAGAGACCCAGAAAACTCCAAAGTTTACCTGGTTGAGCTCTCTCACCTACAGCAGTTTCTCTTAATCCTTTTAAATTTAAGCCACTCTTCTATGTTTTTCTAAACATAGGCCTTTATTGTAATATTCTTGGCCTGAAGGGAATAACACATGAAGTCAGACACCGGAGTATCCAAACCTTTTTAGGCTATGCAGGCATTTCTCATTGCTAGTTAGGATGTGCACCAGCAAACTAGCTAAGGTCCAACTAGCTAAGGATTGCGGGGCATCACGCCTACGTTGGCTATTCTGTTCCAGCCTCATGGGTTGCTTATATAAGTACAAGATAATTTCTCATTAGTGCCTGCTAAACTATCAAAACAATGGTTTTTAACTGGTAAGTACTGGTCAGAGTTATTTACCCGATGCTAGAAAAAGGACTGATATTCAAATGAGGAAGACTCAAACCCACAAGCTGGTGGCTGTAGTAAAGACAGCTAAGATGGTATTGAGACCTTCACTTCTTTCTGTTCTTTCAACATGGATTTGTGACCTAATTGATATTCAGCACAATTCTGATACTTGGGACCATTCTTTGCTGAATTTACTTTATAAATTTGTAAGAGTAGATATGAGAAGTGAACGGGCTAGTTATCTGTATGTGACTTGTGTATAGGTAGTAATGAGTTTTCGTTTGATTGTTTTTAGATATTTCTAAACATTATAGTCAAAAAGCTACTATAGAGCATGAACTTCCAACAGCAACACAGAAACTGATAACAACTAATGACTGTATCCTGTCATCAGTAGTGGCATTAACGAATGGAGCAGGAAAGGTAATTTTCCTCTGGCTTATACTAATGTTCAATTCTTAAATATGCTTTTTTAAAAAAAATGACATAAGAAAATTGATTTGTGCAAGGATTTTGGAATATAGGGTTTTTTTTGTAAAATAAAGTTGTCCGCCCTTTCTTTCTTCCTACCCAATATTTAAAACAATATGGTAGTGACTGTTCAGTATTTGCAATGAGTGAGTAGATCACTCACTGTTTATATTTTAATGCAATATTCGGTGATTTGAAGATTCTAGATGGCTTCAATGTAGATGCTTGTGTATATAAAGGGTCTGATATATAGAACATTAGGAACATACAGAAAAATAAAAATAAAAAACAAATCCCATGACAACTTCCATTAATATTTTGAGTTTTTTCCCCTCCTATTTTTTGGTTTGTTTGTTTTTTGGTAACACTTATGGATAATGTTGCTTTTGTGGTTTTCTATCTTAAAATGACTTCAACATGTGTCTTTTCATTGAACTCTTAATATTAGATAATGATCATTTGGATCATTAAGCATTTAATTATTATTATAAACTGACCAAAGTGCAATTTCTTTAAAAGTCCTTTGACTGTGGATACTCTGGTTGAGACAGAAGTCACATTCTCAGGGTATGTGTTCATGCAGCCGTCATCAACACCTTTAATGATTAAGATTTCTCTGATAACTCTGCATGTGTAAAAACAAGAGGACTGTATTTAGAACTATCTTAGCCCATTTTTTTCATTGGACTCAACATAATTTCTCAAAGACATGCTAAGCTCTGTATCTGTATTTATATACCATTCTTTTTCTGACAGGTTGACCATAATAGGTACAAATTTTCTTTAAGTGGTATAAAGTTAATCAGAAATGATCACAGATCATGTTAGACATTCAATGTCATCTTTGTCAAACTTGGACCAGTCTTTGTGACCATTGACTATAGTGTGGGGCCAAGATTAAAATGTGTTGTCTTTACCTCCTTCATCCAAGCCATTCCAGAAAATTCTGAGGATAATCCTAACTTTGATTCAGTTAAGAAAAATACTGGAAAAAGAATCTTGTCATTTTGCAGGAGTCTGCTTCTGCTGCCTTATATAAGAACTCTGAAATAGTAAATATGTATATATTTCACAGTTTATTTTAGCTTTGCTTTGCCTGAAACTTTAAAATGTTGTCTTATGGAAAGGTATCTGATCCTTACTCTGGGATTTTTGTAGACTTTTAAAAATTTAATTGAAATGTATTGATTTGACATATCTATAGGATACAGAGTTATATTTCAGTACATGTATAAAATATATAATGATCAAATCACGGTAGTTACCAAATTCATCATCACAAAAATTAATCATATCTTTGTGATGAGAACATTTAAGCTCCTCTCTTTTAGCTATTTGAGAGCATACAACAAATTACTGTTAATTACAGATGTCTAGCTCTACTGTATACCAGAACAACTTATTTTTCCTATATCGATGGTTTTTAACTAAAATAGGTATTTGAACTGTTAGTTGGTGACAGATAATGTGATTTGATTAAACTGAACTTGCAGTTTGTAATTAAAAAATAAACAGTAGGAAAATGTAGCATATGCATATTCGAGAAAGTTTGGAAATTGTAGATACATTAGAAAGAGGAAGAAAATAAACCTGACCATATACTACCATGACCTAAATACAAACAAACATTATTCACAAGGAATATGTAGCTCAAGATTTTTGGAATTCTCATTTCATGCAATACTACCTAAGGCAGAATTTCATTTGATATAGGAAAACATAAAGGAAAAATATAACTTTTCAGACCACTAGTGATTAATTGCTTAATTTTTGAGCAATTTTTGCGAAGACAGAATACTGTTTCACAAATCACTTTTTCTTATCAAAAAAGAATGCTCTTTTATGTATCCAAGACGTTAATATTTCTGGCTAGGACATTTAGCTGGACATTTTTGTTTATATCACCATTTTGTAGAGCACTGTAGATTCAAAATTATGGCCCAGCAATATTACATTCATGGATTTTTGTGGCTGCTTATATAGATTTAACAGATGTTAAATCTTTAAATGACAAGAGTCTACTGGATTTTCAGTCTTTTCTCTATTATATTTATAATTTAGAAATAGAGATTTTCAGAATTAAATTTAGGGTGGAGATTACATATTCAATATGCTTATATCATGTGTTCTGTTGGAATATGAAATATTCAAAGTTAAAATACAAGTAGAATGTATAAATCCAAACGGATATTTCGAGAGCAGTGGCAGAAATTAATGAGGTAAACATCTCATGAAAGTCAACTACAGAATGAATCAGAATCTGTCTTGGTTTACAGAAAGGATAGAAATTATCTAGAGTAGGACATGTCAGAAGTTTGTTCTTGATATTTATATGGTATCCTCTTTTTATTATAAATCATTTCCTAGGTATTCCTCTCAAATAAATGTGGGCTTTTGTGCAAGTGCTGAAATATCATTTTCAGTCTCAGCATCTTTAAACTTTGCTCTGAAAGCTGTTAGATATGTATTTTAGATATATTATTGGAGAACAAAATCTATCTTCTTGTCACACTGCATTTAGATAGCATCTTTCTTCAGCAACAATGTGGACTACTTCATTGCTTCACTGAGCTATGGGCCTAAGGCAGCGAGTGGATTCATTAGTCCTGTATCAGCCGAATGCATGCTACAGTACAAGAAAAAAGCTGCTGCTTATATGAAGGCCTTGAGAAAGGTTTGTGAGCTGCTGTTAACATTTAAATCAGAGGAAAAATCAGGAATCATTCTAGAGAATGGCAAGAGTTTTTCCACTGTTTATGTTGTTTATATTTTACACAATTTGGGGGTGCAGGTGGTTGGTGATTGTTGCCACAGGGAGGTTTGGGGAAAGAGGTGGTTATAGAGACCCAAACCTTACCTGATAAGTGGCTTTGCCTGTAAGAGTGCCTGGGGTTATGTAGCCAGGCAGTCAATAAATATCAAACTTCAGAAAATCTTAAATTTGTAGAAACAGAAAAAAAAAAAAAAATTGAAATGTCTATAATTTTTTCTGAATGAAATAAGAATATGTGGTCATTGCAAAAATAAATAAATAATTAAATCATAAGATACAGCAGTACATTAAAAAGAAAATTATGATCACCTCAATCCCACCACCCACATGTAGCTAGTCTTAACTTTGTTAGAGTATATCTATATCCAAAAAAATTTTATTGTGTGAGTACACACACATACACTGTATAACAAGCAAAATGTATCTAGTTGCATATACTATTTTAGAATCTTTTTTTCTCTTAATATATTTTGGATATGTTTGTATATATTAAAAATATATATGTATAATATCAATTACTGTAATCATTTTAATACCCTTACAGTATCCCATTCTGTATGTGTGTAATTTAACCAACCAGTCCATTCCTGGTGGATATTTAGGTTATTGCCTGTTTTTCACTATTACATGCAATGCTGCAGTGTGTGTTCTTGCATATGCAACTTTGTGCATTTTACTTTTTTCTCTTCATTTCTTTTGAATTTTTAATTACACAGTGCATAAACACGTCTCACATTAAATTAGAACATTACAGGTAAATTATAATCCCCAGTTCCAGTTTCTCTTCAGAGTTAACCATATTAATCAGTTTGCTGTGTAACCTTTCAGGCTTTTTCAGCATTTGTAAGCATCTGTATAAACCTGGAAACAATATATAGAATATTCTTTCTTTCTTTTTTCTTTTTTTTAACCTAAATGCATGGCTCATTGTGCAATTTGTTTTTTCATTTAAAATCTGTTTTAGAGATCTGTCTATATCAGTACATGTGGTGCCTACTATATTCCTTTTAAATACAGCATGGAATTCTATAATATGGATATTCCATGGTTTGTTTAGGTTTCCCTTAATTGGTGGGCATTTGGGTTGATTTTGTTCTTTTACTGTGATAATAATACTGCAATGTCTTGTAAAGGTTTTCTTGGGCACGTGTGGAATACTGAGAGGTAGAATGTTCTGGGCCACATGGTTTATACATTTAAAATTTTAATAGTTACTGCCAAATTGCCCTTCAGAGTAGGGACTCTGAAGGGCACTCCTAGCAATGTATAAGGCTACCTATCTTCTTATATTTGTCTGATTGTTTTAATTGTATCTTTAAAATTAATTACCCAAAATTGAATTGCTGGTTCAAAGTCTATGAATGTTTCAAATTTGGCACATTTGTCCAGACTATACTTCAGAAAGGCTACAATTGGTATATAAATTTGAACCATAAATTTAATATTTATCAATCTCAGAGAGGAGAGGTTTCTTGTGTTATTTTAATTTGCATGTCTTTGCTTATTAATGATGTGTAACATCCTTTCATAGTTATCATTTGTATTTATTCTGTCAATTCTGTGTTCAGGTCTTTTACCTATTTTTAAATAAATGTTTCTAATTAGGGTTGAAAGAGCTCCTTATATATTAAGGATTTTAATCATGTGTTTATGTGGGGAGAATTTTTCCCCCAGTTTGCAGTAGTCTTTTTTTTTAAATAGAAGTTTTGATTTTTATATCATAAACAGGTCTTTTTCTTTATTGTTGTTATTCTTAGTCAGAGATACTTTCCAAGGTTACAGAGATATTCACCTATATTTTCTTCCAGTATTTTTTCAGTCTAAAATTTTAGATTTAAATCTTTAATAGATGTAGAATTTATTCTGATAGAAGATGTGAAAGAAGCATCTAAATAGTTCTTTTTCTAAATAATTACCTGGTTGTCCTTGCACCATTTATACAGTCCATTGTTTCTCCATTGAATTAGAAATGCAATATTTGTCACACAATAAATTTTTGTGTTTGCTTTTGTCTATTTCTGGATTTTCTATTCTGTCCTTTGTCTATTTTGGTGCAATTCCATGTGGTTTTAGTTAGTGTAGCTTATAATTGGTATGATAAGTTCTCCTTCATTATTTTTCTTTAAAAAATTTTTTTTTCTTTTCACATGTATTGAAGGAAATAATCTATGTTGGCATTCATCTGAATTTATTATCATACTGTATTTAGCATTCTTATTTGTGTAAGTAGGATTGGGGGGGTGATACAATTTTTTCTTTGATTCTCATGATGCTTTTTCCGTAGCCCCTCTTGGAGTCTGTGCCCTATGAAGAAGCACTGGCAAACCGCCGGGTTCTTCTCAGCTCTACTGAAAGTCGAGAAGGCCTTGCCCAACAGGTATGGTACTTGGAAAATCATGGAAACTGTTGAAACCAGAGATGTGAAATCCCCTGGAGGAGGTTTTTAAAATATATAGAGTGATTCAATAGACTACATAAGTAAACATGTAAAATTTTAATTGTTGGCCGACCCCGTGGCACACTCGGGAGAGTGCGGCGCTGGGAGCGCAGCAGCGCTCCCGCCGCGGGTTCGGACCCTATATAGGGATGACCGGTGCACTCACTGGCTGAGCGCGGTGCGGCCGGTCACAAAAAAAAAAAAAAAAAAAAATTTTAATTGTTTAATACGTACTAAAAAGCACCATATGCATAATTCCTTGAAAAACATGTGTTGATACTGTAAGTCATCTTGATTCAATTGGTGTTAAATTGGACCAAAGTAATAACACACTTTGGCCATGATGATTCATTCTTTCTTTAGGCACTAAATTTAAGTGTTAGAAATATTAAGGCAAAAAAGGGGAGGGGGACTAGAGACTCAGTGAGTTATTTTCATTAAATGAGCAGGAATGAAAATTTTCCAGTATTTAGTTGATCAGTTGAATTTGGGAGTAGGTGAGAGGGGGAGGTGTACTGTCTTTTACAGAAATTGGTATAAACACCAATTTAGGTTTTGTCAGAGATTTATTTATTTTAGTATCTGGCTTGCTTTTAGTTTTGGAAATATTTGTATTAAAGGGGACACAAATAAATTCACCTGAGACAATGTTTTTTCAATGCTGACCTTATTTTCATTAGAAACATATCACTTATCTTTTCAACTAATGCACTAGGGTGTTGGAACTAAAAATTTACTCCACAAAATGATTCCTTGAAAAACAAAATGTAGACTATCTTAAAAATTAATTTTGGATTTTCTTCTTTTTTTATGTGAGAAAACCAAGACTCAAAGAAATTAATAATCTTTATCCAAAGTAGCTATTAAGTGGTCAAACTGTCTGACTTCAAAGCTAATGCTTTGGGCTGGCCTGTGGCTCACTCGGGAGAGTGTGGTGCTGATAACACCAAGTCAAGGGTTAAGATCCCCTTACCGGTCATCTTTTAAAAAAAAAAAAAAAAAAAGACAAAGCTAATGCTTTTCCTACTCTGCCATTGACCAGCTTGCAGGCTAGTCTAATAAGCACTCTGGGTCTCACTTTCTGCCTCTCTAAAATGAGGATAATATCTACCTTTCAGGGTCTTGTAAGGATTAGTTGAGCCAATGGGAGGCAGTGTGATACAGCAAAAAGAATCAGTCTTGTGAGCCAGACAGATGGGTCCCAAATCCTGGCTCTGCCATTTGCAAGCTTAGCAGATGGTTGAGTTGCTGGGAGCCTTAGATTTCTCCTTTGGGAGATAAGAATTGTAGGACTATTAAGAAGTTTCAGTAGGATAATGGGAGGAACAGTGCCTGGAACATGGTAATTGCTCAATCATGATAATTGATAAAACAGTTAGAATTCACTATAAGATTGCTATTATTTTTATAATTCTCAAGCTTTTATTTGCCCTGAGCATTAGTTTTTCTTCAACTTCTTATTTAAGTATAACATACTTATAGAAAAATATACAGATCATTAATGTACATTCCAATGAACTATCACAGGTGAACACATATAACCAGCACCTATATTAAAAAAAAATAAAAAGGAGACATTTCTCCATGTAAGGTATACCTTAAGAAAAATACTAGGACCCCAGAGCCTTCCTGATGCCCTTTTCCAGTTACTATTCTCCTCCCCCTCAAAGATAACCATCATCCTGCATTCTAACCCTACAGATTAGTTTTGTTGCCTAATACTGACCTTTTTATTAAATGCAGTTATTCTATGTATACTCTTTCAGAATTGGCTTCTGTTATTCAATGCTATGTGATAGTTCCAATTGCTCCACAAACATGCCCACCTTTGTATTTTCTGTCTTTTTAATTTTAATTGAAAGGGTGGCTTAAATTGCTTTTCCTTGGTAATTAGTGAAAAGTGAGCACTCTCTTCTTATATATTTATAGTCTTGTTCAAGTACCATTCAAGTCTTTTGCTGTTGATGTTGTTTTTTGCCTGTTTCTCTGTTAGGTTGACTAGCTTTTTCTTATCGATTTGCAAGAATTCTTTATATGTTCTGGATATTAGATCTCTGTTGGATACATGCTATATTGATTCTTCCACTTTCTGGTTTTCCTTTTCACTCTCTTAATGATGTCTTTGGATGAGTAGCGATTTTTTCTTTTACTCCAGTTCAATTTCTCAATTTATGGTTGTGCTTTTTGAAATCTGTTTAATAGATCTCTCCCTATTTCAGGGTCAAGCTTTATTGTTTTTATCTCTATGAGGTAGTTTGGGTTTACACTCTGTAAACTATTTCTTTGGCCACTAAATTTTGTGTGCATTATTCTCTAAGATGCAAAACTCTTGTTACTTTTCAAGGTTCAGCAGAGTTTGGAAAAGATTTCTAAACTGGAGCAGGAAAAAGAACATTGGATGTTGGAAGCACAACTAGCCAAAATCAAGCTAGAGAAAGAAAACCAGCGAATTGCAGATAAGCTGAAGAGTACAAGTAGTGGGCAGTTGGTTGGGCTGGCCCAGGAAAACACTGCCGTATTGAATGCTACTGGCCAGGATGAAGCTGCAGCCATGGCTGTGCTGGAGGCTGTTCAGAGTACCAGTCTGGTAAGTGTCTTCTTTGTTGCCCTCAGTTTTCTTTTTTTAACACTAATTGGTAAGAATCTAACCTAGTGTTCAATGTTATCCATTGTGTTAGTCCTTTCGGACTGCTATAACAAAATACTATAATTGAGTGGCTTATAAACAACAGAAATTTATTTCTCACAATTCTGGATTCTGGGAAGTCCAAGATCAAGGAACTTGCAAATTCACTATCTGGTGAGGGTCTATTTCCTCTTTCATAGATAGCAGCCTTTTTACAGCGTTCTCACATGGCAGAAGGGGTGAATGAGCTCTCTGGGGTCTCTTTTGTAGGGGGCAGTAATCCCATTAGATTTCCTCCCAAAGGCCCTGCCTCCTAATACCACCACCTTGGGGGTTAGGATTTCAACATATGAATTACTGGGGGACACAAACATTTAGACCATAGCAACCATCTAATTGCATGTCAGTTTATAACAGGAATGATTCATGTGCTCTAGAAATAAGCTGTTAGTAAACAGAGTATCTCCTTTAAAAAGTGATTTTACATGAGACTTCCCCATGGTGAGGGCTGTGTTCCTGGAAGATATAGTGAGTCAAATTTAAGCTAATTGTTTTTCTATAAAAGCATGTAGTTTCTAACCAAGAATCAAATGCCCAACTTTTTATAAAAATGGCCACAAATACTATTTTTAACCAAATATATGATGTATTTCTAGAGAGGATAAAGCTTTATAACATACGTATAATACAGAAAGCCATGAGGTTAATTTTTTTTTTTTATTTATTAGGCAGTATGTTGGCAAATTATCTTGCAACTTTATAGTTCTTGCCGTATTTTTAACTGCAGTGATTTAGGAGGTGAAGAAACATCTCTATTGGCATTAGAGAATTCAAAATTACTTAAAAAAAAGTTTTCTAAGTATAATAATCTGCCCATTGTAAAAAAAAAATTAGGAAAATCTAAGAAAGGAGATATCAGGAAGGAAGAAAAAAATCCTTATAATCAAAAGAGTCTCTTTAAGTGAATTTTTACAAGCATGTCTCTCTTGCTCTTTTTTTTTTTTTTGGTGGCTGACCAGTATGGGGATATGAATCACTGACCTTGGTGTTATGAGCACCACGGTTTCCCAACTGAGCTAACTAGCCAGTCCTTTATAAGCATTTCTTGAGGAACTTGAGGAGAGCCATGGTGCTTCTGGAAGATCCTGTACTAAGGTGTGCACTTTCTGCTGACTTTACCCCTGTAGTTCACTGATGCTGTTGAAGAGCAAGTCATGGTCCTTGTCAGATTTACCTTCTACCTGATTTAAAATATACAAACCAGCTTTTATTTGCAAGATGTAAATAGACCTCATTGCATTTCAACAGTGTCAGAACCTCAGATGATTTTTAATTTTCCTAGGCATGGATGGTAGTAGTAGTAGTAGTATTTAGGAGAATATCTTCGTTAAAGTACTTTGGGTCAGATATCATAATATCTGCAACTTACTTTCAGATTATTCAGAAAAAAATATATATACACAGATCAATACAGTAAGGTAGTGTGTTAACAATTATTGAATCTAGATAGTAGATACACACGTTAACTGTACTTTCCCCCCACCCCCACTTTTCTATATGTTTGAAATTTTTCATAATAAAATGTTGGAGAGAAAAAAGGAATTATAATTTTTAGAAAAGCAAAAAATAAAAACCAAACTTCCTGGAGTTTTGACTTGAATAGCCACCAGACTCACAGGATGATCTTGTAGTGTCCTCATGGCAGGTCTTGTGGCACGCAGCCACAAGTCCTGCATGCTGCCTTTGATAGGGCAAGATGACTGCATTCACTCCTGTGCCAGTGGTTTAACATTTAGCTACAGTGTGTACATGAAGTAATGAGGACATCGAGCAAACAGTAACATTTTGACCTCTGGCAAATGGCATTTGAGACAGTGCAGCACTGCCCCCATTCTCTCATCTTTGGACTTTCCTTCCGAGTCTGTCTCATTGATAGGGTTAGATTGTTTTCCATTATGTCTTTCTTCTTTCTCCCTTCTCTTTCTGATCACCTGTATCCATTCCTTTCCTCTTCTTTCACTTGTGTTAGCAGTAGAGTTCATGGTGGCCAGGGAGCAACTGTGGAACCAGACTAGACCAGGGAGGACACTGCTGATGACGGTGGTGATGGCAGTAGTCGTGTGCCAGGCATGGATCTAAGGACTTTTCAATGTGCTAACTCAGTCAGTCCTCACATAGGATTGTAGGCACTGTGAGATTGTAGATATGTCATATCCCCATTTCACACTTGAGACAACTGAGCAACAAAGAAATAACTCACACTTGATAAGTGATGGGATGTCTGGGTCCACCGCCTGCCCTCTTAACCAACATGGCCCTGTTGTGCTCTGACTGGTGTCAGAAAACAGACTGGCTGATATAAACACATTTGTTTACCACTTGCCTTTCTGAGGTGCTGAAAGTTGGTAACCCTGGTATATTTGAGTCATTGATGTCAGTTGCTGAAAATTGAAGACTATCTTTTTATTTGAACATTTTCAATGGAAAGCACTGTTCTTATATATGTAAGTGAGAAAAGTTTCCAGGGACATGAAAAACCTTTAGTACTGAACACCATGGGGCTGTTAGTGATGATGACTTTGTTTGCTTTTGGAAGTTACTATTATTTTAAATCATCTGTCTAGTGTGGGGGTGGAAGAGGTATGGTTCCTTTCCTCTCCATCATAAGGGTCACGCTGAAACTACTATTACAAAAGACAGGTTAACAAGAGAAAAGCATAAAAAATTTATTTAATCTAAAGTTTTATGTGATATGGGAGCTCTCAGAAATGAAGACCCAAAGACCCAGGGAATACTGTCTATTTTTCTGTTTTGTTTCAATGAAGAATGGACAGCTGTGTAGAAATGTGATTGGACAAAAAGAGAATGATCTAATAGTAATAGACTGAGTGGGAAAACCCAGCAAGGCCTGTCTATTTGGATTCTTCTTGGCTTCTCTGTTGTAACATCTCTTCCTCCCAGGTATGGCGTAGGTCCCCTCTGAAATGAGGGTCTTACAACCTAATGTTGGACAAAGGTAGGCCAGAAAATTTCTCTATGGCTAGCTCCTAAACAAAAAAGGTCGGGGAAGTTTACAGTAATATTTCTAGGTTTTATGGCTGGCTTTGGGGGAGACGGGTTCTAATTCCTATGACCTGCTTTAGGGAAGAGGGATTCTAGTTGCTATGGCCTGCATTGGGGGAGGAAGGAAAGCAGGAGAAAGAAGGGTAGGAGAAGGTAAAAAAAGACTTTACTTCTGAGTCCCTTCCAGGGTGCTTCAGTTCAAAGCAGTCAGCATGCCAAAACACCGTTTTGGGATATTGTTTTTTGAGCCCCAACAGTAGCCTGTATGTATCCACAGCCTTGATTTCTTCTATTCTCTTACTATCTGCATCTCTTAAGGGTCTCTTTGTTCCCACACACCTTATACAACGCTATCAGAGTAATTTTCCTAGAGTATACAAATTTCAGAGTTTTGGATTAGGGATGCTCAAGCAGTATGTATGCTGTAAATATTCCAAAACCTGAAAAAATCTGAAACACTTCTGGTCCCAAGCATTTCATTATTAAGGGATACTCAATCTGTATTAGTGGTTACGCACTTTCTTGCTTCTAGACTTTTAGTATCTCCCTGTTATCCATAGAATATACTACACTCATTTGTTTGGCACTCAAGGTCCTTGGATACCTAGTTCCAAACTACCTTTCTAGCCCTATCTTCTTCATTTCCTTCTACAAACCCAAAATGAATGCTCATCTCTGATAACGTTCTTTGCACTTTTGCCTCCCTTTCTGTGTTCAAGCTGTTTCTTTTGCCTGAATATCTGTTTATAACTCTTAGCACCTATGTACTCACATACTTTCACCTTCCAGCTCCTCTGTCCTTCTTGACTTTCTTGAATTCAAAACTACCCAGCATTTAAGGTACAGTTGAGATGCCACATTTTCTGTGAACCACTGTTTCAGGCATTGTCTTTGATGGTCAGGGTTAGAGAACCAAGACATGGTCTGTCTCCTCTTGTTTTTCACAGTCTAGTCTATATAACTGAATATATTACTCCCTTAGTCGCTTTCAGTCTAATGGAATAAGAGCTTGGCTAGACATATATACAGAGTACTGGGGAATCACAAAGAAGGTCCCTGGAGGGGTTGAGGAGGATGTCACAGAAGAGATGACATGAGTGGGTTTTAAAAATGATCAGGAGTCCAAGAAGGAGAAGAATATTTCAATCTGAGAGAAAGGTTTAACCATGTAATTCTCCTTCCTTTCTGCACATCGTACATTCCTGCCAAAAATGACCTGGAATCTTAGAATTTTCTGCCTTCCTTGATGTTTCTACTTTTCAGCCTTTCTTTTTGCCCCTCGTGCCCCTTAATTGAGCTTATGTGAAATAAGTATGTAACTCTGTGTATGTGTATGTGTGTGTGTCCATTACCGTATGTCCATACCTTTTGTCTTTTTCCTCTTGGGTATTAGGTGCAAGTCTGTAACTATTTCAGAGTTAATTGATTAACAAAGGAAATTCATCTTACAAGCCACCAGGAGGTTACTTTTGTTCAGACACCTTGAGGCTGAAAAAGTAACATCAGATGGAAATTTATTATTTCTAACCCTATATAGCATTTCAAAAATTAAATGCTTATTATTTTCAATAAAATTCCTAGTACTGTAATTCAAACATTCGGTCAGCTGTTATTTATTGTCAAAAAAGATAGCAATAATCTCAAGAAAGAAAAAGTACAAAAGCAACACAAACTTTTGTTTTCTGCTGGAAGTAAAAAGCATTGCTTAAATTAATAGAATTTTTAAATATATATTTTAAGTATAAAAATAATACATGTACATTGTAACTAAAAAATACTAGAGTAAAAGAAGAGAAAAAAAGAGATCCTAAATAGCCAAACCACCCTTAACATTTTTTTCTTCAAAATTTCATGTTGAGATTGTACTATATAAAATTTCAAATCTTTTAGCATAATGTTAGCACACATTTATGCTGTAATTAAAAACTATGTAAACTTAGTTATTGATTCTATAGTACTCCATATCTGATATACCTTAGTCAACCTATGGTTGAGCATTGATTAGAATTTTTACTATTTGTATTAGTCAGGGTTCTCCAGACAGACAGAATCAATAGGATGAGTTATAAGTATATGAGAGGGGATTTATTAGGGGAATTAACTCATGTGATTGTAAAGAGAAGTCCCATGAATGGCCATCTGCAAACTGGATGCCTGTAGTGTGACTCAGTGCAAGTCCGAAGGCCTCAAAACCAGGAAAACTGATGGTGTCCTGGAACCCAAAAGCTGAAAAGTCTCGAGCTCTGATGTCCACGGACAAGAGAGAAAAGTGTATCCCAGCTCCAGTGGATAGAGCGATTTGTCATTTTTACTCTGTTTTTGTTGTTGTTGTTGTTTTCTTGGGGCCCCCAGCTGACTGGATGTTTCCTGCCCATAGTGAGGGTGGATCTTTCCCACCCATTCCACTGAGGCTCTCATGCTAATCTCTTTTGGAAACACCCTCATAGACACACCTAAAAGAGATAGGTTTACCAGTTTTCTCGGCTAAAAGAGATAGGTTTACCAGTTTTCTCGGCATTCCTTAATCTAATCAAGTTGACACCTAGAATTAACCTTCACATTATTTTAAATATTTCATTTTTTATGTGTAAGATTCTTTCTGCATGTTAGATGATTTGTTTGAGGTATATTCTCAGCATTGGAATTACTCGGTCAAAAGGCATGAATGTTTTTAAGTTCTTTAATCTTTATTGCCAAATTATTATTTATTATTATTATTATTATTTTTATTTTTAAACTGGTAAGGAGATTGCAACGCTTGGCTCGGTGTCACCTGCACCATGCTCAGCCAGTGAGCGCACCGGCCATCCTTATATAGGATCCGAACCTGTGGCTGCGGCGCTACCAGCGCTGCACTCTCCTGAGTGAGCCAAGGGGCTAGTCCTGCCAAATTATTCTCTTAAAGAGCTATCTCAGTTTATACTCTTTTTAGTAGCATATCAGAAAATGTTGCAATGATATATGTTAAAACCTATGCTTCCGTTTATGTAATACCATTTTCTTGAAGGTATATTCCTTTGTGCTGTACCACATTTTCAAACTGTAACCCAGGAGTAAGGGGGTGAGGTTGGGGAGGTGGAATAAATGCATCCACGCAGTTTATTTCATCAAGCGCAGTCATATCTGAATATATAAAATTAAATGATTGTCATGTTATCGTAACCAGTTTTTAACTAAAAGAGAAAGAGTAATTGCTACTCCTGCTTCATTGAGTAGAAAATTATGGGTCTTCTATTTTAAAAAAGTCTTGTAGAAGATTCTTTCACAGATAGGTGGGCAAAACATTCATTAGTATACATTCAATTGAGATACTGCTCACTATTCAGAATAATACTCTTGAGGATATTATTAGAATATGTTAAAATGTTTATTGGGTGTTATCTCAGATTAAGAGAATCTGTTGAAACCGAGTTTCTAGTAGTTTCCTTAAGTCATTGTTCCCAAGCACATATTCTCCCAGAATCTGAATTCAATAATTATGACTATCAGTTTCTGAAATTTTAATCCATAAAAGCAAGCTTTAAAAAAACCTAGCAGCAGTTAAATCTGTTTAAAATTGTATTTTCTCTTTCATTAATTTAAATCTGAAATTAATACTTATTAATGTCATAATAATATTATATAAAAATATATTTATTCCTTCTTTCTCCTTTTGAGCTTTCTGCCAGAGTGTTTTTTATTTGTTTTCTATTCAGAATGTTTAAATATTGTGGTCACCATAAAACTGTCTTTACTTCTTCTTAGCTACTGCTTTGGAAATAGGTGTAGAAATAACAAAATAGGGCCAAAAGCTGATCTTCCTGTCTTTCTTCCCAGATGACTTGTTGGGTTTCAGTGAAAGTGGCTAATCAGCATTTTGATAGAGGATTTAGTGATGATCGTTATCGATTACTGCTTCATGGCAGAAATAGCAAATGCAGTTACCTATCTGCAGGTCCAGCATCTTGTAGTAAAAGACAGTCCGAGGGTAATCTAGTACTGTACTCCCAGGGCTCTGTAAAAAAGTATGAACTGAGAAGAGAAAATATTATAAATGTTTAATCTGTTGCGTTTGAAGTGTAAACAATCTGTTCTAAAGATTTTTTTCCCTTATGTTCTAGATTGGGATTTTAACCAGAACATCGGACAGTGAGGTAATATATGCTTGGCATCATGTTGTTTGTTAGTAAATATCTGGCAGCATGTTTATTAACAAAGGCCTGCAGAAGCCATCTTTGTCCAATTGTTTTTGCTAACAATTCTAGCATGTGGAGCCAGTGTTTTCCCTCTTCATTGGTGGATCCGTGTTGCTTTTCTCTCTGGTTATATTTTAACTGTCACCAACAAAGTTTAGCCTGTTATTGTAATTGCCTTGTGGAATGACTTGCCTTGGCAGTTTGACAGAGTGCGGCTCCTGCTCGGACATCTGCTTGCAGGCATGCTGCAAGGGTCTGACAGCACGTTAGCCTTCCCACTGGGCAGCCAGGAAAGCAGGGCTTTTTAGGGTCTTGGCATGCTCCGTAGCTCTTTCCAGCCCTTGGAGTGGGTGAACTCAGGTCAGATTTGGCCTATCAGATAGGTTTGCATATTTTTTTTTTTTTTTTTAAGATGACCGGTAAGGGGATCTTAACCCTTGACATGGTGTTGTCAGCACCACGCTCACCCAGTGAGCTAACCGGCCATCCCTATATGGGATCTGAACCTGTGGCCTTGGTGTTATCAGCACCACACTCTCCCGAGTGAGCCACGGGCCGGCCCAGGTTTGCATATTTGAATTTTGAAATATTCCGAGATGTAATTTTATAAATAACAATTAAATGAACACTGAAGTCATTCAGCTTATTGCTCAGTATGGCAAACTGGTAAATATAGTTCGAGTAGGTTGGTAAATTCTTTGATTTCCTTATTTATCTTATAGGTACCCTTGATCCTCTGTGTGTATGTTTAAACCAAACTCAATAGTATGTCATTGTTAGAGTAACTGGTAGAAATATCAGTCTGGGACAAAGGCTATAAACTAAACTGTTCAGTATAGAAATAATTTATGAGTATGTTTATGAACATTAAGTTTTCTTAAGATAATTTTGGGGGAAAAAAAGAATGTTCAGATTTTAGGGATTCCTTTTTGTCTGCCCTCTTCTGATTAGAGGCGGACACAGTAGTCAGACAGATGGAGATTTTGTAAGTCAGGTTTGTAACTAATAAAAGCTGGATGGAAGGACAGTGCCTCAGTGGGCTTCCCAGTACTTCACTTCAGCTCTGTTCTCTTGAAGCCACAACTTCATTCTGAGGTAGGCAGGATGCTGAATAAAAGAAATTTGGGATACACATTTGCCTGCCACGTCTGAAGTTTCTTTGAGGGTAGGAAAACTATGATTTCCCATCAAAGTTCAAGTGGTAATGTACAAAATGTCTTTTCTTCCCCTAGAATTACTTCATCTCACTGGCATTTATTTATTTATGTGTGCTCTATTTAGGTTCCAGATGTGGAATCTCGTGAAGACTTAATTAAAAATCACTACATGGCAAGGATAGTGGAACTTACATCTCAGCTGCAGCTGGCTGACAGTAAGTCAGTGCATTTTTATGCTGAGGTGAGTGGAGAGTTAATTAGGTTGGTAGGTTTTTTCCTAGCCTCCAAAGGAATTAGGTAATTATCCTGTTCTCCTGTTGTTCACTAGAAGAGAAAAGTCAGTGTCTATGTGTTCTCTGTTATATGTGTCTGTGAATTTGGTTGGAGTTCATATTGATTAGTCTGTATACCAACCAAAAATCTTCATTTCAATAAATATAAGGGTGATTTGTCATTTCCAAATTACTGCAAGATAGCTGGGAGACTTGTAGTTAGTCTTTCCTATGGCCACATAACATATGTTTTGGAGCATTATTATTACAGATTACTTGTTTTAGAATTATAGACAGGTAGACATTCACAAATCAAGGAATTTTCATATAGACAAGTTAAAAAGCAAAATATGCCTTTAAAAAAATATTTTCCAATTTCTAAATGACAAGTTTGTAGAAAAGAATTTCTATAAATGAAGAAATGAAAACTGTAGCCCTTTTCAACCTTTAAAAGATATAAAATCTTACTTTTCGTTACATTGTCTTCTTCCTTTACCAAGTAATACATTTTCTTAAGAGAATTAGAAAAGTACTATGCAATATAATCAATAAAATGATACACAATTCATAGAATAGAAGGCAGGAAAATGAAGGAAGAAGGTAGAGATATCAAAGTGTGCGTAAGAAACAAATGACAAGATAGATTGGGTGCTGCTCAGCATAAGAATACCTTTAAGGTCTCTGATTTTAACCTTTACATTAAAAGTCAATTATAGATGGCAGATGGGGAATTATAATGCTTAAAATTGTTTAAAAAGCTGTAAAAGAAAAGACAGCACCCTTTATTGGGACTTGACTTAATCTGTGGTTTTTCTCCTGTACTGCAGAGATGGAGACATTGATAGGAGACCAGTTGCTAGAAGTGGAGGGAAGCTTTGTGTCTTCTTTCTGCTAAAGTAAATAGTGTTCCTAGCTCAGTTTTGTTCACTAGCAACCATTGCACGCATGTTTGATGAGTTGATCAATAGTGATGCTTGTTAGAATGCAGAAAGCAGGGAGGATGACAAGCTGGATGACTTGCAATGGAACTGCCCCAGTACTTACCTGAACGATGCAGTGCAGCAGATAATCGTACCCTCATTATTTGGTTCCCTAACTGCTTTTGGAGTTAGTGTCCCAGACTCAATTGTCATCTTCTTGAGGACTCATGCCTTACATGTCTCTCTCCCTTTTTGTCAGGTTCATTGATGAGCACAGAGTAGATAAATAGGGGGGTCATTGTTTTGGTTGGCTGAACTGTCCTGAAGTTTTCTTTTGGGAAATGAAATGAATAACTAGGGAATTATTGAAGCTGTTTTATTTCCAAGAGATGTGCTTATTTTAATGAACGTCTTCAGCACAATTGTGATACAAGAATTTTTAGATTGTCCTGTTTTTTTCTCATCTGTAAACAGGAAGTGGTGACCCCTGTACGACTTTACTGGAATAGTCTGAGCGCCTGATGTCAACACAGCATTCAGATGTGTCTCAACAGATCCTACTTGTCAGTCTCAGTGGCCTTATCAGAAACTTTAGTGATCCTTTTAGTCTCACACCCTCTTTAACAGTAGTGTGAAATAGAATTTTTCTTTTTGATCATCTCTGTCTCTGGATAGTCTAGGTTTGTAGAACCCCCCAAAAAAGCATCTGGGATCTTTACAGTCCTGTGCTCATTTTTTTCCCATGTAGATAGAACATAGTTTATAGGGTAGGACAGCTTTTATTGCTCCTGTAACTTGGTCTCTGGTGAAGGACTTAAAACACAGGAAAAGTATCTTAGGAACCATATTGCATGGTCAGAGCCATTGATAACTTTTGAAATAATCACCTTCCTTTTCAAACAATATAAATGAATCCTGGGTAAATGTAGGAAGTTCTTATGTTTTTTATAACCACCGGTCATCAGACTAGAGATAGGAAAAAAACATCAGTGAGCTTGAGTTGGTAGATTTTTTTTTCCCTTACTAAAATGATGAGGATGGAGGCCACTTCTTTCTCACAAGTACTCCAGTGTGTGGTACAATGTCTGTAGGTATTCAGTGGAGATTTGTGGAATGAATGAATGGCTTTTGGCTTTGGGAACTGTTTTCTAGTAATCTTTTCTGAAGCAAGTTTGGTTTTGGACTATGCTCCCTCTAGTAATGGGATGTTTTCTGATTTTACAGTGCCGAGCACTCTCTAAAAGACTGGCCTTGGCTGAAAAGTCTAAGGAGGCTTTGACAGAAGAGATGAAACTTGCTAGTCAGAACATCAGCAGACTTCAGGTGAGTCCACAGTGTTACCTAAGCAGTTTTCATATTTTTTCATTGAAAGTTCCTGGACAGTAAAATCAGCAGTTTCTTTCCAAAGTAGGGGCATTTCACCTCTAGATATGCTTTTTTCTAACCACTTTATTTCTAATTCATTTTAAAGTAACATCTTACTTATGTAAAGTAAAAAGTGGTTATATTGTCTGTTTCTCTGGCTTGATTTTAATTTTAAGTGGTTTTATAGTCAGCATTTTCTTTAATAATATTTTCCCATAATCCTTTCTCTCTTTCCTCTTCCTTGTAAATACCTGTTGTGGTGGGTTGTAGGCTTGTTCTACACACATTACTCTGTTTCTTTTCTTTCCTGTTTCATAGAACTACCTAAACGGAAAGGTAGGGCTGTGAAATATTTCTACTTCCTCACTTCCTTGTTTTAAACTCTTATTTTCAGAAAGCCCCCGTTAATGAAAACATGATGCCAAGCAAAGAAAAAACACATCAGCACAGTAACACCCACTTCCTTCTTGTTTGAGATTAGTTTTATCAGATTCCTTAGGAGCACAAGATTAGATTTCAGGGGGCTGAAGAGAGCATGAGAGGTGGGAAGGTAGATGAAGGGTGCTTCTTTCAGGCAGGGTGCTTCTGGGAGGGCTGGGAGGCATCGAGGTGCAGGATGGTGGAAATGTGTCGGAATCCTCACCTAGGCTTAGGAAAACCTGAGAGGATTTGGAAAGAGCATTTAGCCCTCTGGCTTTTCTGATAATTTTATACCTGGCATAGAAGGAAATTCTTAAATATTTGCAAAGAAATTAAGCACATATTTTGAAGGCTGAAAAAAAACTTTTTTCTATCTCTTTTAACTTTGTTCTTGTTAGGCCTGTGCCTTAACCTTCTTGTTAATTGATCAGATAGACCACTTTGATAGGTTGCTTTGCCAATTTTTTTTTTTTTTTAATGAATTAAAAAAGCTTTCAAGTGGTGTGACTAGCGGGGTTTTGATTTTTCTTTTCTCCTCTTTCACTCTTTCTCTTTGCTATTTAGGATGAGCTGACAACTACCAAGAGGAGTTATGAGGATCAGTTAAGTATGATGAGTGACCACCTGTGCAGCATGAATGAGACATTATCTAAACAGAGAGAGGAGATTGACACATTAAAGATGTCCAGTAAGGTATGTGAGGTGAGGTAGTCTCTCTGCAATATAATGTGTAATATTTAATAGTAGGCATTTCATTGTTATGCATTTCAGGAGCAAAAGGTTATAGGATTTAAAGTGTTTGTAAATTATTTTCCTTAGTGGAATTTGTCCTCTTTTCCAAAAGTAAAATTAAGTGTCTCTGCCTGGGTCATAAGCTGAGAAGGTTTTAATATGAAGACTTCAGTACTGCATTTGCTGCTTTGGGGATTTTTGGCATTTCTGGTATAAGAATTAGGGGGACTCACAAAGGGCTTTGGGAGGATTGCTCTTTATTTATATATGATTCTAAAATGGTGCTGTTGAAGAACAACCTTTAGAAAATTTATTCTCATATATATCCATATAACCAATCAATGTCTTACCCTTTTAACTCCAGAGATTTTCTTCAATTTCAATTCCCCACAAGCCCTCTGCTTGTCTGGGTTGGGGTCAGTAGATATTGGGTAAAATGTTTAGGTTGAAATGCATATCCACATACCATGTCTCTATTATTGTAACATCATATATAGACTCTTTTGCCCTGAAAGGCAAACTTTGGGAGGCCAGGAGCTCTAGGGTGTGTGCATCATGTCATGCTTAGCACATTTTAGTAACTCAGACAATATTATACCACCAGCAGCTGGAATTTACTGTCTCTAGACTGCATTCTTTGAAATCTACTGCTGCCACTTATTGATTCAACAGTCATTTATTGAGTTCCTGCTATGTACATTGAGAAAGAAATAGAGATGAATAAACCATAGCTTTCTTTTAGCATCTGCTAGTGGTAGTGTAGAGCAGTATTCGCTCACTTAGGGTCTCCTTGGAAAATAAATCATGTTAATGGATGAGAATCTGCAGTATATAATTTCACTTGTCAGTGTAGTTTCATGATATTCATTGACTTCTCACTACTTTGGAGGGTGTCTCTGCTTCTCTGGGCCATCTGTGTGTGATGATTATAACCAGTCAATATGGTTCTGATTATGATTCTCCAGTTACTTGTGGTTCAGGAAACTTGAGTTAGGAGGCAGGGGGTTGGTCCTCTTTAAGAATGCCTCCCTTAACCCTTTTGGTCTCTTGATATTCCAGCAGGGCTAATCTAACTCACAGTTTATATTCCTAGTAATGGTAGAAAGCACACACACATTGAAGAAGTCATGTTTTGGTTTTCTTTTTCATGGTATGTATAATTTGTTTTAATGGTAGTATAAGAAAGCCTGTTTTAGCACCTAACATTTGAAAAGAAGTAGCAAAGGTTCTAGGAAAACTTTTCAGACTTCTGAGCTGCAGAAGTATTTGGTTTTGAATTGAGAGGGGTAAATGCTTCGTACAGCAAAGCTCATTTTTCCAAAGGACTTGGATTGGAGCTACTTCAGAAGTTAGGGAATTTTCAAATTCTCTCACATCTTTTAAATCTATGCCTTAAAATACCTGTCGTTAATAAAACCCTGAGTAAGAGACCCTTCTTCAATTTGGAGTTTACATTGACTATTCTTTAATCATTTTGTAATCCCTGTATTTTGCTTTTTTTTTTTTTTCTTTCCCGCTCATTAATAATTTAGATTGCTATAGCATCATCTTATGGCTGAGTTGAAATTTCTCCATGGGATACCAAGTAAATTCTCAGCCATTTGTTTGCTGTTATCTTGCTTAAAGTTTTTGTATTCTACAAGCATTTCCCACTTACATGAAGAAAATATATTTATACCTAAGAGCTACAAATAGGAATTTGATTAAAATGTATGCCTAAGAAGTGAACCTCTCCAGAAAGAAGAAAAGTTATGCAAAACTGGAAAGTCCAAATCTCCATATTTGAGGGAACTGGGAATAAGTTAAACCATCTTCCCTCTAACTTATTCTCAGCCGGTATCTAAGCTTACTTTTGACAAATAATCAGTGCTATTTGGGTGTGAGTTGGCACATATTCAAAGTTCTTTCCTATTAAGACCTTTAAAAGATGTTTATTTAAACAACAAAGAAACATATTTAAGCTAAGATTTTCATTCAGCTTCATGAATTTTACACTCCCTTGTCTTTGGAACCAAATGAATGAAGTTTTGATAAATCCAAGATAGTAGCTTTCTTTTCTTTATCCCCTACCCTCAGCCTCCAGAGGGATATGGTCTGCAGAAGTAGAGAGTGGGGAGAGTTAAAAGTAACAAACTGCTTTGTGATTACTGGATAAAAATTAGCCATGCAAAGTTATCAGCTACTCTCCCTCTTGGAAGCTAGTGTTCCAAAGTGAATCCAGACAGCTTGGTTTGTAAACTATGTGAATTATTTTTTTGGAAGTTTGTGTTCTTATTGTTGATATTTTTCTTTGCACAGGGAAATTCAAAAAAGAACAAGAGTCGATAGTTTTCAAATAGCTGGTTGGTGACTGTTCTTTCCAGAGCTGCTACTGCTGCACAGAGCTGCAGGGCCAAGACTCCACGTCCAGTACTGGCGGACTCCAGGAAGCTGAAGTGTTGTTGGACCTAGTAAACTAGTCAGTGTTGTAAATGGCCTTGAAACATTTAAAATATATTTGTAATCAGTGAGGCAAATACAGAATTTGATGTTGACAGTAAAATGGAAAACAATACACATACTATGGATATTGTAGGTTTCCTTATGCTGTTTTTACTGTGCACTTTTTAAAATTAGGTTTTAATTTCAGTATGTAAGAACAACAAATATTTTGTATATTTTCAAACTCAATTATATGATAATCGATTTGGTATCTATGGAATAGATATATGTTTCTGTATAAAATGCTTAAATTGTCGAACTGTCATTACTTCTTACTATAATTGATGCAGTCTCCGGATTCTTTTTTAAAGATTTACTCATATTCTCTTTGTCTGTTTCTCTCTCTCCCCCCATCCTTCTCTCTGACGGGGAGGGAGTGAACCTTGCAAACTTCAGATCTTGTGGGTTTATTATAGTTGTGTTTAGCTCTTCAGTAACCCTCTGTGTTAGAATAATAGCTAAAGGAAATTCATGTCAATAAATTCATACTTATATCAAACTTTCAGACTCTCTATGAAAATTTGATAAAGTAAACCAAAACCTATTAAAGTAGGCTTTACAAAATTTATCAAATCCCAATTGACTTATGTGTAATCTTTCTAATTCCCCAAATTGGAGTAATTGTACAGTTAATCCTTTAGTAAGGCTCTTGAGTTTTGCCTTGAGAGCTGCTTACAATCACATTTCAAGCAAGGACCCTGAGCCTTTCAAGTTACTTTGGTTTATCTCATAAACTCTGTGTCATTTCAGTGTATAGCACAGAGATGTCTCTCCCAGCAGCTCCCCCACGACAGGCTCTAAGTATATTGCTCCTTTCTGAGTTGTTTGTGCAGTCCATTTTGCCCCTGTGTCAAATTCCCCAGATTAGCTAAAGGGTTCCTGAAACCCCTTCCATTCTACCTCCCTGCCTGGTAGCTCCACCTCCCTTGAGGCTATTCTCTCGGCAGTTGCCAGTCACCCTCCAAAATGTTATATTCTGGTTCACCTAAGAGCCCATCACTAGCTTCCCTCTGTGCTCAGCACAAAGGCCAACTCCTTGGCCTCAGCCCTGAGTCCTCAGCTGCCTGCCATAGAGAGAGACTTTGGTTGTGCCAGTCCTCATGGCAGTGGAAGTGTTTGGATCCTGACATGGGGGGTCCCTGTGTTAGTTCAGTCCCATTCTTCCTAGCCCTTCAAGTCCCTAGGCCCCTTGCCATTTCTCTTTTCTGTCCCCACCTATTGCATTCTCTATCAACCGTACTAGCTGTTTTCACTGCAACTGCACCTAGGCCCCCACACACTGTAAGTGAAACATCAGAAAACCATGTTGACTAGACCAGTCATGAACTTAGGGTTTCTAGCCTCCACCAGGCTTTCATCATTGTGACAGTCCTTTGACATTTCTAGTCCATTTCTATTCTAAGTTTCACAAATGGCTACACCAATTCTCTCCTTAAGCCTTGCCCCTGTCATTCGCAGGCTCTGCACCATCAGATCACAGCCTGTCAGCAGTGAGTATGTCTCACCACACACTGATACACATTTGCCCATCCTTACTGCTCTCCCCTGCTTCAGAGGCACAGGTGTCCCTGCTGTCCTTAAAGCTAAACTGCTTCTGATACTCTATTGCCATTTCTTTTCTAGGGCTTGACTTTTCACTTTTAGATCTTTACTTTCTCATTCTGCTGACTCCTCTGCCCTACCTTCCAAACAGACTGCACTTACCCCATCCATTAAAAAGTATAGAGTTTGGTCTTTGAAACCGAACTTCCTGGGTTTGAATCCTTATACCAACAAATGAGTGAGTTAGCATTTTTGTGCTTCAGTTTCCTTATCTTTAAAATGGGGATATTAATAATACTGGGATTTTCAGGAGGAACAGATGAATTAATACTGTAAATTGCCTAGAAGAATACCTGGTATGATAAGGTTGTGTATTAGTAATAAATGTTTTTGATAATGTTATTGCTACTGCTGTTATTTCTCTTTCTGCTTCTCCCTTTGTCCATATTCTTTCCCTTCTACTAGCAGCCTTTGTGGAAGAGTAGTCTATATCTCTTGTCTTCTCATCTTCACCATGATCCATCTGCTCTTTAACCTGGGGTAGTCAAGTTCCTTTGCTCACTGTTCTAATGAAACTGTTGTAGTGAGCACTAACAGTGGCCATGCCATTGCCAAGTCCAGTCGCTCCTTTTCATCCATGTTCTTGCTTGAGTTTTATATGGAATACTCTAACACCCTTAATCCTTCCCCTCCCCCCACCTTACTCTTTTGAGACCTTTCCTTCCCTTGGCTTTTCCAACACTTCTTTCTCTTATATACTTGTTCTCCCTCCCTGAGAAAATTTCTTCTTAATTTCTTTTCTGGCTCCGCTTCATCTGCCTTTTAAAAAAATGTTAGTGTTCCCTAAGGTTCTGTCCTAACTACTCTCAGCTAGTCTGTACTGATAGGTGTCAAATCTTTCTGTTGGCCAACCTTTTTGGTGGCTGGCCGGTGTGCAGATCCAAACCTCCGAACTTGGTGTTACCACACCACACTCTAACCAACTGAACTAACTGGCCAGCCCTCTTTCTAACTTTAACCTCTTCTAAGCTATAACCTAATTCCCTCTGCCTTATGAATTTTGTATGAGGATGTCCCACAGGCAGCTCACAATTCAAGAGGTTCATCTAATATTAAATTCACTCGCCCAATTTCTCCCTCCTCTCCAGTGTTCTTTTTATCTCACCAGACTTCTCACCTTATCTTCATTTATTCAACAAATAATTATTGAGTACCTATTATGTACTAGAAACTATCTTAAGTGCTGGGGTACAAAAAACAGAAAAAATACCTGCCTTTATTCAGCTATCTTAGTGTGGGGGGAAAAACATGAGAAGTAAAATATGTAATTTGGTATAAGGTTATAAATTTTATAAGGTTACAAAAGCCAGGAAGGGAGATAAGAACTTTTGGGAGATAGGAACATTGCTTTTTAGATAGGAGACCAGGAAAGGACTGACAGAGATGGGGCATTTGAGTAAAGATCTGAAGATGAGGGCATGAGCCACGTGGATATCTGGGAGAGAGCATTTCAGCCAGCAAGACTAGCAAATGCTGAGGTGCTGGGGTGGGAGTGCACCTCAAGTCTAGCAGCAGTGAGGAGGCCAGAGCAGCCAGAGTGGCGTGAGCAAGGGGGACAGTGCTAGGAGATGAGATGGAAGGTGACAGTGGGCCTGATAACTGTGTCCTGTAGGTTGTGGTAGACTTTGGCCTTGACTCTTTCAGTGTTAATGGAAAGATTTTGGAGGGTTAAGGGCAAAGGAGTGATATTATCTGACTCATGTTTTAATAGAATTGTGGTCTGCTTTGTTGAGAATAGATTATAGGGGAGCAGGGTGGAAACAGGTCAGTCAGGAGGCTACTGCAATAGTAGGAGGCCATGGAGAGATGATGGTGGCTTGGACTGTGGTGGTGGCTGTGGAAGTTCTGTGAGGTCTCTTTCTGGATTTATTGTGAAGATAGAATTGATACAGTTTGCTGATGGATTTATCTAAAATCAGAACTCTTTCCTCCATACTTCTATTACTCTTCTCTGCTTTGTTTCACTCCTTTATACTTATCATAATCTACCATACAGTATATTTTGCATATTTATCTTCTTCGTTGCCTGCTTCCACCTCTAGAAGACACAGCTCCGTGGAGGCAGGTGTTTTTGTCTGGTTTTGAGCACTGCCGCATTGCCTCTACCTAGGACACTGCCTGGCTAATTGAATGTTTGTGGGCTGTGAGAGAAAGACAGGAATCAAAGACGAAGCCAAGGATTTTGACCTGAATGAACTTAACCAAGCGGAAGGACTGAGAGGGGCAACTAGCTTCCACCTAGTCGTAACTTAAGATGAAGACCTGGGAGTCGTCTCTGATTTCTCCTCGCCCAGCACGTCCCGTTGGTTTCTAGTTTTACTGAACCTTCTTACCTTTGTTTAACTTCTCTCATGTTTAACTTTTCTTTACTCAATACCTTAAATTGAGCCTGGGCCACCTATTGTCTGGATTTCTCATCTTCCTGTATTCCAGTGTTCCCACCCCTTCTGCCAGTTCATTTGTCTAGAACATATCTCTGCATAGCCATTTTCCTGATACAAGGCCTTCAGAATGGCTCCTCCTTGTGTGAGGGGCAAGAGCTAGTAGTGTGTACACATGAGGCTTGTTTGGCCGACCTCAGCTCACTCATTATTTTCTGTGCCCTGTACTCTCCGTCTATGTTCAGGAAAACTCTCAGGCCTCTGGGTCAGGAAAAATTTCACTTTTCTTGAGCAATGGGCCTGTTTTTCTCTCAGAGACAATGTGAATTTTGGGATTATTTCCCCTCTTTGCTTTGGAGTTAGATCCCTGGCAGAATTGTGCCTTTTTGACTTACCTGCTAAGGTCTTTGTTCTCTTGGCAGGTCACTTCATAAGGCATATAGTAATCACTGTTTATTAACCATTTGCCATAAGTCAGGCATAGGTAAGGCTTGACATGTATTATTTCATTTAAACCTTCTGACAACTGTATCTCATACATACTATTACTATCCCCATTTTACAGATAGAAAACTAAGGCTTACAGGGGCTAAGCAACTTGTCCACAGTCACACAGCTAGTATGTGTTGGAGCCAGGATTCAAATCCAGGCTAGTCTGACTCCTGAGCCTGGATTCACTTCTGTAGTATTAACCTTTTAAAGTAGGAGCTTTTAACTTCAGGTTCTGTAGATTTGGAGGATAAAATGTTAAGTTTCTCTGTAACTCTAGTACTTTATTAAGCTTCCCCTTTCCACATTTTCATTCCATACCCTCACTTACCACTTCTTTGGCTAATTTAAAGGCTCTGGCATAATATTTGCCTTTGACATGATTTTTTTCCTCCTCTGACCCTTTATTTTTATTGTATATTCTCTGTTACACAAACCTTGCTAACCACCAAATTCTGAATTTAATGTATGCCACAATGCTGACCCTTCCTTCTAGTCTACTTTCTGTGCAAACTTTGTTGTTGTTACTATTGGATTCTGAGCGTTTTCTAACATACATGTATAGTCTGTTTTCTGTTGCTTATAACAGAATACCTGAAACTGGGTAATTTATAAAGAAATAAAATTTATTTCAGTTTCAGAGGTTGGGAAATCCATGGTCCAGGGAACACATCTGTGAGAGCCTTTTATGGTGGTGACTATAGCAATGCAAGTGTCACGTGGTGAGAATAGGATGAGCAAGAGAGAGTTAACTTGCTGTCTTTATAAAGCCACCAGAACCACACCCATTACACCATAATTAGGTCAATCCATTCACAAGGGCACAGTCCTCATAATCTAATCACCTCTTAAAGGCCCCACCTTTAAACCACCATAATAGGATTTCCCACCCTCTTAACACTGTTATGGTGGGGGTCAAGTTTCTAATACGTGAGTTTTGGGGGAACATATTTGACCCCATAGCACTACACAAAAGTAGAGAGATTAGTACAAGCCCTATGTCCCCATGGCTCCTTATGAACTTTTTCTAATCTTATTTTATCTTTTTTCCATAGTTATTTTTTTCCTGGAGTGTTTTAAGGCTATTCCCAGACATTGGGTCATTTCATCTGTAAATATTTCAGTTATGCATACCTTTGTAAAGATGGTGAGCTCATCCTACACATGTCATCATTTGTTCAGTCAATTTGTGTTGACTGCCTCCTGTGAGCTCAGTGCTGAGCAGACTGTGATGAGCAAAACAGACATGGCACTGCCCTTGAGAGCTTACAGCATTTTAGTGAGCCAAAGAAGTGATCACATAAATGCACAATCACACACTGCCATGTCGCCCATCCTGTCCTGGGATTGTCTCAGGGCAGTAAGCAAGAGAGAATACATAGAGGTTATTTATTTATTTATTTTTACTAAATATCTGTACTTTTTATCAGTTATGAACTTCGTTTTAGTCAGACTGCTCTAAAATACCACTACTCAGAAAAAACAAAATAAGGCAAAACAAAAACACAGTCCCCTGATCCTCCCCCCTTTTTATGCTCCCCAGAGAAAACCAGTTTCAGTCACTGTTTTGGTATCAAGATTTCCAAATAGCACGCTATTTTTGCTTTTCCTGTTAGGCATCATTAATTGACTTCACTGGTAGAAGATGAGGATTTGCCTGTTTCATCCACCTCCCTCTCCCACCACTCACATACACATACATACTTTCTCTTCAAACTAGTTGTTTTAGCCTGTTTTTTGTCACACTTAACAGAATACCTGAAACTGGGTAATTTATAAAGAAATGTAATTTACTTCTTACAGTTTTGGAGGCTGGGAAGTCCAGGTTCAAGGGGGCACATTTGGTGAGGGTCTTTTTACTAGTGTGGACTCTCTGCAGAGTCCCAAGGCAATGCAGAGCATCACATGGTGAGGAGCAAGAGTGTGCTTGTGTCTTTCTTCCGCTCCTTTTAAAGCCACCAGTTCCACTCCCAAGGTAACCCTTTAATCCATTAATCCAGGAATGATTAATGAGGGCTCTGCCCTCACAATCCAATCACCTCCTAAAGGCCCCGCCTCTCAACACTGCCACACTGGGGATTAAGCTTCATCATGAGTTTTGGAGGGGACATTCAGACCACAGCACTATTACAACATTTTGACTAGGCCACTATTCGGTATATACTTCCTTATCACTATTCAAATGCTAATGATATCTGAGTCATGTAATATACTGTGATTACTTTTCCCTTCCTGTACAACTCTTTGTTTTCCCTGGAGTTAATAATTTTTTTTTTTTTTTTTGGACAAAATTATTTACTATGTTTTCTGTGGTACTTATCACTAATTTATTGCTGAATTCTCTCCCAGGTGTATAACTCTCCTCTTAGTGTGGTCAAAGTCAATTGGATGTTCAACCAACTTCATCTTGCTCAGGAAGTCTCTCCCAGAGCCCTCTGACCTGCCCCAGGCTGCCTGGTTTATCTCTGGGCTGGCAGCACTGCTGCTGTCTTGGGATCTCCCTTCCTCAACATCCTGGGCAGCAAGTGTCTCTCGCCTTTAATATAGCCCCTTCTCAATTCCAGAAGCCCTTCCAGTGACTGACTACCCTTCCCTCGACTAGCCTTCGCAGCCTCTCAAAAGCATTGTCTCTCTTGTCTAGGCCTCTTGTGGCATGGAAAGTGAAAAATGAGTGGAAATTCTGTCTAGGCACAGGGTAGGGATTGAAGTCCACATAGGAGTGAAAGCCAAAAGAAAGGACTTTTCATTAATCATGTGTTGCTTTCTGGTGGAGGAGACGGAATTTTCAGAACTTACTGAAATGACATTTGCTACTTTTCCCTGATTATATATTATGTGCTCGTCAAAATTTTGGAAAAAGTAACGAAGCACACATCTGTCTTTTTTTTTTTTTTTTTTAAAGATGACTGAGCACCACACTCAGCCAGTGAGCGAACCGGCCATCCGTATATGGGATCTGAACCCGGGGCCTTGGTGTTATCAGCACCACACTCTCCCGAGTGAGCCACGGGCTGGCCCCTACACATCTGTCTTTGTAGAGATTCAACTATTAACTTATTTGTTTATTTCTGCTGTTATTTCATACATACATAAAATGTATTTTAATCAAAATTGGGATTATGTTATAAGAAATTACAAATGAGAAAAAAAACCAAAAAACCCCCCACAACTCTGTAACTGGAAGTGGGAGGGGAGTAAGTTACCTGGCTGATAAAATTGGATTCGCCATTGTTTTTAATAAGAAACTAATTCTATTGGTTAAACTAACAGATACTTTTTTTTTTTTTTTTTTTTTTTTGTCATTTTTTCGTGACCGGCACTCAGCCAGTGAGTGCACCAGTCATTCCTATATAGGATCCGAACCCGCGGCGGGAGCGTCGCCGTGCTCCCAGCATAGCACTCTACCGAGGGCGCCATGGGCTCGGCCCCTAACAGATACTTTTTAACATGACCACTTTCCAAGTTCATTATCCATTGAAACAAAACAAAACAAAATTTCAGCTACACCATTTGCAAACAAAAGTGTGGAAAAAAAAAATAAACAAGTAAAATGAGGAACCAGTTAAGAAAGCCACCAAGAATTGGAGCAAAAGGCTCCTTCCAAATGACTATGAATTAAAGCCCTCTTTATAGTTAAAATACCCAGACACAAAAATGTGCAATTTATAGTTTTGTTTTGTCAAGCATTAACCTTGGAAGTTGCTCCCAAGTCTTAAAAGGCTTCAAACTCTTCTATAACTTTAACATATGAAAACAGCAACACAGTTGGTTGATGATGGCTAAGAAAACATCTGGCAGCGCTACACAGACAAGGAATAGTTTGTTCCATGATAGAAGAGGAAGCTTCTGTTCTCGGCTAAGAGCCACGTCCTCGAACGCCATGGTGATAGATGGAAAGCCTGTCAGTAAGCAGTTGCCTCTTTGCCTTAAATTTTTAAGCAGTCTAGTAATTAGCTCCAAATTAGGAAATTAACTGGCAACCAAACCATTAAATCAGGAAAATCCATTATAGCTCTTCCAAATCTTTAAAAGAAAAGGTTAGAGAGCATTAAAATAACTCTTTTTCATAAGGAGAGGATTAGAAGAATTGACTCAGTAGGTGGAAACATTCTGGAGGCTGTGGTCTTGTTTGCAGTTGTAGGGGCCTCCAAAGGTATCTCCCCCAGTTAGAGCCTTTGAGTTTGATTTACCAGGGGCTTTAATTACCTCTGAAATCAACCACACTGCTTCCCTAAACACCAGGGAGTAGTCGAATAGCTTGGTGGTGACTTCCTACATGCCCAAGAATAGAACAGCACACTTCAGTAACTAACAAAGAATAAAATGTCACTTACTTATATCTTGCTGAGATGCCAAAGAATATTCTCCCTTTCTTCAGCTTTCCTGTATTTCTTTAGGACCCCTCTTCTGTTGTGTTCAACTGTCAGCGTGTTTCATGAAGTTATTTTCATGCACACCATCTCCCTGAACAGCTGCAGAAGCTGTGAGGAAGGGAGCATACCTGACACTTGCTGCCCCCGGTGCTAGCAGAATGTCTTGCACAGAGTAGGTGTTCAGTAAATGCCAACTGGACACATTTTAGGGATCAGGCCAAAGGACTGGTCAACTGTAGCAATGGTCAGTGTAGCTCAAGACCATACCTAAGAGTGTCCCATCTTCAGGACAAAGGACAACCAATCTTGAGCCACTCTGAACTGATTAAGTTGGTGATCATCCCCCTAAATGTCAATTTCAATTGACATTCTTGGTGAAAATGTGGGCTTTTCATTTATCTCTGGAAATTTTCATACAAAGAGTATTTGGGTTTCCTTATAGAAAAAGTCATTTAGGGCTGGTCTGTTAGCTCAGTTGGCTAAGCACAGCCTTGTAACACCAAGTTCACAGGTTCGGATCCCCAAACCAGCCAACCCTCTCCCCTACCAAGTCATTTAATAACAGGGTGTTCATCAAATATTAGGCCAGAATGCATGACACACCTAAAATAGTGATTTTTTTTCCTGTTTCATTTTAACTGTTGTTGAAGCCATCACTGGGAATTTTTTTTTTTTTTGGATATGGTTTTCCAAAAAGCCCTTACTCTATCTTGAATGAGTGTTATAATATAGAGACTTATTGTTGCAAAGTTTATAGAGAGAGATGTTCTTATCAAGCATTGAAGACTAAGCTTATCCCTCCCCTTGAGTTTATATTAATTGATCCTGACAACTTCCGCTGACTTGAGTTTTGAGGAATTCCAAGTTAATCTACTATGTCATATCTACAGACACTGTAGGGACTTCTTGTTAAACAGTGTGGAAATTCTAAATGTTGCTATGAAAAGCCTGCCAGGAAAGGGAAGGCCGTTAATAAAAAAGAGAATGACATAGTCTGAGGGTCTCCTTATTGCAGAGCAAGGAATAGAGCAGGAACTGGAGTAAAATGAGGTCACAGCTGTGAAGAATGGCGGTGGTGGCTTAGCTATTGAGGCCAGGCTAAGCTGTTTACCACCAGATTTTGATACAAAGGGACATTGCCAGAAAGGGTTCTTTGGAAATATGTGGTGGAGTTAAAAGGAATAAATCTGCATTCATGAAAGTGGCAACATTTGGGGCAACACTGAGTCACACAGAAGGGGGAGGACCTGTCCTTTGCAAAAGATAAAATGGTTCTCAACCAATTGTATTTAGTCTTTAGAAATTTATGGGCATATTTGCTTTGAAAAAGTGTCAAAGTTTCCAAAGAGATTTCTTTCACCAGATGGGTTACCCACAAATGAGGCCATACCATTTATTTCAAAAATGACAGAATTAAAAAGGCGCACTCAGAATTGCACTTAAATGCAATGGTAATTACTATCTGTCAAGTGTATTGTGTCCTTATGAGTCCTATCTCCAGTTAGCTGTGATATTTTCTGAGATGGGCTAGCCTCCCTGGAGGGCCAACTGGTCAAGGGTGGGCTGGACACAGGGCACAAGAGGTTCAATTTGGGGCTTCAGCCAAAATGCCTAGAGTCAGGGCACAGGAACAACAAAGACTTGCCACCTCTCTCCCTTTCCTTTCCCCACCTAACTGAGGGGCCCAGGACCTGTCTGGCTCCACAGAAGAATCTGTGAAAAGTTCCTCATCAGTCAGTTGACTTCCTAGTCTCTAGGCTCTCGCTTGTCCTTCCTCAAGGACATCACTGGGAAGGAAGGTAGAGGAAATGCAGAAGTAAGGAGAACCTGGGACCTTTTTCTGTTTGTTTAGGGAGTCAAGCATAGCTGCAGTTAGAAATTTTATCTGAGAATTCTAAATAGGTCCCAGCTGTGTGACTTGTGTGCCCTCTCTGAATGTCAGTTTCCTTCCTCATACCCCACAGTGCAGTTTCTTAATGCTGGCTAGTGGGTGAATAGGGTACTGAGTATCTTTTCCCTTTCACCAGTGAACTCCAAGGCTAAACACAAGACTACACCTGAAAGAGCCTCTGAAAGAGCATCACGCTGCTATGAAAACACAAAGAAGTGTTCAATCAGAACTCCCTCATTTCCTTTCCACCATCCAGCATTGCATTTAAAGGTGAGGTGCTCACCAGGGCCACCTAACTCCGCTCACCAGGGCCACCTAACTCCTCTTGTTGGGCACAATCCCTCTCTTCCCAAGCAGCCATCTTGCAGACTCTGAAACCAATATTTGTCAATTGCCATTTTGAATCCACAAGGACTTACTGGTAGCCTACTATATACCAGGCTCTGGGAATACAAAAATGAATAGGACACCACTTGGATCAAAATATTTCTTTGCTTAAAAACTTGCATGGATTTCCTGTTTTCTGCTTCATACCTAGCTCTACCTTCCTATCCAAATATTTCCCATCTCCCCTAAGCCTTCCAGTCTTGCCAGCCTCCAAAGCACCAAGCCCCAGGGCCTGGAATGTCCTGTTCTCTGTTCAAACCCAGCTCCAGTTTCTCATCCTGTGTTTCAGTGACCCTCCAGGGGAAAGGGCACCAGAGGACCTCCTCCTTTTCATTCTGACTGGCTCCCAGTGAGGCAGCCCCACTTGAGGAAGAGGCTGATATGCCAAGGACACTTGCCCAGAGACACCTGCTGGCAGGTGATGGAGCAGAGATTAGAAGCCACCCTATAACCTTTCCCGGAAAGACGACTCCCCTTTTCCCTCTCTTCTGCACTCTGCAGGCAGCACAGAGGAGGCCTCTGTAAGTACTTGCCTCCTGCCCCAGCAGCACAGCTTGGCCATCGGCTAAGCTATCTTGTGGCAGTCCTCCTGCTGAGTACTGATTCGCCCAGGAAGGTGGGGTTCCATGTTTACCTTTCATCTTGCCCTGTGAACAGGGCTGGTCTCACCTGACAAAAAAAGAAGAGGCATTTAATAGAAGCTTCAAAAAGAATTTTTTAGTTCTCCTAATCACGAGAGAAAAATAAAATAAAAATTAAAAACCCCACACTCAATGAAGCAAATTGGAAATCACGACCACAAAGTCCCCCCATAATCCCCCCAACATCCCCCCACCCAGAGGTGAGGACAAGGTCCTAGGGGGTTCCGGGTGGCTTCAGATCTGCTAAGGGTCCCAGCCATCTGCTTCAAGGGGGCATCTGAACGTAACTCCTATGCTCACCCCCACCCCCACCGCCACCCCCACTTTTGCAGGAGGGGGCGCTCTCTTCCCCTCTGTGGGGGCTGCAGACTCCGGGGACCGAAGATCCGCTGGAAGGAAGGGAATGAAGAATGGCACACTAGAAAAACTCTGGGGAATCCGGGGCAGGACAGGAGAGAAGGAGGATCGAGCAGGGGACGGAGAAGGGGGAGGAGCGGGGACGGGAGGAGTCAGGACGCGGTGGCCGCCCCCTCCCCGCCCCTGCACTCGGGTCGGCTCCAGGCCCGCCCGCTCCCCTCCCCGCCTCCTCCTCCCGGTGTGGATGGCGGCGGCCACGGTCGGATCCCCAGCCGCGCTGCCCGTGAGTGACCAGCCGCAGGGGACAGAGACGGGGAGGCGCGGGGAAGCCCCTCTCCAGGGTGGGGCCACCTGCAGTTCGTTGGGAAAGTTTGCGGGCCGGGGCCTCGGGCATCTGCTGGGCTCGCTGGGCGCCCCTGTGAGCCGCGTCCCCATTCCCCCCGCACGGCCCTCTCGGCCCCAGAGGTGCCACAGCGGGGGGGTGGGGGGGTGTCCCGACGGGGCTTGTCCTCCTCACCTCTGCTATGGGGCTGCTGCTGTGACCGGCTCCGACTCTAAAGAGAAAGAAAACTCCAGCAGCAGAGAAGAATCTAGACTCAGTTCCGTAGGCGGGGCCGGGGGCTCTTGCAGACCTGCGCGCGGTCCCACGACCTCCCAGACCTGGGCCACCAGCCTCTGTTCTCCACCCCTCCCTCGGGGGCTCCGGGTCCCTGCCCACCCCCGGGACTCTCACTTCCCTTCTTCCTGGCTCTTGCTCTTCGCGCTGCTGCCGCCTCCCCCTTCTCTGGGAGACGCGTGTCCCCCAGGCTCGGACCCCAGCAACCCAGTGTCCCCTACTGCCCTCGAAGGCGAAGAGCCAGGCCAACAGGTCACAGCCGCAGGGGCCTCCACACTTGCCCAAATATTACGTACAGGAATGACATTCACCGGGATTTGGGTTGGGTGCCTTGGACCCACAAACCGAACCTTGTGGGTACGGAGGAAAATTAAAATATATTCCTCGTTCAGATTTTACTATTTCTGTTTTTTTGGCATCTTTTCTTTAACCTCTCCAACCTCTCTTTCAATAATGATACTTCATGTAATTAGCCTTTCTAATTCCAAAAGACAGAAACAGGAAAAATAATAATAAAAAAGGAGAGAGAGAAAAAGAGTGCTTGCTAGAAATACTGTGCGGAACCTGATCTCTGGAAAGTAAAGGGCACATTCAAGTGTTTGAGTGGGAGAAAGTTCAGTGTAGCCTGTTTTCAGGCTACCCAGACAGAACAGTACAGCTCCCAGGCTGGAAGGTTTCATCCGCCTGACCTCAGCGCAGCGCTCATTGGCATTCCCAGCAACACTGGCGTCTGCATTTCTGTCCATGCCTCCCGCCGGCTCCCCCTTGCCCTCCCAACTCCCCCACTCCCACTTTCTCTGTCCTAAACAGGAGCTATGAAAAGGGATGGAAGAGGCTAAAATGAGCAGAACCACAACCAAAAAACAGCCTCACTTTTTTTAATCCTGAGGCTGTGGCTTCAACTAGATTCTGATTGGGTGGAAGAAATGTTTAGTTCATTTGTGTGGTTTTTATGACGGTTCTTATTATGGTTGAATCAGTGTTTCCATGACAGAGACTTGGTTCTCTGGGTGCTTAGGGGGAGCTTATTAATTCTCGGATGGGTCTGGGCAGATCGGGTCTGGGCAGATCAAGTCTGGAGTGTGGAGGATTTATTTTTTTTATTTTTTTTTTTAGGGATTTATCTGGGTTGATATTGCAAATCTCTGCCCACTCACTCAGAACCAGAGCAGACTGAGCCAGGGTTTACTTCCCCATGACCTGGAAAGAAAAAGCTTTACTGAAGAGTGAGCTGTGTAAGCAGGATTGCAAGGAGATGTTGAACTTTTATTGTTTTTAAGAGCACACTTCTTGGGCTGGCCAGTTACTCAGTTGGTTAGAGCTTGGTGTTATAATACGAAGGTCAGGGTTTGGATCCCCATACAGGCTAGCTGCCAAAAACAACAACAACAACAACAACAACAACAACAACAACAACACACACACACACACACACACACACACACACACACACACACACACACACACACACACACACACACACACACACCACTTCTCAAGAACTTTAGCCATTCCTGTTTTATATAATCAAAAAATATGGTTGTAACAAATGTAATAGATCAGGTTCCAAACAACCTGTTAAAACAGATCAAGGTATTGAATCGTCTGGAAATGAAGATTTTTTAAAAAATGAATTTCATTGGAAATAAGAGTTTATTTTTAAAAGTATATAATTCACTTCTCTACACTAATTCAGTTTGACGGTTCCCATTAGTATAAATCAGTAAGGCTTTACTGTGGTCTCAAAACATCATTCATAAGGAAGTGTGGTAACTTCCACTCAAGAAGAAAGCCCTTAGTTTTGAACTTGTTTGTCCCTGTTGCTTAGAGAAACAATGTACTCAGATAAAAATCTTAAGTCTCTTCCTATTTCTGAGGATTTTTAATAGTGTATTTAATATGGAAGTTAACTTTATACTGTTTGGAGATAAACGGCCTTTCTGCCTTGTTCAGCTTGTGTCCCACCTCATACAATCTTGCTAAACTGGGTGTTTTGCTACCAGTCACAAGGGTTTGCTCAGCAGATGCAGGGTAGGGTGCTGGGGAGTTAATGAAGTCCACAGGGGGGCCCTGATCTAAGGAGCAGGTGGTCTGGATGGTGAGATGAAAGTTACATTCCCAACAGCCAGTAGAAAGCAGCCAGTTATCAGCTAGACGGGTCAGATGAGTTGGAAATACAAGTGTGGGACCTGTGGAGAGGAAGGAAGGTAGGAATCATTAAGAAGTAGAATAACCCAAGGGAATACCAGGTGGCGGTGTTGTTCAAGAATGCTGAATCACATAGGACATGCTTAGGGTATGGGGTTACATTTAAAAATCAACTTATAAAACAGAAAACACTGTTAATTTCACTCTTTGAAAATACATCCAAAATATTGGAATTGTGTGCATTGAATTGGATGGTGGAATTGTAGGTGCTTTTGATCTTTGTTTTCTCAACTTTTTTACAATAATAAGTTGTACATGCAGTCTAGTTTCATGCACACAAAATTGAGAATTAAGCACTTACATATGGTATTTCATTTAAAAATTCTTTGAGGCAAGTACTACTATTACTCTCATCGTGGAGATTCAGAAACTAGAAACAGAAAGCTTGCCCAAGGTCACACAGCCTCTAAGTGCTAAAATCAAGTCTTGAATTCAAGTCAGTAGCTAAAGTCTATGCCTCTCAATCACTACTGTTCACTGTCTCCCTGCACATGTGTTGTTGTTGTTGTTATTATTATTATTATTGCTATTAATTATAAGGAAAAAATAGAAAAGGGAAGGAAAAATATTTCCTGCTTAATAAGTACTGATGTTTTCATTCATTGCAAAATGCCTCTGCCTCCCATGTCTCCCATCTCCTAATGTCACTTCTCTTTGGAAGCCCTTGAGAATTGCTCCATACAATGAGAGGTAGCTCACCTTTCCTTGGGAGCCAGCTGTACCTATCAGAATTATCCAGAATTCCGTAGAGGCTTCCCACCCAGCCTGGAGTTCCAGAAACTTCATGGGATTCTGGAGCAGTCCCAGTACATGGCAGGATTTTTGAACTAGAGCAGGCAAGTTGTGTCCTCAGAACTCCATCAGTATGGGCTTTCACAGTTCTTTACAGTGTCAGGAGAGCATGATGGGTGGAAAGAACTGGGAAAGTGCCCAGGCTCCCATTTACTTGCATGTTACATGGAATGTCAGGGTAAGTCAAGGATTTACCAAGAAACAAGAATGAGAAAAAGAAAAGCTCATTGTTTCTTGCTGCTTATTACTGTGAAAACATAATAATCAACTATTTTTTTGGAAGCCTGGCTATATAGATGATCCCATGCATTGGCAAGGTTGACTGATATAGTAGAGATGGAAATATTCAGTGTGAGTGATTCTGGCAACGGCTCTGGGGAAAAAATGTCCACATTCTGTGCCACCAGGTGCTCTCACAGACAACCAAGCCCTGGAGGTCACCTTATCCAACATACCAGAAGATGCCCAGAAGGATCGGCTTTCCTAAAACATCTGGTCAATCAAATGACATACCTTAAAAAAGGAGGCTTTATCTCTTCTATTCCTCAAAAAAGAGATTTCTGGAAGGTTGATGGTTCTAAATGATCATTACCTCCTTGTTGGAAGAAAACCCAAAAAACCAAAAACTGTAAGATGAGGGTCAAGGGAAGACCCCAAATTATCACACTCAGAATGATGTCTTGGATCCATTTAGCCATATAAGAAATTTCTTTATGATTTCAGTGCCAGGAATAGTCCTTCTGAGCAACTTATCTGTTTTGTCTTATGGATGCTGTGAATCCTTTAATTGATGTTTCTCAATTGGCTGAAAGAAAGTTCAGAGTCAACTTAGTGACCTACTTCTAGCATATGTATTGGATTTTATGGCCTATATTTTCAACAACAAATAATGTATACCTTATGTTTCTTATCTGTACCTTTTTCTTTGGTCCCAGTTTCCTCTTCTACTTTACATTGTTTTATTTTATTTATTCATTGTATTTTGAAGACTGCTACTTCTGACACCCCACTCCTTTCTTCTGGGTTCATTTTTCTTCATGTCAAAGTAAATTTAGAAGTGGGTTTTCTTTATTTTTTGTTTTTTTGGTGGCTGCCTAGTATAGGGATTGAACCCTAGACCTTGTTGTTAGCCCTACCCTCTAACCAACTGAGCTAACCAGCCAGCCCGAGAGGTTCTTCTATAAGGGTCTTGGGTAAACTTTAAAGTATTTGTATCCCTGAAAATGTCTTTATTTGCTGTTATTCACAAGTGAGAGTTTGGCTGGGTATGGAATTCTAGACTGAAAATTATTTACCGTCAGTACTAAATATATTACACCATTGTTTTCTTACATCTATTACTTCTACTAATCTGAAATCTGATTACAAGTGATTTTTCTAATAGAAATCTGATGATGAGTGATTGTCACTTCATTATGAAGTAATCTGTCTTCTCCCTGATGGTTTTTGTTTTGTTTTGTTTTGGTGGCTAGCTGGTAAGGGGATCTGAACCCTTGGCCTTGGTGTTATGAACACCAGGCTCTAACCAGCTGAGCTAGCCGGCCAGCCCTCTCTCTGGTAGCTTTTAAGATTTTCTCTAAAATGTTTTATAGGTATGTCTTGGTGTGGATTTAGAGAACTTCATCCTACTCAGCAATCAATGAGCATTTATGGTTTCCTAGCTGTGTAAACTTGGGCAAGTTACCTAACTTCTTTCAGGTCCTAATCTATAAAATAAAAATAATAACAATATCCACTTCAAAGATAATTGTGAGGAGATAATGCATGAAAGATATTAAAATAGTGCCTGCCATATAAGGAAGCATACAATAATTGCTAGCTATTATGATCACTTTTATACTTTTTCAAAATTTCTTGGCCTTCTGGGATTTTACTAGTTCATATAAATGTTAGTTTGTCTAGTTGCACATATACAAAAATTCCTGTCGATATTTTAATTAAAATTGCATTCAGTTTATACTGACATCTTTACAATATTGGATCTCCTCATCTTTTCCTTTCATTCAGATGAATCATGACTGAAAATCTCCTCTGTAAGTGTATTATACAACTTTTGCTGTAGTTAATTCCTATAGATTTTGTTCATATTTTAACTATATCCTTTGTCTTATTATGTTTTCTAATTTATTTGCTGGCCCATGGAAACATTTCTAATTTTTTTTTTTTTTTTTAAAGATGACTGGTAAGGGGATCTTAACCCTTGACTTGGTGTTGTCAGCACCATGCTCACCCAGTGAGCTAACCGGCCATCCCTATATGGGATCCGAACCCGTGGCCTTGGTATTATCAGCACCACACTCTCCCGAGTGAGCCACGGGCCGGCCCCCATTTCTAATATTTGAATTTTGATCTTTTATCTGGCATCCCAGCTGACTTCTCTCATTAGTTCTTCATGTATATATATTTTTGAATTTTCTTTGTAGACAATCACAAAACAACAATAATTTGTCTTTCCTTTTCCATTTCTTATGACTCCTGTATTTTTTTCTTGTCTTATTGCATTGGGTAGACCCTCCAGTACAATGTTCAATAGTAACAGTGAGAGAGGACACCCTTGTCATCTTATTGTCTTTAATGAGTACTCTTAAAGTTTCTCCATTAAGTATGAAGTTTGCTTGAGCTTTCAGTAGAAATTCTTTATTAAATTAGGCACTTTCCCTCTATTTTTAATATTTTTAACAAGTTAAAAATTTTATCATGACTGTTTTATGTAATGCTTTAATGTTGTTTATGTAAATTATGAACCCTATATTTTCAATATATGATCATTTATTTTTCTTTCTTTATATTATAATGTAATATTAATGTGGGCATATTTAATTATATTGAACATTTGCATATCTATACATATACATGTATATATGTTCTTTTATTCTGTAGGGTATCATTTGCTAGTATTTTATTTAGGAGTTTTGCAAATGTTTGTAAGTGAAATTGTTCTATAATTTTCTTTATTTTTAATATTGTTCTTATTGTTTGATATCAAGTTAAATATTAGCACTATTAAATAATGGGTAACTTTTCTTCTTTTATATATATTTTTCTTAAACAATTTGTGAGAGATAAAGACTATCTGTTCTTTAAAAGTTTGGTAAAACTCATCGGAAATCACCTGAACCACTTATACAGAGTATGTGTGTCAAGTTTTTGATGATTAAATTTCATAGATGATTATTGATGAATTTAGGTTTTCTATTTCTTCTTGATGTAGTTTTGATAATTTAATTTAGATGATCCATTTATGTATTCCCAAACTTATTAGCATAAAGTTATTCATAATTTTATGGCTTTATATATATTGACTGTATCTTATGTTCCCTTTTTCATTCTTAATATTGTTTATTTGTGCCAGCTGTTTTTCTTAATTTATATAGACGTCCACTCTAGCTTCTTATCTATATTTTTTGCTTTTTATTTTTTTGCTCTGTCTATATTATTTCTTCTTTCTATTTCTAGCTTCTTGAGTTGATGCCTAGCTTATTTATTTTCCCATAAATTCATTTAAAGCTATAAATTTACCTCTGAGTACTGCTTTAGCCACGTCATACAAGGTTTAATACGTGATACTTTCATTACCACCTGTCTCTAAATATTTTTTACTTCTGTTATTTCCTTTGTAAGCCATGGGTTTATTTAATTTCTCATTTTCAACTTTTTTTTTTTAAGAAAACTTATTTACTTTGTTTAAATTATTGTTGATTTCCAATTTAGTTGCATTTTAAAAAGTCAGCAGAGTCTGTGTAATAGCAGTTCTTTATTAGGATTTCCTTTGTGTTCAATTACATAAAAAAATTTTCCAAACATTTTGTATGTACTTTAAAAGAAAAATATATTCCTTACTTGATGGATGTAGAATTCTATGTCAATCTAACAGATCAAACTTATTAACTGTGTTTTTCAAATTTCTCATGGCATTCCTGATTTTTTGCCTGCTTTCTGAATTCCCCTTAGTTTCTGAGAAAACAATATTAAAATCTTCTACTCCAATTGTGGATTTGTCAATTTCTTCTTATAATCCCATCAGTGTTTATGTAAATTCATAAGTATTTCTTCTGGGTGACATGTTTCTTCTTTATGTTATATACTATCTTCTTTCATTTCTGTTAATGATTTTGGTCTAAATTCTATTTTGCCTGATATTAATATTGCTATGCCTATTTCCTTTTGGTCAGTATTTTCCTTTTTTTTTTTTTTTTTTGGCAGCTGGCCAGTATGGACCTTGGTGTTATTGTCACCACACTCTAACCAGCTGAACTAACTAGTCAACCTTGATATCCTTTTCTATTAACTTCTCTGTATAGTTTTCCTTTCAATGTGTATTTTAGAAAAAAATGTTTACATATGACTTGATTTTTTTAATTATAACTTGAAAATCTGTCTTTTGATAATTGAGTTGCAACTTTTATATTGTTTGTAATTATATGTATATATGACCTATTTCTGCTATGTTCATTTTTATTTTCTATTTACCATTTTTTTGTTGCTTCTTTTTTCCCTCTTTTTCTAATTTTCTTTGGATTGATCAAGTTTTGCATATACATACTTTTTTTTTCTGTCAACTGTTTTGAAACATAAATTCTATTGGTATTCTTTAATAGTTATCCTCAAATTTTTAACATGCACATTTCATTTAACAAAGTCTAATTAATTTCTCTATTTTCCTCTAAACAATGCAATGGCCTTAGAAGCCTTTAAATCTAATCTGCCCATCCTTCCATATTTCTGGTTATTGTGGTCTAATAGTTTAGTTCCACAATATGTATACTCCTCTAACCCTCCCTCCCCCTACATTAGTCATTATTCCCATTATTTATTCATTCCTTTCTTCTTTTCTTCCTTTCTTTTTTACAGTCAAAATGTATTTAACTTTACCAATTTCTTTTCTCAACACTGCTTCTTGCTTACCATTCCTTACCTCTGTATTCATTATACCTCTGTATCAATATACCTCTGTATATTGATGATATTTTAAGTAAAGGTCTGGAGTTGTAATCCTCTCAGTCTTGTGGGTATTTTTTGTTTTGTATTGTTTTGAAAATATCTTTATTACATGTCACTTAAAAGATAATTTGGAAGGTATAAAATTCTAAGTAGATATTTCCCCTCAGCATTTTGTAAGATTCTATTCCACTGTCTTCTAGTCTTAATTGTTCCTTAGGAAAAATCTCTTTCAGTCATTCTTTTGTAAGTAATCTATTCTCTGTCTTGGAGACTTTCTAGATCTTTTCTGCCTTTCATGTTCTGCCTTTTCATTATGATGTGTCCACGTATAGTCTGTTTTTATATCCTGCTTGGAACTCAGTGTTCCTTTAATCTGAAGATTCATGTCTCTTTTCATATCTAAAAGTTTCTCAGTTGTTGTCCCTACAAATTTATTTTAAATAATTGGTGAGCACTTACTATATGTTAGGAATGCTTCTAGGTGCTAGAGATACAGAGATGAACATAAGACACAAAGTCCCTGCCCTCATACTGACTCACACTCTTTATTCTTTCTGTTTGAAACACCCATTAGGCAAATGTTGAAACTTCTCATTTTATCGTCTATGTCTTCTGTGTCTTGAGAGAGTTCTCTTTCATATTGTGTACCTCTTTTTCTCTTAACTGTATTCTGGGTGATATTTTTTAGTTTTATCTTACAATTTATTAATTTTTCTTTAACTGTATTTAGTCTACTATTTAACTCATCCATTGGTTTATTTTTAAAAATTAATGTCTATATTTTTTATTTCTAGAATTTCTGTTTGGTTCTTCATATTTGCCTGTTTTTTTTTTTTTTTATCTGATCTCTTTGCCTTAGAATTTCTAATCCTTTTTGTATCTCTTTCAACATTTTAACCAGCCTTTGGTGATAATGGAAAACAAATGGACTTTGGAGTCAGATCTGGGTTGAATATAAGCTTTGCTACTTACTGGAGGTGTGGCCTTGGGCAAATTACTGAACATTTCTGAGGTTAAATTTCTTTCTCTACAAAACAGTGATAAGAAAATCTTCTTCAAAAGGTTGCTCTGAAGATTAAGTGAAATAAGCAGAAATGATATGAGCCAAGTGCTTGGCATATGTTAAGCTCACAAATGTTAGTCCCCTCCAATTATCTGCCCTCTCTTACTCCAATTCTTTCAAACCAAGTGTGTGCTTCAGAAGGTCTAATCAGAGAGACTTCTGGGGAGAGGCCATGCTTACACCTCCTAATACCTTATGCTTTCTAGGTAGTCAATTAAGATTTCTTTTGGATGAATTTCCTTGAAGCTTTTGGACCGCCATTTTGATGTTGCTCTGTACATCTTAGTAGCTCTCCCAGCCTATTGCCCAAACTTTCTATAGAATAACTATGTTGTTACCTAAGAACTGTGCACCTTTTAATCAGAAATATTTCTTTGCTTTATTTGTTGGTGCTTCTGGCCTTTAAGGAGATAAAAACCCTTCATTTCATTATTAAAGATAACATTTTAAATGCGAAGACCCCAGAGGGAGTGTGTAAGGTGTAATACCAGATAGAGCCACTTCTGGAACTAAGAAGGATCATGAAGGCCCTGGCGATTGAGAAATAGGTGGGGGTAGAGAATCAACAGTGAAGAAGTGGCCAGAGGCAGAAGAACTGACAGTACTTCTTGAGAATTCGACAAGACCTAAAATCTGCCTATTTTACAACAGTTGTATTTCTGGGCCCTGTGGAATCTGGCACATAGCATGTTACTTTTTGCAAGTGGCTTAGCAGCAACAATAATGATGATGATAGCTGTGACTGTTCTTATATAGAAGAACACAGCATCATGAAAATGAAACCTAATTGGAATATGGATGTGCTTCCATATAAATATCTGCAGCTCAGAGCACAAAAATAGTCTTTCCATTGCAGAGCTAAGCCAAGAGTTTTATGGAAGCAGCATTGAGACTCTAATTTAAAACAGCCATGGCCCAGAAATTCAGAGACGGGGTTGATACACTGGCCTCTGTTCATTCCTTTAAGTGTTGTTTTTCCAGCTCACAGTTATTCATATTCAGGGCCAACTTGAGGGCCTGGAAGATGATAATTGATGCTGCAAATCTTGTTTTTGCTGGCCTTGGTTTAGCGTTAACACAAACATAGAGAAATGTTTTCATCTCAAATCTTTACAACTGAGAACCTCCCAAAGTACGGCTCCAGGCCTGTTGCTCATTTGTGGCTTAAAGCCTTGTAAGTTTTGTGAAAATCCCGGTGCCTCTGCTAGTGATGGCTTCAGTGGAAGGTGTCTCGTTGGGGTCATTCTAAGCAGCACACTGGGGGTCAGGTGCTCCTGGTTTTCAGAAAAATTACCTTGTTAAAATAAAAGTAATCCGGCTTTCCTGGGCACTGGCTGATAGTGTCAGAATCCTCCAATTCTGAGAAGGTTCCGACTTGTGTAGATCAGCATTTCCCTGTACTAAGGCAGGAAATTGTTAATTTTAGCCTTCCAACTTCATCTTCTTTATCAATCATCTTTGGCTATGAATTCCAGGACAGAGTGGCTCTATACCACATGTGATGGGGTTTAGCCAGCATCAGACAGTCCCCTGCTTGTCGGGATCTGCCTCCTCCTTACCCATTCATTCCCCCTCCTGCCAGATGTTCCTACTTAACTGTTCACACGTGCTGGTCCACATGTGCACGCAGGCCCTGGCCAACCAGCTACCAACCCAGCCGCAAACTCCTGCTGCTTGTGGCCTGCTGGTTGTGTGACTGACCATGGGGCGTGCCTTTTGCGGATTCTCACAAGGGCATGGTATAGGCTATGTGCAGGGCACTCTGCCTATGGAGACATGTAGAATCTCCCCACCTGAGATGGGTGCAGACTCCTTTATTGGTTCGCTAGCCTACCTGTGCTCCTGAATCTCCATCCCTGCTGATCACCTGGTTCCTTTAACCTCTTCCCTCCCAGAACTTTTCTATTTGTCTTGTTGTTTCTGATTTGTTGCCTTGCTTGGACTTGACATCTCTGTGCTTCCTGGACTTGACCTTACTTTGTTTAGGACTTCTCCATCTCCACTCCCTTTTGACATTTGTGACTCATGCATTCAGTCACCACTTACTGAGCTCTGCTTGAGCTCCTGTATATCACAGTTGGTTGTGATCCTAAAGCTGACGTGACTCTCTTGGGGCCACCAAGTCACTGTGGAGACGATGTGGAGAATGGTGAGGGTGATATTACGGTTTTGCAAAGTTCTGGGGAAATTGTCCCATGCCATGAGAGATGTACATGAAAAACTATTTCTTCTCCCCTCTTATATTTCAGACTTTAAAAATAAGTGTGTGGGGGCAGGAGCCATCAGATTCCACCCTGGTTTCTTACCTGAATTCCTGCTTAGCCTCCTATCCCGTTTTCCTGCCTTTGGCCTTAATGCCCTCAAGTCTGTCCTCAACTCTGTCAGAGCTTACTTTCTAAAATTCTCATCTGATCCTGTTTACTCGTTTTCAGTTGTTTCACTGAATCCCCATTGCCTTTAAGATGAAATCAGACTCTTTAGCCTGATACGGAATGCCTTCTGTGACTTACTCATCTGTCTGCCTTTTTTTCGCATTGCCTGCATTGAATCCTGGCCCTGGCCATGCCTGTATACCTGCAGAGTCAGGCTCGTTCCTGCCTCCCTGTCTTTGAACACACACACTCAGCTTTCTGCACTGTTTTGCCTGATCAATTCATATCCACCTTTCAGAGTCAGTTCAGAAGTCCACTCTTCCTGAAGGCCTTTTTAACCCACTAGGAGCTTCATTTCTCCCACTGCAATTTGGACACATACCACCATCACTGCTGCCAATCTTGGTTAGGCATCTGGCTTTGGGTCTCTACAGAACCCTGTATTTGGCTTTATCATATTAACATGTCATCTGAGAATTATTCCTACTAGACAGAGAATGCCCTGAGGTAATGGACTGTGGCTGTTTTTTGCTTGCACCCGTGTGTAGCATAGTTTTAAGAGTGTGCAGTTACGATTGTTAAATGAATGCATGCATGCAAGGATTAACTCACACACACACACACACACACACACACACACACACACACACACACACACACGGTGTGTGATTACGCACTCTGAGATGTAGATCCCTATGGGAAACTTACTCTTATGTAGAGTATTTACAAAGCACATAGTAGGTGCTTAGTGAATATTTGTTGAGCCAAAGAACAAATGCACAAACATGCAAACTATGGAAAACTGAATCCAAAATGTACTCAGAAGAGAAGCATAATGTAGCCCTACTTCCTCTTACTGCAGTAGAAGGAATTTGTGGGCTGGAAAATAAAAGATTAGAGTTCATGTTCATATTCTTGGCTGTTACCCTGAATGAATCATTTTACCTCTCCGGACCTCTATTTCCTCATCTGTCAAATGAAATCTTAGAAAATATAATATTTTGGGCTGACCCCGTGGCACACTCGGGAGAGTACGGCGCTGGGAGCGCAGCAGTGCTCCCGCCGCGGGTTCGGATCCTATATAGGGATGGCCGGTGCGCTCACTGGGCGGCCGGTCACAAAAAACGACAAAAAAGAAAAAAAAAAAAAAGAAAATATAATATTTAGTGCCTGTTGACCATTCTGGACTCAATCAATATCATCAGGCGTAAAGTCAAATGATGAGCTGCCATCCATTAAGTGCCATGAATTTGGTACTCTGTCATTTTTTGGCCTCATCATGGAGCATGTTATGACGGGCCACCACACTGGGCAGAGCAGCGAAAGTGAGACTGAGAAGTGGACCAGAATTTGCCTAAGTTGGGCCCGGGACCCAGCCCTCATTGTGAAGCAAACACAGAACTGGGGGCATGGGCGAGATGAGGAACCCTGAGCGGGGCAGGGCCAGCAGTCAGTGGCCATGGCAGCCTGAGGTCAGAGCCGGCCCAAGGTCACCAGGAAGCCAGGGTGCAAGGAGCTGGGCAGTGTGTTTTCAGAGATACTCAGAACATGTGTCTTGCTCTCCAGAAAGTCTGTGGGAAGACCCAGTGCAGGTCATAAATACCAGCTGTGTCAGTTATCTTAAGGACTGGGAAGTAAGAAAGTGTTTTGGTTTAGTCTGTGTCCCCCAGAGCAGAGATGGAAGCCAGGAGGAAGTTAATTTGGGGTTAATAAGAGGAAGAAAAGTTTAATCCTGTCCAAGCGATAATGAGATGAACACACTTATAAAGTAACAGGTCTACATTACTGGGAAAGTTCCCTTAGCAGCTGGGTAATTCCTCACCAGGGACGTTGTATTAGAGATTCTTGAATTGTGAAATTGGACTAGATAATGTGTAAAGTTTTTTTCTGATTCTAAGAGATCCTTCAGATCTTGTAGCACCTCCTTTTGTGATGTGACCTCAACACACCCTTCTCTCCTGGTGTCCAGCCTTTGAGAACATTTAGTCTTAGAATGTCCCCCTTAAAGTGGAACTCCCTGAATTGGACCTCATGTGTCTAGCCAGGGCCTCTCTATTACACACTTTTTACAGGTAGTGGACCTGTCACTTCCTCATCTGTCTTGCTCTGAGCTGAGTTGTGAAAGCAAACTGCAGCGAGCCTCAGCTGCCTCTGGCACGTGCTCATGTCACTGCAGGCAAGGGGAGACTTCATTTCCCTCTGTTGCACTCTTCTCTGCTGGAGCCTCTGGGGAAATCTTCTAACCTAGACACTGACTGTCATGCTCAGGAGTTACTTTCGGTGCTGGGAACTTCCATGGCATTCCATCCTTGCTTTCTCAAGGGCCTCACACTTCACCCCAAATGCTTGTCTCCTTTATTTCTTTTCCCCTTTCATTTCTCTTTTTCATCTCTTCTTTCTCAACTCTCCATGTCCACTGAAAACTACAATATTTTTACTTGTGCAGTGTTTTGTTTTTTTTCCAAATTCTTTGTCCTCCTGGTATCCTGGTGAATAGGAATGTGGGTGGCTTGTGAGCTTCATTGTGCAAACGAAGATAAATGCCCAGAGAGGTTAACTGGCGTGCTTGCTTACTGGCAGAGCCAGTGAGGCTGGAACCCAGGTTTCCTGATTTCCCTCCAGCCTCTGTCCTGGAGATCACACTGCATTTGCTAACAGCACTGGAGGCACAAAGAACATCAAGCTTTCTTCTCTGTGTGCGGTGATTGTAGCAAAGAATTTACCCGGGAAACAATCCCAGGTCTTTAGAGATTCATTGTCTGGGACCACACTGGAGTAAACTAACAAGAGTAATAAGAGCAATAGAACTAACCACGTGCTTCATATTTTTCCAAGAAACTTTCAAGTCCATAACCTTATATGATGCTCCCCAAAGCCCCTTGAAGTAGAAAAACCCATAGGAGCCTCATTTTGCAGGTGAAGGTCAAGGACGGAGTCAGGCCTGAGGTGGATGGAGGAGGCCCTGAGCAGAGGGGCTGGCTTCTGGCCCACAAACCTTCCATGTGGCCATGCTTTAGGAAAACCAGGAAAAGGGAATGAGATGTTTCCATCTGGTGTCGAAGGCAGTGGGGACCCTGGGGGCAGACCTAGGGTTCTGGGTTTGGCAGTTGGTCCAAGAAGTGGCCTAGTGTTTTGAGGTGGGAGCTGGTCCAGGAGTGGGGCAGGGGTGGTGGGACAGCCTCTGGTCCTTGAGACGAGGCCAGCTGGGAGAATGTAAGTCCAGATGGGAGAGAAGAGTGCAGGCTTGGGGAGTCAGTTGTTAAGATGTGGGTGAGCTGAGCAGCTGCCTCCCGAGGACTGAGGTGGCCTAGGATAGGGTAGATACTCCAGCTGGGGATTCTGAGGTGAGGAGAGAGATCTGCTCTCACCAAATGGGAATCTTGTTATATAATCTTGGGTTATTTGGCTGTTTATTGAGCAGGTGTCAGCAAGCACCTACTGAAGGTATATAAGTCTCTAATACATTTACAGGTTTTCTTATAAGGACTCCCTTGAGTTCATTGTATTAAACGTCCAAGTGGGCATTTATATGGTTAGCATTCTCTCTTTAAGTCAAGCAGGAACAAGTCTTCTGAGACTTGGAATTAATGTCCATGTTCCTGTGCAGCCTGACCTTTATTGGGCACCCTAGTTATGTGGCCAAGTGGAAAATTACTGCCTAAGGAGAATGAGTTGGGCTGTAGACAGGGGTTTCCTGGGTAAGGTGGTCATGGGTGGGAGGGCTGAGGACATAGTGCAGCCAATCTGGGTCCTCCCACAGTGAAAGAAGGCTGCTGTCCCAAAGCTTCTGGGGCTCAGGTATACAATTCAACTCACAGTTCTTGTCCCCTTCCCTACCCTCCACAGCTTGTACCATGACCAAGGGCTAAGCCCCTCTGAGCCCTGCTCCTGCCCCTGTAATGGGTACATGAGGCTCTACAGCTCCTGCCCCCTGGGAATTAGGTCCAACAAACTGAGCAAGGCCGATCCCCGAGAGACCTCCTCCTGTTGGCTCAACCCGATGCCCGGCACACCCTCATCACCTCCAGATGGCAAAGCCTCCACTACCCGGTGGCCGCTTGCCTGGGTCTGGGTGGTGCTTTGATGGAGATCCTGAGCTGCAGGGTGGTAAAATTTTCCCTGTGGGATGTCCTGCTGCTGCTGCTTCCGCCTTTCCTCTCTAGCCAGAGCAGCTGCTCTCCTGTACTTTTCTTGCTTGGCACAGTTCTTGCCCTGCAGAGAGTGCATAATAAACTCTGGGATGGGGCAGAACCCAGATGAAGTGTCAGATACCTTTACCAAGCACTTATTGGGCTCCAGGCTCCTGCGCCAGGGCAGGGGAGCCAGGCATGAATAAGATCCCGTCAATCCCTGTCCTGGGGTTGTTCCCAGCCTGGAATGGAGACTGGAGGTGACACCTGGCCTGCTATGCAAGTGCTGTTGGGAGCTCCAGCCCAGGTGCCTGCCCAATTGCCTACTTCCCCTACTTGGGGGTTTGGTTCCTTGTGCACTGTGTTCCCACCAGACTCCACAAGTCCTGACGTTGGCCTTGGGAACCTTGCCCTGCTCTCCCAGGGCTGCATTGCCCACTGCTCCAATGACTTGTTGCTACACAACACCCACTCCAGAGTGTAGAGGTTTTCATCAACGATAGATGGACAAACAGAATGTGGTTTATCTATAAAATGGAGCATAATTCAGCCTTAAAAAGGAATGACATTTTGACACATGCTTTAACATGGATGAGCCTGGGAGACATTATGCTCTGTGAAATAAGCCAGATACAAAAGGACAAATACTGTGTGAGTCCACTTATATGAGATACCTACAGTAGTGAAATTAATAGAGAGAACAGTGGAAGGGGGGCGGCAGGGGCTGGAGAGGGTGGGACGGGGAGTTACTGTTTGACGGGTACAGAGTTTCACTTGGGGAAGGTAGAAAAGTGCTGGAGATGGATGATGGCGTTGGTTGCACAGCAGTATGAATGTGTGTAATGCCACCAAACTGTACACTTAAAAATTTTTAAAAAGTAAATTTTATGTATATTTTATCACACAAGAAAAATCGAGACTTAAAACCACAATTTGGTATTGTCTTTTCATGTTCTGTGGGTTGGCTGGGCTCAGCTGGCTGGTTCTTGCTTGGGGTTTCTCATGGCTTGGGGGTCTGATGGCAACTGGGGCTGGAGTCCTGAAGGCTCAACTGGATGGACGTCCAAGACGCTGCCTCGGTGTGTCTTTTCTGTCTAGTAGAGTAGCCTGGGCTTGTTACGTGGTGTTTGGGGACTTTGACAAGCTGGAAACAGAAACCTCTGAGTCAGTTAAGGGCTATGCCCAGAATTGTCATGGTGCCACTTCTGCCACATTGTATTGGTCAGAACAGATCCAAGGGGAAATGAACCCCCCTCTTGATGGAGGAGGGGCAAGGTGATATTTCAGAAGAGCAGAGGATGAGAGATATTGTTGGCACTACGTTTGCAAAACCTCTGGCCTGAAGCATGGTGGCAGGAGTCCTAAAGATTTTAGGCAAGAAGGGGTCTTCAGGGAGGCACACAGTTCTCTGAAGACCCCTGTTAGGAGAATTAATTTTCATAGATTGTTTGAAGGGACCTTGGAAACCACTTGTCTAAACTTACAGAGCCTGAGAGAAGCAGAGCTGGGACGAAATCTCCCAAATGCTGGTCTCCCAGCTCCCAGGCTGGGCAAGCAGCTATGGGGACCTCATCCAGAGGGACCTCTGTGTGCTATGAGCAGGAGAACAAACTCCAGTGGAGAGGTGGGTATGGGGAGAGAGCAGAGCCCTGAGTGGTGTCCAGTGGAGACCAGCCATCACCTTAGAGGCTGGGCAAGCCCCTTGCTCTCCTGGGCTACATCTGCTGGGAGCACATGGGCACCATAGGACAGGGCTGGGCAGAGACAACTGGGGTGGCCTTGGCCTTAGAACAGGATTCCTGAGGAGGCTGGAAGTTACTCATTTAAATTGGACTGAGAGTTGGGAGGTGGAGGTTAGCCTGCCATCGGCTCAAGCACCCCAGGTTGAGAGTGAGAGAGCTCTAAATTTAAACATAGGCTAATGCTGAGAATGTCAGTGGACAAATCCAGGGTAGAGATCCTGGATGACTCTCCCTGCAGATGTGGTCCCTAACTTCTCATACAGGACATTCCAATCTGAACACAGCTTGTTTGGTGTGTGGGAAGAAATTACATTTTAGAGAATTAAATACCCTTTCTGGGCCATTTAGCTACCTGCGTCATCTCAAAACACTAAAAGTAATTACATGGTAATTAAGATAAATTACTTGACCAATTTTCATAGCAAAGTGATTGATTTTGGTATCCTCCCACTAAATATTTAAATACAGAGAGAGCCTCTTTATAGTTCTTTAAACTTCCAGAACTTTCTGCATATCTTCAGGAGGGGCAGTGGTCCTTCAGGGAACAGGGGAAGGAGGAAATTTACATATTTAAGATTTATGAGCTGAGCCAAGCCACCTTCGGCTAACTTTATCCCACATCATTTTTATGGTTTCCTTTGAGAATTCAGGATCAAAATCCAGGGGCCATCAGTTACTAACCACAGGGCTCTGCACCCCAGCCCAGCCTCGGGGCCCCCTGTAGGGATAATGCCCTTTCTCATTTCTCTTTCTCTCGGAGTGCCTTGCCCTTTCCACTGAAGAACCCACGGGGACACAAATGCCAGAAGGCATTCCTGAAAGCAGGCCTTGTTTGCACGGTCTCATCTGAATGCAGGCTTGCTTATTTGCCTCCTTTTGCAGCCCAGGGGTGGGCTGGATTTTTCAGAGAGTGGGAAGCCCTGGGGTCCTCTTTGTGCTGCTCTTGAGACCAGAAAGAAGGTGGGATATGAAGATGCAGGCAGTTACTAAGGCTGTCAGAAGCAAGTCCATCCAGAAACAACACAGCACCGCAGTGGCGGTGACCAGGGCTGCAGAACCCCAGCCAGTGGGTGAGCAGGAGCCCGGTCTCGGCCTGTGCATGTGGCCCAGCACCACGCAGGGCGAGCGGGCCCCAGGCTCCCTTGCCTCCCTCCTCGCCACCACCTAGTCACTAACCCTCCCTAAGTCTTCCTGTCTTCTTTGTCCCTGCCCTCTGCCATTCTTCAAGACCCCATGAGGAAGCTCTTTCCTGCCCTAGGCGTCCTTGCACCTCCTGGTTTTACCTTGGCCTTCCTGGGTGTGTCTTACTTTCTCCTTTTCATTTCCTCCTCCTGTAAAGTGACTCAGCCCTCACCTTTGGGTGCTCTGTGGCTTTTCCCGTCCTCTCCAGCACTCAGCATTACTCAGCCCTGAGAGACCCTCAACTCTGCCTCTCTAGCCCTCGGTTTCCTCTTGAGCTACTGCCTCTTGTGTCTGGCTTCTTGGTAGATGTTTCCACATGGACGCACCCCAGACCTGCCCCATGTGTGTAAAGCCAGCTCTTCCTCCTGCCTTTCCTGTGGCTCTACTAGCCTAGGTGCCAGAACCCCCTTTCCCTTCATGTTCTAAAGCACATTTGATGTCCAGGTCCTATCAAGTCTCTTTTTAAAACATGCCTTTATCTGCCCTTCTTCCTATTCTGATTTCTGCCCTGGTAGTCAACACGGTGCAGTGCAAAGAACATGAGATCTGGGGCCTGAGCTGGGGTTTGTTTCTGACAGCACCATTTTCTGGTTCTGCAACCTTAGGCAAATTGCCACCCTCAAGCCTACAGTTCATTGTCTGCAAAGTAGATATGAGCAGAAGGGTGGACCCCATGCTTTCCACGGCCCAGTTCATTGACCTCAACATAGAGCAGGGCTTCTCGACCTCGGCACTATTGACATTTCAGGCTGGGTGATTCTTTGTTGTGGTGCTGTCCTGTGCATTGTGGGATGTTTAGCAGCCTCCCTGGCCTCTACCCACTAGATGCCAGTAGCACTCCCCTCCCCAGTGTGACAACCAAAAATGTCTCCAGACACTCCCAAATGTCCCCTGGGAACTTAAATGGCTCCTGATTGAGAACTACTGGTGTAGAGTGATGCTAAGTCTTGGATGTGGGTGATGAGTGTGGACCCAGGTTTTCAGGTTTTAGCCTTTGAATCGTCAGCCATATGTATGAAGGGCCTACGTCACTTTTGATCAGTGTCCAGATGAAGTACTGACTTGCTTGATTAAGTGGTGCCTTTCATGTCACAACAATTTAGCACACACCAGGATTGCACCTTGATTTTCTCTTGTTGGAGAATGAGAGACCAATTCAGAGCTGGACAGGAACTCTGGGACTCTCTCTGGGTATAGCCTGCTGCTTGGGCCCCCAGGCTTGTAGCATTGGTACATGCAGATTTGAGAACCCATGCTCGTAAGCACTATACTACCAAGTTTTGAGTGCCTACTATAACTTTTTACTAGCTTTATTTTGTTCATATGAAGTAGGTGTTATTAATTTTCACTTTATGGATGGAGAAATTGAGACCAAAAGATGTTAAGCAACATGCCTCAGAGATAGTAATTCTAGGAACTGACATGAAAGACCAGATGACACTGGCATGACACTGGCACTAAACCTCCATGCTCTGCTGCTTTCCTGGGCTGAGCCTTTGCTGTGGCTAGCAGACAGAAGCCCCTGAAGGGGGACTTCCTCCCTACTGGAGTTCAAACATCCCCATCTTGCCACCCACAGGTCCTAAGGATGCAAAGCAGACCTATGGACCAGGCAGATGGTTGGTTGAGACCCTGAGCCCAGTACTCTGTCCAGCAAAGGGAAGGCCCTCAATTCAGGTAGTTTCCTTCACAAAGTGGATAAAACTTGGTTGTCCAGCATGCTGGGTGCTGTCTTTTCTAAGAGAGAATAGCCCAAGAGTTCAGTGCCACTGACTCGAGCCTCAGACAGAAGGCTTACCCTGGTCCCATAGCCTCTGTAGTGGGAGACTGAGGAATGAAGGGTAGATGACCAGGTGCAGGGGACATGGTGGGTTGGGGGAGACAGGCTGTGGCCCCATCGCCCCAGGCAGAGTGCACACTGCAGCACTGCAGAGCCCCATTCCCGGGGGAGGTCTGAGCCCCTGCTGTTCCCTGCCTTGGCCAGGACAGGCCCAGGGCCTGAGGGTGGCAGGCTTCAGAGCTGACAGTCAGGGGCAGTAACGAGAGCTTCCAGATACCACCCTCAATGCCTTGAAGATGCTCTGGGAAAGAAAACCTTTGCATGCTTGCTGAGGTCAAAGGCAAGAGTTCATTCCAGCCTTGGCCCATGTAGAAGCTCTTTGGTCCCCTGTCTGCAGAAGCACAGACAGAGAAGTCCCCATGTGAGGACTGCTGGTATCCTAGGGAAAGATCCTATGGCTGCTGCTTGTCCTGAGAGTGATTCTAAGACCCTGCAAAGTCAAAGAAGCTGCTATAGGCCCAGAGCCAGTCTTCAGGGTCATAACAGAAAAGCTGGCAACAGAATGAAGAGGCCAGGGTGTCCAGAGGTAGAGGTGGATTGTGTGTCCCCTAGTTCTGGGCACTTTGTCTTAGGATAGCATGTTCTGGAGTGTTCAGAGGCACACCCTCCATGTGGGTTCTTGAGGAATGCTGCCTGTTTCTCCTTCCTCCTGGAGGCCCACGAGAACCTAAGTGTCCTACAGGCTGTGGGAAGGATTACCACGAAGAAAACTGTAAACCCTTTTTAACCAGGGCTTCCCCAAATGTATTTGACCATGGGTTCCACCCCCCACACCTATCTTCTCTCCATTTTGGGAGAAGTTTTCTTCAAGGATGTCTTAGATTGGGCTGCTATAACAAAATGCCATAGGCTGGGTGGCTTATAAACTACAGAGATTTATTTTCCCCAGTTCTGGAGGCTGGTAGTCTGAGATCAGAGTGCCAGCATGGTCAGGTTCTGGAGAGGGTCCTCTTCCAAGTTGCAGATGGCTGACTTCTCCTTGTATCCTCACATGGTGGAAAGAGAGCAAGCTAGCTGTCTGGGCTCTTCCTATAAGGGCACTAGCTCCATTCATCAGGGCTGCACCCCCACAACCTAATTACCTTCTAAAGGCCCCACCTCCCACCTCCTAATACTGTTACATTGGGATTAGGGTTTCAACATATGAATTTTGTGGGGCCACAAACATTTATCCCATTACAAAGGAGAATCTCTGAGCAGGGATTGAGGCACAGGGGACCAAGACAGGAACTGCACAATCAGATCCTCAGGGCAGGGCAGAGGCATGTTGTAAGTTAGGCAAAATAGAGATACAGTTTTAGAAAAGGATTCATAACAAGTTGAATTGATGATAAACCAAACTCCAGAGTTATGGCACTTTAACTTCCTTCTAACTAGAGAAATTATGTGTTCTAAAGGTTAGAGTAGGTACAGAAGGGAAACAGAAAGGGAGAGGAAGAGAGAGGAAAACTAACATATATTGAGTACCTATTATGAGGCAATTTACATATTAACATCACCATGTTACAGATGAGGAAACTGAGGCTCAGATTCTTCTGTTTAGAAAATTTCTATAGCATCTATGCCAGTGACAAGAACATGGTATGGTTACTTCTTATGAAGTATCATTATGAAATGTCTTGGGAATAAGAATAAAATTTCTAAATCAGAATGCCCACTCTACTCCAAATCTATCCTTTGTTTATGTGAAGACCATCTCATGGGACTAGCCAGTTTGAGTTGGTCTGTTCCTGCTACAGGTGGATGTTAGTTAAAGTCGTGAGAACAGATTTTAATCGGTAATGGCTATTGCAATTGAAAAGGGTCCAGTGTGAATTGAACTCAGCTTGGATTTGCAAAGAGGTGACTGGGCATGTTAAAGAGAGAATGAGCTCAGTAGAGTGAGGGAAGAGAAAAATAGGAAAAAGTGGGAAGGTGGGGGGTTGTCCATGTGAAACTCATTTAGGTTTGCAAACTGGCATTTATCGGAGTTGGGCTCCTATCCTCCTACCGAGGCTGGGAGACAGGGACCCTGTCCTCAGGTGCTGGCTGAAACAAACAGTAAATTCTTTAGGCAGCCTTGAGCTTTCTCATAGGGCACTTTAAGGGGGGCAGGTGTCATCCGAGGGATGCGGCCTTGAGCCATTAGAAACTATATTATTAGTGTTTGTTCAAGTCCAAAGTTGAAAGGCCTACTCAAGAAGCAGGCTCTGAGCCTGGCTAGAATTTGGTCAAAGAGAGAATCTTTGTCACTACTCCTTAAATTTAGGAAATGAACAGATTATTAAAACAAGGTTAAAAAAAATAGCCAGGACCCAAATTCATGCTGGAAAAGTGGCCAAATGCCATAGGGGAGGGGCAGGGTTGGGGCATTGAGCTGGAACCAGCACTGATAATATTTGAAGGCACGGGTAGGTTTTGCTGTGGTTTAATATTTTACAAATGGTATTTCCTGTCACATTGCTGAACTAAACACCACACATGTTTGTGACTGAATGTTATGAGCTGCAGAACACACGTGCTAATAATATGATTCATGCCGCCTGTGGGCATGTCTCCCATGACCTAAGATGATGGTGAGGCTTTTTCATTTTCCTTAAAATTTTGCGCTGTCTTGTTCTTCCTTTTTGTTTCGAACTCGTAGTTTCCCTTTTAAAGGCAACACTTCTGTAGGAATGATATTTTAAACACTGTCATAGCAAACCTTTAAGAAAATTCTTCACAGATGCATTTTTACACACTGGCCTGTCCCCGACTTTGGCTTTGTTCCCGGGATCTACATCCTGGAATAGCAGTGAGGGTAACTAGATTGCAGACCTTCAACCACACAGAACAAGAGGAGGCTTTGCAAACTGCAGCCCGTCTAGTTACAATGTTGCTCTTGAGGAGTCTGGCACTGCAGGGAGTCTGAGAATTCCTTATTTGGGGAACAGCCAAAGAAACCACACAGATACTGACATTAAGACATTCTTTGTCAAGATTATGCAGCATTGTTATAGAGCAAAAAAGTCACAGGATAAAGGACTAAATTCAACCCTCTGCAAAGGCGAGGGCGTTCCTGGAGTCCAGATGGGTTTCCTGGGCTTGAGTAGGAACCAGCCAGTGATGGTGACAGTTTGGTTGGGGTCAGCAGGAGGCTACTGGTAGGTGTCGGTGATGTCTTCCTGAGCGCTGCTGAATACCTCCTTAACATCTTTCTTCCCCCAACATCTGGCAGATACAGAGGAGCCAGACAGTAGGGGCCGTATTGGAGAGTATTTTTCTCCACAGACAGATAGTGAAGTGGTGACAAAGTCTTCAGCTGCAAAGACCTGGAATGCTGCTTCACCAACCAAATACATCTGATCTGATTTCGACAATCTGCACGAGAAGGTAGAAATTCATATTTATATTTTATTTTAATGGTTTCAGAAGAAAAGCAATAGAAAACTGCAGAGAAGAGCAGAAGTAGATAGTCCCTTGAGAACAGAGGGGAGAAGGGGTGGTGTGGGAGGGAAGGACTTTGCAGGAAGTTACACAGAGTTTGGAGAATTAGACAGTATACCAAGATTGCCACTAGAAAGGGGTGTGTGTGTGCACGCCTGAATATATTATTTAGACAACAATTCTGAGAAGCTGTTCATCACCAAGGGTAAGACTGCCAGTTGATGCAATCAAGAAGGGACAGGAAATAGGGCAGGCTGAGTTATGAAAGCCCTTCTCAGAAATGACCCAAATTGATACTGAACTGTTGTTCTGGAGCAACCCTGGGGAAAACTGTCCCAGAGTTTGCCTTTCCCATAGCCTGATATCCAAGGGGCAGATACGGGTGGTAGGCTTGATGGAGAAATAGGCTCTTCTCAGGTGAAAACAGCATCCTTTCAATTTAGAGATTTCCTGGCTCCAGGAAGTGGTGGATATTCCCTGGCACTGTTTCCTTAGTGAAGAGTCGGGTGGCAGAAAGTGCTCAGAAATGGCAGGACACCTGACACTAGCATGTCCTTGGATCTGTCTGGACCTCTGGCGTGGTGGATGGTATCGAGCATGGGCTTTGAGATCAGACAGACCTGGTCACAGTCCAGGCTCTCCTTCTTACTGGCTGGGCAACTTTAGGCAAGTAGCTTAACTTCTCTGAAGAGGCAAGTATCTTAACCTCTCTTAACCTCCTCTTCTACAAAACAATAATATTATTACCTCATGAGGTTGTGAATATTAAATGAGGTCACGCACATATAGCCCTTAGCATACCACGAGCACATAGTATTTGATAAATGTTTGTTAGTGTGGTTAACTGAATAGGCTACCTTCAATTTCTTCCTAACCTGAAAATTCAGTGATTCTTTGAACTAGGGAGGGCAGTATAGAGATTTACTTTACGGAAAAGTGAAAAGACCATTTAAAATTATTCAATCAAAAATCTATTGAGCTGTGTATTTGTATCAGACATTTGTAGGCAATGTGGAAATATCCCTAATGAATGAGACATGATCCCTCCTTGAAAAAGCTTCAATTCACTCTGACTCTGAAAGAAAATACGAATTTTTCTTATGATGACTTGAAAGTTTTTACCCCCCAATTCTTTTTGGTGAGACCATTTTTCCAAATGAATGCCTCTTACTCATAAGCCTTGTTGCAAATAAATTGCAATATTATTAATAATATTTAAGGTATTGCTATTTGTAAAAGATTTACTTTTTAAAACAATTTATAGTCAATTCATGATAATCATTATAATACTCTTACAAGAATTCCAGTATGATTTCTTAAGTGGAAGAAAGGGTGGAGCGAAGGAATTCTGCATAAGTGCAGCCATTTTTCATGTCTGCTCTGTGTGGCCCAGTGCCTTTCTGTGCTTGTCCCCTATTTAGAATGGTGAAGATAATTATTTTAGGGTTTCTCTGAACAAGGGGAGTGTTAAACTCTAAGGCTTCTGAATACCATCTGTCACACTGTTGAACTGTAAGTTTGAAAACCACTGTTTCCTACACCCTTGTTATTTGTGGTGTAAACAGGCATGGGAGTCTTTTCGTTTTTTCTTGAGTTCAATGGGTTCTGATGCTGGTTTGAAAACAGGCAGCTGAAAAGAATGTCTGATAGTCTTAAGGAGAAGTAAACACACACCTGAAAATCTTTAACTCCTAGAAATGCGCTTCTAGAAATTTCTACCGTAATACATTTTTCTTTTCTATCTGTGCCTCATTCAAAGTCTTGGTGTCTTGCCCTGTTTCTGAATTTGTCTGGAATTGTCTTCTAGGAGTTTGCAGGATGATCCAGATTGATTGAAAACAGACCTCTGAAATGTTCGGGGCATGTGGGGTGGGATGAAATCCACAGCTGAGGAAAAAGCCAGGGAATCGGACTGCAGGAATCTTTGCTTCAGAGGAAGGCAGCTGGGGACCTGGTGCCCAAAGTCCTGGATTCCCAGCTCTGCATTGGACCTTGGGGAGTGCTGTGGTCTGCTCTGTATTGTCGGGAAGTTTAAATGAGTGTTGCCCATGAAAGGGCTCTGTAAATGGTCGGGTGCAGGGTGCTGTGGGAGGCATAGGTACATATCAAGATCCAACCCTACTTGCAATGCAGGGAGAAACAAAACACAACTGAAGTTCAACAGATGCTGCTGTTTGAATACTTTTGGATTCCAATGCCTGGAAGCAGAGGGGGCGAAGTGGCAGATGACTGAAGGAAGAGGCATCTAAATTTCTCAGCTTCTGAGAAATTCAGACAAAGGCTGCAGACAGGGTGCAGCCCCTTTTCCCCATGAGAGGGCTGGGAGGGAAGGCAAGCACTGGATGGAATTGGTCGCGTTGTTGACTTTGGGCCACAGACTGGTGGGGACTCTGAGACCAGAATAGAAAGATAAGGTCGTATACAGGGAGGGGGCAAAATAGGTAAGAGAGAAATGGAAATGAGTGTAAAAAAGGATCGATAAAGAAAGGCAGCAAGGGGGATAGAAAAGGGGAGAGAGAGGGGCACAATGGAAAACAAACCTGCCCTTGACCACAGGAGACAGAGCCTCAGCTGCTCAGTTCAGAACAGCATCAAACTCCTGCCTTTTAAGCAGGGATAATGGTTTGGGTTCTGACTAGATGCAATACAGAATTCTATTTGGTTGAATTAAACTCACATTACATTTGCTGAGTGCCTCCTATGGAAGAGTTCTGCATGGGGAAGAGGGGTGGGGTAGGAGTGTACTTTGCATAGATTTGGGGTACAAGGTAGGAGATTTTTGTAAGGTGTGCTTTTCAAAAAATCCAGGGCTGTTTACAAAGTAATGTGATTTCTTTGATTTATGGAAATCAGTTTATTTGTTGCAAAATGAACAAAAACTGAAGAAACCAGCCCCCCTCTTCCAAATTTTGAAGCTACCAAGGGAAAACTGATGAGGCAAACATAGATCAGAATGTTTGGCGTAGATCAGAATCGGATTCAGCCTGAAGCTGAATGATGTCTGCTCCTGTCTTCTTTTTTTTCTTTCTTTTTAATAAACCCGACTGAAGTAAATATTTTCATGATCTCTCACCCTATGTGAGGAGCTATTTTGGCTGGATTCCTTCTGAAGAGGGTGGGATGGAATTAGTCAAGAAATATAGCTGCGGATTTCCTGCCTCTGAGCCTCCTGGTGGTGTCCCTTTGAAACCCTGCTGTTGCTGCTCCAGGGGAAAGTGCTTTATGGCAACTCAGCCCAAGGGGAGTGACAGTGAAATGCCCTCCAGAGAGCCAGCAGCCGGGGCTACGGCGCCACTGTGTGTTTTTGTGCCCTCAGGAATGTGTGGATGCTGCAAATGGCAACACTGGGCCTCTGTGCCCCATAGCCCTCTCTCCCTTCGTGTTGGACTTTTTCCAAGCTTGACTGATTACGTTGGGTGAACCTTCATTATCCACAAGGGGAGTCAGGAAGGCAGGCTGGGGGGAGAAAAACAGGCCTTTCCCATGGGCAGTATTCCAGCAGGTTCTGCATTTTCACATTAGCAGGTCTCATGGAGTTTTACTTTCTGTCAGTTTGGACGTTTGGTTAAAAATCCCGGCACTAAGGCCCATATAATTGGTGGTAACACAATTTCTGCTTTTGAAAAAATTTTCAACTGGATGTCAACCACCAGAGAATTGTTTTAGAGGTGGAAAGACCCCAGAGATTATTCTAGTGTAATCACTGAATGTCTGGAGAGGCTGTGCACACAGCTAGTGAGTGACAGAGCAGAACCCAGTATTGGGATTACCTAACCCCGCGTCAGTGCTGTGGCCCTTACAGCTCATTGCCTCTGGTGTTCTTAGAATACTTTCAGTCATTTACACTGTATCAGATTGAGCTGAAAGTGACCTGGGTTCGAATCCTGATTTTTCCACACCTAGGTATATACTCAGGAGAAATGATTACACAAAACTTATACACGAATATTCATATCAGCATTATTCATAGCTAAAAAGTGGAAACAAACCAAATCTCCATCAACTAATCCATGATAAATGGGTGTACAGAATGTGGTTTATTCACACAATGGAGTATTATCCAGCCATACAGAGGAATGAAGCACTGATACATACTACAAATGGATAAACCTTGAAAACATTATGCTAGGAGAAAGAAGGCAGACATGAAAGGCCATATGTCGTATGATTTCATTTACATGAAATGTCCAGAAGAAGCAAATTCATAGAGACAGAAAGTAGTTTAGTGGTTGCCAGGGCCTGGGGAAAGGGGAGAGTGCAGAGTGACTGCAAATAGGTACAGGGTTTATTTTGGGGTGATAAGAATGTTCTGAAATTAAATAGTAGTGATGGTCGCACAACTCTCTTAATATACTAAAAACCACTGAAATATATACTTTTAAAAAATGGTGAATTTTATGGAATGTGTGTGAATTATATCTCAATAAAGCTTTTATAAAAAAAAAAAAAAATCCTGGTTCTACCTCTTACCGGCTGGGTGACTTTAGGCAATGAACCCAAACCCAGGTAATTTTGGTTATGAAATAGCCAATAGTAATGTACACTTCACAGAGTTAAGTGACATCATGATTTTGAAAATTCTGCTAAACTGTAAACCTCACATATTTTTGGGCTGTCAGTGGGTTGTAAGTTCATTATAAATTGTTTTTTATTTTCTCCTATATTTTCCACAGCACTAACAATGTCTGGCGACATAATAATCACTTAAAGACTTATTGACTTAATTCAAAAATAATATTTTTTTTCAGTTGTGGTAAGAAAAAAACCACACATAGCAGATCTGCCCCTTTAACACATTTTTAAATGTACACTATAGTAGCACTAACTATATTCACATTGTTATACAGCAGATCTCTAGAACTTTTTCATCTTGCATGAATGAAACTCTATACTATTGAACAGCAATGCCCCATTTCTCCCTCTCGCAGCCCCTTTTTACTTTCTGCTTTATGAGCTTGCCTTCTTTAGTTACCTTGTATTAGTGGAGTCATGCAGTGTTTGTCCTTCCGTGACTGACTTATTTCAGTTGGCATAATGTGTTCAATGGTTATCTATGTTGTAGCATGTCAGAATTTCCTTCCAAAAACTGAATAATATTTCATTGTATGCATATATCACATTTATTTATCCATTCATCCATCAATGGACATATAGGTGGTTTCCACCTGTTAGCTATTGTGAATACTGGTGCAATGAATATAGGAGTACAGATACCTCTTCAAGATCCTGGTTTTAGTTCTTTTGGATAAATAGCCAGAAATGGGATTGCTGAATCATATGTTAGTTCAAAAAGTTTTTTTAAGTTTTTGAGGAAATTTCATACTGTTTTCTTTAGTGTCTACACTTTTTGACATTCCCAGCAATGGTGCACAAGGGTTCCAATTTCTTGCCAACGCTTTATTTTTCTTCCTTCCCTCCCTCCTTCCTTCCTTTTTAAAAATAATAGCCATTCTAACAGATTAAAGTGATATCTTGTTGTGGTTTTGATTTGCATTTCCCTGATGATTAGTGATGTTGAGCATCTTTTCATGTACCTGTTGGCCATTTGTATATCTTCTTTGGAGAAATGTCTATTCAAGTCCTTTGCTCATTGTTTGATTGGGTTGTTTTTTTGCTGTTGAGTGAGTTCCTTATATATTTCAGATATTAACCCCTTATAAGATACGTGGTTTGAAAATATTTTCTCCCATTCTGTATGTTGCCTTTTTACTTTGTTGTTAGCTCACTTTGCTGTGCAGAAGCTTTTTAGTTTGACGTAGTCCCACCTGTCTGTTTTTGCTTTTGTTGCCTACGCCTTGGTGTCATATCCAAGAAATCATTGCCAAGACCAGTGTTATAAAGATTTTTCCATATGTTTTCTCCAGGAGTTTTATAGTTTCAGGTCTTATGTTTAGGTCTTTTATACATTTTGGATTGTTTTTGTGTATGGTGTAAGATAAGGGTCCAATTTCATTCGTTTGCATGTGGATATCTAGTTTTCTCAACTCCATTTGTTGAAGACACTATTCTTTCCCCATTGTGTAATCTCGACATCCTTGTCAAAGATCGTTTTACTGTATATTTGATTGTGAATTTATTTCTGGGCTCTACATTCTTTTCCGTTGCTCTGTCTGTCTGTCTTTATGCCAGTACCATATCGTTTTGATTACCATAGCTTTGTAATACAAGCTATGAAGTTTTGAAGTCAGGAAGTGTGAGACCTCCAGCTCTATTCTTCTCTCTAAAGATTGTTTTGGCTATTTGGGGTCCTTTGTAGTTCCATATGAATTTTAGGATTTTTTTTCTACTTCTGGAAAAAAATGCCATTGGGATTTGATAGGAATTTCATTGACTCTGTAGATCACTGTGGATAGTATGAACATTTTAACAATATTAAATTTTCCAGTGCATGAACAGGGGATGTCTTTCCAGTTATTGGTGTCTTTCATTTTTTTCAGTGACATTTTATAGTTATGTTTGTTCTTAAGTATTTTATTCTTTTTGAAGCTTTTGTAACAGGATTGTTTTCTTAATTTCATTTTTGGATAATTCGTTTTTAGTAGATAGAAATGCTACTCATTTTTGTATGTTAATTTTATATCCTGCAACTTTGCTGAATTTGTTTATTCTAACAGATTTTTTTTGTGTGTGGAATTTTTAGGGCTTTCTACATATAAGATCATATCATCTGTGAACAGAGATAATTTTACTTCTTCCTTTTCAATGTGGACGCCTTTTATTTTCATTTCTTGCCTAATTGCCCTAGCTAGGAATTCCAGTACTATGTTGCATAGAAGTGGAAAGAGTGGGCATCCTTGCCTTGTTCCTGATCCTACAGGAAATCTTTCAGGCTTTCACTGTCTAGTATGATGTAGTGGTGGGCTTTTCATATATGGAAATTATATTGAAGTAATCTCCTTCTATTCTTAGCTTGTTGAGTGAATTTTATCCTTTGTTCTGTTAATGTGGTGTTTCACATTGCTTGATTTTTGTAAGTTGAACCATCCTTGCATCCCAGGGATAAATCTCACTTGGTCATGGCATAGGGTCCTTTTAATGTGCTGCTGAATTTGATTTGCTAGTATTTTCTTGAGGATTTTTGCATTTATATTGATCAGGGATATTGGCCTGTAGTTTTCTTTTCTCATAGAGTTTTTTTCTGGCTTTAGTATCAGGGCGATGCTGTCCTTTTAAAATAAGTTTGGAAGGTTTCCCTCATCTTCAATTTTTTGGAAGGGTTTGAAAAAGATTGACATTAATTCTTTGAATGTTTGGTAGAATTCAGCTGTGAATTCTGGGCTTTTTTTTTGGTAGGAGGCTTTTGATTACTAATTCAATCTCCTTACTAGTTATTGGTCTGTTTAGATTTTCTATTTCTTTATGATTCAGTCTTAGCAGCCTGTATGTTTCTAGTAATTTATCTATTTCTTCTAAGTTATCCAATTTTAGGTATATAATTGTTCACAGTAGTTCCTTGTAATGCTTTTTAATTCTGCGGCATCACTTATAATGTTTTTTCTTTGATTTCCAATTTTATTTGAGTCTTATCTCTTTTTTTCTTAACCTAGCTAAAGGTTTGTCATTTAAAAAATTTTTTTCAAAAACCTGACCCTCAGTTTTATTAATTTTTTTGCTAATGTTTTTTCATTCTCTATTTAATTTATTTCTGCTCTAGTCTTTATTATTGCTTTCCTTCTGTTAACTTTGGACTTAGTTCTTTTTCTAGTTCCTTGAGGTGTAAAGTTAGGTTGTTTCTTTGAGGTCTTTCTTCTTTTTTAATTAGGCATCTATAGCTATAAATGGCCCTCTTACTATTGCATTTGCTGCATTCTGTACATTTTGGTATGCCGTGTTTTCATTTGTCCCAATGTATTTTCTAATTTCCTTTTTGATTTATGTTTTGATCCTTGGTTGTTCAAGAGCATATTATTTAATTATATTTGTGAACTTTCCAGCTGTCCTTCAGTATTGATTCCTAGTTTTATTCCATTGTGGATGGGAAAGATAATTGTATAATTTCAATCTTCTTATACTTGTTAAGACTTGTTAGTGACCTAACATGTGATCTATTCTGAAGAGTGAGCTTGAGAAAATGTGAATTCTCATGTTGTGTCGAATGTTTTACATATGTCTGGTAGGTCCATTTGGTCTATAATGTTGTTCAAGTCCTTCATTTCTTTATTGATCTTCTGTCCAGATGTTCTAGCTATTGTTAAAAGTGGAGGGGCTGACGGGTTAGCTCACTTGGGAGAGCATGGTGCTGGTAACACCAAAGTCAAGGGTTTGGATCCTCTTACCTGCCAGCTACCAAACAACAACAACAACAAAACACAGAGGAAAAAGTAGGGTATTGAAATACTATTTTTGTGTGGCTTCTATTTCTCCTTTCAATTCTGTCAATGTTCGCTTCATATGTTTGGGTGCTCTGATGTTTTGTTCATATATATTTATGATTGTTATATCTTCCTGGTGAATTGATCCTTTTATTATTATGTAACATAATTCTTTGTCTCTTCTGACAGTTTCTGACTTAAATTTTGTTTTGTCTGACATAAGGATGGCCACCCCTTCTGTACTTTGGTTTCCATTTGAATGGAATATCTTTTTCCATCCTTTCACTTTCAGCCTATATGTGCCCTTAAATCTAAAGTGAGCCTCTTATTGACAGCATATAGTTGGATCTTGTTTTTTATGCTTGCAGCCATCAAAAGTGATACACTTTTTAATCATTTCTTTGAACTCAGTTAATCTGTAAATCTGCATACTTTTACATCTGAGTATTCCTCAGAACTGAAGACCTCTAGTGGCCTGTTTCCCCCTCTTCATTTTATATTTCTATTTTCTCTTTCTCCTTTAACAGAGACAACATATCTGAGTCCGTGACAGGACCACAACCTGATCCCAAAGATGTGCTCCACCAACCCAGGCAATTGGGTCACCTTTGATGATGACCCCGCTATTCAATCTTCTCAAAAGTCAAAGAATTTCCCCCTGGAGAATCAAGGTGTCTGTAGACCAAATGGACTTAAGTTGAACCTTCCTGGCCTCAAGGAATTTCCCAGTGGGTCTTCCTCTACCAGCAGCACCCCTGTCTCTTCTCCCATTGTAGACTTCTACTTCAGTCCAGGACCTCCAACTAATTCTCCTCTTTCTACACCTACCAAAGACTTCCCAGGTATTCTTGGCATCCCCAAAGCAGGGACTCATGTGCTTTATCCTATTCCAGAATCTTCTTCCAACAGCCCACTCACAACACCAGGGGCAGGTTCCTCTTTATTGCCTACTAAACCAACCTGTTTATCCCATGATTTCTTACCCAGTGACCACTCATGTACACATCCAGCTCCCAAAGTAAGTCTTCCAGATGAAATTAGCCCTCTCCAGGCTGAAAGCCTAGGGTTCCAAAGTGATGCCCCTCAATTTCAGTATTTTCGGGAGGACTGTGCTTTTTCAAGTCCATTTTGGAAAGATGAAGACAGTGCTACCCCGTTCACCTTTGACCCCTCAGGAAGCAGAAAGACTTTGTCAGTGAGGGACAAGGAGATGCCTATTGATCAAAAAAGCCTAAATAAATGTTCACTCAACTATATTTGTGAGAAGCTTGAACATCTTCAGTCAGCTGAGAACCAAGACTCACTTGGAAATTTGTCTATGCAATGTCCATATGCTGAAGACACGGTCTCTTCCTTTGTCCCCCATGTGCTCTTCAGGAGTCAGCCAAAAGCTGGATGGTCTTTCATGCTGCGAATTCCTGAGAAGAAGAACATGATGTCTTCGCGGCAATGGGGACCAATTTTTCTGAAAGTTTTACCTGGAGGAGTTTTGCAAATGTATTATGAGAAGGGGTTAGAGAAACCATTTAAAGAGTTACAGCTCGATCCACATTGCAGGCTTTCTGAACCCAAAGTTGAGAACTTTAGTGTGGCAGGAAAAATCCATACTGTGAAGATTGAGCATGTGTCTTATACAGAAAAAAGAAAATACCATTCTAAGACAGAAGTAGTTCACGAACCAGACATAGAACAGATGCTGAAGTTGGGGTCCACAGAATACCATGACTTCCTTGACTTTCTGACTATTGTGGAAGAGGAGCTGACGAAGCTGCCAGCTGTTTCAAAACCAAAAAAGAACTACGAAGAGCAAGAAATTTCCTTGGAAATTATGGACAACTTTTGGGGTAAAGTCACAAAGGACGAAGGAAAATTGGTTGAAAGTGCTGTGATAACTCAAATCTATTGCCTTTGCTTTGTGAATGGAAACATGGAATGCTTTTTAACTTTGAATGACCTTGAGTTGCAGAAGCAAGATGAATGCTATTTCAAAAAAGATACAGAAAAGAAGGGAATTGATATTCTTGACTACCATTTTCATAAGTGCGTGAAAGTTCAAGAATTTGAGCAATCAAGAATCATTAAGTTCATACCTCTGGATGCCTGCCGGTTTGAGCTGATGCGTTTCAAGACTTTGTATCACGGGGACGCTCTTCCCTTTTCTGTGAAGTCTGTAGTGGTTGTCCAGGGGGCGTATGTGGAACTTCAGGCCTTCGTCAACATGGCCCCATTGGCTCAGAGACCATCCCACGCCAGTTCCTTGAGGTCCTGTGACAATATAATGATACACTTTCCTGTCCCATCGCAGTGGATTAAGGCTGTCTGGACCATGAACCTCCAGAGGCAGAAGTCCCTGAAAGCCAAAATGAACCGCCGGGCATGTCTGGGGAGTTTACATGAACCTGAATCTGAACCTGTCGTTCAGGTTACTGTGGGGTCAGCAAAATATGAGAGTGCCTACCGGGCCGTGGTGTGGAAGATAGACCGGCTTCCTGATAAAAACTCAAGTAAATATTTAGCACCCCAAGTTGATTTTCATGGGAAATAGCTTAAATGTCTTCACCCTCCTCCTTAGGTTGAAACCAGACAGAGACTTGTCAGCTGAGGCCACACTTACATAGATGGGTGGGAGATGGAACATTTTCCTCTTGTGCCTATTTCTACCGGAGAAGTTAAACTTTTTAGATTTTTTTTGATATCATAAGAGGTACCATCCTAGGCTAGGAATTTGTTGTGGATGGTGGTACTGAGGGAAAATTTATAGATATCCATGGTTGGGCTTCTTGACATCAGCCCATTGCCCTCAAATATTAAAAATGTTTCTAACATAGCTTAGATTTCCTAATTAACCTTTAAAGATTGCCATCCACGAGTGTACCTGATCTGTTTTGTATTCTCAGCCACTTCCTCCTTAGGTTTTGCTCCCTGCTCTTTGAAATAAGATTGCCTTTCATTTTTACCCACATTAATTTCTTTGGCTGAATTTACCCATCTCACTGGTTGTTTTAGAACTGGGCAGACACGACCTAAACACTAAAAATTTAGTTAATTTTTAAAAATTTTACAAAGAAAACAATTAATCTAGAAGTTCAGAACTTTGAAAAGACAGTCCTAGCATCATATTTATTTTAGAATAGTAAGTTAGGAGTGGGCATAATATAATAAAGCAAAAAACCTCAAATATTGGAAGTAGGGATGTTCTCTGTTTTAGTTGAGTTTTTTCTAGCAGAACACTGGGCTATGGAGGTAAATTGGGAACAGGTTTGGGGGATTTGAGTTGATTGATTGATTGATTGATCAATTCATTCATTCGTTCATTCAACCCAACCTTTACTGAGCACTTACTGTGTACCAATTGCCCCATCAAGTGCTGGAGATAAAGATGAGTAAGATCTGATCCCTGTTTCTAAATAGCCCACAGATGCTCTGGTTGGTCCTTCAGGGAAATTTAAACCTATCTTCGGCCCCTTCAGGCTATGGATTTCAAAAGAAGCATTTTTATTTGGGGTGGCCCTGTAGCGGTGTTTCTCAAACCTGACCCTATGTCAGAATATCCTGAAAGCTTTTAAGTAATCTTGATGCTCAGGCTCCACTTCATGCCAATTAAATCAGAGTCTCTGGGGGAGGGGCCCAGGTACCAGTTTGTTTTAAGATCTCCCCCGGTGAACCTAATGTGTAGCTAGGGTGAGAAATAGTGCTGTACAGGCTTTGCAATGTTCTAGAGCAGAAAGAGCAAGTCCCAGCTTGATGATGGACTTGAGGGTCAGTTTGGACTGCACCCTGGAGGCTGTGGGACCACCTTGCCCATGATTTGCACTTTGCTGGCTTAATGTCTGTCAACTGATTGGAGCTTGAGCTATGGACAGGATCCAGCAAGTGAGAGACAGGCTGGGGAGCACCAGGCCCCTGTGCAGGAGGGAAGTCCCTGTGCTGTAGTCTTGCCTGACACCCCACACTCTACTTCATTAATGCCAAGTTCCACCCCACGGTGTTCTCATGACTCACATTAGTAATGCTCTGTTCCCAAGGAACAGCAAGGACTGCTCAGACTCAGGGCATGGTGAGGTGGGATGGTGTAGCATGGTCACGTGGATGGCCTCTAAGGGCGCCTTCTGGCTAACGCCAGTGATATGGGGAGTTCATTATCTTCCGTGATGTAATCCACAGAGATGCTGCTTCCTGCCTTCATTTGTAACTTGGCTGGAGAAGCAAATGAAACCATTCTCAGATTATTTTCACACCAGGAAAGCAAGTTTTGAGGTTTTTGAGTACAAAGTTCCAAATGACCTATTCTAAAAGTTATATTTGTGCTACTTTTAGTCTAGAGGGGTTAAACAAAATCAGAACGTTGGCTTTTATTTTGCTAAACAAATAGGGAAAGGAAGGAGGGCAGGAAGTTAGGTAGGCTGGAATGCCTACTGGAACCTTCTGAGTCCAGAGGCCTCCCGGAGTCGTCCCCCAAGGTCTGGGTGATAACCTGACTCCTGTCATTTTCCATTGGTCCAAGAGATGGTCATTGGGACTGGAACAAAAGGTCAAACAGTTTTTGTGAGCTTTGAAGCAATAGTTGTGCCTCTGAGAGAGGAGCTTCAAGGGCTCAGCCTGCTGGGACAGGATGACAGGCTCCCTTTGGGAGCCCATTCCTGCTGCTGTGCTTGGAGCAGGTGCTCCAGGAGGCCCCGAAGGATCTAAGCCCTCGGCTAACCTGGCCAGGGCAACCACACTTATTTTTCAAACTGAGAACCCATACCAATCACCTTTTCTAATTTTGAAAGTGGATCAAAACGTAAAGCTTGTGAAAACGATCTTGTTAGTAACACTGCATTTTCCTAGAGTGAATGGTGTCGTTAACTCAATCAACAAGAATTTATTAAGAGGACGGCTCACTCATTCATTCCACAAACATCCACTAAATTTCCTCTAGGTACAGGCTCTGCTGAGTGCTTGGGAGATATAGACACAGACACAATCTCTGCTGTCCAGAAACTTAACAGTCTAGTTGGTGAGACAGACCCAGAAGCGACTGTCAGAATGCACTGTGGGAAAGTGCTCCATTCCAGGCTCGTATGAACATGTACAATAGGGATCTCTGAGAAAGGAGTGATGAACTGCCTGGGTACTGGGAAAAGCTTTGCCAAGGAGAGGATGCATAAGCTTAGAGTGGAAGACTCACTAGGATTCTATCAGGGATGGAAACAGCAGAACCAAGGCACATGCATGGGGGACCTTACCTAAGTTCTGGGACTGAGGGAGTAGTGGGGGAAGGAACCGGCATAGGGAGACCTTGTGAGCCATGCCTTGGGGTGTGGAGTTTGCCTGTCAATGGGGCCTCGGGGGTTCTCAGGCGTGACTGTGATGGAGTTGTATCTTGTTTTAGAAAGGTAGGCATACAGTGCAGAGGAGAATTAAGAACAGATCATGGATCCAGGAGGCTGGTAGCAGGAGAGAGATCCTGAGCCAGGCAGTGGCAGTGGGAGCCATGAGAATGGGAGGTGAAGGATGAGTGAGGAAATGCAGAGGAAGTGCCCCCAGGACAATGAAGACTGTCAACCTACAGGCATGGGGGAAGGGGGCAAGATCAGGGTCTCTGGCTTTGGTGGACAGGTGGGTGGGTGATGGTGCCATTAGCTGAGATAGCCTGGGATCCTCTTACCATTTGTCCTTTTAGAATCTGTTTCCCAGCCCTGGCTGCATGTTAATATCTTTAGAGCTTTAAAAACATACCCACATTTAGGCACCACCCCTACCAATCAGACTTGGGGAGTAAGGCCCAAGCATTGGTGTGTGAGAGGCTCTCCCATGCAGCCAGGGCTGAGGACTACTGACCCAGTCGCTCTCCTGTGCAATCTGGTATGGTCCCTGCACAGAGGTCATTCCTCCCTGCTCTGCGTGTCTCTGTGTCTTCTAGAGCTTTATAGTTGCCCTCCCAGAACAACGGCAAGCAGAGACATTCCCAGAGAGGCTGGTCACACTTGATCTTGGCCTTCAGGGATTCTTTTGGAAGACTGTCACAGCACCAGGCCCACACAGAACAATGTTTTACAAGTATTTCAGTAGTCAATTACACAGTGAGAAGTCACTGAACAAACCCTTTGGGATCAAAGCAGCTTTGTTCAGATCAGGTCTGTGCACAAAGGGAAGGTGCCGGGAAAAAGCAGTGGGGCTGTGTCAGACAGCGTCCCGAGGGCAGGGCACAACGCCGAGCGATGCTGGGGGCAGGACACGTCCTGTCTGGAGGCTTCTCCATTATGGCTAGGGAGGGTAATACAGAGAGTGAGGTGGTGTCCCGGGCAGGCTGCAGCCTAATTTGCCCCTTGAGAAGAAGCATAGAAGGAGAAAAGTTGGGGCAGAGAGAAAATCTTTGTCCTAAGGCAGTGCGTCTCAACTTTTTGTGTGCATAGGAATCACCTTGTTAAAATGTGGATTCTCCTTCAGCAGATGGGACCTGGGATACCCTGTTTCTAACAAGTGCTGATGAGATGCCAATGCTACTGGCCAAGGACCACACGTAGAGTAGCAGGGTCCTAGAATGCACTTCTGTTTTTCGATGTGATCTTTGGATCAGTTGTGTGTTTAGAGAACAGAGGATTTTAAAAACAGCTCTTTAACATGTTATCTTTTTCAAGCTAGTTTCTGAAAAATCTGCACTATTAGAAGAAACTATTTCAAAAATGGAAACTGAAAGAGAATATTCTACCATGCACTAATTATAAAACTTTTTGGGGGGCCTTTCTTCCCAGGAATTTGTGAGGTCAGGATTGATCTTTCCTATTGGTGAAATCATGTGCCTGTGATTTCAGGAGAGGTGGGAAGGGCTGCTGGTCCCTTAATGTCTCTTCTACCAGCTTGTCAATGCTTCATATTCCTTTAACAGTGGCCAAGTCTTTCATTTTACAACAAAGATTGACCTGGGGCAGTAGCTCATAGACTTCATTCATACTAAGGTGTGAATGACAACAGAGGAGCTTAGGCTTTGTTGGGGGAGGGGTGAGAGAAAGAAAGAGAGAGGGAGGACAAGTGGGGAGCTGGTTAGCTAAATCACGTGTAAATGGTGACATAGAGTTAGAAAGGGCAATGTGAGTAGTGGAGGGTCAATTAACAAATCTCTAACTTCCAATTTTTCTTTGCTGTCTTCAGCACATTGGTTTCTCTCCCACTCCACTTGTGTCATCCTCCTACCATCCATTCTCATCAACCCTCAACAATTCAGTTTCTGATATGAAATATTTTGGTTCAGGAGGGACTGGATATCAATTAGACCTAAGATGATTTTGTGATTTGCATTCCCCGTCTTAAGAAAAGGAGCTGCGAGAGTAACAATTGCTAAAGCCTTAGAGTGCCCCCTGGTGGTCAGCACTGAGATAATATGATTTTCCTCCGTCTTTTATTCATTTATTTGTCAATTCAACAAATATCCGTTAAGCCCAAAATATGCCAGATGTTGTGCTAGGGACAGACGTGATATCTGTTCTCATGGAGGTCAATATCTAAAGAAGGAATGTGATGCTAAACATTATCGAGTGTTTAGAGTTTTCAAAAGTCCAGAAAAATATGCCAGCAAACTTGAAGAGAAAAATGCTCTCTTCTATATTTTACCAGTTTTTTTTAAGAAAAGCAGGTAGAAATACTTTGTTTCTAACATCTTTGGAACTAGGTCTTCAACTTGGGTTTAATTTTTTTTCCTTTAATTTTTATTGAAAAACTTCCAGAAACATTTTTTCCCTATAAAATGTGAATATAAAATTAGATTGTCTCCAGTATTATTTCCAACGCTAAACGTGTAGAATTCACAGTTCCATTATTAGTAAAATTATAATAATTAAATAATACTGGATTTATAATAGAATAGCACTTTGCAAAGTAATAATAGGTGTCTAGCACGTCTATAGTACTATAGTATACTACTGCCCCAGTGCTCTATGTGTGGCAACTGGTTAATCCTCATAACAACCTTTTAAGGTTCAGATTATCATCATTACCCTCATTTTCAGATGGAGAAAATGAAGCTCAGAGAGAAAACTAACTTGCCTAGGATCACACAGCTATTAAGTAGCAGAGCTGGGATTGGACTCTGGGCAATCTGGGTCCAGTGTTTGTGTGAACTACTCTGCCCTAACAGGATTGACAAGTGCCTGAATGAAGTGTAAATGAATTCACTGTATCCTTGCTGCACACAGAAGACTAGAAAGGGTAATGGCTTGTGGATCTCTCTGGATATGTGTGCTGAGAGTAAAGTTATCACTTGCCTGCAGTGATCTGGGAAGTAAGAGCACCTCGGAGGCCACTGTTGTCCTACCCCAGGTGTAAGTGGTGAAGATAGCTAATGAGCATCTGTTGGTTAATTGATTGATGACTTCTCAAGGCCTTTTACAGCCTTAGAATTCAATTAGTTTCTCTACAAGAAACAGGTTGTAAGGAATGAAAGGTAATTTATCTTTTAAGACTTAAGTGAAATCCTTTAAACTCTTGTTTTTGTGCCTAAAGCTATATTCTGATAGAAATGTTCTTTCTCGAGCTATGTCAGTGGTACAGTAATTGAATCTGGCTTTTGAAATTACTGTTATTTCATACATTTATTTATGTAAAGAGAGTCACATTGGGTATGTACTTAGTGTGAACAATTCAACAGAATCACAGGTTATTTGTAAAGTTACTACAGTGATTACAGTGAATTATTTTTTTAATTTTTAAAAATTTATTGTAATTGTTCTTATTTATGTGGTACAATCTGATGTTTTGATACATACATATGTTGTATAATAATCCAGTCAGGGTAGTTAGTGTATCTATCACCTCATGCATTTATCTTTTCTTTGTGGCAAGAACATTCGGAAGCCTCTCTAGCTGTTATGTAATATACAAAACTTAACTGTTAACCAAATATTTTTTATTCTATTATAACACAGACACACACATTACATAACCCCTCCTAAAATCTTTGAGTATATCCAATATCCCTGAGTCCGGCACAGAGCCTGGCCTGGTATGATATATAAGTGACAAATTGAATTGAGTGAAAACAAATATTAGATTGAAATATTGAAGACCAGTATGCCCATCTCTATACATACATCTGTTTGAGTCAAAGCTTTTCAGAAGGATGAGTGAGAATTACAGTAGTGAAACAACTTGTTCTACTGAAAAAAGAATTTTTTCAGCCTGGAATGTTTTCTGAAATGTAATAAAATTTCATTGAGTTTAACTTTTAAAAATCAGAATCTTTAATAATATGACCTAATTTGGGCTGAAGTTTACTTTTGCATTATCTATAAATAGAGTGGTAAGAAAATGAATAAGAAGTATTATAAGTGTTTATTCAATCTGTTTAAGAGAAAGAGATTCCTACAGGTTCTTAGGACATTGTAACCAAACAATTATGTTTAATATAAACATTACTCCTATCTTTTAATTAAAGAAAACAGTAATAATTCTAATTGAAAACATTTTTAGGAGTTAATCTGTGCATATGTAGAGTAATAAAGTTATACTTCTCTTAAAGGTAGTACTTAAATAATGCAGATGGATTCCCCCTAATTAGTACAATATTGTGGATTTTGACTGTATGTTGTTTAAATGGAATTCACAATGCCATAGTGTTAATGGAATTGCTTATTAAAGAGAGATAAGTGCCTTTTATGTTCAAGAGTAATGTTCACTGGCCATTGAAATACTTTGACCATTTGATTTTTTTCCCCTCAAGGTCCTGATCAGCCCCATTGTTTATCATACAAGCTAGAACTTGGATCAGACCAAGAAATTCCCTCCGATTGGTATCCATTTGCTACTGTTCAGTTTTCGATGCTTGACACCTGTGCCTCAAGGACAGAGGTCAGGTCTCTGGGGGTGGAGAGTGATGTCCAGCCACAGAAACATGTTCATCAGCGAGCTTGCTACAACATCCAGGTACATCTCAAAGCCCTGAGGTTCAAGTTGGGGCTTCCAGAGCTGTGACCTGATTTAGCTTTAAATATTTGCTTTGCCCTCTTAAGTGAGGGTGGGGTGGGTGGGTGTGATGACATTTGAACGAGAGGAGAACTCAGGCATGGAAACATGATGGTCAGTATTGCACTTAGTTCTTCCCCTCCATTGTAGTGAATGTGGGGAACACTTAATAATTCAGCTCTCAATGATAAACAGGATATTAAAAAATTTATATCTTAGAAGTATATTTATAATAGAAATTGTGCTGTTAGAATAGCATTTCCCGAAGTGTGTTCTCTGGAACATGTGTCCCATATAATGATCCAAGAAAAAAATAAGTTGAGGAATGCCATACACTAAATTAATATTAAATGAAGGCTCTGAGAAGTCCTGCAATAAAGAAATCTGTTAAACTTACTTAACCCAGTTTTTTCTAACTTATTGACTTTGGAATCTTGTTTGTGTGGGTGTGTGTATGTAACACATCTATCAGTATCTTGTGGAATAGTATTCTGTAGAGCACCCTTTGAGAAATGCTGAGTTACTCTATTATGATAGTTTTGAATGTTAACCATCAGCTCTTGTGCATTCTCAGGCCAGATGAATTAAAGAGTGACATACACTTACATCTGTTTCTAAACTTGTTTTTCCTTCTTATCTTCAAGATTAATAGATATATGGATAACTTCTGCTGTATGTTTCCCATTGTATCTTGAAATAGTGATATATGTTGCTGGTTTTGTTTAAACATTTTTTAAATTAGAAAATATTTCAAAAATCACAGAAATTAAATAGCACATAACAAACAGGTGGTTTAGTTTAGAGTTTATATGTTTTCGTTTTGTCTTGCACATGAGCAACATTTTTTATTTTCTAGTAGCATTTAAAAAATCTACATGTTGCTTGAATCTCGGCTATGGTTAGCCATTCTGATTTTCTACTTATTTATTCCTATTAAAAATAGTGTGATTTTATAAAACATCCTTAACAGCAACTGGTGATCCTATAATATAGTAACATAAGTCAGGATTTTTCTTTATTTTGGACCATCTGTTTAAAAGTCTATACGTTTGGGTGCAGTGATGTTTTTTCTATTGATGAAATTAATGATGGGTAGATGTTGTCCTGTGCAGCCCCTTCAGCACTGAAGAAATTGTTCCCCAGTAGCTGGAAATTGTCCTGGCCGAAGAGAGTTGCCTTACCCGAGGTCATGTCCCCTTTCGGGGTCCACCTGTGTGCAGTGACAGGTAGATGGGGTGGGGAATGATGTCTTAACTTGGGCTAACTCTGCAGGACCTTCCCAGCTTCATTCTGCCATGGGTGCTGACCCCAACAGCACACAAAGCTCTGTCTTAGAGTCTGCTTCTTGGGGAACCTGACCTATAACACTAGGTATATAAGTGTTATGTGTGACCAAGATATGAGGCAAATGCACATGAGACTTCATTTATACCTATTTTCCTGTTCACAAGATGTGCCAGTTTCATAAGGTTTTAGTGGACAGCTCAAAATTATGTGACAAAGTGTCTTTAGCTTCAGTAGCATTTACTAGTTGATCTGCACTTGGCGGCAATTTCATTATGTTCTCTTCCATTTAATAAGTATCTATTCAGCAGTTTCAAAGTGCCAGACACTGCTCTAGACGTGACACCAGTGAACAAGAGAGATAAGGTCCCTGTCCTCATGGAGCTTACTTTCTAGTGTGTGTGTGGGGGGGGGGGGGGGGGAACAAAAAATAATTGGTAAACAAATAATGTAATTTCAACTAGTGACAGATTCTTAGGAGAGAATAAAATCAGACAATAAGGTAGAGGGTGATGGAGGGCTTCTTTTTCTAGGGTGGTCAGGGAGGGCCTCCATGAGGAGGTGACATTTGAGCTGAGACAATAAAAGTAAAGAGCAGACAGATGGTCCAGCCCAGCTGGTTTACTAGTTTGTAAACTAGTTCATTTTAGTTAGAGAGATAATTTTGGGTGCATTTTAAATTTCAGGTGGGCGAATGCTGGATATATGGTACGTGGGGGGATAATTGATCACATGTCTAGCCAGATCTGTAAATGTCTTATCAATATATATGTATTATGTGTACCTTTTATGAAAACTATGTTTGATTTAGAAGAGAAGGGAGTGTCAGTCCTCTTCAAGATCCAGTGAAAAGGAGAGCAGAGTGCCTTTTTTCAGAGCTCGAGTGGGAGTGTGGAGGGACAGTGTCTGCATCCAGAGGCAGATACAGTCCTCGCTTCATGTATAAAATAGGACTGAAGAGGTGTCAGTGCTGTGTTGCATTTGTTAATGCTGCCCATGTTTTGCTTTTGCACAACAGGTTGAAATAGAAAAGAAGTGGATTAAAATCGATGGAGAAGACCCAGATAAAGCCGGTGACTGTGTAACTCAGTAGAAGTAGCAAGAGTAAATGACAACGACCCACTTGTCCAATATGTAATTCACAGAAACCACACAAAGTTCTGTTACTGTATAGTGGAAGTGACTTCTGAACAGTGGGCTTAGGACAGGTCCAATGGCTGTGTTTAGAGAAGTTTAGACCTAAAATCAAACAATCTGTATTTCATGCTTTTGATATGTTTTTACCCTAAGGGGTTTGATCTAAAATGTGTCTATAATTTGTGTGATGTTTTGCTTTCTATTGAAACTCAGTAGCACTGTCATTTGATGTGTGACCCGGCAGCCAGTTTGGCTAAAGGGTTTCTGATTTTTGATTACTCATTGGCTGATTGTTCTGCACTCTGAATTATCTAGGTGCTATATTTATTACACACGTCTCTTGCTGTGTTAGAGCCTGTGCCAGAGGGTAAGGCAATCAAAGGAGACATGAACTAAAACACTTAATTTTTGCTCTTGCTCACCTCTCAGATGTGGCTATGTATAGAATGATGTTGAAACCACAGGCTAAAGTGGAGATTTGGCAGTATCTGTAGTTTTGAGTTATCTTCTTGTCCTCTTACCCCGTCAGTAAGTAATCATTGGCTGTATTTGGTACCTGTCTATCCCCCACTGTATTATCATTTTCAAACTGTGTTCGTGTCCTGGTGATATGCTTATTTTAGTACAAGTCACAAGGACATATTGCCTTTTGCTTGGTGGGATTCCTTTCAAAATGAAATCCTAGTACTGTATTGGATACTAGTTAAAATATTTTATGTACATTAAAGATGAATTTCTAGAGTTCATGAATATTGTTTTCCAAAAGTACAGACTCTAGGAATGTATTTTGATAAAGTAATATTTGTAATTAACACAAACCTCTCTTCAGTAGATGTCTAAGTCATATTATGACTATTTTATGCTAGTTCTGCTTAATTTAGTGTATATGTCTTTAAAAGATAAGCAACTGAAAGACACTAAATTATTTTATTTAGATTTCTAAAAGGTGACATTTCTACTCTTCAAAGTCAGGGAAATGATTATAATAGTTTGGTTTCTAGTGAAAAACCAATGGCATTAGCAGTTTAGTTCTGTTTACAGTTTCCTTTTAGTATTTACAGTTAAAGTTCAGAATTTTAAAATTTATGCAATCTATATTTTAGCTATTTTTTAGCCTGAAAAACAAACTTTTTCACATGGTATTAATACACTTTCAATATATGTTGAATGTTAAATATGATTAGGAGGTATTTTTCTCTATTTACTGGATTTGTTTTGAGTCGAAACTGATAAAATATTCTTCCAAACAGCATTTATTTGTTGGCCTACAGAGTTGATTTCATACATTTTATTGAATATTGTATTATATTCATTTTAATCTGCTCAAAAAGCAGATTAAAACCGATAGTTATGATGGTCTATATCAATCAGGAGATTTTATTGCTTTTCATTATTTTACTGTAAAAGCAAAGAATGTGAAAGTTGATGGTTGACATGAATGGGTGTTGCTCTTTTTAACTGCGCTTGATGCATGACTTATAATATCACATGCTTGAGACGCACTGTTGATGTATATGAAGGCAAATCTGTGTGTGTATGTCATTTTTTAAAAATTCTACCATCTTTCTCTATCATCTGGTGTGGGCACAATCTGGAGTGACTTCAGTCTGCTCAGAACAAAATTCGGAGGCAGACTGAACCTGACGTTGCTCCACCATCCCAGGGAAATCAGCTGGGTTAATTACTGACTTTCCTTCGAAGTGTGTTTTATGGCATCCTGTCTATCAAGAACTCACAGATTGATTCAGATGAATGTAATGAATATTTACACCTTGAAGTAAATTTAGGAAAGTGTGCCGTGAATTGCTCCTCATGCCTGGCAGGTTGACTAATATCTGTGGGTACCTCACTGCTGGCGTCACTTACTCATAAGTCACCCAGCCTTCAGGAGCCTCTCAGGATTCAGTGTTGAAAATACGGTAACAAAAGACAGACTAAATCCCAAATTGAGTTTCTGCAGCAATGCAAAGGTTGATAGCATTAACAGCAGGTTGCTACCGCATAATTGTTAATTTGCACCTCTATTAGGATCCTTAAATATTCATTACTCAGTGTTCAATTAACATTCTGTGTAGGGAGGAGAAGCTTTTTAATACAATTCTTCTGACCTAAGAAATGGCAGGAGGTCATATGTGACTATGGATCTCTAAGTGAAAAATCAGGTAGGCCCATTTAGACTTACAAATTAAGAAGCAGAATCTCCTTTGCCAGAAAGTAAATTGTGATCTTCCCCAAACCCCTGCTTTTAAGGGAGGGAGGGAAGAAAGGGAGTAAAGAAAGAAATACACCTTTTCTAGAATTTTACTTTAGTTTATGTTGGTGGCTGGCTGGTACAGGGATCAAACCCTGGACCCTGGTGTGATCGGCACTACGCTCTAACCACTCCTTTATAAGTTTGACCATTTTGGAGTTAGTTGGTTGACGCAATGGCAGCTTTCCAAGGAGTTGACCATTTTGCTTCAGAACACTTTTCTTTTTTTTTTTTTTTTTTTTTGTGGGTGGCTGGTCAGTATGAGGTTATGGGGGAGGCCAGGGGGTGGGAGGTGGGGGTCGTGGGGAGACGGGTAGGAATCCAAACCCTTGACCATCCTGTTGCAAAACCATGCTCTAACCAACTGAGCCAACTGGCCAGCCTGCATTTTGTGATTAGTTGTTCTCTGATTGCTTTGAATTGGTCACCTTACCAGTCACAAGATCATAATAACGGTGTAAGTGAATTCATGGGTTGATCATTACATTGACTAATTGTGCAGATCTTAATTTATGGACATTTTCTTTTTCTGTGGGAAGCACAACAATTTATCCATTAAAAAAGTATGGGAAAAAAGACTTTCTAGCACGTAAGTAAAGGCTGGAATTTTTGACCTGAAGTACACAATAGACAGTTTTTTCTAGTTCTCTTCATTCTGGAGCTATGCTTATGATACAGCACTTTTTCTTGTGAATTCAGTTAGAATGTCTTCCTTAACAATGACTGTTATAATATTTTACTCAAAATATGATTTTATGTCCTTTCAATACAAATATAAAACAGATTGAACCTTAATAATCATGTAGCAAAATATTTTGTAGATTGCATATTGATTTTTCTAAAATTAAAGATGTATTTCAAATGATTCTTGCTGTGTTATGGACTTATATCTTTTTTTGCAAGGCCTAAGGCTTTTTTTTTTAAAGGTAAGAAATCAATTTCAATAACCTTAAACAATTGACTCTCTGTCAGGCATATGTACATGGCTTCACTATTAAGGAGTCAGTAAACATGGCATCTTGGCATATCCTGGAAAAATGACACCATCAAACTGTAATTGATGATGTTATAAAGGATGGTTTTTAAAATAGGGTATAGTTATGACTCATAAAGCTATGAAATCAGTATGTGCAAAAGATTTTATTTAACTCATTAACTAATGAGGGAACTGGTAAGATGTTATCACTGATTCCAAGGAGAATTCAAAGTGCAGAGACTTACCTAGGAAGAAAGGGACTCCAAAATGAATTTGCAAATAGATGCAAAATAGGTCTGTCCACAGGGGAAATAAACAGTAATTCATCCTACTCTAACACAATTAATTTACATTTCTATGGACAATGATTATGTGCATTATTATCAGTTTTCTACAACTCAAGGAGTTGTAAATTATCTCAAAAACAACTTAAAAGTGTTGATAATCTGGATGAATGAGCTAGACAGGACCTCTACTATTCAGTTGTTCACAATTTTTCCTGACAATAGGACAATTTTGTCCACAGGAGAATTCTATGGAATTTTCAGACTTTGGCAACTTGTATAGTAGTACTATAGAAATAATGTGTATTTAAAAGCAAAGTTTTAAAGTTTAGAGGGCTGTTTTTCACAATTGTACAGAAAATATTTCAGATAAGGTACGTGTGTGGGTGGAGGGGGCATTTTAGATATGAATTAAATCAGTGTTGATAAAAATCAACCTAACACTCTCTCCAGCCCCCTTTTTATAAGAAATCTGCCTTGCATTGAAATTAAATTTTTATTTAGCTGTTAAGGTTAATATTTCAAAGCTGCATCAGCACAGAGGCCAGATCATCAAGCACTATTTTAGCCATTGTTGTCGTTAATGAGGCTTGACTCTAGTTATTCAGGAATAATAAAAGTTATCATAAACTGTCCATATGAGTATTTGCAACAACATTCCTCAAATTTCCATCAGTCATTTCTTTCCTGTTTCTGTCTCAACTACGCCTAGACTGCCCCATCGCCCTTGTGTAGACACAGGTGCTTCTGATGTTGTCTCTCCTAGGCCCTCTCCATTCTCTGCAGCTACTCCATTCCAAGGGCCTTTTGTGCTCTTACCCGGGGTCTTAAAGCATAGGGCTATGTGTATTCCACTGAACCCTATACAGTTAATTGCCAGTATTTACCAATTCTGATGGCAATTCCATGGGGCTCAACCAAATTACCTATTTCCCCGGGTTGTGTGAAACAAGTATTTTTCTTGTTATGAGTATATTAATGAGTTCCTGGTTAGAACTGGCATCAACATATGAATCTGACGATGATTAATTTTTAATGCAAGAGAGAATTGCTGGTCAAGAAACAAATAGGTGATTTAAAAAATACCATAGATAAAAGCTGCAGATAATATTGTTCCTTTAAAATCATGTTCCATCTGTAAGGAAAAGGAAAACTCATTCAATTAATTGCCCCATGTTTTAAAAGATCAAAGTTCATTTCCATAAGACTTCCTAGGGGAAAAAAGCAAATCACCATTACATCTTGAGGTTTGCTTCTTCCCCTTCGTGCGTCTGTGTTGGCACAGCCTTCCAAACCTCAGAGGGAAGGGTGGCTTATTTAAATAATGTGATCGTGTGTCTTGACATTTTCCTGAGAAGCCTCTGTACTACCCAGAGTTGCTGTGAATTTCATGAAATGTAATTTGCAGTACACTCTTAAAACAGAAGAGGGTGCTCGCAGGCAAGCTGATGCGACCCAGAGTTAGAAACACAGCATTTGAATTTGGTGGTGGTGCTTGTATTGTGATGTATAATAAAGGATCTTGGGGGCATTTTATAAAGCATTTCAAAGCATTGTGAGTCCAGTGGAGTATGATTAAAATTAATGCAGTAGACGAGCACTTTAAAGTATTCTTAATGCCTTGTCTAAAAATGTTGTTGAATACAATTTTACACATCCTAAGGATTTAAATACTATGCTTATCTCTAAACATTTCAAACTATTAAAGAGCCAGAAAATAGTACCTTCCTTCTCCACAGATTTCTAACAAACTTTTAAAAATGAGAATTAATAAACTCTAAATCTTCTTACTTTAAAAGATTTATAAAGTGTTATATTTAATCCACTGTGTTTTGGCATGTATCAAGATCAATGCGGTTTCTAAAAAGCTCCAGCTCAGGATTGTGCTTTCAGATTCTTAGGTAAGAACAAGCAAATATATGCTTGACGGGGAATATTCCATGCTATCTTGACTCAGGGGCAAACGTTTACCCTGTTTCAGTCCTTAGAAAGCAGTAATGAGCATTGTCCTTTTCATGATGGGCTATCTCTTTCTCAGAAATCTTTATAGGTGGATGTTGTCATTCTTTTATAAAACCTGTTAGGACATGCTGTTTCCAAAAATCTTGTATCATGAGTAAGTCTTTAGCTGAAAAAATGAGACATTCCCAAAGGTGGCTTCCACACTCTGAAGTATAGAAGCTTTCTGAAGACATGGGTTGTTATAGTTTACCACTTTGAATCACCTCAAAATGCTATGTGACCATCGTTCCAATTAATCATCTTGTTGAGCATTCTAATGTTGATTGAGTGCTTACTTTATGCATGCATGTTTTCTAGGCACTGGGATAAGCAATCACAAAAACAGTTAATTCCTGCTCTTGCAGAGGGTATATAATAGTGAGGGAAGTCAGACAATAAACAGATATCAAGTTGTGATCACTGCTATGCAGAAAAATAAACTGGGTAAAGTGACAAAGAATGGTAGAAAAATGCTATATTAGGTAGGGTGGTCAGGAATGTCCTCTCTGATGAGATCACATTCTAGCAGAGACATGAAGGAGAGAGCTACCCAGATCCCTCAGGGAAGAGTGTGTCTGCAGAGGGCACCGCTAGTGCACGGGTGCTGGAATCAGAGAGTGTTGGCCTGTCAGAAGAACATCAGGAGGGCAATGGCTACTGGGTGGCTGGATCAGAGCAGGTGGAGAATGGAGGTGGGGGAAATCAGAGAGGTTGTGGGTAGGTGGAGGAGGTAGATCATGTCTGGCTTTGTAGGCCACGATAAGGACTTTGGATTTTATTGTGAGTGAGATGCGAGCCTTTAGAAGGTTTTGTGTGTAATAATGACATGAACTTTACCACATGATAAGATAATTGTATGGATGGGGTAGGGGAAGCAATAGCAGAAGCAGACAGAGAAGGTAGGACTTTATTGCAATAACCCAGGGGTCTTAGTCCGTTCCTGCTGCTATACCTTAGACTAGGTAATTTGTAAACAACAGAAATTTGTTTCTCACAGTTCTATAGGCTGGGGAGTCCAAGATCAAGGTGCCAAAAGATTCAATGTCTGGTGAGGGTCTGTTCTTCATAGACATCTTCTTGCTGTGTCCTCACATGGTGGAAGGGGCAAAAGAGCTCCCTCAAATCTCTTTTATAAGGGCACTAATCCTATTCATGAGAGTTGAGTCCTCACACCTAGTTACCTTTCAAAGGCCCCTCTTTTAATGCCATCACCTTGGGGGTTAGGTTTCAACACATGAATTGTGGAGGACAAAAACATTCAGACCATAGCACCAGGTGATAGGTGATGGTGATTAGGAGTGGTGATAGGAGATGAAAAAAATGGTTGGACTCAGAATGCATTTGAAATATAGAGCCAGTAAGTGCGTGCTGATGGATTGGATGTGGGGTGTGAAGTAAAGAAGGGAACCAAAGATCACTCCAAGATTTTTGGTCTGAGCAACTGAAGAGTAGAGCTGTCTTTTATGGAAAAGGGGAAAAGGGGAAGACTGTTGCAGGAGCAGGTCTTGGGGAGACAGAGTAGGAATTCAGGTTTGGGTGTGTTAACTTGGAAATGCCTATTAGACATCCAAGTGGAGACAGCAAGTAGCAATTGGATGCACAAAGCAGGAGGAAGGGCTGGGCTGGTGATGTGACTCTTAAGGGACATCAGCGCTCAGAGCTGTGGGGCCGGATGGGATCACTGAGGAGTGAATACAAATAATAGAAGTGGTCTGACAACTGAGCCCTTGGGCTTTCTGAAGTTTAGAGGTCAGGAAATGAGGACAATGCAATAGAGGACCCTGAAGAAGAGTGGCTAGAGTAGAAGAAAGAAGAGAATGGTCAAATGAAGAAGGGTACAATCAGCTGCCTCAAATGCTGCCGATAGCGTCAGATGAGGACTAAGAATTGACCACTGAATTTAACAACACAGAAATCAGTGACCTTGACAGAAACAGTATCGTTGGAGTGATGATAATGGAAGCCAGCTCAGGAGCATGTGGAGCCAGTGAGTAGATGGCTCTGTATCAGAGGTAAAACTGCCTTCTACCCTCTTACTGTCTGTGGTGGGCCTAAGAATTAAACTGACATTAAGACAGATCAGGAGGAGAAAAGTGTACTAATTTTATTGAATATTTTTACAAGTACACAGCATTCTTCAAAAGGAAAATGAAGGCCTGTAGAGCTAGGGCTGGGTCTGGAGCTCACAGACCCCTCAAGCCTGTTGTCCAGACTGTGTCACCAACCCTTCACACACAGGTCTATGAGCTAGGTAACTGGAAGAAAGGTCCTTGGAGCCTTGGTTGAAGAAAGAGTAGTCTTTATTTCTGCACACACGTCTAGGAGCTAGGCAGTCCAAAGGGAAACTCAAAACTCAACTGTTACCAGCAAAGTCCAAAGAAAAACTGAGCAGCTGCCAGCAAAGTAAACATGCTCTATTTTTAGACACAAGCTCTCTGCCAGCCAGCAGTTCATGGCCGCTGCTCCACACACTCTCAAAAACACAAGAGTAGCAACAAAACTAAAAAGATACATTGGTGTGCATGTGCACTAACTCCACCCACCCATACACAATTTGTTTACAAAGAATGTGCCGCACCACACCCAACCAGACCTTAGGCAAAGAGGCCTGATTAAACTATTCTATTTTCCCAACAAGGCCCAAAGAAGCCATATGGACACATAATGTATACCTTTTCACACAAAGAACAATACATTGTGGTGATGTGACAGGACAAAGGGGCTCAGACTAGGGGCATTAAATTGTGGGACAGTGACCAGCAATATATGTGGGAAACCAATGGAAGATAAGTGTTATTTTAGTAGGTTTGTTTGTATAGGTGCATTTTGGTGACGACTCCCCATCACCGGTGATAAGAATACTATTTTCCTAGTACAAGCAAGGCACTTTTTCTTGGGAAGTTTTATGACCTGTTTTTCAGTAGAAAAGAGGAGGTCAGAGAGCCCTCCCTGTATCTGCTGTTTCTCAGGTGCCTCAGCTGAGAATAATCAATATGCCTGAGCAGCATATTTTGAGGTGGCATGTTCTGAACCTCTTCAGCTCTTTCGAAGAGTTTTGCAGCAAATATGAACTGGGGACACCAGCTGGAGAGGATGAGACTTTTTTTTTTTTTTTTTTTTTTTATTTTATTTTATTTTATTTTTTTATTTTATTTTTTTTTTAATTTTATTTTGTTGATATACATTGTAGCTGATTAATGCTCCCCATCACCAAAACCTCCCTCCCTTCTCCCTCCCCCCCTCCCCCCCAACAATGTCCTTTCTGTTTGCTTGTTGTATCAACTTCAAATAATTGTGGTTGTTATATCTTCTTCCCCCCCCCCCGGTTTGTGTGTGTATGTGTGTATGTGTGTGTGTGAATTTATATATTAATTTTTAGCTCCCACCAATAAGTGAGAACATGTGGTATTTCTCTTTCTGTGCCTGACTTGTTTCACTTAATATAATTCTCTCGAGGTCCATCCATGTTGTTGCAAATGGCAGTATTTCATTCGTTTTTATAGCTGAGTAGTATTCCATTGTGTAGATGTACCACATTTTCCGTATCCACTCATCTGATGATGGGCATTTGGGCTGGTTCCAACTCTTGGCTATTGTAAAGAGTGCTGCGATGAACATTGGGGAACAGGTATACCTTCGACTTGATGATTTCCATTCCTCTGGGTATATTCCCAACAGTGGGATGGCTGGGTCGTATGGTAGATCTATTTGCAATTGTTTAAGGAACCTCCATACCATTTTCCATAGAGGCTGCACCATTTTGCAGTCCCACCAACAATGTATGAGAGTTCCTTTTTCTCCGCAGCCTCGCCAGCATTTATCGTTCATAGTCTTTTGGATTTTAGCCATCCTAACTGGGGTTAGATGGTATCTCAATGTGGTTTTGATTTGCATTTCCCGGATGCTGAGTGATGTTGAGCATTTTTTCATATGTCTGTTGGCCATTTGGATATCTTCCTTAGAGAAATGCCTACTTAGCTCTTTTGCCCATTTTTTAATTGGGTTGCTTGCTTGTTTTCTTCTTGTAAAGTTGTTTGAGTTCCTTATATATTCTGGATATTAATCCTTTGTCAGATGTATATTTTGCAAATATTTTCTCCCACTCTGTTGGTTGTCTTTTAACTCTTTTAATTGTTTCTTTTGCTGTGCAGAAGCTTTTTAGTTTGATATAATCCCATTTGTTTATTTTTCCTTTGGTTGCCCGTGCTTTTGGGGTCGTATTCATGAAGTCTGTGCCCAGTCCTATTACCTGAAGTGTTTCCCCTATGTTTTCTTTAAGAAGTTTTATTGTCTCAGGGTGTATATTTAAATCCTTAATCCATTTTGAGTTGATTTTAGTATACGGTGAGAGGTATGGATCTAGTTTCATTCTCCTGCATATCGATATCCAGTTATCCCAGCACCACTTGCTGAAGAGGCAGTCCCTTCCCCAGTGAATAGGCTTGGTGCCTTTGTCAAAGATCAGATGGCAGTAAGTGTGAGGGTTGATTTCTGGATTCTCTATTCTATTCCATTGGTCAGTGTGTCTGTTTTTATGCCAGTACCATACTGTTTTGGTTATTATAGCTTTGTAGTATAGCTTAAAGTCAGGTAGTGTTATGCCTCCAGCTTTATTTTTTTTGCTGAGCATTGCTTTGGCTATTCGTGGTCTTTTATTGTTCCATATAAATGTCTGAATAGTTTTTTCCATTTCTGAGAAAAATGTCTTTGGAATTTTGATGGGGATTGCATTGAATTTGTATATCACTTTGGGTAGTATGGACATTTTCACTATGTTGATTCTTCCAATGCAAGAGCATGGAATATCTTTCCATCTTCTTGTATCCTCTCTAATTTCTCTCAGCAGTGGTTTGTAGTTCTCATTATAGAGATTTTTCACCTCCTTGGTTAACTCAATTCCTAAGTATTTTATTTTTTTGGTGGCTATTGTAAATGGGCAGGCTTTCTTGATTTCTCCTTCTGCATGTTCACTATTGGAGAAAAGAAATGCTACTGATTTTTGTGTGTTGATTTTGTATCCTGCTACTGTGCTGAAATCATTTATCAATTCCAACAGTTTTTTTGTAGAGGTTTTAGGCTGTTCGATATATAGGATCATGTCATCTGCAAACAGGGACAGTTTGACTTCATCTTTTCCAATCTGGATGCCCTTTATTTCCTTCTCTTCTCTGATTGCTCTGGCTAGTACTTCCAACACTATGTTGAATAGGAGTGGTGAGAGTGGGCATCCTTGTCTAGTGCCTGTTCTTAAAGGAAAAGCTTTCAGCTTCTCCCCATTCAGGATGATATTGGCAGTGGGTTTGTCATATATGGCTTTAATTATGTTGAGATACTTTCCCTCTATACCTAACTTATAGAGGGTCTTTGTCATGAATGAGTGCTGAACTTTATCAAATGCTTTTTCAGCATCTATAGAGATGATCATATGGTCCTTGTGTTTGAGTTTATTAATATGGTGTATCACATTTATTGATTTGCGTATGTTGAACCAACCTTGCATCCCTGGGATGAATCCCACTTGATCGTGATGAATAATTTTTCGTATGTGTTGCTGTATTCTGTTTGCTAGTATTTTAGTGAGGATTTTTGCATCTATATTCATCAAGGATATCGGCCTGTAGTTTTCTTTTTTGGTTATATCTTTACCTGGTTTTGGTATCAGGATGATGTTTGCTTCATAGAATGAGTTTGGGAGATTTGCGTCCGTTTCAATCTTTTGGAATAGTTTGTAAAGAATCGGTGTCAATTCCTCTTTGAATGTTTGGTAAAATTCTGCTGTGAATCCATCTGGTCCTGGGCTTTTCTTTGTTGGGAGCCTTCTGATAACAGCTTCAATCTCCTTTATTGTTATTGGTCTGTTCAAATTTTCTACGTCTTCACGGTTCAGTTTTGGGAGCTTGTGTGTGTCCAGAAATTTATCCATTTCCTCCAGATTTTCAAATTTGTTGGCGTATAGTTGTTTATAGTAGTCTCGAATGATTCCTTGTATTTCAGATGAATCAGTTGTAATATCGCCTTTTTCATTTCTAATTTTTGTTATTTGAGTCTTCTCTCTTCTTTTTTTTGTTAGCCATGCTAATGGTTTGTCAATTTTATTTATCTTTTCAAAAAACCAACTTTTTGATTCGTTGATCTTTTGAATTGTTTTTTGGTTTTCAATTTCATTCAGTTCTGCTCTGATCTTAATGATTTCTTTCCGTCTGCTAACTTTAGGATTGGATTGTTCTTGTTTTTCTAGTTCTTTAAGGTGAAGTGTTAGGTTGTTCACTTGCCATCTTTCCATTCTTCTGAAGTGAGCATTTAATGCAATAAATTTTCCCCTCAATACTGCTTTTGCAGTATCCCACAGGTTTTGGTATGATGTATCATTGTTTTCATTAGTTTCAATAAACTTTTTGATTTCCTGCTTGATTTCTTCTTGGACCCATATGTCATTAAGTAGAATGCTGTTTAATTTCCATGTGTTTGTATAGTTTCCAGAGTTTTGTTTGTTATTAATTTCTAGTTTTAATCCATTGTGGTCTGAGAAGATACATGGGATAATTCCAATTTTTTTGAATTTATTGAGACTTGATTTGTGACCTAATATGTGATCTATCTTGGAGAATGATCCATGTGCTGATGAGAAGAATGAATATTCTGAGGTTGTTGGGTGGAATATTCTGTAGATATCTGCCAATTCCAATTGGTCTAGAGTCTTGTTTAGATCTTGTGTTTCTCTACTGATTCTTTGCCTAGATGATCTGTCTAATATTGACAGTGGAGTATTCAGGTCCCCTGCTATTATGGTATTAGTGTCTATTTCCTTCTTTAGGTCTAATAGAGTTTGTTTTATAAATCTGGCTGCTCCAACATTGGGTGCGTACATATTTATGATTGTTATGTCTTCTTGATGGATCAGTCCTTTTATCATTAAGTAGTGTCCCTCATTGTCTCTTTTTATGGTTTTTAGTTTAAAGTCTATTTTGTCAGATATAAGAATAGCCACTCCAGCTCGTTTTTCTTTTCTGTTTGCATGGTAAATCTTTTTCCATCCTTTCACTCTTAGTCTGTGTGAATCTTTATGGGTGAGGTGGGTCTCTTGTAGGCAGCATATAGTTGGGTCCTGCTTTTTGATCCAGTCAGCCAGTCTGTGTCTTTTAATTGGGGGAATTTAAGCCTTTAACATTAAGAGTTGTTATTGAAAGGTGTTGATTTATTCTTAGCATTTTATTGGTTGTTTGGTTGTCTTAGGTGTCTTTTGTTCCTTGCTTTCTGATTTACTGTTTGGTTTCTTTGTTTGTTGGTTCCTTAGGTTGTAGATAGTGTTTTTGTTAGCTTGTTTTCTCTTCATGAATGCCATTTTTATTGTACTAGCGGGTTTAGATTTTTCTTAGGTTTTTATGGCAGTGGTAGTTATTTTTCAGGAACCAAACCCAGTACTCCCTTGAGGATTTCTTGTAAGGGTGGTCTTGTGGTAGTGAACTCCCGCAGTTTTTGTTTGTCTGAGAAATATACTATTTGCCCCTCATTTCGGAAGGATAGCCTTGCAGGGTAGAGTATTCTTGGCTGGCAATCTTTGTCTTTTAGTATTTTGAAAATATCATCCCATTCCTTTCTAGCTTTTAGGGTTTGTGATGAAAAGTCTGATGTTAACCTGATTGGGGCTCCCTTATAGGTGATTTGACGCTTCTCTCTTGCAGCTTTTAAGATTCTCTCTTTGTCTCTGAGTTTTGCCAATTTGACTATGACATGTCTTGGAGAAGGCCTTTTTGGGTTGAATACGTTTGGAGATCGTTGAGCTTCCTGGATCTGAAGATCTGTGATTTTTCCTATACCTGGGAAGTTTTCTGCCACTATTTTGTTGAATATGTTTTCAATGGAATCTCCATTTTCCTCCCCTTCTGGAATACCCATGACTCGGATATTTGAGCGCTTGAGGTTGTCTGATATCTCTCTCAGATTTTCTTCCATGTCCTTGATTCTTTTTTCTTTCTTTTTGTCTGCTTGTGTTATTTCAAACAGCCCATCTTCAAGTTCAGAGGTTCTCTCTTCAACTTCGACAAGCCTGCTGGTTAAACTCTCCGTTGTGTTTTTTATTTCGCTGAATAACTTCTTCAGTTCGGTAAGTTCTGCTACATTTTTTTTCAGGACATTGATTTCCTTGTATATTTCCTCTTTCAGATCCTGTATACTTTTCCTCATTTCATCATGATGTCTAGCTGAGTTTTCTTGTATCTCATTCAGTTTCCTTAGAATTATCACTCGAAATTCCTTGTCAGTTATTTCAAGGGCTTCTTGTTCTATAGGATCTAGAGTATGAGATTTATTAACTTTTGGTGGTGTACTTTCTTGATTTTTTGTATTTCTGGTGTCTTTTTTTTGGTGTTTATTCATTGTGGCAGGGGGTTTCACAGTCCACCGGTTTAAGACTAATGACTAACTAGGATGTTGCTGTGGTTGCCAATTTGGTATGGCTCCCGCCGTGACTGCTCAGTTGGCCTCTAGTGTCTTGTGTGTGTGGTTGCCTCGGGTCTTGGGCTTCTCCAGGGATCCACCTTTCTGGTCAGCTTGTACTCTGCTGGGCTGGTGGATCACGTACCACAGGGTGTGTGATCTCTGTTGAGCTTTCACTTTCTGTACAGGACTTCTCCCCGTTCCGTGTGCTCTGGCCCAGGCTGTTAGATCGTGCAGTGGCGACCCCACCGGGTGTATGGTTTCTGTCGAGTCTCCGCCTCCCTGGCCGCACGTCTCCCCCCTCTGTGCACACTGTGCTGGGTTGGGGCGTGTCTTCTGCACCCCTCGTCTATCAGCTGGGCCTTCAAGACCCTGCTCAGCACCGCCTCGCCCAGGAAGTCTACCAGGTTTCTGCTAGGCACAGACGACCGGTCTCTCTGGGTGCCTTTGTAGCACTGTGTAGATCTTTCTCGGGTCTTGTTCACCTTTGTATCCCCCCGGTATAAACCGAGTCTAGTGCCCGCCTGCAGCCTGCTCTCCGGCAGGTTCAAGCGGACCTGGGAACTCTCCTACCACACTATTCCCAACCAGAAATTCGTTAGGCTTTTTTCCAAACTGGTGGTCGCAGAGATGGTATCTGCCTCCCAGTAACAGGAAGTTTACCGGGGCCGGAGTCCAGGGTGTGGTGGAGTGACAGTCGGCCCGTACTTCCTAGCCCTCCCAACACTGGTCGGGACGCCCCACACCCCCAGCCCTGCCAGAGAACCGTGGAGGGAGTGGGAGAGGAGGTCGGCCCGCAGGGTCCGGAAAGCCCCGCGCCAGGCCAAGCAAATGGGCTCAGTGATGGCCGAGCAGGGCGGAGCTGCCCACACCTGGGAAAATGGAGGCAGCACCGGGGCAGTAAGTGGCCTGGTGGTGCAGGCGGGGAGCCGCGTGGGCATCCACCCCCCGAACAGAGCTGTGCCAGGGATCACTCACAGTGCTGTGCCAGGTCGGGCGCTCGCTCTGTCTCTGGTTTGTTGCCTTCCGTGTTCTCGGCGCTGCCGCCTCGGGCTGTTCAGTCGCAGCGCCGCTCGGGCGCTCCCAGGAGTCTTCTTTAATGCCGGCCTGAAACCTCGAATCCTGGATAGGGCAGCTGGCCGCCTTCAGTGCGGCCCCAGCCTCCGGGATCCTGGCTGCATCCACAGCAGCCCTGGTGCCGTGTTCCCTGTTTCAAGACTCACTTTTGCAGCTAAGAATCAGTTCTTTTCCTGCTCCACACTTCAAAGCTGTTGCCTGTAAATGAGGCAGCCTCTCCTGCCGGGGGCAAAGTGGCGTTGAGCCCCCACGACCGGCCAGCAGCAGCAGTCCTCCCTTAAGAGATGGCCAGAGGAAGGTCCACAAGTTTCCCGGCTGCCTGAGGCCCAGTGGCCACCTTTTCCACCTCAGCTACTCCGCGCCAGCCACCGCAGCCGCCGCCATCTTGAAAACCTCCGAGGATGAGACCTTTTTAATACCTATCCCCTTAAGACCCAAGTCTTGATACTTTTTTTCTAATGGTGACTCTTTCTTCATCATTATTATCATTACAGTGATCTTATTGGTGTTGACTGTAAAATTTTCTTACTCTTCTATTTTCAATGCTTACAGAAAACGATTATAGAAAATGCTTATAGAAAACGATTCCTTGTCATCTTTCAGCCCATGACATCTGAATCATGTACTGTTTCTAGCATAGGTGTTTTGGATGTGCCAGCTCGTATTTCTTCAGAATTTTCATTAACTATATGTGTGGTATTGCAGGCATTACATATTTTAAAATAAATTTATCTATTGCATCAATCACTTCCTGTTTTGTTTTAAAATTTTTTCTTGATTGAGCTCCACTGGGTCCATGTCATTTCATGTTGGATTGGCAATGCCACTTCAACTTTTGTTATAAAATTCAGGATAATTATGAAGCAGTTGCTGGTTTCACAACCTTGAAAATGCCTACAAGTTCCTGCTGGATTGAAAAGCACAATTACTTATTCATAGTTTTTATATCTACCCAACAGTTTGAACTTTGGTTCTTTATTACAGTCTGATATAATAATATTCTATGTAAATAATTGTCTAGTAACTAATAAGTGAATTTTAATAAAGTTAAAGTATTTGCAAAAGGTTCAATTTAAGCAGCTGCTAAATCATACTACTAATAGAATAGTTTATTTTTTTGATTCACTGTCTAGTTTTAAAACTGTTTTGTATGATAAAAATAAGATGATGATCAAAGTATGATTTCACAAATCACATGGTTTATTGCCATATATAGGGTATTTTTTCTCCACAGTGCTGAAAGAGGGGGAGAAGGATGTGAACAAATCTCACAGAGAATACACTGCAAAGTGAGTGAGTTCCAAAATTGTCAAAGTCTAGTTGCTCAATTAGGATGCAAGCAGCCTTCTGTGGAAGGTAAAGTCTAATTAAAGTCTAATTAAAGTGTACCTTTATAAGAGAGGCTCTTGGGAGAGATGGCTGGACCAACACAGTGGAGATCCACAGTGTGCACGATGGTGGGTGGGGCTTTGGAGATTAGCCCAAAGGCTGACAGGGTGTGGTCCTTCTGTGGCCTAAAGTCACCAAGTGTCTGTCCAACTCTTAGGTTTGTTTGTATTTTGGAGTCTCACAGTTGCTGTCAATAGCTCACATAGGGGATCTGATAAGGTATGACATCTCATTCTAGAAGGGAAGTACACTCTACATTCTTTTCACTGAAAATCATGTCACTCATGTCACAAACTACTGTATGTTAATGTTGGAATCATTTTGAAGCTATGCAACAGAAACAATTCACAACTAAAAGAATAAACTTCAATTTAAAAATATCAGTACTCAAATCCAGTAAATATTTCATGTATAAAAGTAACCAAACAAAACTATTACATCTTGCAATTCACACTCCATTTTACTCCTAAATTTAAAGGCAGAAATAAAAACTCCAAATGTTTATATAGAATGACAGAATTAAAGTAACTTAAATTCTATTTCTTCATCTTTACAATCATCATTTATTTTAAATCTATGGTTTAAATTCAAGAATATGTAGTACCAAAACGGGTGCAGACATGAACTGCACCTAAAACAAATTTGAACAATTCTGGACTATTATGAATTTCCAAAATGAATTTGTGTATCTGAGTTCACTTGTGTCAGGGGTCCAACTGTATAACTGAGAGTTCTCTAAATTAACTTCCATGTAGGATACAATGTTTATTAAACTCTGAAAAATTAAAAGATGCTGATTTGACTCTTCCATATGCATTATTAAAACTCAACAGTAATTGCACCAATTGTTTAGAACATAGCATCTCTCTCAGAGGTGAAAAGCAAAAAATGAGACTGAATTCCAGAGTGTCCTTTTCTGTAGAGTTTTATTTTGATATTTTCACACTGCTCAGAGAGAATTCCACCCAAAGGTCCTCAAGTGCCATGAAAAGGACAAGGAAAGAGCATCTTTGAACAGTGTCATTGTTAAATGCCAAGAGCCTGCCTCTCCAGTGGATAATTTTGAGATATTCTGAAACACTTTTCAAAGGCTTTGCTAAGTACTCATTGTGGAAAAGGACAAATGCTGTATTAAACTCACACTGGGATCAGAGATGGCTGTGGGCAAAACTGAAATAGACGATGTTTGTAGCCTTCTTTTTATTGCCTTTTCCTGTATCAGTGGATGCTCCAGCCCCTCCCCCAGTACCTCCTCAGGATTCTTGGGGTCTTCCTCGTGCCTTTGTCTTACATGATTGAGTGCCAGGAAGTGCTAGGCATCAGTAACTTAGATCTTGGCAATCCTCCCTGTGGATGTTGCTTCTCCTGTAGGCTTTTCAAGCCGAGCTGCTCATTCTTCCATACCCCACAGACCTTCAGCTGCTTTCCTGCCTCCAGTATGGCCACCCTCCAATCCGCCCTCCACGCTGCAATCAGCAGGGATGATCACATTATCTGGCTTTTGCTTACCAGCCATCCTCAGCTTTTGCTGCAACTTGCCTTGTTCTGTTTCCTCTGGCCAAACTGAACTGCTTTCATTTCCTCAAACCCACCATGTTCTCAAGAGCCAAGCTTTGGCTATCTAGTGCCCTGCCCCTGGAACAATTTTCTGGTCTCCTTCCTTTATCCCTTATTCATTCCACAGATCTTGGTTTAGGGTCCAACTCCAGGATGCCTTCTCTGGTCCTCCACATTTAGGTTAGGTACTCCTTGTAAGTAAATTTTAGTACTAATCCCATTATATTGTAGTTATTTGCATATTTTTCCTTTCTTCCACCCTATCTGGGATTTTGATTGGGGTGGCTCTGTCCACAGTGATTTCCCATTTTCTAGTAGGTGATGGTAGTAGCAATGCCAGCGGTATGGAGCTGAGCCCCTTGGCCAGAGCTTCTGACCTCTGCGTTGAATAAAATCATTGCATGAATGAATGATAGATGAATTTAAATTAATGCACTACTTCTCCCAAGAATAGTTGCATTTTAGTCCCTATTTCTGCCCCCACAAATAGTCTAGAAATTTTGTTTTATAACAGTTTAACAATAAATTCAAGTAAATAACATTTAATGAATGCTTTCCATACTTGAGGTACTATGTTAAGAACTCAGGGGGCATATAAGGATGAGTAATACACAGCCTCAGTCCTCAAGAAATTCAAAATCTATCACACTTATAGTTACAAATACACTTTTTCTTAATAAACACGCACATATATCTTCAGGGGGTTGAAAAGATTAAAATGCTTCTTTTAAAATTTGATTTAATCTTGTTTTTGAAAGCTGGTGAAGGTAGAGAGGAAGCACCCTTAGCTTTTCAGCACTTACTATGTGCCAGGGATCATGTTTTCTCATTTAATACACAATATCCGATAAAGTGTTATTTCTCCTCGTGAAATGAAAGCATGTGTCTCTTGTTAAGGATGTCTTGGAACCATTGTGTAGCTGCAGAAGGCTTTTTTCCTGCACTTGAAACAATACCATTGCGCTTAATTTCCTTGACCTGTTCACATAATAAAATGTAACCTCAAATGAAAAACATTCAGATAAGGAATTACTCACTAGTTCACCCCAAGTAAACATACACAAGTAAACAAGCATTTGTTAGGAACCTCTTAGGTGGCTGGGACAATGCTAGGCACTACAACTTCGGGAACAAATGGAATTGTACAAATCACAATGTACTTAAATTTATGGGACCATGACATTGCCCACTTTCAAAGCCAAAAGAAAACCAATCACAAGTAAGGGTGACAGGGGTGGGAGTGGGGCAACAGTGTTTTTTTGTGGTGTTTGGATGGAGTAGAGTGGTTATCGTCTAAGAGTTTTCTGTCTTGATGACCCTTTCTTGGTCTTTGGCTAGAGAGAGCAGTATGGTGGGGCTTTTTTGTCTGTGACCACTGATGTTTCTAGGTTGCCAGCTTCTCCAGCACCCAGTCTGGGATATATGAGGCAAAAAGAAAACCAGGGAACTCACCACTGTGTCATTTTGGGGGTTGTGAGGTCCCTAACTGGTCTGTTATCTTCTCTCTACCTTTCAGAGTCTCCTTATTTTTGTTTTACTTATAATATCCAGAATTTTTAGCTGTTCTTAGCTGAAGGAATAGGAAGAAATGTGTTTATTTCATGTTATCCCTATCTCTCCTGATATTTGAAGCACATAAGACAACAATAATAGGACATTCAAGATGCTGCCATTTACCTCTTATAAAATGAGACAAATTAGGAAAGAAGTACAGTTACTGTGAGAACAAAGCTGGTTGGTTCTCTCCAGGTCATAGCCTTAAGTTCAGAAGATTGGTCTTTATCTCCATCTTCTCTAAGGGGGATTTTAGATTGGAGAATTAACTGAAGACAATGGACATTATCCTTGCTAATATTTCATGTTCATGTGTGATTATACACATTATGTTTAAAGAAATGAAAATGGAATCATTTATTAGCTAGGAAATTACTGAAACGTTTTAAAGACTGATGAAAATGTTGAAAAAGTAGTGATGGGGAAAATTGTGTTTGAAGTCATCCTGCATACTTTCCATGAGTTAATTATATGTACACAATGTATACACCTCTTGCATATTAAAACATTTTGAAATAGGCAGTAATGTGCTGATTAACAGAGTTCCACTGTGCCACTGTGCGATAAGGTCACTAGTTGGCCATAGCATTGTATCATATGGTCATTTTAACTGAAATCTTGTTGGGGTGGGAGGAGGGATTCACCAAGGTGGAACAGTGTTTGATGTTCAAATAATGTAAGCTCATTTTGGAGTTGTATTAGAATACAGAAAATATCACAGAAATGAAGAATATAAATAAATCAGAACTGCCAATGTTGTAACCATTTTAAAGTTATAGGGTGAGGCAGAGATTATCTGGATTTTCATTTCTTGGGAGATGTGAAGGATGAAACAGAGGCAGAAAAACACAGTACTGCTGGGTTTAGTGTATTGGTTGCAAAATGTTCAGAAACTAATTATGAATATTTGCTGCCTTAAGCCATGTGCTCAAAGACTAATTTGTATTTTTCATTATTGATATATACATTATTTAGAGTCTATACAGTTACTGGAATACCATAGATTTGATTGTAAAGTTTATTATGTAAGATAATTGCTGTCTCAAAGAAGTTTTTTCTTTTCACATTCTTGTCCAAAAAAAGGACTTCATAGATTGGCCTTTTCTTACAATAAGCAAAGTGAAATTGTTCTTTACTTTTGGAACAATATCACTAAAACATCCAGAAAAAAGTAATGAAAACATGCAGAATGCAAAGAAATTAATTGGATTATTAAGATTTGCTTAAATGCTGCAAAAACTGGTATTGATTACCAGAGATATATTAAATGTATATGATGGCTTCTAAACAAAGCAGAAAAAAATGAAAATCTGATGCTCTAAACTCTGATGGGCAGTTGGGGAAGAGCTTTATGTTTTGGCACAGGTGTAATTTCAAAGAACCAAGTACTCAAAGGAGGACCAAAGCTCAGCATTCCTTTTTTTATTTTCTATTACTAACATAAAAAATAGTCACTTTAACATTGCCTCACTGAGACTTTGGGATTTTGAAATTTAGATTTTAGCATCAAAAGTGCTTTGTGTATGCAACACATTTTCCCTCTGAGTTTGAAAAATTGACAAAAGAAATGTGACCATTACATGACTATAACAGTCTGCTTGTGTCATGATAATCTTGGGTCAAGGCTATCAAGAAACAGTCTATAATGATTCCTTTACATGCTTTCCAAAGGCTCTTGAGAATAATGAGTGTACTCAAAAACCTTTGGATGCTGAAATTACAATGAGGGAGAACCAAGCCCCCTCTAGTCACAGTCCAATCAGAGAATGGGCCCTGTACTAGTTATCCCATGCTGTGTAACAAATTACTTTAAAACCTAACTGTTTAAAATGACAAGTATTTATTATCTCACACAGTTTCTGAGGATCAGGAATTTAGAAGATACTTAGAGAGTAGTTCTGGTTCAAGGTCTTCCATAAGGATGTGGTTAAGCTGTCAGTCAGGGCTGCAATCACCTGATAGCTCAACTGGAGAAGGATCCATTTCCAAGCTAACTCTTGTGGTTGTTTGCAGGTTTCTGATACTTACTGACTATGGGCTGGAGTCTCAGATCCTTGTTACATGGGCCTCTCCATAGGACTTGAGTGTCTGCATGATGTGACAGCTGACTTCCTCCAAAATGAGTGACCTGAGAGAGACAGCCCAACAAAGAATCCACAGCCATTTATAACCTAATCTCAGAAGCGACACACCATCACTTTTGTTTTATTCCATTGGTCACCCAGACAAACCATGGTATACTGTGCGCGGGGACAACACCAGGCTGTGAACACCAGCAGGCTGGGATCACTAGAGGCCAACTCTGAAGATGGCTACCACAGGTCCATAGGAGATTTGCAACTTGGATTCACCTAGAACTTTGGTTAAAGTATACCTCCTCTAGTGGTCATTGTCTATTATTGGGAGGAAATTAGAGCTGAGCCTATTAGTGACTATTCAGACAGAGCACAAGGGTAAAACGGAAAGGTGTTGATACTTCTTTGCTAACATCGCATAACATATCCATAACCTGAATATGCTAAGTGCAATAACAATTCAACTCTTAGGCATGCTTTTTATGGGTACCAAAGTCCAAGTTTAATTTCAAAAATTTGCATGATCTGCAACAAAGCCCTGAAAAGGGTATAATATATAATGAAATAAAGCAGCACACTGCTACAAGAGTTAGGTGATTACCAATCCTATGCATTTAGGAATAAAGTTTTAAAAGCTTGCTATCAAAAAAATGGAAAACAAGAAGTCTTCCAGCTTTACTTCCCAGTTTGAATAATTTAACTAGATTTTATAATATCAGGAGGAATCAATGGCTGCTTTTAGATTTTCTACTTTGGATGAAAGATAAGTCATTTTGAATACTCTTGATAGTAAATTGCCAGGTAGAGAGATATAGCCATTAAAATTATATAAACTTCTTGGCTTTTTGTAAATTTCCAATAGTTTTCAATTTAGGAAAGTTTTCTAAAGGGTATCATATAGATCAGCTGCTTGACACTCACAAACCTTAAGGTAACTGACCCAGGCAAAGCAGATACAGAATGGTAGGGCATAAACAGTTCTACTGATAATGCACAAATAAATGAAGAAACAGCCAATTTAAAACCTAATAGGATTTCTAATTGTCAAATAACCATCTGTTTAGATCTATCTGTAGGCTACAAAGGCTGTTTAAAAGGCAGAGTGGTGGCAACAGATGACTTTTTCCCTTTTCTAACCCTCCAGGTTATCTGTGCATACATTTATCCTCAGCCTTAGCTAGGTAAGGTAAGCCCCTAGATGCCCTGCCCTTCAGGGTAGGGATGAGGGAATTACTGTAGGCCAAAAGACGGTGATTTCTGCCCGAGGAAGAAAAGGAGCCCGGATGGTACTGGCGTGCTGACTTGGTTTTAGCAGTGGTTCTCCACCTTGGTTGCATATTAGATTCTCTGAGGAGGGACTCAGGCACCAAACGTTTTAAAAGCTCCCCAGGTGATTTTAATATGCACCCGAAGTCAAAATCTTTGTCTTAGGCCAGTGGATATCATTTTAGCACCCATCAGAATCACCTGGAGAGCACGTGAGAGTTGAATGCTGAACTCCATCCTCCGGGTTTCTGATTCAGTAGGTCAGGGGTGGACCCCAATCACATTTGCATTTTTAACAGGTTCCTAGATGCTGCTGTCCTGCACTTTGAGAACCAGTCTTAGAAGAGTTTGACTGTTATACTTTAGCTAACAAAACGGAGCAGCTGCGAGTGGGGTGTAGGGGGAGGAATGGAAATTGGTAAAAGGAGAGGACAGGCACCACTAGTCTCTTCTCTTTCCTCTTCCCGCCGCTTTTAAAGCTTTAGTTTTACTGGGATCTTCTACTCCATTGCCCCTCCCCTATTTTCTTAGTCTTTATTTCACAGACGGAGGAAACAAAGGTCCGTCATGGATCACGTGAACGGCTGAAAGCGGTTAGAACCGACTAAACCTTGGTCTCAGCGGGCCTCTTCCCTAGCCTGGCGCCACGTACCCAGTCAAACCTGTTCATTTCATTAACCTTCCGCCCCGCCCCTGATGCGCTCTGCGGCTGCGCGCGCAACTTGTTTAAAACTTGCCCGCGCTCCCTTGCCGGTGCGCCGCGTGCTGCGCAGGCGCGGAGGGCCCCAGGGAGCTGCTGTCATGGCCTGCGCCAACCCGGTGGTAAGGAGGGCCGCAGGCTCTGTGTAAAGGGAGCGCCACCGGGTTCCCGGTTCACGGCAGCCGTACCCTGCACACCCTTTTGACCCCCTCGACGCTTCACAGACTTTCATAAGCCCTGTTCCTTACGGGCTGTTCCTCACCTCCGTGTTGGAGAAAGCCGTTAAGAGCCAGTAGTTTACCAAGTTGGACCTGGCCCCACGGGAAGAACAAGTGTTCTTCCTTTTTTCCTTCTCACCCAGATTGAGGTTGTCTAGGTTGGAGCGTTTAGGTGTTCAGAGGTGGAATTCCCCCTTAACAGTGATTTCCTATATGTTTAGATAATTCCCAGGTTCAGTTGTACTCTAATTCTTAATTTTAGGATGAGCATTGTTGATTTCAAGCCATCGTATTTGCTAATCTGATGTATAACACGTAATGTTATATTTCACGTTACCCCACCACGTTTTTAGGGTCTTCCCCCTGCACCACCCACCCCTCATTTCCTCATCCGTTAGCATTTTAGTGCTTAAGTCTACAACCCACATACATTGCCCTCCTACCCGCTAAGGGGCACCTAAACCTCACTGTGAGTTTACAGGCTGACTGGCACTTGGGAGACCCTCCATCAGTCTTAACCTGAATTTAAAAAAAAAAGATTCATTTTTATTCTCAGTTCATCTCAACAGACTTCACGTTTGATGAATGGTGGTGTGATTGTCCAGATCTGTTATTAGATGGGTTTCATGAATACATATACAGCATAAAAGGGTTCATTTTTAGAGACGTTATTTTAATGTATATCCATCGTATGATAATGTGTTAAGATATGTAAAATATGTCTACTTGAATATAAACTTACCAGATATACCAATTTACTTGTTTGTTAACTCCATGGAGAGTGTATGGGTGTAGACCTAACTCCTTTAGAGAAGGGGTTAAGATGGATTTCTGGACTAATCACAGTTTTAATAGAGATAACAGACAGGGAAAGCAATATAAAGTCCAACTTTAGTCTTAGAAGAGAAGCTATGTTCGATACCTGTTCCGGTTATGAAAAATTGTGTTCTTCTGCGTTCTTTCTGACTGCTGCCATTATACTTTGAGGGCAGATCTTAAAGATGTTTTTAGCCGTAGTTTTTTCCCTCTAGCTTTAAGTGTGATCACGCTAGCTAGGACTGCCACTGAGCATCAATTTAGTATGCCTTTATCAGGGTAAACTGTTTTAGAAGAAGCAACTAATCAAGGGGCACTTAGTCTTAATGGATATGTTTGTGAATAACATATTACTTAAGTGTTACTGATTGGCCTATTCATAGCCTTACCCTGGATCTTCAGAAGGATTACTTTAAAACCTAGCTACTCCTAATGTGCACAGGTGTATTTAGAGTATTTACTGGGTTGTATGAAAAGGCAGTCCTAGAATGCCACAATTTTCATTTTGGCCTGATTAAGCAATTTGAAATAAGAGCAATTCAACTAAATTCTTGTTTTGCTATTTCTTATCAGAGAACTTTCACTAGGTCAGTATTGTCAGCACACTTAGGATTGCCATTTTGGACTGGGGGCCGGGATGGAGCACAATTTACATGGATTTGAAGGACTGAGTTTGTTTTAAATGCCCATTGTTCTGTTGATATAACCAGTGTTTAATCTGGGTAGAAATCAGCTTAATTTTATTATCATGGCATGTTTTTACTAGGAAGCATTTTAGGATGTTGTTTGTTCTCTGCAATATGCACATTGTGGAAGGTTAAGGTTTGTTCATGCACTTCTTAGTTTCTGTTAGGATCTCCATTTTGGTGCAGTTGTACTTTTACTTGACAGTGGTTCAGAATATTTTTTTTTGGATTACATGTATTTTGGAAGTGGGATGGGCTTTGGTTACTCTTTTATAAGTGCTTAACCCAGTCTTATGGCTTGGAGTTTATTTACATTTGTGGAAATAATATACTCATAGTGAACCTTGAAAAAGCTCTTTTGGCAACTTTGAGAAAAAGGTAAATTGAAAACAGAAGGTTTATTTCCAGCTGCCTTAAATTAATTTCCCTTTTTAAAAGGATTTGGGAGGTTAAATACTGACACAAAAAGCCAAGTAACACAACAGTAACCATACAACTTTATGAGATTATTATCTCATATTTTATTGTAGTCCTATAATTCAGCTTTGTAGACAGGCTAAGACTATGGGCCTGAAGTTAACACAATTTATGGAAAGCTAAGACTATACTGGGAGTAGGATGTACTTAGTAAAAATCCTTATGGTGGTTTTTCTTTGAACTACAAGGTTAGAAAGTGTGCACTATTTATCTTTTCAGGCTAATTACATTCAAACTTGAGAAATTAAAACTTTAAAAATTGTTTCATGTAGCCTATACTCTACAAATCTGTAATTGAAGATGTGATTGAAGGAGTGAGGGATCTATTTGCTGAAGAAGGTGTAGAAGAACAAGCCTTAAAAGACTTGAAGCAGGTTTGTAGACAATACAAGTTTCTCTTCCTGTCTTTTTTTTTCAGTTTAAAAAACAGATATACTATAGTTCTAATCCCTCTATTGTAGTTTAGTACTTACCCATTCATTGTGCCGTTAGCTGATAAGTTAATTTTAAAAAGCTTAAAATTAGAAATAAATATCCTAATCTGTTTTTTTAAAAAAAAAAAAAAACATTTTTTTCCTGCAGCTCTGGGAAGCCAAGGTTTTGCAGTCTAAAGCAACAGAAGACTTCTTCAGAAATAGCAGCCATTCACCTCTGTTCACCCTTCAGTTGCCACACAGCTTGCACCAAACATTGCAATCATCAACAGGTTGTATATAATTAGTAAATTAGAAAAATTTGTGGCTTCAGAAAAAAATTCTTATTTGGTGATGTCTTTTAATTAGGGTAATATTCTTAAGGTGAAAGGGCTTGTACCTCAAAATCATTTCCATTAAATGAACACAGTGTAAATCATCACCTCATGTAATTATTGATCTAAAAACTCAGGTTACTCAAACTATTTCTTTTTAATATTATATTTCACAAGGGTGACAAAGCCTTACTTTAGAGGAATAACTTATATAGTTTGTGGGCTTTTGGGAGCACCCATTTGTTCTTTTCAGAGAATGTAATTGAGACTAGTCAAGGAGTAATCCAGCTGCCATTGCTGGGGTAGCAGAGGGAAAGGTGGGTGCTTGCATGCTGTGCATTATCTCTTTCTCTTTCTGTGTACGCTGTAAGTCTATTATTGTACTGGAAGCAAAATGGAGAGTTAAGAATATGGAGATTATTTAGGCTACCTCACTGTTTTGGATATATAAGATGAAGGCTGGAAATTGTATACATTTTATCTTTATTCTTGGGTTTACTGAATCTAGACCTCTACTTTTAAGGTTTTATTTTACATATTATTTGTATTAATTTAAATTGGAAAAGACTAGTTAATAAAAGGTAAAACTGATATTATTCTATCTTTCTAGCCTTTATTCCTCCTTTCCTCCTCTGATTCTTATCTTTATGCTACTTGTGTGTGTGTATGTGTGTGTGTACACACACAAAAATAGGTTTTATTGGGTTTAGCTGAAATTCAATAGAGTAGTGTCCGTAAGCAATGAAGGTAGGCTGGCTGATTAGCTCACTTGGGAGTGTGTAATGCTGGTAACACCAAGGTCAAGGGTCCAGATCCCCATACCAGCTGGCCACCAAAAAGAAAAAAGCAGATTTTGGATTAGATTTCAGTAACATGTACATTGTTCTTTGCATGCTTGGGAAAATTCACATGACAATTACATTGGCCAAGATGAAGAGAAAATAGTAAGGATGCTAGTACCTCTTCTATTACAAAGTGGAAGAATTTAAATGTGGCAGTGATTATAACTTATAAAGAAGAAATAACAATATTGAATTACCAAACACAAGTATTTTAATCTAATACTGTGTTTTTAAAGTATAATTTTGCACTATAAGAATTAGCCATGGCAGTTTTAATTGTTAAATTGACACATCGAAACATTTTTCATCAGTTGTTGGGTTTTTGGCTATGTTTTCATTTTTAACTTTACTATTTTATCAGGACATCTCCTTTACTTCTCTGTTTAAATAACATTTTTCTGGACTTTAAAAAAAATCTCTATTTCATTTATTAAAGAACTTAAAGATTTTTTCTTTTTTACATAGGGTTGGTATGGTGGTGAGGTGCGTATGGAGAAGGAAAATACTTAACTGTCTTTCATCAAAAGCATAGTTAACAACTTTTCATTCTTTGCCATTCAAAATTGCAATACTTGATTTTGCCGCAAGATGGTAATATTACCAGTGATTTAAATCACAAAATAGTCTTGCAGCTAATAAATCTAGCTGGTTTTCACTTAGCACCTTATTCTTTTTCTGTCTTAGAAGTTGGAATAATAGAAATAATTACGTTGAAAATAAGGTAGTTTTCTTCGTATTTTCTTCATCATTTATAATGAAGAGGTTTAGGAGGAAGGACATACATCTTTAAAAAGTGCATTATAGGCCTTGTTCCTATCTCTCTTCATTTCTTAGTATACTATGATAAGATTCTTGAAATAAATAGCTTCATAAAATTGAAGTACTTCTTAATTATATCTTCTCGTGGTATGCTTTTAAAAGCTTGATTGAAATAACTTTAACTTCTATGACCTTTTGTTTCCTTTGATAACAAGTTCAAATGAAGTCTATAGTTGAATAAGTCATTTGCCTCTTTTTTCCACCTTTAAAAATTTGCTGTACCTATTTTCTTTGAGTGTGTTATTCATTTGTTTGGTAATTTCCTGTATCTTCAGTCTTCAGTTCTCTCTTTTTTTTTTGGTCTCAGGACTCCTTTACCACTTAAAAACTGAGGACCCCAAAGAGCTTTATTTTTTTTTAAAATGTGGGTCATAAGTACCTACCTAATTAGAAATAAAAACTGAGAAATTTAAAAAATTTTGGTTTATTAATTTAAAAATCCAATTACATATTAATAACATTTATAAAAAATAACTTTTTTTCAATCACTCAGAGACACTCACTTCACTCTTTTAGTGTAACAATTCTAGGGTTTGTTCCATGCATATTGGTATATATTTTCTCACAAAAGATGGAGTTATAATATAAATATTGTTTTAAAATGTATCTTTGTCACTTAGCAGTATGTTAACTATGAAATACTTTCTAAGTCAATACATAGAGATCTAGCATAATTGTTTTTAATGATTACATAGTATTCCATTTTGAAATTGTAGCATGATTTATTTATTTAATCTTCTATTGTTAGAAATTTATATTTTATTCCCAAATTTTGCGTATTTCAAAGTCTGCACCAATAGACATCTTTGTATAACACCTCTTCAAAATTTGTCTAATTATTTCCTTAGGATAAAATTCTAGAAACAGAATTGCTGAATCGGGGGGAAATCAGGGGGAATATACAGTTGTAAGGCTTTGGGAGTTATTTTGTGCTGCCTTCCACTGTCATACCAGTAGCTACATATTTAAATTTATTGAATAATATAACCTAAAAGTCATATTATTTTGTATTCAAGCTTGTTTGTTTCTAATACTAATATTGGGTATTTGTTACTTTTTAAAAAATTTTACTTCTCAATATACATTGTAGTTGATTTTCATGCCCCTTTACCCTGTTCCTCTCCACCCCCTCCCCCTTCCCCCCTCACATCATATCTGTTCACTTGACTTAAATAATTCAAGGAGTTTTTGTGGTTATTTTGTCTTCTCCCACACACCATTTATTTGTGTGTTTATTTATTTATTTTTAGCTCCCACAAATAAGTGAGAACATGTGGTATTTCTCTTCTGTGTCTGCCTTGTTTCACTTAATATAATTTCCTCTAAGTCCATCCATGTCGTTGCGAATGGTAGTATATCGTTCATTTTTATAGCAGAGTAGTAGTACATTGTGTAGATGTACCACAGTTTCTTTATCCACTCTTCAGATGATGGACATTTGGGCTGGTTCCATCTCTTGGCTATTGTAAATAGAGCTGCGATAAATACTGGAGTACAGATATCCCTTCAGCATGATGATTTCAATTTCTCTTGGTATATTCCCAACAGTGGAAAAGCTGGGTCATATGGTAGATCTATCTGTAATTGTTTGAGGAACCTCCATACCATTTTCCGTAAATGCTGCACCACTTTGCATCCCCACTAACAGTGTATGAGAGTTCCTTTTTCTCCGCAACCTCTCCAGCATTTATCATTCTCAGTCTTTTGTATGTTAGCCATCCTAACTGGAGTGAGATGGTATCTCAAAGTGGTCTTGATTTGCCTTTTCCGGATGCTGAGTGAGGTTGAGCATTTTTTCATGTGTCTGTTGGCCATTTGTATATCTTCCTTTGAGAAATGCCTATTCAGCTCCTTTGCCCATTTTTTAATTGGGTTGTTTGTTTTTTTGCTGTCAAGTTGTTTGAGTTCCTTGTACATTCTGGATATTAATCCTTTGTCAGATGTATATTTTGCAAATATTTTCTCCCACTCTGTTGGTTGTCTTTTTATGCTGTTGTTTCTTTTGCTGTGCAGAAGCCTTTTAGTTTGATATAATCCCATTTGTTTATTTTTCCTTTAGTTTCCTGTGCTTTTTGGGTCTTATTCATGAAGTCTGTACCCACTCCTACTTCCTGAAGTGTTTCCCCCGTTTTCTTTAAGGAGTATTATTGTTTCAGGATGTCTATTTAATTCTTTAATCCATTTTGAGTTGATTTTGGTATATGGTGAAAGGTATGGATCTAGTTTCATTCTCTTACATATGAGTATCCAGTTTTCCCAGCACCACTTGTTGATGTAGATTTGCTGCCTTTGTCAAAGATCAGATGGCTGTAGGTGTATAGATTGATTTCTGCATTCTCTGTTCTATTCCATTGATCTGTGTATCTATTTTTATGCCAGTACCATGCTGTTTTGGTTATTATAGCTTTGTAATATAGTTTAAGGTCAGGTAGTGTTATCCCTCCAGCTTTATATTTTTTGCTCAGGATTGCTTTGGCTATGCATGGTCATTTGTTGTTCCATATAAATGTCTGGATAGCTTTTTCCATCTCAGAGAAAAATGTCATTGGTGGAGTTTGCATTGAATCTGTAAATCACTTTGGGCAATATGGACATTTTCACAATGTTAATTCTTCTGATCCAAGAGCATGGGATATCGTTCCATCTTCTTGTGTCTTCTTTAATTTCTCTCAACAGTGATTTGTAGTTCTCTTCATAGAGATTTTCCACATCCTTTGTCAGCTTTATTCCTAAGTATTTTATTTTCTTGGTGGTTATTATAAATGGGCTAAGTTTCTAGACTTCTTTTTCTGCATGTTCACTGTTGGAGTATAGAAATGCTACTGATTTTTGTGTGTTGATTTTGTATCCTGCAACTTTGCTGAAATCATTTATCAACTCTAGGAGTTTTTTTATAGAGGCTTTAGGCTGTTCGATATATGGGATATCATCCACAAAAAGGGGCAGCTTGACTTCATCCTTTCGAATTTGGATGCCCTTTATTTCCTTCTCTTCTCAGATTGCTCTGGCTAGTACTTCCAACACTATGTTGAATAGGAGTGGTGAGAGTGGGTATACTTGTCTAGTTCCCGTTCTTAAGGGAAAAGCTTTCAGCTTTTCCCCATTCAGGATGATATTGGCAGTGGCTTATCATATATAGCTTTAATTGTGTTGAGATGCTTTCCATCTATACCTAACTTGTAGAGAGTCTTTATCATGAAAGAATGTTGAATTTTGTCAAGTGCTTTTTCAGCATCTATAGAGATGATCATATGGTTTTTATCTTTGCTTTTATTGATGTGGTGTATCACATTTATTGATTTGTGTATGTTGAACCAACCTTGCATCCCTGGGATGAATCCCACTTGATCGTGGTGTATAATTTTGTGTATGTGTTGCTGTATTCTGTTAGCTCATATTTTATTGAGGATTTTTACATCTATATTCATCAAGAATATTGGCTGGTAGTTTTCTATTTTTGATGCATCTTTGGTTTTGGTATCAGGGTGATGTTTGACTCATAGAATGAGTTTGGGAAAATGGCCTCTGTTCCAGTCTTTTGGAACAGTTTGTAGAAAATTGGTATCAGTTCGTCTTTGAAGGTTTGGTAGAATTCTGCAGTGAACCCATCCAGTCCAGGGCTTTTCTTTGTTGGGATCCTTCTGATAACAGCTTCAATCTCTTTTATTGTTGTTGGTCTGTTCAGATATTCTATATCTTCTTGACTCAGTTTTGGTAGTTTGTATGCATCCAGAAATTTATCCATTTCCTTCAGATTTTCAAATTTTTTGGCATATAGTTGTTTATAGTGGTCTCTAATGATTCCTTGTATTTCTGAGGTGTCAGTTGTAATATCACCTTTTTCATTTCTAATTTCTGGTTTTTAGGGTCTTCTTTCTTCTTTTCTTAGTTAATCTTGCTAAAGGTTTGTCAATTTTATTTATCTTTTCAAAAAACCAACTTTTTGTTTCATTGATCTTTTGTATTGTTTTTCAGGCTTCTATTTCATTTAGTTCTGCTCTGATCTTAATTATTTCTTTCCATCTACTAACTTTAGGTTTGGACTGTTCTTGTTTTTCTAGATCTTTAAGGTGAAGTGTTAGGTTATTTATTTGCTATCTTTCCTTTCTTTTGAAGTAAGCATTTAATGTGATAAATTTCCCCCTTAATACTGCTTTCGCAGTATTCCACAGATTTTGGTATGATGTGTCATTATTTTCATTAGTATCAATAAATTTTTTGATTTCCTGTTTAATTTCTTCTTGGACCCGTATGTCATTAAGTAGAATGTTGTTTCCTTTTCATGTGTTTGTATAGTTTTCAGAGTTTTGTTTATTATTGATTTCTAATTTTAATCCATCGTGATCTGAAAATATACATTGGATAATTCCAATTTTTTTGAATTTGTTGAGACTTGCTTTGTGACCTAACATGTGGTCTATCCTGGAGAATGTTCCATGTGCTGATGAGAAGAATGAATACCCTAGGTTGTTGGATGGAAGTGTTCTGTAGATATCTGCCAAGTCCAGTTGTTTAGATCTTGTGTTTCTTTATTGTTTTTTTTTGTCTAGATGATCTGTCCAATGATGAGAGTTGGGTGTTCAGGTCCCCTGCTATTATGGTGTTAGTGTCTATCTCTTTCTTTAGATCTAATAGTGTTTGCTTTGTAAATCTGGCTGCTCTGACATTGGGTGCATATATATTTATGATTGTTATGTCATCTTGATGGTTAGATCCTTTTATCTTTATATAGTCACCTCCTTTATCTCTTTTTATGGTTTTTGTTTTAAAGTCTATTTTATCTGATATAAGAATAGCTACTCCAGCTCGTTTTTCATTTGTATTTACATGATATATCTTTTTCCATCCTTTCACTTTTAGTCTTCGTGTGTCTTTTCAGGTCACGTGAGTCTCTTGAAGGCAGCGTATTGTTGGGTCCATCTTTTTAATCCAGTCAGTCAGTCTGTGTCTTTTGAATGGGGAATTTAATCTCTTTACACTTAGAGTTATTGTTGAAAGGTGTTGATTTACTCCTAGCATTTTCCTGATTTTTGTTTAGATGTCTTAAGTATCTTTTGTTCCTTTCTTTCTAATTTTCTGTTTGTCTTCTGTATTTGTTGGTTTCTTGGGGCGATGATAAACTATTTTTTTTCTTTTGTTAGCATTTTTGTTTTGCTGGTAGGTATTGTTCTTTCTTGAGTATTCACGGCAGTGATGGTTGTTTTTGTGGTATCAAACCCAGTACTTTCTTGAGAATTTCTTGTAGGGCTGGTCACATAGTAGTGAATTCATGCAGTTTTTGTTTGTCTGAGAAATATACTATTTGTCCTTTTCAGAAGGATAGTCTTGCTGGGGAAAGTATTCTTGGCTGGCCATTTTTCTCCTTTAGTGTTTTGAATATATCATTACATTCTTTTCTGGCTTTTAGGGTTTCTAATGCAAAGTCTGATGTTATTCTTATTGGGGCTCCCTTATAGGTGACTTGTTTCTTCTCTCTTGCAGCTTTTAAGATTCTCTTTTTGTCTTTGAGTTTTGTCAGTTTGATTATCATGTCTTGGTGAGGACCTTTTTTGGTTGAATGTGTTTGGGGATCTTTGGGCTTCCTGAATCTGGAGATCTGTGACTTTCCCGATACCTGGGAAGTTTTCTGCTATTATTTCATTGAATATATTTTCAATGCCATTTCCTTTTTCCTCCCCTTCTGGAATACCCATGATTTGGATATTTGGGCTCTTAAGGTTGTCTGTTAACTCTCAGATTTTCTTCAATTTTTTTGATTCTTTCTTCTTTTTTCTGGCCTGCCTCTGTTAATTCAAACATCCTGTCTTCAAGGTCAGTAATTCTCTCTTCTGCTTGTTCAAGTCTGCTGGTTAAACTGTGTTGTGTTTTTTGTTTTGCTGAATGAATCCTTCAGCTCCACAAGCTCAGGTACATTCTTTTTCAAGGCATTGATTTCTTTAAACATTTTTTCTTTCAGGTCCATTATAGTTTTTCTCATTTCATTGTGTTGTCTGAGTTTTCTTGTATCTCATTTAGTTTCCTTAGAATTGTTACTCTAAATTCTTTGTCTGTCATATCAAAGACTTCGTGTTCTTAGGATCTAGTACTTGAGAGTTATTGTTTTCCTTTGGCTATGTACTTTATTGATTTTTCATACTTCTGGTATCTTTTCTTTGGTGTTTTGTCATTGTGGCCGGGGGTATCACAGTCCACTTGTTTCACCCTCATGTCTCACTTGGATCCTGAAGGGACTGCTGCTCCTGTGCAGCAAGAACTAGACTGGGCTGGGGGTCCAGCCCTGTTTGCCTTCTCTGGCCTGGCTGGCTCAGAGTGAGGGGGCCCCAAGGCTTTTATGTCTCTCCTGGTTGCAGAGACCATCCTGGGCCAGAAGTCCTGCCCTGCCTGCCTTCTCCAGCCCAGCTGGCTTGGGGTGTGTGAGCCCCAAGGCTCTTAAGTTTCACCCAGCAGCAAGGATCGGCCTGGCCAGAGGTCCAGCCCCGCCTGTCTTCTCCGGCATGGCTTGCTTTGGGTGTGGGTGTCCCCAAGCCTCTTAAGTCTCTCTTGGTGGCAGGGACTGGCCTGGCCCAGAAGTCCCACCCTGCCTACCTTCTCCGGCCCAGCAGGCTGGGAGTGTGTGGGCCCAGAAGCTCTAAAGTCTCTCTATGCAGTGTGGAGCAACCTGAATTGGTGTCCCATGGCGCATGGCCCCTGCCCATGCCAGCGCAGATCTTGGGTCCTCCGTCGCTGCTCCTCAATAGCTGCAAATTGATTGCTCTGTGGGAGAGAGCAACACCAGGAACCATCTACTCTGCCATGTTGAACGGAACCCCCAAAATAACTTTTTCAAAACAGGAAATACTTAGAGTGACATTGTTTTACTTTTCTGCAAATCTCTTTAATGCCTGGCTTAATACAACAGCTGTATTCTCATATTTATTTCTTTTTAATTAAAAATTTTATTGTATATATTTAGAGCGTACAACATGATGTTTTGATATGTAGAGATAATGAAAAGGTTATTGTAGTCAAGCACATTAATATATCTATCATCTCACACAGTTACCCATTTTTTTTTATTGTGGCATGAGTACCTAAAATCTATTCTTTTAGAAAAATCATGAGTACAGCATCATTAAGTATAGCCTTCAAGTTGTACAGTAGATCTCTAGACTTGTGCATTCTACCTGTCTGCTACTTTGTATCCTTTGGCCTACATCTCCCTATTTCCTTTCCACCCTCCCCTGGTAACTACTATTTCATTCTCAATCTCTGTGTATTTCACAGATAAGTGAGATCATGCAGTATTTTTCTTTCTGTCTGGCTTATTTCACTTAGGATAATGTTCTCCAGATTTATCCATGTGTGGCAAATGTCAAAATCTCCTTTTTTAAAAGCTGAATAATATTTCATTATGTATAGACACCACATTTTCTTTATCTGTTTGTCGTCAGATACTTGGCTTATTTCCGTTTATTTTCATATCTTGGTTATCGTGAATAATGCCACAATGAAGATGGAGTGCAGATATCTCTATGAGATAGTGATTTAATTTCCCTTGGGTATATACACATAAGAGAGGGATTGCTGGGTCATATGGCAGTTCTATTTTTAATTTCTTTAGGGACCTTTATACTGTTTTCCACAGTGGTTGTACCATTCTATATTCCCACTAATAGAGTACACCCTTGCCAAAACTTGTTGTCTCTTGTCTTTTTGATAATAGCCATCCTAACAGCTGTGAGGTGATATCTCATTGTGGTTTTGATTTGCATTTCCCTTAAGATTAGTGATGTTGAGCACCTTTTCATATACCTGTTGACAATTTTTTTGTCATCTTTGGAAAAAGATGTATTCATATCCTTTGCCCATTTTTTATTTGGGTTGTTTTTCTGGTAATGAGTTGTATAAATTCTTTATAGATTTTGGATATTAACCCTTTATCAGATATATGGTTTGCAAATATTTTCTCCCAATCCATATACTGCCTTTTTGTTTTGTTGATTAGTTTCTTTGCTGTGCAGAAGATTTTAGTTTGATATAGTTCTATTTATTTATTTTTGCTTTAGTCGCCTGAGATTTTGGTGTGATATCCGAAAAATCATTGCAAAGGCCTATGTCAAATATGTTTTCCCCTATGTTTTCTTCTAGTTTTATGGTTTCAGGTCTTATGTTTAAGTCTTATTCATTTTGATTTTTTGTGTATGGTATAAGAAAAGGGTTCAATTTCATTCTTTTGCATGTAGAAATCCAGTTTCCCCACCACCATTAAAGATACTATCCTTTCCCCATTGTGTCCTGTTAGTGCCTTAGAAAATTAGTTTGCTATGTTTGTTTGGATTTATTTCTGGGTTCTCTATTCTGTGCTGCTGGTCCACATGTCTGTTTTTGTGTTAGTACCACACTATTTTGATTACTATAGCTCTGTAATATGATTTTAAATCATGAAGTATGATGCCTCTGACTTTTTTTCTTTCTCCAAATTACTTTGGCTATTTGGGGTCTTTTGTGGTTCCACATGACTTTTACAATTGTTTTTCTATTTCTGTGAAGAGTGCCATTGGAATTTTGACAGAAATTGTGTGGAATCTGTACATTGATTTGGGTATTATAGGCATTTAAACAATATTAATTCTTCCAATCCATAAAAACTGGGCATCTTCCTATTTATTTGTATCTTCTTCAATTTCTTTCATCAGCATTTTAGTTTTTAGTGTACAGATCTTTTACCTGCTTGGTTAAATTTATTCTTAAGTGTTTTATTTTTTTAGATGCAATTGTAAATGGGATTTTTTTTTTGTATGTTTATTTTGTATCCTGCAACTTTACTGACTTAATTTGTTACTTCTAACTGTTTGTGTGTGTGTGCACGTGTGCGTGTGTGTAATCTTTGGGGTTTTACACCTTTGGGATGTAGAAACATATAGGACCATGCCATCTGCAAATAGGGATAATTTTACTTCTTACTTTCCTGTTTATATACCTTCTATTGATTTTTTCTTGTCTGATTGCTCTTGCTAGTACTTCTAGGTCTATGCTGAACAGAAATGGTAAGAGTGGGGATCCTTGCCTTGTATTTTAGAGGAAAAACTGAAAGTTTTCATTGATCATGATGTTAGCTGTGGGGTTTTCATATATGGCCTTTATTAGGTTGAGGAAATTTCCTTCCATACCTAATAGTTGACAATTTTTTTAAATTAAGAAAGGATATTGAATTTTGTCAAATGCTTTTTCTGCATCAATTGAAGCATCATGATGTTTTTATCTTTCATTCTTTTAGTGTGATGTATCACATTGATTTGCATATAATAAAGTAGCCTTTCATGCTAGAGATAAATCCTGCTTGATCATGATGTATGGTCTTTTTGATGTGTTGTTGAAGTAAGTTTGCTAGTATTTTATTGAGGATTTTTACATCAACATTCAGAGATATTGGCCTATTGTTTTCTTTTCTTGTGGTGTTGTTGTCTGGCCCTGATAGCAAGGTGATGCTGGCCTCATAAAATGTGTTTGGAAGTTCCCTGTTATTCTGTTTTTTGGAGGATTATAAGAAGGATTGGTATTAATTCTTCTTTGAATGTTTGGTAGAATTTAGCCATGAAGTCATCTGGTCCTGGGCTTTTCTTTGTTGGGAGGTTTTTTGTTTTAAAAATTTTTATTTTGTTGAAACATAATTGATAATACATATTTGTGGGGTACAGAGTTGACTACTAATACTTATGTACAATATGTGATCAAATCAGGATAATTATCATATTCATTATTGCAAAATGTAATCATTCTTTGTGTTCAACCAATTTCTCTCTGGCCCACCTACCCTTCCTCCTTCCCAGGGAGGTTTCTAATTAATACTTCAAACTCTTTTTTTTTTTTCTCATATCTATTTCTAAATTCAATCTGTTGTCATACATTGTTTTTGTTAAAGTATATGAAGAAAGCCCTAGCCTTTTACAGATATATAATTGGAAAAGGGAGGAGTATTTTAATAGCATTTTCAGATAATCTCATACTACACTAAAACTCAACAAGTGGTAGTTTCTTAGAGAGTAGCTGCAATGTCGAATTTGAAACCATATCACAGAATTTTTTGAATGTTACGTTAGTGTTCCTTGGTGTATCTTGCCCTTTGAGTGGCTCTTTAACCCATGGATAACTTTGTAGTATATGTTGGTTATTTGGAAAATATTGGTTCACTGAATTATCCAGTTAAAACATTATTATACAAGATAAAAAAGTCATATTCATTAATATCACCATGCATTCCATTCATTGTGGTAGGTATAAGTTTTCCAAAATTAAAATTCAAGGTTTCAAGCAAAAATTGATCATTGGCAACAAATATTGTCAGTTTGTTTTTCTTGAAGTAATGGCCATGCTTAGTTCATTTTCAAAAGTCTGCCAAGTACCCAATTAAGAATAACTATAGTTTCTCGTTATACTTTCAAGCAGAAATGATGTTTCTTGAAAAAAAGAGGCTAGGTCAACTCCCAACTTACACAATAGCGCAAATGCTTTTCCTTGTACTTCTGTATGCTTTAGGTATTGTTCCCATTTCATCTCATACAATATTAAAAAGAAGTATACTTGCTAGTTGAAATTTAGTGTAATTAATAATTCTTAGCTTATATCAAAGACTTTCTTATGTGAATCAGTTTCTTTTGTTATTGCTGTTTTTTTTCTTTCTTTTTACAGTGAGTGGTAACTACAATGACCACTAGCAAGGTTTTGTGCTACTGCCTTAATTTATGCTAAGGTGCCTCCAGTTTTACTTATTATTGCTTTCGCATAATCAACAAAATAGAACAGAAAATGTTCGTGAGAAATGAAAAAGGCATATATTGTCTTGGTTTTTTTTTTTTTTTTTTTTTATGAAAGTAATATTGAACTCATGAATACCATGAAAGGGTCTTAGGGGGACCCCCAGGGGTTTTCACATTATATTCTGAGAACTGTTGTTCTATATTTAGGGTATATATAATAATAATATATTATAATGTAATTATATATATTATATATAATATATTTTAGTTTTGAGAGATAAATGGGATACTATTAATAATTACCTCATAATAGCAGGTATAAACTCAAATTGTCCTGGGCAAACTGGGATGGGTAGTCACCTCATGATTACCTTATTTCTAGGGGACATCAAACCAGCTTCTGCTGTCTGGTCTTCATGTTACATGGTCTTTTTAATGAAACCATCAGTCATTATGAAAAGGAAGGGCAGAACAGGAACACCGAGAGGTTTGTGGTGGCTTTCATCTTTGAGCATTAAAACTCCTAAAATATGGGTATAAACTTATATGCTCAATTGTTCTTGAACTTAGATCTGGTGAAAATTTCAGCAATATGGTTGGCTCTTTAGGTGGTATGAAGGTCAGAATATTCAGTTTGGTCCTCAGGAGATATTTATATGTTAGTGAGTAGTCACAAAGAAGAAGAAATTCACCAGTCTTTGCAGTTCTTGAATTATGTGACTTGGATATTAAGATTTGGAATGGTTCAAAGCAGGACCAAGAATCATGAAACTAGTAACTGTCACAATGTATCAAAGAAGTTTTAATGGTGGGTAGGAAAAAATACACTTATAAACGTGAATATTGTTATGCCATATTATAAATTTCTTAAATTATGTTCATGGGATTGAATTCTTGCTCTATTATAAGATTTATTGTTTGTGAAATTTAATATTTCTAGAATATATACATGTAGACCAAAACTATGACACTTTCAGTTTGAGTAAAAACACATATTCAGTTAAAACTTAACTGGCTATTAAAACCATATTGAATATTTAAAAAATGTGTTTCATGCACATTTAGTGGCATGTATAACTTGCGAACATATATAAATGGTACATATAACTTGTGAATTTAGTATCAAAATTAAGTAGGAGCTGCATGAAGCTTTACTAGAAAACTCAGTGCTTTTATTCTGATGTCTATAAAACAACTTTAAAAACTCCCTTATAGTTCTGTTTGATTTCTTTAAATATAGAGAATTATCTTTCAGGATTTATTGCAAGGTATTTAAAACAGAATGATTGTTGCTATTTTTCCTCCAGAAATTCATTTAATTGCTTTAGACAGTGTGTTAACAGATTTTTGTTTCCTCTCAGGCTGTGGCTTAAGCTGTAGCAGCTTAAGTTTTGCTCACTTCAGCTAATTAAGACTAATACTATTGTGTTTCTGCCACTCCAATTCTTTCTAATTTAGCTTTTCTAAAAGAATGCCTGTTAATAAGCAAAGCCATAGATGAACAGAGGATAAAAATAATTCTGTGCTTCATTAACCGTCAATCTGCAGTCTCATTTTTATTGTCTTATGTGGGAAGAATGGTTAGTTTAAATGTTTGCTCTTCTGAGCTATTTGTTGTATGAGTGTATGAGAGAGCCATTCTAGTGTCAGAAACTGATCTTTGGGTCAATTTTCCTTATGTAGTATATGAAAAACAGGACATAATAAACATTAAATTAATACATATGCATGCATAAAAATGCTTAAAAGTTCGTGTTTTTATTAAAGAAAAGGCAGAATGATGTTCCAGTGGTCATCTTCAGCTAGGTAAAAGGAACCTTGAGCATTTAAGGTTAATGGTTGCATTGATCAACTGAGATCCTTCTACTGAAGCTACTATTTGTTCTTTATACTTATTTTATAATGATAGATTACAACCAGTTGGTCAATCTTTTAGAGGTATTATAAACAAAGGATGGTTAGCATAGAAAATTGGCAGATAGTAAAGGAAAGACGTATGGGATTGCAGCTTTAATGCAGGTTGAGTTGGAATTCTCCTGAGAATTTGTTCTCATTTTTCTTAGCAGTTGTACTTGTTTCCTTGCGGAGACTTCAGGAGACATGTTCTTGTTCATTTGTTCTTCAAACTGTGTAGTTGTGCTTGCTTGCTTGGCCAAAATACTCTTACTTTTCATGAAATGAATGAATTGAAGTTTACTTTGAACCTATAAAATTTAGAATGGGTTTATTTTGAGGTACATATTTTTGCTCAATAGTATAGTCTGTTGGAAAAATGTTACTTTAACAAATATTATTTTTTCTCCCCAATAAAAAGTTGTAATGGAGATTTAGTGCTACATTGGTTTACTAAAGACAATCTAGGTGTTTTGTTAGGGATTTTTAAAGTATGGTATACTTGATTACAATTGAGATATTTTCTTTTGGTACTTAAAGTAGTTTAATTATAAAGTCATTACCTAAAGTTGTTGCGAAAAATGTAATTAAATATTTTTATCTCACTTGGAATCAGGAAGTTTAGAATTCACCATGGTCCAACACGTTAGTGATAGACAATATTAGAAAAACAAAATAAAACACACTAAGCAATTTTATTAAATTAGTAAATTCTAATGAATGTATAATATTTATTTTTTTTTATGCAGCATCATTAGTTATTCCTGCTGGTAGATCTCTTCCAGGTTTTACCTCAGCAGAACTGGTATGTAGCTTACTCAGAATATATTTTAAAAGATTTGCCTCACTTTTAGTGAATGTTGGTAGAATGCTGGGCATAGATGTAATTCACAATCCTCCAGCTGAATGGGAAAAGATGTGGTAAGGAGTGGGGAGATAGGAATACCTTCTACAACACAGATATAGCAAAAACTCAGGAGTTCCGGAATTCACATTTTCTTACCAAACATACTATTTTCCAGGAAGTTGTTAGCATCTGCCAAGACTGTACCTACCAGATTAGGAAATTTCCGAAGTTATGTTGTGTGGGGTTTTTAATAAACTACGTAATATTATGCACTTGGTGGATCCTAAATAGATAATTTTAATCTGGTATTTTTTCTGATTTTTTTCCCCCTTCAGAGTTAAGTGACATCATAGTTTTTACTTTAAGCAGAACATTTTGATCATTTTCTGCCTTTGTGAAGTAGTTTCTTTATTCGTCCCCCCTAGGACTTGGAGGTGGGGAATAAAATTACAACTTATACATAGAAAATCAAGTAGTATTTCAGATGGGGAAGAATAGCACTTTTATCTTTCTTCCATGGTATTGTTTACTGATGGTATATAAAAACTACCAACTAGTTTTTATTTTCTTTTAGCCCATGGGCTACCTTTCTGTGGTATAAGTTTTAGTGAAACAGCTATTTATTTCCTGGTGAAGAACAGACAGAAATCGCACCTCTCATCAGTATTTTTGGAAAGAATGGTGCTGCTTTTGATGAGACCGATGAAGAAATATCTATGCCTTTGAAATTCATGGAAATATCTTTTTTCCTGATTATAGAAATATTATAATTGTAAAAGTAAAAACACATTTGTAATGTAAAATGTGAAAGAGCCCTGCAGTCTTGTATCCCAAAGATAACTATTTTAACTGTTTGATGTATATCCATCTAGACTTCTTTTATGAAAGTTATATTACTTGCTAGGGTAAAAAGTAGGATTGCTTTCTTTACTATTTCTGTAATTTCTTTTTTTAAAATCATGTACTTCTTTCAATGCCAGTAAATATAGATTTGCCTTAGTGGACATAACACAGTTTAATTAACCGGTCCTTTGTTGGTGGACATTTAAATTATTTTGAGTTTTCTTTTTTCCTAATATAGCATTCCATTGACTATACTTGTACATATGTCTCTGTGTATATGCGTGATAGTATAAATTCCTAGTAGAATTTCTGGACCAAGAATCATACATGTTTTCAATTTTGTTAAGTATTCCAAAATTGTCCTCTAAAAGGATTGTACTAATATATATACTCATACAAGTAGTGGTCTGAGAAGAATGTGTTTTTATCACATTCTCACCAACACTGGGTGTTATTTATCTGTCTTGCAGATCTGATAGGCAAAAACATTTCCTTGTCTTTTGATTTTGTGTTTTTTTTCTTAAAGCCCTATGGATAAATTCCAAAATAAAAATTATACACTATTACATTACCTACTTTAAAATATCATTAGTGATCAACTTAGAGATTAGATGACTCTTATAAATAGCTGTCGTTCTTGTATTTGACACTTTTTGAGAATCAGCGGCCCAGGCAAAGCCATGTGTTGGGCAAGTTTTATGAGTCAGTGTTCATACTGTTTATTATGACTTTCTGGCTTCATTGCTAAAACTGTAGAACAGAATTTCTCTTGATTTTTAGTGGGGTGATCTAAATCAAATATTAAAAAGCTGCTGTATTCAGAGAACTCAGACCTAATGTTGAATCTTAACCAAATTATTGTCCTGTTGTCTGGAATCAGATTTTTTGATCTCCTATGAGATCAGGGAAAAAAAGATACAAGTAGAATCCTTTTCTGACTTTCTAATACAAATTTCTTATATCTAGGGCACCTCAAATGCCAGTGGAAACTTTACTTTTCCTGGTTATCCTATTCATGTACCAGCAGGTGTGACGCTACAGACTGCATCTGGTGAGAGTATATTCTAAGAATATTTTGTTTTTAGTATTGGCACTACCTTGTGGACATTAAGTTTTATGATTTTTAATAAACTGCACCAGAAGTTATAGGAACTTTTAATAAAACCTATTTTAAAAGTAATAATAAATGGTGGTGGTTATTGTTATTGAGGCAGTCTACCACAAAAGACATTGTACTAGGTCTGTTCTGTATTTATTCCCAATTCTCTTTCCTAACATTTTATAAGATGCTTTGTATATTTTTTTCTAATTCAATTATCTAAATTTGAACAAATACAAAATAAAATAACATATGTATCCCTGCTAGCTGTAATCAAGGAAAACTGAAGATTAGGTTGATCAGGCTCTGCCTCTTTTCTTATTGGAGATTGCTTTGTGTAATAGAAAAGGCATCCAAAAGTTTGGAGGTTAACCAACCTCTGCTTTTTAGGATACTGTCTCTTGATTTGAAAGAGGATCACACCTATTTTTTGGATTGTTGAAAAGTTTAAGTGAAGCACCTAACTCAATGCTCAAAAATAAATTTCTTTTCTCTCCTTTTTCAGTATTTTTAAGGAAAGGAGAAGAAATTTGTTAACTTTTGAAATTATTAAACTTTTTTGGATAGCCTCGTGTTGTAGTTATTATATGGTATCTTATACATATGCAATACATTTTATATGAAAATGTTTGTTAAAATCCCATTTTGGGTTGATAACATTAATTTATCAAATAATGGGAGAGGTTCACAGATTAAATATTGGTGGCCTGTGTGTATCAAAATTGCGCCATATAAGCAATAGTGGCAAAACGTTAGAGTTAAAGCAAAACAGATATAATTTTAAAAGATGAGTAATATGTATTTATTGTAGAAAATGTATAAAAAAGATTTTTTTTTTGAAGGAAATTAGAATTCTCTTATACTTACTGTTTTGTTTTTTCTCCTTTTTAAGGTCACCTTTATAAAGTCAATGTACCAATTGTGGTGACACAGACTTCTGGAAGAGCAAGTGTTCTTCAGCATCCAATTCAGCAAGTATTTCAGCAGCTTGGACAGCCTCCAATAATACAGACCGGTGTTCCACGATTGAGCCCATGTTCTTATCAAGCAACTACTGAAAAATCACAGAGAATGGAAGCTGTGCTGCAGCAACCCACAGTTCTACTTGCTGGGCCAGTCAATAGGAAACAGTTAGAAAATTCCACCAGTGATATTCTTGCACCTCCTGGAAATGAGCATAAAATCATGTCTGAAGCTTTGTTGAGTCAGCAGGAAAGCTCTCAGTATGCCAGTCTTCCAGGTGTTGTATTTTCCTCACAGGTCTCTCAAAGAGATTCTAATACGGAATTCAGTGTTTCAGCTAGCATGACTCAAAAGCTGCCTCACGGGCCCCTCCCCACTGGCCCTCAGGGGGCTCTCCACCAGCACATGACTGATGTTCAGCTTTATGTTCTTAAGAATAAGATGTACGGATGTGATTCTGTAAAGCAACCAGGAAGTATAGAGGAACCCAGCGGCCTACCTGTGTCAGAGAAGGTATAGTCTTATATTCAGCGTCTTGGTATTAGGGGACAGTGAGTAGACATCCTGAGTGTTGTTAAGCTGTAAGGTTAATCAGAATTATTATATATTTTTCCTTTAGAAGATTGTTTCTTTTTTGTTTTTAATAAACATCAGTTCTTAAAGTATTCATGCTCAGCAATTCTAAACTTTAAGTACAGAATTAGAATACTTCTTTAAAGAAAAATGCATTTATTTTAAGGTAATCTATTTTACCTCTCCCTTTCATTGTGAGAATTGTTTTTGTCTGCAGATAAAATTTAAAAGACCCATAAATCCATCCCAGTAATTTAATGAATATTTTGAGATAATTCATTGTCATACTTAATATACAAAAGAAGTCCAAAGTATTTTTTTTTTTCTTGCTCTACCTAATTTTTCTGAACTCCCATATGAAAGTTTTCCCTACATGGAGTTATCTTGCTGGTAATGTTTTCCCCTGCCTACTAAAATACTAGTTTTACTTCCTTTGGAATTCAAACCAGTAAAAAGCTTCTAATTAACTTTCCATATGGAAAATAGGTCTGTGTTATTAATTTCCAAGGAATTCATAGTGATGGCAAAAATATTCATGTTTTTGATTTTTGATTGTAAAAATAAAAAGAAATTAGAGTATTTTTTTACAAATGTAAAATGTTCTATGCTTAATTCCATTTATACAATTTAGTGATGTGACAAATAATTAAAGGTTTATGCTTCAGCTAATGGTTTAGTTATCCTCTGGATCCACTGTACAAATCTGTAGTAGTAGACAGTTAAGTGCCACCTTAGCATTTTATTTTCAGAATATTTTAAATTTCCTAGGCAGGGGAAAGACATAGGTATAGCAAATGACCGTGAACAAAGAAGATGACTCTCTGAAACTATTTGACCTGTTTTAGAGTGTTTCACATGTTTGATGAAACCTGCTTGCGATCTTTTAACAAGTCTGTTTTTAGTTTTGGTAAAAAGAAAAAATTAAGATTAAAATGGATTAAAATGTGTGTTTTTTATTTTTTTCATGATATTTTCCGCATAATATATAATGTAGGCTAAACTAATAATTATGAAACATTTGATTTTGAGGTAAAAATAACTATAAATTTAAAATAAGTGTTTTTAACACTTACAGCTTTTAAAGGCATTTTTCTCCTGGATTCTGTATGAACTTTGCAGATTTTTGGTGTGATGAGTCAAGGACTTATTCTACCACTATGCATTAGATGTCATAGTGTACTTTTTCTGATATGGGGAAATAGATTAGTAAGGGATATTAATTAAGGATTGTTGAGGGAGTAGTGGTTGAGAGCTTGAGCTTTGAAGCTGTGGTAGGTTCAAATTCCAGATTCACTACTAATAAGCTAGGTCACGTTACTCTCTGAAGTTCAGTTGTAATTTGTAAATTGGGTATAATACCAACCTTATAATTTTTAGAATTATCAGAGATGAGATGTGTGTGTATATATATATGTATATATATACATATATATATACACATATATATATAAAGAGAGTATTTAATGTTTCTGGCACCATAGTAAGCTTTAGCTTAGTGCTATTATGCTTTATGGGCTTATTATATATTGGGTAACTTTTCATATAACTTTTCTGTTAGTTTTAAAATAGGTCTATATCTAAAACATGAGAATTGAAATGTGAGAAGAGAATTTACCTTATAAAATTTTTATTTACTGTAATATACCTTTAAAATAGTTAGCAATCTGGTAAGTTTACACTGTTCTAATTTTAAAAAATTTATAAGTAGTTTTTCTTTTTTATAAGTAGCTTAGAGCAAGTTGCAATTAGCTATACTTGTTTACTTTTCCTGTGTTGCTGACTACCAGAGATCTTAATGATCTATGTAGGTTTAAGAGGTAAGGATCTATATAGGTTTAACATTCCTACTCTTTCGTAAAATATATTCCTGACAATTTTTGATTCAGCCCCTTATAACTTCTTTTCTGTCTTCTCTCTCTATGGATGTGGCTATTCCGGGTAACTTATAAGTGGAATCATACAATATTTGTCCTTTCGTGACTGGCTTCCTTCACTTAGCATAATGTTTCAAGGTTCAACGGTATTGTAGCATGTGTCAGAATTTCATTCCTTAAGGCTGAATCATGTGATTTTGATAATTTTTAAAATTCATAAATATTTATGCAATCTGTTCCCTTGTCTCCATACTACTGCCATTGCCCTATTTGTCTTTCATTTGGGATAATATGTTTCCTAACTAATTGATTAGCCTGTAGCCTCTGCTGCTTCTCACTTTGTTCCTCTCAATACATCCATCTTAGAGGCCTAGGCTTCAGGGGTCAGAACTGTTTGAATCCCTTCTTTATCTTTTAATAACTATGTGACTTGGGTAAGTTACCAGTTTGTAAAATAAAGGTACTATAGTTATGGTGGTGGGAGGATTAGTGAAGACAATATGATGTGCTCTGCACACACTCCCTGGTACATGGTAAGTGGCTCAGTTCATGTTAGCTGTTATCTCCCTTCCTCCTGATTTCAGAGATCTGTTCATAATGCAGCTTGACCATGTCTTTCCCATGCTTAACATATCACAGACTGCTCATCACCCACAGGATAAATAAAGTTCAAGCTCTTTAATATAGCATGTGAAGACCTCCATGTTCTTTCTCTGCCAAAGTTTCTTATTTATTCTTCCTTCCTTTCATTTTTAGTACTTTATTGGGAGCACCAAACTGTGATTTTCTGTTTCAACCTTGTTGTTTTCTACCTCTCTCTTTGCTTTTATTATCCCCTCTGCTTGGTGCCTGGGTTTTCTCTCCACTGTCCTTTTCCTTGTAAATTCCTACTTATCCATTTATTACCTCCTTCAGAAATCTTCACTACCTCTCTACCTAACCATCCTCCCGTCATTAGATCAGATGTACCTCTTCTGTGTTGTCGTAGCACTCTAAGCATGTGTCTGTCATAAGGTAGTTTGAAGATACATTAAAATGTCTTGTTTGCATTGAGAGGAACATTTTATTCATCTCTGGATACCTGGTTTCCAAGAATATATGCACACTCATGTACACTATAGTATAAGCTTTTAAAGAACAGTATCTATGGTTAGTTTATTTGGCTTAGTAGTTCTTAACCCTAGCTGAATATTAGAATCATTGAGGCATTAACAAATTTTTTCAGGTCTACTCCAGGGTTTTTAGATCTAATCGGACTGGGGTGGAGTTCAGTCATTAGGACTTAAGAGCTTCTGAGGTGATTGTAACATATAGTCAAGGTTAAGGACCACCAATGTAGCTCAAAGTCAACATATGAATGAAAAATGGATGGAATGAGGGGATAAGAGAATATATAACTTTTTAAGAGTTTTTATTTTTCTTCAAATCCACACTGACATTCCTTTAAAAGATAAAATGTCACATCAATAGTTATTTGAATTTAGAATTCAGTTAAATTGAACAAATATTTTTTGTCTCTGTATGACATTCCTAAATTAAAACTTCATCCGATTTTTAAACCAGATGTGTAATGTTTTTCTTTCTTTATAGGAAGAAAGCCAATTTAACAAAGTAATTTTTTGTATCTGTCAAAATATGTTAAGTTATATTTCATGACAAATAAGAATAGAATGGCATGGAATGCTACTGTACATGGTAAGGCAATATATAATCATCATTGTTACTATGTTACAATAGATATCTGTATTAAATTCCTGTTAAGAATTTAAAGATATGCTCTGCCATTATGACCATAGACCACTGAATTTGACATAGTTAGTTTGAAAATGTGAACAGATAGTATGTTATAGCTTAGGTTTCTCTTGTTTTATATTTATCCCAACCTATGGGTGTGAAATTCTGTCAGTCCTTAATAGCCATTGGAAAAATGTGGTTCTTTCATTATAGGGAAGCTTAAATCGAAAAGGTTAGAAGCTGGATTTGGCAAAAAGAGCTTATTTTGAGGCATCCTATTCATTTGCTTATTGTGCTACCCAGCCACAAAAGTCACGTGTAATTGAAGACCCCTTGGTGAAGCTGAGAATTTTGGACATTACTGGGCTGGTTTATTTTACAGCAGAGAGAGAACTGAAGCAATGCCTCTGTCAGATGACATCAGCTGCATTAGAACTGGTGACATTTCTTCACATTTGGAATTCATAGAGACATCAACAGTGACTTTCCTTTAACATTCAACAGGGTGAAAATATCAGTGCTGCTTAGAGTAGCCAGCATCTAATTTAAATCATTATTTTCACATTGACACTATCAAAGAATTCCTATGTTGTGAGCCCCCGTTTTTTTAAAAAAACTGAAAACCACTGTCTTTGTAATAATAAAATTTTTTTGCTTAGCAAAATATGGTACTCTGTAAACTGATGGAGTTCCTGAGATGTTGGCAAGACACAGTTTTGCTGCTTCAGTAAAGAGAGCATTGCTATTTCAGCACATGGCATGCATTTTTGCTAAGACACAGCCAATAATTCTAAAAGAAGTCTAGTCTGCTGACATAAAACAAATATGTTAGAACTAAGGTTTTGAATTATTGTATTTTCCAAGACATCAAAAAATGTGGGCAAAATGTTAAATTATCTTTCATGGCAGATTTTTTCTGGCTTTCCAAAGGGCAATGCTTGAAGTCCCTTCTTGATTTTGGGGGAGATGTTTACTCCTTTTGAGAGGGAACAGAAGCTTCCTTGTAACAGTTTGACCTGGAGGAGTTCATCAATGATATATGTGGCAGATGTTTGGCTATATGAAAGACTTAAATCTTTATATTCATGATCCTGCAGTATCAATTATGGATGTTGCTGCAAAACTCCTGGCTATTCTGGTCAAATTACCACCTCAGAAGAGTTTGGAGTTAGATGATCATATGAACTTTCCAATGCTTGTTGGAAATGCTTCTGAAGAAATAAGTCAAGAATGACAGAACTCCTTTGCAGTTATTGATATTTAATATGCATTTGTAATCTTACTCCTCTCCCATAGTAAAAAGGAGCTCATTGATTTAAGGAAAATATGATGCTGCATGAATTCAATTAGAAGATTTCTGGAATCTTTAATATCCTTTTACAAACTTACACTTGTTACACTTGTTTGGTAAAGAATCATGGGAGCTCTGATTCATTTCACAAGAAAAGATCTTGTAGTTTAAAGTTTTCAGTACTTCTTGCTATGAAAACGAAAAGCCAGTTTCAACATGTGATTTAGGCCTAGGACTAACCTTATAATACTTTTAAAAAAATCAGATTTATAGAAGTATAATCTATATATAATAAAATTCATCTTTTTAGGTACACAGTTTTTAGCACATATGAATTTTGAGAAACACATGTTGATAGTGTCCCTTGCTGTGCAGCTTTTTAGTTTGATGTAGTCCCATTTGTGTATTTTTGCTTTAGTTGCTATGGCTTTGTAATCTTGCTCAAAAAATTGCTGCTGGGCCGACCCCGTGGCACACTCGGGAGAGTGCGGCGCTGGGAGCGCGGCAGTACTCCCGCCGCGGGTTCGGATCCTATATAAGGATGGCCAGTGCTGAGCGCGGTGCGGCCGGTCACAAAAAGACAAAAAAAAAAAAAAAAAAATTGCTGCCCACTCCCGTTTCGTGTGGTATTTCTCCTGTTTTTTTCTAGTAGCTTCATAATTTTGGGTCTTAAATTAAGGTCTTTAATCCATTTTGAGTTGATTTTTGTGTATGGTGAGAGATAGCGGTCTAATTTCAATCTGCATGTGGATATACAGTTTTCCCAGTGTTATTTATTGAGGAGGCTGTCCTTTCCCTCACCATATAGTCTTGACACATTTGTTGAAAATCAGTTGGCTGTAACTTTGTGGGGTTATTTCTGGGCTCTCTATTCTGTTTCATTGGTCTATTTGTCTATTTTTATGCCAGTACCATGGTGTTTTGGTTACTGTAGTTTTATAGTATATTTTGAAGTCAGGAAATATGATGCCTCCAACTTTGTTCCTTTTTTCAAGATTGCTTTAGCTATACAGGGTCATTTGTGGTTCCATACAAATTTTAAGTTTGTTTTTTCTATTTCTGTGAAGATTGTCATTGGTATTTTGATAGAGATTGCATCAAATGTATAGATTGCTTTGGGTAATGTGGACATTTGATTCTTTAACCCATGAAAATGGGATATCTCTTCATCTATTTGTGTCCTCTTTAATTTTTTTCATCAGCATTTTATAGTTTTTATTGTAGCGATCTTTCACCTCCTTGGTTAAATTTACTCCTAGGTATTTCATTTTTTTTGGTAGCTCTTGTGAATGGAATTACTTTCTTGCTTTCTTCTTTGGCTATTTCATTATTGGTGTATAGGATGCTTATTGATCTTTGTGTGTTCATTTTGTATCCTGTCACTATACTGAATTCATTGACTAGTTCTAGTAATTTTTTGGTGGAGTCTTTAGGGTTTTCTCATGTATATGATCATGTCATCTGCAAATAGGGATTTGACTTCTTCCTTTCTGAATCAGATGCCCTTGCATTGTACTTTAAAACATTGTATTTATAAAACATATTTTAAAAAAGGTAGGATTATTGAGAAAAAACTGTAAAAATTTTTAAGATACTTTGCCACAATATTTTCAAAAGAGGTTGTGCCAGTTTTTCATTCTACTAGTACACTGTGTCAGTTTTACTATATACTTGACAGTATATTATCAACATTGATTTTTTTTCCTATTTTTTTTCTGTAGTAAAACATACATAATATGAAATTGACCATTGTAATCATTATACAGCTCAGTGGCATAAGTATATTCACATTATTGTGCAACCATTACCACTGCACACCTCTAGAAATTTTTCATCTTCTCAAAGTGAAACTCCATGCCCATTAAATTACAATTTCCCATTCCTTATTCCCCCCAGTCCCTGGCAACCACCATTCTACTTCCTGTCTTTATGAATTTGGCTACTTTAGTTACCTCATATGAGTGGATTCAGACTGTATTTGCCCATTTATGTCTTTTTTCATTTAGTTTAATGTCTTCAGGGTTCATCCATGTCATAGCATGTGTCAATTTCTTTTTAAGGCTAAATAACATACCATTGTATATATATTGCATTTCGTTCATCCATTCATCTATGGACACATGGGTTGTTCTACCTTTTGGTTATTGTGAATAATGCTACTATAAACACAGTAAGCAAATATCTCTTCGAGTCTTTGCTTTTCCTTTGGGTATATACCCAGAAATGGAAGTGCTGAATCATATGAAAGTTCTGTTTTTAATTTTATTAGGAACTGTCATTACTGTTTTCCACAGAGGCTGCACCATTTTACATTCTCACCAGAAGTGCACAAGAGTTCCAGTTTCTTCACATTCTTGCCAACACTTGTTATTTATTTTTGTTTTGATAATTGCCATCCAAGTGGGTTTGAAGTAGTATGTCATTGTGGTTTTGGTTTGTGTTTCCCTAAAGATTAGTGATATTGAATTTTTTAATGTGCATTTTGGGCATTTGTATATCTTCTCTGGAGAAATCTCTATTCAAGTCCATTGCCCATTTTTTATTTAATTGGGTTGTTTGCTTTTTTGTTGTTGAGTCGTAGTTCTTTATATATTCTGGATATTAATTTCTTATCAGATATATAATTTGCAAACATTTTCTCACATTTTATGGGTTGACTTTTCTCTCTGTTGATAGTGTCCTTTGATGCATAAATTTTTAATTTTGAAGTCTGTTTTATCAATTTTTTTCTTTTGTTGCTTATGCTTTTGGTGTCATATCTAAGAAATCATTGCCAAAACCAATGTCGTGAAGCTTTCCCCATGTTTTCTTCGAAGAGTTATGTAGTTTTAGCTATTATGTTTAGTCTTTGATCCATTTTGAATTAATTTTTCTATGTGGTATAAGGTAAGGGTCCAACTTCATTCTTTTGCATGGAGATACCTAGTTTTCCCAGCACCATTTGTTGAAAAGACTGTCCATTCCCCATTGAACTGTCTTGTCAGCTTCGTGGAAAATCATTTGACTGTGAAGATTTGTTTCTCAAATCTTTATTTCTTTGGTTTATATGTCTGTCTTTATGCCAATACCACACTGCTATCATTACCGTAGTTTTGTAGTAAGTTTTGAAATCAGGAAGTGTGAGACTGTCAACTTGGTCTTCTTTTTCAAGATTATTTTGGTTTCTGAAGAACATTGAGATTCCATATGAATTTGAGGACAAAGTTTTCTGTTTCTGCAAAAACTGATGCTGGGATTTTGATAGGTATTGCATTGAATCTTAGATGGCTTTGGGTAGTATTGACATCTTAATATGAAGTCTTCTAATACATGAATATATGATCTCTTTCCATTTATTTGTGTCTTTAATTTCTTTCTGAAACATTTTATAGTTTTTAGTGTAAGAGTCTTTTGCCTGTCTAGTCAAGTTTATTCCTAAGCGTTTTATTCTTTTGGATGCTGTTGTAAATAGAATTATTTCCCCAACTTTTTGGGGGTTGTTAATTGTTACTGTATAGAAATGCAACTGATTTTTGTTTTGATTTTTGTGTTCTACAACTTTGCTGAATTCATTTATTAGTTCTAACTGTTTTTTTTGGTTTGTGGTGTATGGACTTTTAAGGGTTTTCTACTTATGAAAGCATGTCATCTGCAAACAGATGATTTTACTTTTTCCTCTCCAATTTAGATGTCTTCTTTTTTCTTTTTCTTACTTAATCGTCCTGGCTAGTACTTCCAGTACTGTGTTGTAGAAATGGTGAAAGCAGGTTTTCTCGCTTTTTCCTAATCTTACAGAAAAGCTTTCACACTTTCACCATTGGATTGTCTTTTGTATGTTGAACTATCCCTGAATCCCAGGGACACATCCCACTTGGTCATGTTGTAGGATCCTTTTAATGTGCTATTGAATCTGTCTGTTAGTATTTTGCTGAGGATTTTTGCTTCGACATCCATCAGAGATTTTGGTCTGTAGGGACTTTTTTTGTTTTTTGTTTTTCCATTGTCAAACAAACCTTGTTAAGTCTGTAGGTTTCTTGTAGTGTCTTTGTCTGGCTGGCTCTATGTCAGGGTAATATTGGACTCATTAACTAAATTTGGAGGTATTTCCTTTTCTTTAGTTTTTTGGAAGAGTTTGAGAAGGATTGGTGTTAATTCTTCTTTAAATGATTGGTACAATTTTCCAGTGAAGCCATCTGGTCCTGGGCTTTTCTTTGTGAGGAATTTTTGATTACTAAGTCATTCTTCTTACTAGTTAATAGGTCTGTTCAGATTTTCTGTTTCTTCATGATTCAGTCCTGGTAGGTTGCATGTTTTAGGAATTTGTCCATTTCATCTAGGTTGTCCAATTTGTTGGTGTACAAGTGTTCACAGTGCCCTTTTTATTTCTATAAAATCAGTAGTGATGTCCCCTATTTTATTTAGGGTTTTATTTATTCAAGTTTTCTCTTTTTCTTCATTAGTTTAGTTATAAAGTTTGTCAATTTTGTTGATCTTTTTGAAGAACCAACTCTTGGTTTCGTTGATTTTTCTCTACTGTTTCACTATTCTGTATTTTGTTTATCTCTAATAATTATTCTTTCTTTCTGTTAGCTTTGGGTTTGAGTTATTCTTTTTCTAGTTTCTTAAGGTATAAAGTTAGGTTGCTAATTTCAGATTAATTTTCTTTTTTAATGTAAGTGTTTACAGCTATAAGTTTTTCTCTTAGCATAGCTTTCACTGCATCCTATAAGTTTTGGCATGTGTGTTTTCATTTTCATATGTCTCGAGATATTTTATAATTTTCCTTGTGATTTTTTTCTTCGATCCACTGGATTTTTAAGAGTGTGTTGTTTAATTTCCACATGTTCATGGATTTTTCAGTTTTTCTTCTGCTATCATTATTTTCTATTTATTATTTTAAATTTATTTGTATTGTCTTTGTTACTTTATTATTATTCCTAATATTTTTATTATTAATTTTTAGTTTTATCCCATTGTGATCGGAAAAGATACTTAGCATGATTTCAGTCTTTTTATTTATTTACTATTTTTTTGTATTTAAAAAAATTTTTTTCTTGAATCAAAATTGATTATACATATTTTGGGGGTTCAACATTATGTTGATCAAATCAATATTCCTAGCAAATATATTGTTATAAATCATAATTATTCTTTATACCCCTTGTCCAATTTTTCCCTGTCCCTCTCTTCCTTTCCCTTTCCCCCTTCAATTACCCTAGATTTCTTCTCTCCTTCTGAAAGAATAATGGTTACTCTGTTGATTTGTTGCTTAGATGATCTGTCCAATACTGAGAAGTGTGTTCAGGTCCCCCAATATTATCACAGAGCAGATGCTTCTTCTGTCAGTCTTTTAAAATGTATTAAGACTTGTTTTGTATCCTGGTATATGATCAATACTGGAGAATATTATTTGTGCACTTGAGAAAAATCTCTTCTGCTTTTGTTGGATGGAGGGTTCTGTATATGTCTGTTAGGTCCACTGGTCTGTAGGGTTAAGTTCTTTTTTTATTGATCTCTGTCTGATCTTTTATTGAAAGAGCTGTCTATTTCTCCCTTCAATTCTGTCAATGTTTGTTGCATATAGTTAGGAGTTCTGATGTTTGGTGAACATATGTTTATGACTGTTAGATCTTCTGGGTGAATTGATTCTTTTATCATTATGATTTCCTTTTTCTTTTAACAGTTTTTGACTTAAAGTCAATTTTGTCTGAAAGTAGCATAGTCACTGTGGCTCTCTTTTTGGTTACTATTTACATGGAATTTATTTTTCTGTCCTTCCACTTTCAACTTATGCATGTCCTTAGACCTAAAGTTAGCCTGTTATAGACACCATATAGTTGGATTCTGTTTTTTATCCATTCTGTTAATCTGTCTCCTGATATTTAAAAAATGTAAATTTTTAATCCATTTACATTTAAAGTAGTTACTGATAGGAAAGAACTCACTCTTCCCATTTTGTTATTTGCTTTCTGTATATTTTTAGCTTTTTGATCACTTATTTCCTCCTTTACTGCCTCCCTTTGTGTTTGTTTGTTTTTTTGTGTGTGTGTGTGTGTTTTCTTTTAAAAAATTTATTTATTATTATTATGTTTTTACATCCTGAGATCTGGAGCAGTTGGGGGTAGGGGGAGAGGGAAAAGGGGTGGAGGATATGGTGGGAAACAGGAAGGGGGGACAAGGTTGAGGCCCATGGCACCCCCCTCATTCTGGCAGGGGAGTCCAGGGGGTTTCCTGAGGTGGCTAGGTGTGGACCTTGCAGGGGGGTGGCTGAGGCCCTTGGCCCCCCACTGCCCCAGCTCAGGAGCCCAGGGTGCTTCTGGTGGCAGCCAGGTGGTCACTGCTGGGCTGGATGTGGATGATGGGAGGGGTGTGTGGCTGAGGCCCTTGGGCCCCCAGTGTCCCTACTCAGGGGTCCGGAGCAATTCTGGCAGCAGCTCAGTGGTTGTCACTGGGCTTGATGCAGATGATGGGTGGGTGTGAGGCCCTTGGCATCTTGTCACCCTGGCTTGGGAGCCTGGGGTACTTCCGGCTGTGGTCTGGTTGTCATTGCTAGGCTGGATGAGGATGTCAGGGGGACATGGCTAAAGCCTTTGGCCCTCCCCCAACCCTGGCTTGGGAGCCCAAGGAGCTTCCAGTCCTTCTAAGTTTATCTTTGGTAGTGTTAGACCTTTACTGGTTAATATCAGAACTTTATCTCTGATCTGTGGGGTTTTTGTTTTTCCTTTCAATTCTGTGTTGGATTATTCGCTATTCCCACCACTTAAACTCTGTGCTGGAACTAATAGAAATGTCCTTTGGTTACCTCTAAAATGAGGGAACTTCCTGTGGGAACCAGCATTTGAGCCCTGTGCTTCAAAAGCAGCTAAATTGTTGCTTTGCTGCTGATTCTCTGGGGAAGGCTTTTTGTGCGGCTCAGGTTTTAATTGTTGACTTTGTAAGCACTTCTGAGTCTTCGGAGGTCCAGTATACCTGGGTCATGTGGAAACGCTGATCTGGGCCTGTGTTCCCTCAGCAAACTGCACCCTCTGCAGTTCTACACTCCCGACCAGTCTCCACTAAGTGGGCCCATGCCAACTGGAGGGTAGATCAGCTGTCCATACTGTGCCCCAATGTTCCCCTGGTGGACCTGTCTCCCCCACTGCCCACACTCCAAACACTCCCCATGGGCTGGCACCCTTCTTCAGTTGTCTGTGGTCCCTCTTGCCATGTTGGTCCACAAGAACCCTGTCAGTGGTCTTGCTGGCCTGGGTGCCACCCAAACCCTCCTCTCCTCTGCAGCCTCCAAGCAACTTCACACAAAGGGTGCAGCTGCAGCTCTTGCCAGCTCCTACGCTGCATGCTCACCAGGGCCAGCCCCGAAATGTCTGGGGCTTGAAATGGAGTGGTCCTTTCTTTCTCTCATTGTGGCTTCTCCTGCCTTCATGAACTCTGTAGGTCTCTGTTCCTCTTCCCATGAGCTCTAGTGGCCCCACCTTGCCAGTTCGTTGCTTTTTAGTAGTTGTAAATTGGTTGATTGTGGGAGAGGGTGATGCTGGGTACTGTCTGTTTTGCCATCTTGATTGGAAGTGCTTCTTTGTGTTTAATTAAATTTTTTGTGGTGGCACATTTTGATTCCCTTCTCATTTAATTTGTGTTCATAGTATAGATTTTTTTTTTCTAGTTACCATGGAGATTACATATGATATCTCAAAGTTATAACAATCTATTATGATCTGATACAAACTTAAGTTCAATCATGTACAAAAAGTTTACTCCTTTACAGCTCTGACCTTTCACCTCTCCTACTTTATCTTATTGTTGTCACAGATTACATCTTTATATATTAACATAGATTTATAATGATTTTTATGCTTTTCTCTTTTAAATGCTATAGAATAAGAAAATTATGAACTAAAATTATTATGATACTGATTTTTATATTCATGTATTTAGCTTTACCAAAGAATTTTACATTTTGTGTGGCTTTGAGTTACTATCTAGCATTCTTTCATCTCAATTTAAAGAACTCCCTTTAGTATTTCTTGTAGGGAAGCTCTAGTAATAGTAATTTCCTTCATCTTTTGTTTGGGAATGTCCTTATTTCTTCCTTTTTTTTTTTAAGATAGTAAGGCAGACTTTATTCAAGGGGTGCCATGGCAGTAGGTATAGGGACCACTGCAGTGGGGTTTTGTCATGGGGGAGAGAGATTGGACTTAACTCTTATTTTTCTTATTTTTGAAGGACAGTTTTTCCAGATATAGAATTAATTGACAGTTCTTTTTTTAAGCACTTTAAATATATCATTCCACTGCCTTATGGCCTTAAAAGTTCTGCTGAGAAATCTGCTGATACTCTTATTGAGGATCCCTTGTACATGGATGAATTGCTTTCTCTTGCTACTTTAAATGGTACTATTTATAAATTTCAAATTACTTATTGCTATTATATAGACATGTGATTGATTTTTGTAAATTGACCTTATATGCTATGGCCTTGTTAAACCTTCTTATTAGTTTTAGTAGTTATTTTGTAGATCCCTTGGAATTGTTTTATGTAGACAATCACCTTTTTTTTTTTCATGAATAGAATCAGTTTAATTTATTCCTTCACAGTCAGTACAAATTTTTTTCTTGCCTTATTGTACTGACCAGGACCTCCAGTATAAACTTAAATTGGAATGGTGAGAGCAGATGTATTTTTCCTGATATTAAGGGGAAAGCATTCAGTCTTTCATCATCAAATAGTATGTTAGCTGTAGGTTTTTTTTTGTAGGTCCCCTTTATCAGGTAGAGAAAGTTTTCTTTAACTTAGTTAGTTTGAGAGTTTTTATCATGAATTGATGTTCAATTTTTCAAATGCTTTTTCTGCATTTATTGAAACTAAATTGGTTTCCTTCTTTATCTTTTGATATGGTGAAGTACATTGACTGACTTTTGAATGTTCAACTTTCAAACATGTTCTCAGGATAAAGTTCATTTAGTCATGTTGAATTATTCTTTTTATATTTTGAAGGATTCAATTTGCTAAAATTTAATTGAGTTTTACCTCTGTTCATGAGGAATGTTGGTCTGTAGTTTTCTTTTTTTGTAATAGGTATCAGGGCAATGCTAATTTTATAAAAATCAGTTGAAAAATATCTGTGCCTCTTTCGTTTTCTGTAAGTTTGTAGTCCTCTGGATCTAGAGTTTTTCTTGGTGGGAAGGTTTTTAAGTGAATAAAATTTCTTTAATATGTCTATTTAGGTTATCTGTTTCTTCTTGAATAAACTTTGGTAGTTTTTTTCAAGGAATTTATCCATTTTATCTAAGTTATAAAATTTATTGGATGTTTACAATATTTCCTTATCCTTTTAGTGTCTTAAGGATCTATGGCAACAACCCTTCTTTAATTTCTAATATTATTTATTTGTGTCTTCTCTTCCTCCCTCTCTGCCTCTCCCCTTGTCCCTTCCTCCCTTTCCCTCCCCCTCCATCCTGTCCATCCCCCTCCTTCTCTTTCCTTTTTGTCTATCTGGCTAGCAGTGTTTCAATTTTATTTATCTTTTCAAAGAACAAACTTTTGGTTTTATTGATTCTTCTCAATTATTTTCTGTTCTTAATTTAATTTGTTTCTCTTTATAGTTTCCTTCTGTTTGCTTTGGGCTTAATTTGGTTTTCTCTTTCTAGTTTCCTAAGGTGGAATATTAGGCCATTGATTCAAGACTTTCTTCTTTTCTAATGTAATCATTTAATGCTATAAATTTCCTTCTAGGCACTCTACATCTCACAAGTTTTGACATTTTATGTTTTTATTTGCATTCAGTTAAAATTATTTTTGAATTTGCCTTGTGATTTACTTTTTGACTCATGGATATTTGGAATTGTGTTATTTAATTGCAAAATGTTTGGATCTTTCAGATTTATCTTTTTGTTATTGATTTCTAATTTAATACCTTTGTGGCCAGGGAACATACTTTGTATGTTTTAAATTTGTCAAGCTTTATTTAATGACCAAGAATGTGGTCTATAATGGTGAACATTCTGTGCGTTATTGAAAGAAGGTATTTGACTATTTTAGGGTGGAGTATTCTATGCATGTCAATTAGGTCAAGTTGGCTGATTGCATTGTTCAGGTCTTGTATATCTTTACTGAATTTCGGTCTAAATTTTCTGTTTGAGAGAGGAATGTTGATCTCCAACTGTAATTGTGGATTTGTCTATTTCTCCTTTTACTTCTATCAATTTTTGATTCATGTAATTTTGATAGGTACATATGTATTTAGGATCGATGTCTTCTTGAATTCACTTATCATTATGTAATGTTCTTATTTATCTCTGGTAATATTCCTTGTTTTGAAGTATACTTTTTCTGATCCTAATATAGCCATTGTAGCTTTATTTTGATTAGTGTTTGCATGGTACATTTTTTTCTATTCATTTACTTTTAATCTGTCTGTGTCATCATATTGAAAGTGGGTTACTGAAAGATAGCATATGGTTGGGTCTTGCTAATTTAATCAATCTGATAATCCCTATCTTTCAATTGGGATGTCTAGACCATCTATATTTAATACAGTTATTTAAAAACTTGTCAGTTTTCTATTTGTATTTTTTTTTCATTTTTTCCTGCATGCTCTTGATTCTTTCCTTGTCTGTATCACATCTACTGATGACTCCTTCAAATGAAATATTTACTCTGATATTATGGTTTTTATTTCTAGAATTTCTATATGGCTTTTATAGTTTCCATCCCTCTGAAATTATCCATTTGTTCATGCATGTTGCCCACCTTTTTCACTAGTTCATCTAACATATTAGTCATAGTCTGGTGATTTTACCATTTCTGAGCCTGGTTCTCTTGATTGCTTTGCTGCTTGATGGTTAGTTTTTGTTGCTTTTTAGTTCCGTTTTTGATTGAATGTCAGACACCTTATATAGAAAAGGAGAGACTGCGGTAAATAGCATTTGTATTTGGAAATGGGCATTACTTTTCTCATAGAGAGATATGTCTGCATGTTCTGTCTCTAGGGGGCTATCTCTCCTTGGATTTTAGGCTGCTTGAGTGCCCAGTGACTCCATATTTTTGATGGATTCGAGAAAAGTTGTAATTTTGTAGTTTGTCCAGTTTATGCTCATTTGTGGTATGGTTGTGACTTTTTTTTAGTTTTTACATCATAGGCAGCAGTGCAACTACGATATTTCTCTAATTTATTTTTGAGCAGAATAAAAAATTATTTCTATAATTTGGATTTATTTCCATTTTTGAGCCCATAGCTATTAGTTTTTGAATAAGTGAGATACTCCTTATATTCCATCTGTGAAGGAAATCTATTTCCAATGTTGTAAACATTAATTGCATGTGAACTTAACATACTTTTAGTTTATTAATCTGAATTGTTCTACATAGGATTATTTGTTGAGGGGACTTTGTGAGGTTCACTGAAGAGAATGTTCATATGGGTATGAATCCTAGATGGGTAATCTTCGTCCATCAAAAAAAATAAGTTGAGTATATTCAAATATTCAGATACTCAAGATGTATCTTAAATTGATGCATCGAGATGTGTATTTTTGTATTTGTGCCTTGCAAACTCAGAAGGAATATAAAGAAAGGGCATCTGTTCAAACCTTAGCAAAGCTTCTTGGGCCCTGTTAGGGGCTTTCTTTACCTTCTGTGACCCTGAAGATTCCTAAGACTTCTCAGGCTGATGCGATGAAGGCTTTCTGTGTGCTGAAAGCCATTCTTTCGAAGTCCTTGAGCTACACTTTGTACACCATCCTTAAAGCTAAAGTGACTTGTCATATATGCAATATGTGTGTCAACCGGTATATGTGCTTCCACTATACACTCCCACTTTAGCATCTGGAGCTTTTAGGAGGTTTTCAAGGAGTCTCTGACTTCTCCAAAAAGGTTAAGTACTACTGCTGTAAATTCTGTGGCATATATGATCATATTAAACAGCCCCTGCTCTTAAGAAGCTTAAAATTTTGTCGATCTTACCCTATGACAAACGAATAAGGGGGCAGTATGATTTGGGGGGGAAGAGTGTAGTCTCTGCAGTCAAACTTAGGTTTGAATCCTGCTTAACCCTTTTCTAGCTCTGTGATCTTGGTAAGCCATATAACTCATTTTTCAGTGTTATTATTAGGTTTAAATGAGAAAATGCCTATAAAATACATAGCAGATGTTCATTTGTTAGCTGTGCTGGATGAAGATAATGATAAAAATAATAGCTATTTATGTGACCAAAGGGGATTACTAAATTTTCTTTGTTTTTTCCAGTTTTTTAATTTAAAATTTTTGTTGTGTTAAAATATACATAACACAAAATTTGCCATTTCAACCATTTTAAAAGTGTATAATTCTGTAGTATTAAGTATATTCGCAATGTTGTGCAACTATCATCACTACCCATTTCCAGAACTTTTTCATGATCTCAAACAGATACTCTGTACCCACTAAACAATAACTCATTTCCCCCTTCCTCCCAGCTCTGGGTAACCTCTTTTATTTTCTGTCTTTATGAATTTGCCTGTTCTAGATTCCTCATATAAGTGGAATAATATAATATTTGTCTTTCTGTTTTTGGCTTATTACACTTAGTATAGTCCTTTATATTTTTTATTTATTTATTAAGCCTGATGCCACTTGTCTTCTCTATTTCATTGAGTTACTGTTTAAAATCAAATCAAATGGTTAACACCTAACAGATACTGTATAAATTTAAGATAGTACATATAAAAACTGGTAAATATTATCTGAAAGCAGTGAATTGATTTACTCTCTCTATATATGATTATAAATGGGTTTGCTTTATAATTTAAAAAATTATTCCCATGTTACATCAAAATTCTAAGGGTATTCTAAAATCTAAAATCAGGAGCAAACATCGTCTTATAAGGTAGTAACATTTTTTAGGTGACCTCTTGTGGAGTGTTTATTAAAATAATTTTAAATTCTGATTCAGTGTTTTATATACCTCGTTTGACCTGAAGAACTACTGCATTTCTTTCTCTTTTTAGGATTCTAATTCCCAGATGGATCTAAGCATTCAGGTAGCTGATGGTGATATTAATGAAATAATTCAAATAGATGGAACTGGTGATACATCTTCCAATGAAGAAATAGGAAGTACAAGAGATGTAGATGAAAATGAATTTCTAGGGATTATTGATGCAGGAGATCTGAAGGTACTTGAAGAAGAAGCTGACAGTATATCAAATGAAGATTCAACTGCAAACAGTAGTGATAATGAAGACCCTCAAATAGACATTGTAGAAGAGGTGAGGATTACTTCTGAGCTGAGACTTTCTTTATTAATTTATAACATTTGTGCTTTAGTATACTTTGAAACCAAAAGTTATAATAAGATTAACCCTGTCTTTAATCTTTTAAAATGAGACTTATTTTTATGCTGGGATTTAAATTTTCAATCTTAAACTATAATTTGAACAAGTATTAAATATTTAAGAATCAGCTTTGGTATTTGTTGATGTTAACTAGAGATAGTGGGAGGTTTAGGGGATGGGAGTGGAGGTTAAAGAAAGCAGCCTGGGTAGAAGCATACAGTATCTGCTCTAATTCTAATAAATGCAGTAAAATCTGGATGGGATGTGTGTGGTAATTAAGAAGTGCATAAGTAGGATTAGCTATCATTTATGGTGGCTTTACATATGAAGGTACTTCCGAAAGTTCATGGAAAAATGGAATTAAAAGATAATACAAATCTTTCCATGGACTTTTTGAAGATGCCTCATATGTGCCAGGTATCATGCTAAGTCTTACCTGCCTTACCTTATTTAATAGTGCCAGTATTATATGGGTCTTATTACTATCCTCATTTTATGGATGACTAAACTGAGATGTGGGGAGTTTTAGTAACTTGGCAAAGGATAGTCTTATAAATATTATGTGGCCAAGCTGGGTTTCAAACCCAGGCTATTTGACTTTTAAGTACAATTCTATTCTGCCTCTTGAAGTTCCTCTATTTCTATATGTCTTTAAAAAATCTGAAGAATTATGAAATTTTTTAATGTGATCATCTTTCATCTTTAGGACCCTTTAAATTCTGGAGATGATGTTAGTGAGCAGGATGTACCAGACCTGTTTGACACAGATAATGTCATTGTCTGTCAGTATGATAAGGTACTGTATTCACCTTTTGGACTTCAGATTTGTTAATTGCATTTATAGTAGAAAGGTATGTAAAATGATGGGAAACGTGATGGTGAGTTACAGTTCACAGTTAAATTAATCTCAAAACAGCAATTTACTTATGTAAGTTTTGAGGGTATATTTTGTGTCTTAGCTCTGTGCTGTGTGGTCTCGGCGATACCAGAGAAGTGATACCAAAAAAGTGATAGTCCTTGTCATAAGGAGGTAACAGTCTTACTGAAGCAAGATGCTTCTTATGGAATAATAGAATGACATACAATAAGATGGCTAGTAAATCAAAAGCTAAAATATGCGACAGAAAAATCAAACGCTAAAATGTGGCATGTAAATCAAATGCTAAGATGAGTGGCACAGACAGTAAATCCTGAAAGTGGCTAGGAAGTACAGAAATCATTTGTAGTTGGAGTTCTCTACAAATCCTTCACAGGTGATGTGGAGCTTTGAAATGGGCCTTGAATAATTTGAAGGATATAGGTAAGTATGGAGAGTAGGCATTCAGAGTAGAATAGTCTGATAAAGGCAGAGGAATGAATGAATGTAGTATGTATGAGGGACAGTGAAGAGACAGCTCTGACTTGAATGAAGGGTTTTCTTGTTGGATGTACTAGGAAATGAAGCTGAGTTGGTGGGGACAGAGTCTGGAGCAGACTGGAATATCCTGAATGCTAGCAGGAGAAATCCAAACTTTGTTTGAAAGACATTAGCTTTCTGAGAAGGTTATTGAGAAAATTGTAATTAGGTTTAAAAACTGGCCATGTTTGATTTGGAAAAGGCAAATGGTTAGAAAAACAGGGGCAGTAAAGACCTGAAATGACCAGAGCTGAGATCAAGGACAGCAGTAAAGAACATGGAAAAGTCAGAGGTAGTGGTGGAAGAATAGTGGGACTTGGTAATTAGTTGAGAGTTTCTCTTAGGTTTCAAGCCTAGAGGTTGTTAGTGGCAATTTAACTTTATCAACTAAAAAATAATACTGCTTTTATTCTCTTTTTAAAACATTATAGCTGTGATTATGTAGTAGAAAGGGAATTTTTGTCCTTAATTCATGAATATTTGCATCTCTTTTAAAACAGCTTTGAGATATAATTAACATACAGTACAATTCACCTGTTTAAAGTGTACAATTCAGTGGTTATTTAGTATGTTCCTGGATATGTGCAACCATTATCAGTCAAGTTTAGAACCTTTTCATCACCTCAAAAAGAAACCCCATACCCTTTAGTTCTCACTTCAGTATCTCCCTGTTTCCCCTACTCTCACTTGTAGGACTAATCTACTTTCTGTTTTTTGGATTTCCCCATTCTGAGTTTCATATGAAAGAAATCATATGTATGGTCTTTTGTGACTGGCTTCTTTCACTTAGCACACTGTGTTTTCAAGATTCATTCACGTCGTAACATGTATCAGGACTTCATTCCTTTTTATTGCCGAATAATAGTCTATTAAATAGATATGCTGCAGATTTCATTTTTCTATTTGTTTGTAGATGGATATTTGGGTTGTTTATATTGTAGGGAAGAAAAAGTAGTATCTTTTCCTCACCTATTGCTAGTTTCATGACTGATGCATCTATAATAAAAACAGATTAAAATAGAAATGAATACAAGTGTATTTAATATAAGTTTTACAAGACATGGGAACATTTGGAAATGAAGACCCAAAGAAACAGAGGAAACATTATTTTTCTGGACAGTTGTGCAGAAGCATGATTGGAGGAAAAAAGGTTGTGATCTAATGGTAATAAACTGGGGGAACTTAGTAAGACCTGTTGGTTCAAATTCTTCTCTCTGCCCTTATATTTTCAGAGATACGGACATTCCTTTCCTTTGGGCACCTCTGGAATAAAGGTTTTATGACTTACTCCAGAGGAAGGTCAATTCTTTTGTGGCCTGCTTCTGGGGAGAACGGCAAGGGGAAGGTCAAAGAGAACTTCTTGCTTCTGCTGTTTTCTCAAATGCCAATGTGCCATATTTTGGGGAAACATGTCCTGAAACCCATAACTACCTTTTGGCTATTATGAATAATGCTGCTTTAAATATTTGTGTACAGGTTTTTGTGTAGACATGTTTTCATCTGTTTTGGTATATACTTAGGAGTTGAATTCCTGGGTCATATGGTAATGGTTTGAGGAGCTACCAGGCTGTTTTCCAAAGTGTACGTACTATTTTACATTCTTACCAGCAGTGTTTGAGGGTTTCAGTTTCTTTGAAACCTTACCAGTACTTATCTGACTTTCTGATTCTAGTCATCCTCATAGGTGTGAAGTGATATCTCACTGTGGTTTTGATTTGTGTTTCCCTGATGACTAAAGTATATTTACATTTTTGGCCTTTTTTTCAGCCATACTTTAAATATAATTGGGGTAAACAAAGGATAGCATTTTGAATTGTTATAAAAGCAAATTCTTTTCTCTAAAAAGAAGATCGCTTTCTCCCCTATAACATTTTATACAGATAGAAAATGGTGACTTGTAAATATAAAATAAGGAATAGAGGATATAAACGGGACAGTTCTTAGTTTGAAACTTACTTTAGTTTCTTACGAACAGTGTATTACTTTCTATGAAGGAAATATTATAAGGCACTAATGATATGTGCAGTCCATAAAGTCTCAAGGAATTTTCTAGACAATTATGGATATAGTATCCTTTGTTTGCTGCATTGTGGGAGACAGCTTGTAATTACATAGTGTTTTGATTTTTTGGAGTGTTTTTTAATATTCTGTCTTTTGCTGTCTTTCTGTCTTTCTGTTTTTTAATATACTGTCTTACTGTCTTTCTTACAATAACATTATGGGGTAGATAGAAGCAATATTCAATGTATAGTGTTAACAAATTTAGCTGTCTGAGAGTACTAATTAGTGAATATTTTAAGAGCAGTACTAAAAAATTAATGGAAACCATGCATTTGGGAACCATTGGAAAATTTTAAAAAGGGAATAATGAAGTCAGAAGATAGTTGGCAAAGAGAATGTATCTGTAAGGTCAAAGTGGCCTGGGAGAACACTGTTGTTATAGTGAATTTTTGTAAAAGAAAAACTTACTAGTTCTGGCCATTGGCTGATTTGTTTTGAAGAATACTGAATTTAATGAAACTCAAATAAATTGAAAGAACTGTCAGTAATTTTTTTAGAACTTTACTACTCAGTGTGTTTTAAAGGCCAGTAGTATCAGTTCCGCCCGGAAAGTGTTACAAATGCAGAATGTTATATCCTACCCCAGAGTACTAGATTAGAATATGTATTTTAACAAGACCCCCAGGTGATTTGCATGCCCATTAAACCTTGAGAAGCAGGAAGTACTGTTTTTTTTTAAAGTATATTTTATTTGGCTTTGATTAGCAGATGGAATTTACCTTTAAAATTTACAGGTTAACAATTGGGGGAAAACTTTAATCATATTAACGTGTATAATAAAAACAGGCTAAATGAAGGCCACTGGTTTATATACTGGGTGAGAACTAGTTAAATGGTATGGACATGCTATTTCAGAGGCCTAGAGAATGTCCAAGATCGATATAAAGATTAAAATAAGGATATTATGGGGAAAATTAATGTGAAATGAAACCTTTTACTATAGATGGAAGTGTTCTATAGGTAGGATATTATTTATACTGGAATGTGAAAACCATTTAAATATCCTGTATGTTCATTTAACAGTTTGGCACACTTGCTTATAGCTGGCTTTGTCTTTAGATGCTAGTATAATGATTAATTGCTAGGTGTGTAACAGTCTCTTTTTCTCTCTATACGTCTTATTTTGTTTTCGTATAGATAGTGCATACACATGATTTAAAAATCAAAACACTATAAAAAGTTGTACAACGAGAAGTCTGGTTCTCATTCCTTTACCATTTGTGCTTCCTGCTAGTAATTCCCTGTCCCTGTCTTGAGTACAAATAAGTAACTAGTTATATTAGCTTTTAAATATATTTATAGTTTCTTTATTCAAGTGTAAGTATAAAAGGTAGCACAGACTGCTATATTCTGCAACTTGCCCTATTTCTCTTAACAATGTACTTCTCAGATCTCTCCTTATGAGGAGACTTTCTTTGTGCTAATATTTTAATAGCTACATAAGATTCCGTTGCAGGATTATTAAAATTTATTTAACCAATCCTATACTGATGGGTGTTTGTGATTTTTTAGTCTTTTGCTTTGAATTACCAGGTACATAAGACATTTAATATATGTGCAGATATATCTTAAATAAATCCTAAGAAATGTGATTACTCAGTCAAAGAGCAAATGTATTTGGTCAGGTATTGCTAAAATGCTCTTCAAGAGGGTATTCCAATATATACTTCCACTACAGTGTTTGAGAGTGCCTCTTTTACTACAGTCTTGTCAGTAGAATGCAATAAAAAAATTTGGATCTTTGCCATTATGAAAGGTGAAAAATGCTATTTTGGTGGGATTTTTCACTTTCCATGTGTTTAAGGGCCATTTGTATTTACTTTTTGTGAACTGCTTGTTTATAACCTTTGTCTTTTAAAAAGTTGGATTATTGGTCTTCTATTGAGTGATTTTGAAGAGTTCCATATTATTTTGGGGGAGATTAGCCTTTTAACACATAGAAATACTATTTTCTTGTTTGCTTTCATTGCTTTTTCTTATGTACAGATATTGAATTTCTAAATTTTTAATTTTATGGTTTCTGAATTTTGAGTCATAAATAGAAAGTTCTTTCCTACCTCAGAGTTTTAAAGGGATTCACTCATGTTTTTTTCCTAGTATTTCATATATATATGAATACTATAGATACTAGAATACTCTATATGATAATTAATTAGTCTTGATTCATTTGGTATTTATCCTGCTGTGTAATGTCATATGGTTTCAACTTTAATTTTTTTCCAGGTGACTACCCAATTTTCCTAACATCGTTTGTTGAAAAGTCTATTTTGTCCCTGCTTATCAGAAATGATTTCTTTATCATCTATTAAATTTCTATATGTAGTTGGGTCTACTTTCTGATTTCTATTTTGGTCCACTGGTTTGTTGATAGGTTGTATTATATTGTTTTAATTATTGAGACTTCTAATGTCTGGTACGATTAGTACTTCACAGATGTTCTTTGCCAGAATTTTCCTGGATATTTGTGTTTATTTTTCCATATTACCTTCAGAATCAGCTTGTCTGGTTCAAAATAACAACATGTTTGTACTTTTTTTGAAATCACATTAGATTAATAGAATTTGATATTTTAATGATGTTAGGGAGGAATAGGTTGCAATTTTAGATGGGGTTTCCAAGGGAGGCCTTACTGAGAATGTAATAGGGTAAAAATCAGAAGGAGGTAAAGGAATGGACTTACAATATCCAAAAAAGAATATTTGGGTGGAAGCATTTCAGATAGAGGGAAAAGCAAATACAAAAGGCCTGAGGTAGGAGAATGCCTGTGTGTTCAGGAATGTGAGAAGGCCAGAGCAGAAAGTGAGGGAAAGTGAAGGGAAGTGGGGGATATTGGAGTCCATTGTAAGAACTTTAGTTTTTGGATGGGAAGTCATTGGAGAGTTCTGAGTGGAGAAGTGACATCTGATTTATGGTTTTAACAGAACCATTTTGGCTTTCTAAGGCTTTTCAATAGTCACTTGTGGTTTACCCAGAGGTAGCAATGATTTTATGGTTTCTTACCTTTTGAAGTATTAGGATTTTCTGTTTTTTATTTTGTCACTATCAAGGCTGATTTATTGAATCAAAAGAACACCCAGCAGAATCTTAACAGATTTTAAGCTGTATCTTCTCACCTTGCTCAGTGCTTTATTATGACTTTCTTCCTTCAAAGAAATACCACTCTTTAATTCCTGATAATATTTGCCACATCCTCCCTGTTTATTCCTTTGCAGACATACAGGACTCTTTGCTGTTTTTGAACAATCCAGGCATGCCCCTCCTTGGGACCTTTCACTTCTGTTCCCTTTGCTTGGAATGCTCTTCTGTCAATATCTGCCTAGTTTTATTCCTCACCTTCTTTAAGTCTTTGCTCAAATGTCACCTCAAAAGTCAAGCCCACCCTGACTGTCATATTTAAAGTTGCAACCCCACCTCTATATTTGTGATCTTCCTTTTCCTGCTCTATTTTATTCATGGCACTTGTCACTTTTTAATATTCTACATAATTTGCTTATTAGGTTTCTGTTCCTTTTTCACCCCCCCCATTAAAATATAAACTCTTCAATGGCAGGAATTTTTTTGTTTTTGTTTTTTGCATATAAATGTTTTTACATATATAATAAATATAAACACATATATATAATATATATATTTCAAACTTATATATATCTCCAGTGCCTAAAACAGTATCTGACACATAAGAACTCAGACATTTGTTAATTGAATGAACGAACTATGTTGAGGAGGTCTTACTTTTATAGAACTCACATTTAGGATCAGAATAATTCCATTTGCTATAGCAAAGAAATGTAAATGATCCTTTAACTTGTGAAATTAATTAATTTAGATTACTTTTCTCCCTCCAGATTCATCGAAGCAAGAACAAATGGAAATTCTATTTGAAAGATGGTGTTATGTGTTTTGGAGGGAGAGACTATGTATTTGCAAAAGCCGTTGGTGATGCAGAGTGGTAAACCTTATGAGCTCAGTACATCAGTCTTGTAAACATCAGTGGGACTATATTTCATGCTATGAAATGTATTTTTATTTTAAATATAGTCCATAATAGAGCTACCCAAATTTTTAGTTCACTGTATGGAATTGAATAAAATTATAATTCAGATGCAGATACAAATATGCAGTTTTACATATATCTTGTGTTTTGATAGGTTTTTTTTTAAAAAAAAAAAAACAAACCCTAGTTATCTATAGTGTTGTAAAGCACAGATACATTGGGTGTGATGGAGCATGAAGAAATGTCACATTTATTCTTGAAGTAAAATTATAATCAGGTTCCAATTCCCCTTCATGGTAAAGTCAGTATCAGGTATTAGATTGGGGCCAGGGTTCCTCCCACCTCTTACCAAACCATGTTACAGAAGGTCCTGGGGAATCTTTTAAGTAGTGGAATATTCAAGAAGTCTTCTCTGAGTCTTCAGTCTACACTGGTTACTGGTGATATGTTGATTGTGCAAGCCCACATGGTCCCTTCAAGGCAGGTGTCTATACTACTATTTGAACATAAAATTGTTGCTAAGGCCAGGATCCTTGGAGCTAAGGATCAGCCTTTCTGGGCTTATGTCGTCAGGCCATTCTTCTTCATATCCCTGGTGAATTGTGAGGGAGTGGGTTAGGTTCCTGTTCTGTTTTTTAACACTTCAGACTTCTAATCTTTTTCCTAATAATGGTGGGTTTTTCCTTTCTCCCTACTTGTTTCTATTTTTCTTGCAGTGGAAGACCCCTTTGCAAACTTTTTTCTTCAAAGGCAATATCTCTCTTCCTTTTTCCTAACAGGGAATCCCCTTATTGAGTTTAGGCTTTCTAAAACAAAAGTCAAGAAGAGATGTTCTATTCAAGAACCTTCTGCTTTAGCCAGGCAACCTCATTTGATAGGATGCTTGGATAACTGTCTTGAAATTAGGGAGAGAAAACAAAATATAAAACACAAGTAGCTCTTTTTTCTGCAGCAATAAAAACAAAGCAAATTAATATCCCGATAAGCTATTTCATAATACTCTCTTCCTTAGTAGATTCAACCCCCTCAAAGAAGCATTTTCCCCATCACTCTGCCTCTCTTAATGGTTGGGGTACACCAAGTCTAGGAGTCCTAGTTTCAGCCTGAATGGTGTCCTCTAGGACAGTAACTCTTGCATAAAAAGCAGTGCAGGGATGAGTCGGGTATGGTCTGTGTGAGTTCCTTAAGGATTAGATAACTGAATCTGATAAGGCACAGGACAAATTCCTCATTTATTTTTGGAAAGCTACTCCTCTTGAGAGTTTAATTTATTTTAGCACTTGTTCTATTCTACCAAAGGGGCTCAACTGTTGGTATATCCTTTTGCAATCTGTATAAATCTCTTCTGGGCTTTGGACAACATGGGTGGAATATTGTCTTTGGCCTAAAGTTGCAGCTGCATGAGGATTCAGTTAGTACTGGAGAGTTGGCTGGTCCCCTAACCAGATTCTCCAGCTATTCCCTCTTCATCCTCAGTGATTGTCCCTATTTTTGTCTCTGCATGCCTTCATGCCCCTCATATTTTAAAATGCAAAAAATCTATTTAAAAGTAGGCCTACCACAAAACAAAACAAAACCCAATAATACTTATCCTTGCATGCTAATATAATTGACTATAGTTTTGGTGGTGATTACAGGGAGAACTAAGATCACCAAATTGTTTTAGTTCTGGGACTCTTTCATTAGTCTCAGATAATGTTAGGAAAAAACAAATCCTAGTTCTTGAAGTTGTCTAAACCAGTGATTTTCAAAAATTTTTGGCCAGGATATACACTTAAGAAACATACTTTAACAATCCAGTATATATTTGCTTGCACATTGACACACGTAACACAAATTAGACAAAAGTTTCAGGCAATCATGCTTGCCTTTAGCACATGATGGCCTTCTACATAATCTATTTGAATCTGTTCTGCTTCATTAAAAAGAATGAATGGTCTTGATCTACTAAATTGATTTACTACCCATAGTTAAAAAATATTTTTATTCTCTTTGGTAAAGATAGAGCGAGACAAATCTTAGTCCATTTCAAAAGAGAAAATTATTTTTTAAGCCCTGTTGTGAGTTAGGGGAGTTTACCTGAGAGTTGGCTTTGCTATCATATTACTTTTACTTTCAGAGAGCTTTTCATCATGACTTATTAGTCCATCTCTGTTGCTTCTAACAAAATACCTGAAACTGGGTAATTTGTAAAGAAACAATATTTATTGCTTACAGTTTCAGGCACTGGGAAGTCCAAAGTCCAAGGAACACATCTGGTGAGGGCCTTGTTCTTGGTGGTAGTTCTACAGTAACGTAGGATATCACATGTGGAAATGGCAGAAGCAGAGAGAAGGAGAGAGAGAGAGAGAGAGAGAGAGAGTGAGCTCCTGATGTATTCTCCTTTCAAATCAGAATCACACCCATGACCACCCATTAAACCATCAATGGATTAATCCATTCACTAGGGCATGGTCCTCACAATCTAATCACCTCTTCAAGGCCCCATCTCTCAATTACCATAATAGGATTTCCCACTCTCTTCACACTATCACAGTGGGGATCAAACTTTAATGAATTTGGGGGACATCCAATCCACAGCAATGTCCATGGTAAACATTTCCCATTGCATTTTATAATAAAATACTATAAAGTAAGTTTCTAAGTTCTTACAAAAACAGAATCTTGGCAAATGTCATTGTATACCCTTTTACAGAAGGAGAAAGAATCTCGTATAGAGGTTACAGTTTGCTGTATTAAAGGAAACTTGTGAAAGTGTCATGTATTCTTATTCCTATGCCAGTACACTTTGAGAATTTCTCAAATGTTTTCTCATGCTTACATCCTACAGTTCTTTCTTCTGTACTTTTTCTCTCCATGTAGGCCAAGAAGATCTTGTTGAGTTTGCAAAGAGTTAATCTCTTGGGACTAACCAACTGACTTCATTATAACATTCATTCCTCATTTTTCTCAATGTGCAGAACACCTCAGTCAGGCTAAAATGTGTAAATAGTCATCTGTACAGCCCAGTAGAGCAACAAGACTCCAATTGTAATTCTGTTTTAGTCATTTAAGTTGTGTGGGAAACTGGTAACTTTGGAGGCAATAGCAACAGTTAATTGGGGTGGCAAGCAGTGAATTTAGTGGGGGATTTTATTCTGACTAGTGTTAGTAGGTTAATAATATGCTGGTTTTCATGTAAATATACTCTAAGCCAGTTGAGAACTTTGTGATTTATAACTAGAAAGCTGAATTATAAGTAGGGAGCCCATGGTAATAATTCTTAGGGCAAATGATAATAATAAAAATATTGTACATTTTGAAGAAAAGATTAATTACAAACACACCTATTGAAATCTTTGTGACAGAGATTCTTAATTTATATGCAGACTTAATACATTTTTGAGGAAACTAAAACCAGGCCCTTTACAGCAAATGTTATAAATGGAGGATAAGATACAATGCCTTTTAAAATTTTGTAAATTTAGATGAGTTATTCCAGATTGATTAACCTTTTTTAGCCATTTTGCAACCTACCAGTGATAAAGTGATAACATCAAACATGATTAAAAAAAATTCATTGAGCATCTGATTTTTATGATTTAGGTATGAGAGGTTATACAGAATAAGAATACACAAGCTTTTCATAGGACCAGCTCATATGGGAAATGCTTCTTAACAAGGCCAGTTTTATATTTCAGTTATAAAAGTGAATCAGCTTAAAAATTATTAATCACCTATTATGTGTAAGACTTTAGGATAGATATAGTGGGAGAAACAAAGTAAGAGAGGTGAGCGTATCACTAAAGAAATTCATAACACAGGTGAAATAAGAGATGTAAAGATAACACCCAGCAATGCAAGGTAAAAGACAAATGACAAGAGGTAAAGAATTCCTGAAAGAGACCATCGTGGGTTATATATTCAGTATTTATGTACTTTATTTAAGATAAAGGAGGCATCTTGACTGTAGTGAATTAGGGAGTGGATTAAGGAGACCTTGATAAAGAAGATAAGTTGTGTTGAGAACTTAAAGGATGTAGGAAGGAGGACAAGTAAGGATTAAGATGGTAAGAATGGCAAGGGCACCAGAATGGAGACGCATAGGGCATGGCTAGGGAAAAGTAATTAGAACAGTTTATTTCATGTAGAAAAACAGCAGATAAAGTGGCAGATTTGAGGGTGGATTCTGATGTTCTCTGAATGTTAGGCTAGAAGCTAAAACTTAAGTTTATAGGTACTGATGAGCTGCTCAGAATTTTTGTACAGGTATATTATAAGGGGAAATAGGATTTTAGGAAGATTAATCAGTGATGGTGGGTATGAGAGTGTGGACATGGGGAAGACTGGATAATGAATAAAAATCGGTGATATAGTAGTACAGGAGTAAGGGGAAAATGAGTGTGGCAGTAGGAATACAAAATAAAGAACTGGTGCAGAAGACAATTCAAATGAATAACTGGTAGGTCTTAGTGACTGAAAGGATATGGGTATGAGAATGAAGGCGACAGTAAAATATGTCTCCATATGTTAAAACTTATAATGTAGAAAATAAAGATCAGTATTTGTGCAAAAGGTCATGAAAGTTATTTTCAGAGTATTTGTACAAGTACCTTGGGCTCGAACTGTGTTTAAGAATTCATAACGTTTCTCCACAAGAATATATTTTGTTTTTCTCTTTGTTTTCTGCTTGCTTGTTTTGGTTCTGGGATTTATGTATGAATCAGAAAGTTTATTGTATAGTTATATAGCAACATGCCTAATTAGTATTCTGTCATATTGCTGAAACAGACTCTAGAACACTACCATATAAGAGAGGCGTGCATCTGAATAAAGATAACTAGGTATGGAGTAGAAAAGTCAGAAATGTGAAAAATACTAGAGAAGAGATATTTTGTAAAGTTTATAATCTTTTATAACCTCTTTTGAATGACCTTGCACAAGGATGTAAGGACTGAAAGCAGACTGGATGTGTAGAGTGTCTAGTTATGTCTATACATTTATTTAATAAAATGTCAAAGGAGAGCTAAAAACTGGAAGTAGCCCAGATATCCATCAGTAGAAGGGAAACAATGTATATTCATACAGTGGAATACTAATCAGCAATGAAAAGGAAAAACTACTGATTCAATCAATAACATAGATTAATAGCAAAAACACTGAGTCAGCAATGTTGAGCCGAAGAAGTCTTGCATGAAAACATAAAGAATATATACTGTACGATTCCATTTATATGAAGTTCTATAGAGAACAGGCAAAGCTAATCTGGGGGTGGGGGGGTGGGAATCAGAACCATTGCTACCTCTAGGGGTGGGGGTGAGGAATTGAGTGGGGAGGGGTATGAGGGAACGTTTTGAGGGTGATGTTCTATGTCCTGATAGAGGTTTGGGTCACATGCATTTCTCAAAACTCATTAAATGGTATGCCTAAGACTTGTCCATTTCACATTTTTAGTTTTACCTAAAAATATAAACAAATATTGGAATAGAAATAAGAATGCTGAAAGTGTTTAGGGCTAAAGTACTGCTGTCTGCAAATTCCTCTGAAATGCATAAAAAGATGGATAGATAAATAATGGATAGTTATATGTGATGAAGCTAATATAGTAAAATATTGTTGAATCTAAGTGGTGGTTTATGGGTGTTCACTATGCAGTTCTTTCAATTTTTCTGTGCATTTAAAAATGTTTACAATAAAATTTTTGGGACAATTTAAGGAACTTCAAATGTATATTAAACCATTGTATGACTATGATTTACTAATATAGGAGCCAGTAAAATGCAGTGATTAAGAGGCTGGGGTCCTGAATCAGAGCTTTGAGTTTGAGTCCTATTAGTTCAATCCTATATTAGTTTTGAGCACTTTAGCAAATTGTAATAGGTTTTCCTCTCCAATTTGGGAATTTTTCACCTTACCTATTTATAAATATATTAATCTTTATATCAAGTCTATATTTTAAAACATGGAAAAATAGCCTTTATGGAACCTTAGCAGAGCCAGAGTGTACACATTACTAAACCATTAAACAGATTTCCAAAACAGAAAAAAGTGAATATCTACATCATAGAGTTTTATGAAGACTAAATGGTTTAAATTATCTAACATTTATGAAGAAGTTCAGCATGTAGTGAGCTTTCAGTAAAAATTAAGAAAGTCAAAGGAGCATACAAAAAACACTGCAATTAAAACCATAGTTTTGTTGTCCTGTAAGAGTCATTTTTAATGATTAAAAATACTTTCTAGCAAATATTGGATGTATTTTTCTGTATCTTTCAAATGATGAAAGTTAATTATTTTTAAGTATTTTAAAATATTTAAATATTTTCATTCACTTAAAGATAAGGCTCTAGAAAAATTCTTTTTCTTACAAGTTTCATAACTTTAGAATAATTCAGCACGTTTGTTATATACCATTGCCAAGATCCTGAGGTAGGAGCCAAGGAAACAAAGTGGACCAAGAGACGGTTCCTACCCACAAGGAGTTTACGATCTACAATTTAATGTTTCGTTGCTCTTTGGAGGCTAAATATTGCACCAAGCAAATAAGCTGAAATTTGCCTTTAGATGTTTACCTTACTCTAAATTTTAAGTAAATAGAATCTAGATGGGGGATAGATAAAAGTCTCTAGAACAGTGCCAGTAGAACTTTCTGCAGTGATGAAAATGTTCTGTATCCCTAGTCAAATGTGGCTATTGAGAAACTGAAATGTGGCTAGTGCAACTGAGAAATTATTTTTTATTTAAGTTAGCCACATGTGACTAGCGGCTACCAGATAGGACAGTGCATCTCTAGAGTGTGTTTCTCAAACTGAGGAAAAAGACCAGTTATTTTAAATTTCCAATCTATTATGAATGAATATTTTTGTAGAATGCAATAAAAATTACTGCACAAAAAAATCAAAGCCATGCCTCAATTTTTTAAAATATTAGATTCAACAGATTCAATATTAGATTCAAAATTACTGTGTCAAATTGCTATAAAAACTTCTAAACACTCTCAAATGTCTATATTTTGTCATGAGGTACCAATGACAGATGGCTTTCATACGGTACTGGTCATGGACCACACTTTGAGCTAGATAGAGGTCTCTTGCCCAATGTGCCTAAGAATAAATAATTTCCTAAAACCAATCGTTTTTGTTAAAATTACTGGTACAGGTAAATTTTTTTTTTTTACAGACATAAGCACAATTCAATAATGCAGTTACTGATAGAACAGTTAACACTTTCCATTGCAAATCTTGTCTAGGACAGCTGTATCTTGACAGTGCATTGTGGACAACTTCAAGATAGACTGAGAAGGCTTATTTGATTTAGTGAAGACATTTTTGCGGTTGGAGGTATAAGCTGAAAAATCCTTGTTTCTGTAAAGTTCAGCTCGACGTTTACAGCAGCCAAATTTGCTCAGCAACAGAAAGAAATCCCTTCGGAATGCCTTTGTGAAAATCGCATACAAAAATGGATTGGCACAAGAATTGACAGGATAAAAAAGAACAAGTAAAACTTTAGAGTTGGTTACTGTGATAAGGGGCACTTTGAAGGCAGCTGAGATGGCAAAAAAAGAGATAGGTGCCATGCAGATGAAATCGGTGAAGATGAGGATCGCCATTTTTTTAGCAATCTTTGTATCTTTGTTGGTAGCCATTAGTTCTGGATTTTGAACTGCAAAATAAATTTTAATGTAGCAAGCACAAATGATGATGAAGGCTACCACATTGAGTATCAGGATGGTTAATATGTAGACTTGTGAGAGAGTGGTCTCCACATCCATGGGGAGGCAAATGCTGACCTTCATGTAATTGCTGACACCCACAAGGGGCAGCATAGCAATTAGAGTAGAGAAGAACCATCCTCCAAGCATAATCGGGATGGCATGTCTCAATCGCAGCTTTTGGTCCAGCTGAATAGCATAGGTGATGGTGTGCCATCTTTCTAGGGTGATGACGGTGAGGGTGTAGACAGAAAGCTCACTTGCAAATACAGTGAAAAAACCAGCAGTGCTGCATCCACTCCCTGTCTGCCAATCTATGGCATGGTTATAATACTGGCCTTTGGTTTGGGAATCAACTGAGGCAATGAGCAGCAGATAGAGCCCCATGCAAAAGTCTGCAAAGGAGAGATTGCACATGAGAAAACGGGGCACTGTCAGTTTATAACGACTGGTCAGGAGAACAAAGAGGACAGTCACATTTCCCATGATGGCTAGGATATTGATCAGCCAAATCAGGACCCTAAGGAAGTCATAGCCCATAATATCTTCACAGGGATTAAAAGCATCTGGTTCAGGAGCACATCGGAGTGTCTTGGGTGAGCAAAAGCCGTAATCATAGTCCCAGCCACTCAGTTCACTGTCAGCAAAGATGACAGAATAACTGTAAGAAGAATATTGGTTCGATGTAAATGTAAGATTTTCTATGATTCTGAGTATTAAAAAATTCAAAATCTTGTGTTTTTTTAAAGTCTAAGAAGCAAAGGAAAACAAGGCCACAATAACATCAGCCTTAACATTTATTTGTTAAATTATCTGAGAACTCTTTTGATGTAGGTATTTCTTAAGAAGGGAATGAAAAGCCGCTCATTTAGCCTTTAAAATATACATTTTACACATTGATACTGAGACTTAACCTGTTTACAGAGGATGATTTTCTTTGGAAAACAAATTTATAGACAATTTATGCTTACTAAATATAAAAATTCTTTCTTGGCATTTTCTTAGCTATTTATCTCATTTGGTCTCCAACTAAACTGCTACTGAGCTGTTTGTAGTACGAGGGTACTTCAATAATACAAATCTTTCCATGGACATTTTGAAGTACCCTCATAGAATACAAATGGAATTGGAAAGCTCACATTGTTGAAAATCATCAACTACTGGTGAACTTGTCTGCACTTAAGTCCCTGGCTAATCAAATGGCCCAATTGAAAAATAGGAACCAAGGACAGAAACAAGAGCGGAGGAAGAATATGGTCATGGGTAATAGGAAGAAATGGTGGAAATAGATACCCCTCAGGGTTGTGAGTCAGAAAGGGTGGATTGAAGAAGGACTCTGTCCCTAGTGAAGAAACAGTTCATCCTCTGTCACTTCCTCCCAGTCCCACTGCTACTTCCCGAGTTCAGGTTTTCATCCTCTCTTCTGGGGCAATTACCTTAGTTTTCTTTCTGACATTCTTTCTGCAATCTTAGCCCTCTTCCCAGTCTATCCTGTATATTCCTCCTGGAACGACCTTTCCTAAACACACATCTGTTAATTTCACTTGACTCAAACCTTCCCCAAGTTTTCAGTGGTTCTGGAATAAAATCCAGAATCCTTGTGATGGCTTCCAAGGCTCTCCTTGGTCTGGGTTCTGCCTGCCTCTCTAGTCTCATCTCTAAGAAGCAGTAGTGCCTCACAGTTTAGACCATGGGCTCTGGAGTGAGACTGCCAGAGTCCAGTCCTACCACAGCTGCTTACAGGCTGCATAAACTTGGGAGAGTTAATCAGTATTTCTGTGCCTCAAGTTCTTCATTTACCAAGTGGAGATAATAATCATACCTTCCTTGTTAAGATTGTGCTAAGGATTAAGTGCATTAATACATGTAGAATGCTTAGAATAATTCCTGACACAATAAATATTAGGGATTCTTATGGGGGAGTATACAAAATGTTCATGGAAAGATTTGTATTATCTATTAGTTCCGTTTTTCCACGGACATTTTGAAGTACCTTGTATAATTATCTCTTGCAAATTCCCTGTGCAACCTTCCCTTTGGTCACACGAAATGACTTGTAGCTCTCTGAACAAATTTTTCACTCCTTTGCCTTTGTAGGTGCTATTTCTTCTGCCTGGAATTTCCTTCCTCTCCTCGTCTTTCTCATGAATTCCTCCTTATCCTTAATGACAAACTCTTCTATGAAGCTTTTCTTGATTCTGCTCCCCAAGGAGTTTATTATCCTTTCTCTCTGCCAAGGGCTGCACTAAATACTATTGCAATTAGCAAAATGTATTGCAATGAAGTGATGAAGCATATCTGTCTAATAGTCTATAAACTTCTTGAAGGCAGGGGACTAGGTCTTATTTATCAAATCCCAGTGTCTAACACAGTTTTGGCTCAGAATGTTCACTCAATAAATGTTTGTGGAGTGAATAAATCTAAACCAGGATGATCTTGGCTCTGAAAGGAGAGGATACAGGGACAGTAAGTGTACACAGCATGATGCATGTAGGCTCAACAAATTTTCTCTTTGCCCACATTCCGCCAATATCTTGGGAGCTGGAGAAATGTGCATAACTTTTCTGTCAAGGCCATTACAAATGTGTGTTTCACCCTACGGTTCCTCACATAATATGAGTGTTTTTTTCTTCTCTCAAAAGTTAACTTCTCATGTTCTGTATTTGTAAGTGTGTACCTAATTCAGTGAATGGATGAAATAATATATTTCAGGAATATAATACTGAAGGGAAAGAACACAAATTTTAAAAAAAGAAAGAATTTGTGACCCAGAACTCCGAAAAATGTGGTAGAATATCATAGAGACCAATTTGGAACTAGAGAAGGGCTGTTATGTACAGAAGACTGCATAGGAACCTCATCTGTTTTATTATTAAATATCTTCATAAGCAGCACATTTTTTTATCTTCATTTCACAGACATCGATATAATTACCTATTTTTTTAATCTTTGAAGAGAGAAGATGATTATAAAGAACTATTAAAATTTTTTCTTAGCATTACAAAGGTCCTTAAAAACCATCTCATTGAACCCACTCGTTTTATTGGTAAAGGAACCAAAGGAGGTAAGTGATTAAAGGACCTTTGCCCAGGGACCCTCAGGGGACAGTGGCAGCGTGGGAGTCTTCATATCCACAGTCCAGAGGCCTTCTACTTCACTATCTCAGTGAGTATTTTTCAAAATGAGGTCCTTTGACCAAGTCCATCACAGTCCCTAGGGAGTTTGTTAAAATGCAGGTTCCTGTCTTTACCCCAAACCCTGAATCAAAATCTCTAGGGACAGAGCCCAGGTATCTGCATTCTCTCAATGATTCATACAAAAACCTTTATGAAATCAAGTAATAATTTCCCAACTATTGCTGATTTCCTTTACTCCTTTCCCCCATCAAAACTACTTCAACTGCTAGAAGTACTAATTTAAAACTTCTAAAAATTCTGCCATGGTTTCTGAATAAATTTATACCAATAAGAGGGATCCCTCCTCTCCCCCTGTTCTTTGCCCTTTTTTCTTTTGCCCTACTGGGCATATGTCTAGCATTTTTTCTCCTTGGTGATATGTCTTCAGACCAAATACCTACCTGGTGCTACTTACTTTTGTGTCCTGGGATGGCTCCTGAGGGCGCGTCATGCTTATTGACAAAGCCCAGCATAGGGCTGTCTTTAGTACTGGAGGCTATGATGGAGAGTTTGAGTGGACTCACGTGGGTTTAGTAATATTAAGTTAGAGGAAGGAGGAGTTATAGCACTACTGCTCCAGTCATCAGAAAGGAGAAAGATAGGAATTTTAGGAGGACAGTGGGGCCAAACGTAGCAGTGAGGACACTGTGTTACTTTGGGGAGAACAGGTAAGGCTGAGTGTTGGCTCTTCACTTTCTAAACTCCAGGGACTCAGGAATGGCTATGTGGTGGGAAGTGGGAGACAGGGAACTTATAAAAAATGTTTTCATGGGGAGCACATCCTTTTTACTTAGATTGTGTATTAATTTCAGGTAGTTTTGGAGATGCTAGAGGTTAGGGGACTTGTCTTAAAGCAGTGTAAGTATAGCAAACTCAAGGTTGTATGCTCATTTGGGAAGGCTTGGGGAGGGGGCTGATGAGATTATCGAGGGTGTGTTAAAGTCTCCCCTCCCCACAAACCACCCCCTGGTGCAACCATTGACTGTACCCAGAAATGGTTTCCTGTTGGTGAGAAGCTATATGACTGCAAAAGAGTTATGTGGAAAGTGACTGACAAAATACTGAGAGAAGAGTGGGAAGGGTGAGGAGAAGCAGCACTGGAAGACAGATGGTGTTGGGACCGAAAGGAAAGGAAAGGAAAAGAAGAAGACAGAATAATACAAATCTACCCCACGTGCTAGCACATTCTTTAACAGCTCCCTTCACTCTCGTGGTTCTGAAGGCCAGATGATATTTGTGCTGTACCTTACAGATGAGGAAAAAAAATCTCAAACAGTATAGGTACTGTGCAGTGATACCCAGTGTTACACAAGCGTTGCTGCCAAGGATTCATGTGCAACTCTGAGGAACCCCAAAGCCCAGGGCCCTTTCACCATACCACCCTGCTGCCTTTATAGAACTTGGAGATTGATAGGAAAAAGAAGAGAAAATAAAAAGGAGATTGGAAGGGCATCTGGTTTTGTAGTCTGCAGGACAAAAGGGCGGTAGAAATAAAATTTCTAAGTCTCAGTAAATGTGGCACAGGGACACTGGGATTATCTTTTGAGGCATGCTCTTTTACAGGTGAAGGTAACTGAAATGTCAAGGCAGCCAGCATTTGTAGCAAGAAAAATGTTAAAAATTAGTAGAATAGAAATGTAGCTCGCTTCCAGTGTATGTTAGTGATAGTGTTTAGACTAATTTTAAGCTCAGGAGCATAGAGGTCAATGTAGCCCAAGTCTGAAGTGAAGTGGCTACTTCCAGAAGCTTTGTCTGCAATGGGTTAATCTTTGTGGAATGCTGACCACGTGACTAGTGAAAATTCCTGCAGAATAAGCTATCATTTATAGCAGCCATTAGTGACATATCAAAATATCTGCAAATAAAATTTTAATTTTTGAGGGGAGTTTAGTATAATTGTAGAATGAACACTTAGATACTGCCTTTAAAGAGTTTTTTTAAACAGTGGAAATAGACCTAATTACTAGATCCCACTTGCAAAGAAAAAAATTCCCCTTTTTAAAACTATTAAAAAATACTTTGCAGTGGCCATCAGACACATGAAAAATGTTCAGCATCACTTAGCATCAGGGAAATGCAAATCAAAACCACACTGAGATATCATCTCACCCCAATTAGACTGGCTATTATAAAATAGACAGAGAATAAATGCTGGTGAGGATGTGGAGAAAGGGGAACCCTCCTGAACTGTTGGTGGGACTGTAAATTAGTGGAGCCATTATGGAAAACAGTATGGAGGTTCCTCAAACAACTACAGATAGAACTGCCATACGACCCAGCAATCCCATTGCTAGGTATATACCCAAAGGAGTAGAAATCATCATGTCAAAGGGATACCTGCCCTCCCATGTTTATTGCACCTCTATTTGCAACAACCAAGAGTTGGAATGAACCTAAATGTCCATTGACAGATGACTGGATAAGGAAAATGTGGTATATATACTCAATGGAATACTACTCTGCCATAAAAAAAGAATGAAATTCTGCCGTTCACAGCAACATGGATGAACTTAGAGAAAATTATGTTAAGTGAAATAAGCCAGGCACAGAAAGAGAAATACTGCATGTCCTCACTCATAAGTGGGAGTTAAAATGAAAAGAAAGTAAGAAAGAAACAATCACAATACTACATTAAACTTAAAAAAAAAGAGAGAACAGACTGTGGTTATTTGAGGTGGAAGGTGGGAGGGGGAGGGAGGTTGGTGAGAAACTAGTTAAGGGTTACAAAGATTGATTATGTTTTGTAAACACAAGTATACTAATTATCCTGATTTGATCATCCCATATTGTACACATGTATTGATATTTGACTCTGTACCCCACAAATATATATAATCAATTATCTTTCAATAAAAACAACTGTCAAAAATACTTTGCAAACATCCTCCCCAACCCAGAAAATCGTTGGCACTGATAATAATAAGGTGCACACAGAACAAGATATGATTTCCTGAGTTTCTTCGCATGCAAATACTTACAGTGTTTCATTATTTGGTTTCCTTACTGTGCTTTCACATTGTTTGGAAAAATTTTCAAAAATGGAAAATGAAAAATTCTGTCTGAAAGACAAGAGGTAAAAAAAAAAAAGTTGAGCTTTTGGTCTTTAAACTAAACCCGATCATGTCTATGCTTTGTTCATCTAAATTCTTTACACCTGTATTGTGTTCTGCACCATTGTCCTAACCGAAATGCTTCCTGAGGAGAGAGTAAAGGCTTCTGAGTTGTCATTAGAGTGCTTCCAGCTTAGATAAAATGCTTCTGAGTACTGAGTGTTTCGTGTGGGCTCTAGGGATGAAAAATTTGAATTTGTCATACTGAATCATGGATTTTTCAGTGCTTATTAAAAGCTACATTTATGGTGTATTAAGGTTTGCTTACCACTCTTCTTTCCACATCGGCCTTGATTAACAAATAACCATTTGGAGTCATGGCTTTGAATTGTAACTGGAAATCTCTTTTGTAAGGATTTGAAGATGCTGGACCTGACATTATGATGTGAATTTTTAGCTTTTTTTCTTATGTGCAGAAACATACGTGGGTGCTCCCTACTCCTCTGTCTTTCATTCTAAGAAGTTTAGCCTGTGGAAAGGGGGAACTGCCAAGAAAACAAAAGAAGGCCTGTACTTACCTAGGGGAATACAGTGGTCCTACCTTATCCGTGGTTTCACTTTCCACGGTTTCAGTTACCTGTGGTCAACTGTGGTTTGAAAATTCCAGAAATAAACAATTCATAAGTTTTAAATTGTGTGCCATTCTGAACAGTGTGATGAAATCTCCACTGTCCTGCTCTGTCCTGCCTGGGACATGAATCATCCCTTTGTCCAGGGTGTACACGCTGTATATGCACTACCTGCCTATGAGTCACTTAGTAGCTGTCTAGGTTGTCAGATCCACTGTCACCATATCACAGTGCTTGTGTTCAAGTAACCCTTATTTTACAAGAGCAAGAGTAGTGATGCTGGAAATTCAGGTATGCCAAAGAGAAGCTGTAAAGTGTTTCCTTTAAGTGAAAAGGTAAAAGTTCTTGATTTAAAAAGGAAAGAAAAAAATTGTATGCTGAGGTTGCTAAGATGTATAGTATGAATGAGTCTTCTATCCATGAAATTGTGAAGAAGGAAAAAGAAATTTGTGCCAGTTTTGCTGCCACACCTCAAACTGCAAAAGCTATGGCCACAGTGTGTGGTAAGTGCTTAGTTAAGATGGAAAAGGCATTAAATTTGTGGGTGGAGACATGCACAGAAAACAAACGTGTTCTGATAGAAGGCAAGCTCATTCTTATAACTTTTGTTACAGAATATTGTTATAGTTGTTCTATTTTATTATTAATTTCTTACTGTGCCTAATTTATAAATTAAACTTTATCATAGTTATGTATGTATAGGAAAAAACATAATATATATATGTTTGGGTACTATACACGGTTTCAGGAATCCTTTGGCAGTCTCAGAACATATACCCTGTGGATAAAGGGGGACTACTGTACTTACCTAGGGTTAAAACCTAAGAGAGGTGCAAAAATGAATAAAGAAATAGGGAAAAGTAGATCAGGCTGTGAGTGCCTCAACCTTTACTGATGAGGAAGGGGCAATGAGGCAGTTCCAACTGGATGTTTCTACGTATTTTTCTTCTCCAATATTGAGACAATTCCTTGTAGGAATAACTTTGTAAAAAAGCAGGAAGGAGGAGAATATGTCAGAATTATTTGGCTTACTTGACTTACATTCAAAAATTAATCAGCTTGTTGTTTTGGGTCAGGATTGTAAATCCTCACACTTGGATCAAATAGCATGTGTGTATGTGTCTGTGATGCTGGCTCTGTATCTGTATCTGACATTTAGAGTTATTGTGTGTGAACAAATCCATAATTAACAGGAAAATGTGGGTATTGTTGGCCTTCAGATGATAGTACTGGGTGCTGTTTACTCTTTTTTGAAATTTTAATCATAGATACTAAGGAAGTCTTAGGGGCCATCTGCCCAGGCAGCTGTGTGTGTTATCCAGGCAGGCGGTAACTCAGAGTTTTCACAGACATTCCACAGGGCCAACTTCAGGCTCTCCATCCTCACTGGCATCCAAGGCTTTGAGCTTTAGGGTTACAGAGCAAGTCAGGTAAAGCTTGTGATTCCAATCAAGACAACCTCCGTGTAACATTCTCATCTCATCCTGATACTGTTCCGTGCTTGCATTGTCCTTTTTTTTCCCTCCCTACCTGAGGTAGTCTCTTTCATCTACTGGAATAAAAAGCCCTGAATTAAAGTTTTTATGTGTCATTAATTTCAGAAGGTATGTGACCTCTTTGCCACAAAAGTGCAGGTATCCAGAATCAGCTTTATTATAAACCAGCATCTGTATTGTTTTTTTAATTGGTCCCTCACCAGATTTACTCACCTCCAGCCCATCCTCCACCCTGCTGCCAGAGTGATATTTTATAAAAGCAAATTTGAGTAATCTTGCTTTAAATTCTTCCTGGCTCTCCATGCTCTAAACAACTTGGCCTGGCACTCAGAGCCCATGAGGGCCCACCTCTCCTTGGCTTCCTCTCCTGACTCCTCTTCCCCCATGCACCCATAAGTCTCCTTGCTCCAGTTTTTCTGAATGACTTTCATTCACTTTCTCATGCTTTTGTGCCTTCACACGAGCCATTCTGTCATCTTGGCATGCTTTCCCCCACACTGGTCTAGCCAGCTCCTACCTGTTCTTTAAGACTCAGCATAAGTCACTTCTCTCAGGAAGCTTTCCATAAGCCTGTCTGCCATTTAGAAACTCTTCCTCTATGTTCCCAGAGCATTCTATTTTGTTCTCTGCTCTGTCATAACATTTTCTGTATTCGACTTAAATATCAACTGTCTTGTGTGTTGCCCCCACACATCTGTCTGTGACTCTGTGAGGGTTGGGATGAGCTCTTACTCATCTATCTATCTTCAGACTTTTGCACAGTGTTTGGAACTTGGTAAATGCTCAATTAACGTTCTATGAAGCTCAGTGAATGGTGCATAACTGTCTGAACACAGCAAGTGTTTTGTCTTCTCAGCTACCCTGAAAGCTTCAAGCAGAACCCAATATACCTATGCAGGGCACAAATAATATATGCTGGTTGATTAATTATAAATAGTTTAGTGTCAAACAAAGACAGCAGCAACCTAGTGTCACTCTCTTGGTTACCTTATCTAATTGATTGAGAATATCTCCATAGGCTCCAATAATAACTTTTTAGGGCAGTGTTTTTTCAACTGTGAGTTATGATCCATTAGTGGGTTGTGAAAACAGAGTGCATCAAGATTGGCATTAAAAACAAACACGAAATAAAATAGAGTAAAATAACACAAATATCAGACTACATCACATACTAAAAGTTAAGTATGGCTTTGTTTCAATTGCATACAAGGGTACTTCTGTGTGTACTGCGTTGCAACATAAAAAAGATATAACTTACTATGTGTCCAGTCAAAAATGTTTGGAAAACAATGCTCTAAGGAAAGAATAAAATCCTGCCACCCATTCTGTATTGAAGTGAATCAGTAAGATGTCCTCCACTGGACACAAACCAGCCAGGAGCTCATGCCCTTTCTGTTCCCATTGTAAGCTAATCCTCAGGGAGTTGGGATTCTGTTCTGAAATGGAAGATGCTCTTCTACTGGGAGAGAAATAGCTTCAAAAAACCCTTTTATACTGTTTTGTGTCTATTTTTTAAATTAACGATTAGACATTAAGTAAATGTTACCTTCCTGAGTGTACTTCTCCTACTTTAAAAATGATGTTCTCTGATAAGGATTAGAACTAATTGATCTTTGAGATGCCAGTTTTGTACTCCATTTTACAATTGCTGAAATAGGCTATAATTCAATTAGCCCAGAATTGGCTACGAACCTCTTCTAGCTTCAGGGTGAATCAACTATTTGGCAGCAGTTTTCATGAAGAAACAGGACAGTTCATTTTCTTCTTGTCTATCTGAAAGTGACCTTGTGGCTATGGAGTTGGCCGAGAAGGCAGGGCGGGAAGGGGCAGGGAGCTGTCAGCCAGCTGACTACTTTGAAATCTGAGTTTCTGCCACAGCTTGGCAGGCTTTACCTTTCGTTTTTTACTTACTCTTTTGTTGGCAAGTTTCTAAAAGCACAGCAGTGGCTGGGGTAAGTCAATGTGGCATCCAGGAGATTGGTAAATTTTTCTCTTGATGGCAATTTTTTCAGAGAGTACGATGACGTGGCAATTAGCGTCTGAATGGACTCCAGCCCATAGCTTGGCAGGGCTTGCAATTTTGTAGAAGAAATGTCCCTGAACAATAAAGGGGAAAAAGGCTTTTTATTTATTTACTTTATGCATTTAATTCAGAGAATGAAACCGCCCCTCAACGATAGTATTATTCTAGGTTCTGAGGAATCTTTTCTACGTCTTGCTTTCCCCCTAATTCTCCATTTCAGTTACTCTCATTACGATCTGAATTCAAAAAAACCATTCTGTATTTTTTTCTCATATGCAGCCCATTATTCTTTTCAAGGTTGAGTATAACTCCTTGTACCTGTCATACCATTCATTAGCATTGTCTCTCTCCCCTTTCCTAATTCCTTTCTTTCATTCTCTCTCTTTCCCTCTACCTCTCTCCACTTAGCAGAAGTGAAATAACGACTTGCTTTATGAGATAGCAGGCACATGCAGTGACATCACCTTTTGTGCTGTACCTCAGGGGGAAACACTCAGGGTTAGATGTCTCAGTCTTTGATTGAGCCCTGCAGGGGAGGTTTTCATGAAGCATGGGCTGGCTGCCCTATTGAGAGCTGCTGTGTGGCATTAGCCATCATCTACCCAGGAAGGAGAATGCACGTTTTCTAATGGCAAACTGGATTCATCTGTCCAAAGCAAGGAAATGGCCACGCAAGCAGAAAGCTCAGGCTTTGTAATCAAGGTCCTGAACTCCTCAGTTTTACTAGACTTGAGGCAATGTGCAAGAAAATTCCAAACATGTTAGATGACAAGAGGAAGAAGAGTCAGTGGGAATCTTAAAATTCTGCTCATCTTCTAAGTGGCTGCTACTGATGCCCCATGAAATTTTTCCAGCAGCACAGCGCCCCTCAGCAATCTGCCCCAATACCTAATGCCCAGCATATGAGAGGGGATCAATACATGATTGATGGAAGGTGAACTCGAGAACATAGAATGATGACCGTTGTTGGCCCAGGGTGGAACAGTTAAGGCGGCAGGATTTTCTCCAGGGGCTTCAGATTTTCACTGCTTTTGTGTCCTTGTTGATTTAGGTAATCATTGTTCTCATTCTGCTTTATAGAGTTATTATCACAGATGTGTTGGGGGTTGAGCATAGGACTCTTTGAAGACCTGCTGGGGTTTGTTTTTATTTTTTTGAGTGGGTACATTTTAAATTAGGATCTTAAAATGGCAAGGCCTCATTACAAAGAGGTGAATCTCTAATAGTAGATTTTCAGTCTCAGTGACAGACCAGTGTGTAGTGGGGAGATATTTTTGCCGTATGGGTGGAAGGGATGCTTCTAGATACCATTAGAATCCTAGGGAAGTAATGAGAACAGCTGCTTGGGAAGGAAGAGAACTAGGTCTGGTACCTCTGTTCTGGACATGACAATATAGGTACCTGCAGTGCCCAGTCATTTCTAAGCAGCTGACCGAGCAGTTCTTCAAGCAAAGACTGTTGTGCAGGAATCTTGTGACCACACTAACTCAGTCATGTCCCATGCCTGAGCCAGAGGCATCTCTCTTTGTCCAGTGGTGGCCAGCTTGCTGTAAGAGATCTGCTGTAAGGGTGTGCTAGACTGGAAAGTGTTTAGTCAACATGTAAGATTCTGAGTCTGAGTTTGGTGTACTTTGAATATGAGACATATAGAAAGGGACCCCCAGAATAAGGTGTGCAGAAGCTGAGAGACAGCAGAGAAAGCAGTGGGCAGGAGCCATGAGATAGTGGAAGCCATAAGTAAGCACAAATCATGAGGTTGAGTGGAGAGTAGAGGAATTAGGATTGATAGTGGAAGAAGTGAGGAAGTAGAAAGGATTAGGAATTTTAGGGGTGGGAGTTAGGAAATAGACAGTCAGAGGTTGGTGGTGGCAGGAATTAAGAAGTAAATTAAGTCCGAATGGATAGTGGCAGGAACTAGGAAACAGGTGAAGTCAGGAGTGGTGGGAGCTAGGAGCTAGAGAGTCAGGGCTCGATAGTCAGGGAGTAGGAAGTAGAATCCAGAGTTGATAGCAGGTAGGAATGAGGAAGTAGACAGACTCTGGAGTCTACAATGGTGGGAGACAGCAAGTAGACAGTCATGAATTGATGCTGGCAGGTTCTAGGATATAAAGTATAACTGGGATAGTTCAGGTCCTTCTCCTACTCAAAACCCTAAAGCCTACTCATCTCACTGAGAGAAGAGGCCAAACCCTTACAAAGGCTGCAAGGCCTCCCATGACCCCGCTGTCTGCCCCCCTCTGCCCTTGTGTTCAATGACTCTCCTCTTTGCTCACTCTGCCATACTGGCTTCCTTGCTGTTCTTCAAATACACAAGGCAGGAACCTGCCTCTGGGCCTTTTCTTTGGCTGTCCTCTCTCCTGGAGTGCTTTTCCTGCAGCTGTCCCCATAACTTGCTCCTTCACATCTTTCAGGTGTTTGCTCAAGTGACACTTTCCCAGGATAGTGCTCCCTGGCCATCTCCTGCAAAATAACTCCCCCTCTCCAAAACTCCTTTCCCCGCAACCAGCTGAATTTTTCTCCTCCACAACTGATGCCATTGGCCCTACTACATATTTATTTACTTATCTGATCCTCATCTGTCTTCCCCCATTCTATGAAGGCAGAGATGTTTGTCTTCCCTCATTTTGTTGGTCTTGTCTGATGCCTAATCCAGTGCCTTGCACATAGTGTGGGCTCATAAAAGAGTTATTGAATGAATGAAAATGAATGAATAAACAAGTAAACAAATGAACTGGGCTACCCTGCTTTCTAGCACCTTTTCATGTTAAAATGACATGCCTGTTTGTTGTTCTCTACTCTTCATGACTCTAATCTCTTTAAGGGAAGGGACCAGAGCTGTTTTGCTTACTACTGTCTCTTCAGCATAGTGCCTGGTAAACAGGACATATTCATTCAATGTTTGTTGAATGAATAACAGTGCATCATACTAGGGAGTAATGGACTGCTGCTTCTGTGGAGGAGTGATGTGGTCACCCCACGATAGAGCTGCAGACTGTGTGGAACTCTGTGGCATCTCTCCCCGGAGCCTGGCTGCAGCTACAATTTTCCGTAGGATGTTTCAGGCTTCTCAAGGCTTTGTCAGGAGACTTTTGATTCCATGTCCCATTCCTACTAATTTTTCCACATGTCCTTACTAAGGGAGGCTGGCTCCACTCCTTGCACCCTTGCAGAGTCTGACACAAAGCAGCTCAGCCATGTTCAACCAAGTGCCAGGGGCAAGTTAGATCTCTGGCCTTGGATTCCCAAGAGTGGATTCCAGGCGGGTAGCCCTTCTCTCTGCTAGCACATAGCCCACCTTCCCCTCAATCATGTGTTGAAGTCCTCAGTACCTCGGAATATGACCTTATTTGGAGATAGGGTCTTTACAGAGGTAATCAAATTAAAATGAGGTCATTAGAATGGGCCCTAATTCAGTATGACTGGTGTCCTTATAAAAACAGGAAATTTGGAGATAGACACACACACACACACACAGAGAGAACACCACGTGAAGACTGGAGTTACGCTGCCACACCAGAAGGAATTACTAGGAGCAAGGAGAGAGGCCTGAAGCAGATTCTTCCCTCACAGCCCTCAGAAGAAACTAACTAACCCTACGGATGCCTTGATTTTGGACTTTCAGTCTCTAGAACTGTGAGGCAAAGTTTCTGTTGTTTAAGCCACCCAGTTAGAGGTAATTTACTACAGCAGCCCTAATACTTTTGTTCTTTGCAACAGCAGCCTTTTCAGATGCAGAGGCTGATGCCCCACAAACCAGGCTGGGGATGATGTGGCTGGACACCCAAAGTAGGCCGGCCGGTTGGGGTGTACTGGGTGGGGAGGGGAGGCAGCACCACTGTACTCACAAGATGCTTGGCCCTGTGGCCCCCCAGAAGGCTCCGTTGTGGATCCTCTCCAGGTGTACGTTTTCTTTGAGCTCCCTGTGGGGAAGGACAGTTTCCTTAGTGGAGTTTGCTCCTAATGTGTCAACATTCATAGCTATGTATACACACGTTTGGGCCAACCTGTGTGCATAGAATGCAGGTTTAGAAGGGGAAAGGGAGGAACTATAGAGAAAGTGGAGAAAAAGACACGCTAGTTCTTGGTGAAACTGCAAAATTGCTGGAGTGTGTGTTTGACTACATCTTTTCTCTGCAATTTCCCCCTTACTTGGTGGAACCTTTTGTCCTCCAGCTTAAAGTCCTTACCCCCTCCTGTTCTGGAGTTATGGAAGTTTACTACCAGATAGCTGGTTAAGGTTGAAAATGCTGCTTTAAGTGGCAAGGCTGCAGGGTTACAGTGCAGCCTGCTCTGTATCAGACTCTCAGCAATTGTGACCTTCCTTGGACATCTCAGAGTTTGTTAATAGTAATATACTGAAGTTTGCAAATACTTAAAAGAAAAGGTAGGGTCCATTCAACTTTACCCCTTTCATAGTGTAATTTGCACTCTTTTTCTTTCAGCTATGCATGTCTCTGGGTGAGAAAGGGGAGGAATTACTGCCTCTGTGGAAAACTGCCCTATGCGCTGGTGCCCCACGGGTTTGTGCAGCATAGATGAGCATTGCTAGGTGTGCGTGTTGTGGAAACAAAAGTGTCTCAAGAGCGTGGAAGAAGTCAAAGGCTGTTATAGCAGTAGCTGATGGTGCCTCATCAGCTCTGTTCCCTTTAGCTCAAAGCAGCTCAGGCTAAATTCCTCAGGAGTGACCCAGCCTGAGCAGCCTCCTGTCTGGGCCCTGAAGCTGGTGTCTCTAAACATAGGCCTTTCTCTGGGTGGACAAGGGAGCTAGAAGAGGAATCCCTGAGCTCAGGTCTGCCAGCCTTTGTATTAAGCACTTTCTTTTTACAAGAGAAGGGTGGAGACTCAAAGAACATTCTGGGAAACCCTAGTCAGTGAGCACAGTGGGCATCAGTTGTTGGTGTGATGGACACAAGCACGAGAACAAGATTCTGTGCCACTGTTACAGTGTTACACAGTGTTACATGGCAAAACAAATAACTCCAATGCCCACTGCTGCTCTCCCAGCCCCCGCCCCCAGCAGGATGACTAGGTAGTTACCTGCGCTCGTCTCATAGCTTTACGTCTTCTTCATTGTCTCTCTGCATGTCTCCACATCACGCCTGTCATTTAAAAACTGCAAAGGCCCCTGTATCTCACTCTCTGGGTAGCTGTTTTCCACATGTTTCTCCTAAGCACTTTCCTAGGAAACCCTCAACCCTTTCATCAGAATGCACCTGTCAGTCTCACACCGTCCCATCCCCTGGGTGTATTTCTATTTACAAGAGATGAGGTGGTCAGAGTCAATTGCTGTTAAAAATCTAAATCTAAAGAAATTTTCTTTTCTAACCCCCCATGGCTCTTCCTGATTCGGTTTGTTTTAACTATGTTCAGTTATGGTTACAAATAATTGAAAGTGGGTTCTGTGAGCAAATTATCCTCGTGTCAGCTAGGTCAGATTAATTGTTCAAATTTCACGACAGAGCAGTTCATGTGTTTTATTAAAACCCAGATCTTTCTGTATACTGATAACTCTGCATTGTGTAACTTGGTCAAAAATTAAATTAAATCCATATACTGCATTTTCCTGGGGTCACTTTTGAGAATTTTCCCAAGCGATGTGACCCTGTAGATGTGAGAAGCACAGGCAGGGTGACCTTCTGAAGCACAGTGCAAGAACCCACAAACTCCACCAAGCTTTCCTCAGTGGGGAGCGCTGGCGATGGGAGGAACTGACTCTGGACCCCTGGAGGTGTCTGAGGGCAAACTTCTGGTCTGCTCCTCCCTTACCTGTCCTGCCATAGTAATCAGGATATTTGAAAACTTTGCAGGGCTTCTGTGTCATTGTTCTGAACAACTTTGGACAGGCCTGTTTAAGAGGAAAGTCTGAAAGGATGGTTTGAAAATTTTGCTTGACAGTTTTGAAAACTACTCCCCCCTCCCTGCTTAAACTCTTCACTGGGTGTCCTTGCCCTTAGAAGAGATTCAAACTCCTTCCCATGGCCCCTCAGTCCTGCACAGCTTGCTCCTGCTACATCTCCAGACTTTTCTCCAGTCTTTCCCTTGCTGAAGAACCTCCAGCCACACTGGCCTCCTCACAATTCCTGGAACTTATCAACTTCTCTTCTTTCTCAACTCAGGACCTTTGCACATCCTGCTTCCTCTTCCTGTAATGCGCTTCCCCTCACTATTGTCATGGTGGACCCCTTGTCATCCTTTAGGCTCAGCCTAAACATCGTGTCCTCAGGCCCACTCTACCAAGCAGACCCAGTACTTAACACAGTGCCTAATATACTGGTGGTGCTTAATAAATGTTTGTTGAAAGGACATATCAATGACATCGATTCATGTTCTTGACAAACTGATTTGTGTTCTTGGTTTCCTCTTTTTTGCAACAGTGAGGTACAGGGGAATGCAGAATTTTGACTAATTGGACTTTCCACAGTCTGTACCCGTTTTGGCATCTCTGTAATGGCTGAGGCACTGCTGACCACCTAAAGTCCTCCCTCCTGAACTCTGCTTTCCCTGACCTTCCAAGGATGTGCTCTGCTGGTTTTCCTCCAAGTCTGTTTGATTTTGGTCTGGCTTTTCCTCCTCATTTGTTTTCTCCCAATTTTATATACAGTCCTCTTGTTTTTCCCCCTTGTTCAGGTGAGCTCAGCTATAAAGGACTTCAGCCACCCCCTGTATTCAGACAACCCCAGCATTCATGTCAGTATCCCTTTTAACCTTCTACCTTTCCTGCTAACAGATTGTATTTGTCCATTTTCTGTTGCTTATAACAGAATCCCTGGAATTGGGCTTGGGAATCTGTGTTTTAACCAGTCTGCAGATTATCTTTTTATGTGTTAAAGTTTGAGAAGCATTGGTTTAGATTGTCTTTTATACCACCTATTTATTTTAAAAGACTTTGTTTTTCTTTTTTTTAAAAAAATTTTTTAAAAGATGACCGGTAAGGGGATCTTAACCCTTGACTTGGTGTTGTCAGCACCACACTCAGCCAGTGAGCGAACCGGCCATCCGTATACGGGATCCGAACCCGGGGCCTTGGTGTTATCAGCACCACACTCTCCTGAGTGAGCCACGGGCCGGCCCAGACTTTGTTTTGCTTAATGATGGCTTTAGTTGAGCTTATCCTGCACTCTTAGTTTTGATTACACATGACTGTAGGATGATTGTCACCTCACCCTTTACCTGTTATGGCTCAAATGTCCTCAGCCCCACATGCTTTGTGAATGTGCCACCCTTTTAGAAGAGGAGCCATGGAAAGAAAGAGGTTGAGAACAAATGAAGGAAGCAGTAGGGGTGTTTCTCTTGAGATAAAGGCTGTTAACACTGGGGACTGGGGTAGGGTGGTAAAAACACAAAGCTCCCTCACCCTGTGGAAAAAGAGCTTGCTCCTCTGTTAGCCCAGGGAGATGGGATTCTCTGAGCAGGTCCATTGTGGCTGATTAGGCTGGTAAATGGTGTTACTTGATTTCTTTGCAGTGGGTCCAGGGGAAGAATTTCTTTGTGAAATTGTGCTGCCTCTAACACACCATCAACCTGAGCGAGGGGGCTAGAAGGGGAGGCTGAGATGGAGGAGGCATAAAGTAGGGTGTTGAATATTTCAGCAAACTGTCAACTTCAATGGATTGAGGCTGTATCTGTCTTTGAAATCAGGGTACTCTGGGGTTTCCAGCCAGGCGGTTGCCTAGTAACATGCATGAAACACTGAGGACTAGTCACTTGAAAGTTTATTTTTTTGCCCTGAGTTAGTTGCTGAAGATTGAGTGTGATCTGGTAGCCAGAGTAATATTTCATTTTTATTCATGAGCTGGGGCAATAAGCAAATACTTACAGTGAAATCAGCGTTGTCCCATTGAATGCATGACTTTGTACTTCTTCAAATCCATTTCCATATAGTTTGCTGAAGGAGGGAGGAGAGAGGGTTTAGGAATGGGAAGGAACCAAAAGAAACGCAGTTTGGAAGCACACATTCTTCCTCCTGTGACATTTAGTGCGAAGATAATTACTGGCATTCGTAATATTCAGCTCTGTTTCACTAACATTTTAGATTCTATGGGCCAAGAGGGATGAAGCTCTTTTTGCTCTATCTCCACCACCACCACCACCACCACCACCACCACCACCAATTTATTCAGTGCTTATTAAGTGCCAGATACTTGACCAGCCTTTCTATGTACATTTTATGATTTAATCCTCATCATTATTTCCATTATTCTGATAAGAAACCTAAGCCTCACCTTTATGTAACGTAGCTCACTTAAGGTCAAAGGAGAGCAGTGGCACAGCTGGGATTTGAGGCCAGAGCTGTCTAACACTTAAGCCTTTTCTCTGGTTCTGCAGGCCTGTGTGGGCATACGGGTTTTCTGGGCTGCTGGAAGCTGAGACCAAAGGAAGGCCCCAGTACTGAGTCAGCTTTCTGTTTTCTTGGATAAATATGCGGTTTTCCTGATGTCAGATTTGGCTCTACAATCAAGATTTCAATGTATGTATATAGTTCTTTGAGACCCATTAGTAGATGGTGAAATCAATTTAGTTGGGTGCAACCAGCATTTTAAAAAATGAAATAGAAAAGAATAGAACAAATGAAAAGTATTAGAGTATGTTGTAAGGTATTAGGGTGATAATGTTTATGAAATTTTGTTCTGCCATTTTAATGTGGTATATACATGTAAATACACAGATATGTGAGAATATATATGCATGTATATGTATTCATAGGTATATGTATAAATATACACACATGCACAACATAGATACATATACTTCTACTCAGAATAAGACATGAGAGGCTCCTTAGAACACAGATACTGGGCAATGTTAGAATCAGAAAGAAGCCTAGTGAGGATCAAGCATCACCCCTTCATTTTACAAAGAAGGGAATAGGCTCAGAGAGGGAAAGTGACTTGTCCAAAGCTCAGAATTAGCAGAAATGGGACAGAACACACTTTGTCTGGAGCTACTTCCAGATCATCAGTTTTGCTGGTTGTTTTTACTTTTCTCTCCCCCAATGCCCTCATGGCCCACTTATCCTTCTCCTGCAGGTTCGCAGTGTGTCCTTTCCTGGCTGCCGTATTTAAAATACCAACCTCCCATCCCCCAGCATTTCCTATCCCCCTTCCCTAATTAGTTTTTCCTCTGTTGTTCTATCACCATGTGACCCAAGATTATATTTTACTTATTTCTTTTGTACCTCACCCAGGAGAACATAAGCTTCATGAGAGCAGGGATTTCAAACTGTTTTGTTCATTGCAGAATCTCCCATATCTAAAATGGTGCCTGGCACTTGGGAATATATGTTAAATGAACTGGATGACCACATGGGTCTATATAAATGAATTTCTCACTGTAAGGTATAGGCAAACAAATGTGAGAGCCACTGTCTTAAATGGAAATATTTGTATAAGCTTTTTTGGGAACAGCGATGTAAGACCCAAGTGAGAAAGGGGTATGGTGCAATATAGAATTAAGCTCCTGGTATCTGGCAAGACCCTGACTTCCTTTTACAGGGTTGCTGGCAGCTGCATGGCCGTGTTAGGGACAGGCTGAAGGGTATGACTTGAGAAACTGTTCAGACACATGTTCCACCTGCTCCTGCTCCAGGTGGCTGTTGTCCACAAGGTTTCTCTAGCCTTTAATAAATAAAACAAGCATGGAACCTCACCTTACGGCGTGTGCATATGTATATAATATGTATGTATGTAAAATATGTGTGTGTATGGTCTCTTTCTATCAACCCACAGCACACCTGTGGCAAACCAGCATATAAATAAATATAGGTGGGACTCATGTTGAACTGTGATATGTGAGCTCTGAAATACAGGAAATGCAAGTGTAAATTAGAGATTACAAAATAATTCTTAAAGTTTCCTCATTAGATTGAGTTCAAAGAGAGCGTGGGAGCATATTTAATTCATTACTTAACACCTCTGGGGCCTCGCACATTGCCTGGTACAGAGCAGGAGCTCAGTCAGCAGTCTGGGTGAGGCGGCAGCTTTGACCTTCCTGGAGGGAGGGCCCTCCTGCATGGCCTCCCCTGCTCTCACATGCCTTTTTCTGGAGTTCTTCTGAGTTTACGGCCTCACACACTAGTTCTTAACTATGCTCCATATGGGATTATTGGATACCATTTTTCAATAGTTTTCCTTTCCCTTTTGTATTGTGGGATCTGAGAGGATAGGTACGTGGTTTATATCTGTTGTCTTGTGTAATTTATACACAACCATGTTGCCTCTTTAGCAGCTCCATCCCAGTGGAATACTTTTTTATTTTACATTTAGAATATTACTCTTTGGCAGTCTCCTGACATTTCAGGGGTTGAATTCCTTTATAACAATCGCTTTTAGGTGGAGGAATCATACCTTTCTTTTTTCTGAACTTCCTTAAATTTGATTTCTTAGAGTCTAGGTCAGCATTTGTCAAGGCACTCTCCTCCATCCACTGAATCAGAATCACCTGGAGTTCCTTGTCAAAAATGCACACTCAGACCTACTGACCACTGCAGACCTACTGAATCAGAAACTAGCAGTGGTATCCAGGAACATGCCCTTTTATCATAAGCTCTCTCAGTGAGTATTGGGCAACCTAGTTTGGGAACCTTGTGCGAGGGAATATCAGAGGGCGATGCTATTCTCATTTCCATGCTGCACATCAGATGGACTGTTGCTCAGAAGGGAGTACAGAGTCTAATCCCCTTATTGCATTCTCTACATGTGTAGTGGATCAATAAAAAATAGCCTCTTCTTTGTTTTTGCAAAGCAAATCTGCCGGGAGTTATCTAGATGCCCATTACCTGTCACAGCTGTGTGCTGCCCTGATCCTAGTTTTGACAAATATTAGATTTCATACTCTTTTGTTGGGCTCACAATGCCATTGCTCTAAGTGCAGCCTCATGATTAAACGTGTAGGCACTAAGCCCAACTGCCTGGGCTTGAATCCCAGCTCTGCTAATTACAACCTGAAATACTATGGGAAAGTTACTTAACCTCTCTGTGACTCAGTTTCCTAATCTGAAAATATAGCAATAGTATCGACCTCATAAAGCTGTTAGAGAATTAAAAGGGTAAATATATGCTAAGCACTTATAAATAGGTTCTGGAATACAATAAATGCTTAATGTATTGGTCCTATCATCATCATTATCATTATATTTTGCAGTAGCCTCTAGCCTTCTGACCAGAACAGAGAAAAAATTCTCCCTTTCCATGCTCTTGCCAGTATTTCTATCAAATACAGGTGTCCTGTTTAATTGAACTGTCATCCTCCTCCACTGGGGTAGGGACCTTTTTGTTCCTGGGCAGAGCAAGTCAGGTCAGTGGCCTGGGCTGCCTCAATGTATTCATTCTCCAAGGGCTCTTGACCACCTTTGGTCTGTGCTAGCATCGTGGACATTTTTGCATTTGGACATTTTTTAATGTCTTTCTTTTTTTAATAGCCTGGGTCCTGCTTGTCCCAACTATCCAAAGAACATGTCTCACTGTTTCCTTTTCAGCTGCTTCTGTCTCTGTTCTTACCAGTCACACATAATAGATTGATCTTCCTTGTTTTGATTAAAAGAGTGGCTTCCTTACTTTGGAGAAATTACAAATACAAGTGGGAGAGCTCATGCTGTCAGGCCTGCACAATGCTTTTAATGCCCTTTAAAAACATCTGGAGAGTCACTTCAGATAACTCTTTTTCCCAGAACATCATGGTATCAGAATTAAATGAGGAGGGCTTCCTTTGCCTTGAGGATTTTGTCACTGGCACAGAAATAAAGAGCTCCCCCTGCCCTCTCCTCTGTTACAATAGCTGCACCTAACTTTAAAGCATTGCCTAGGTCCTGTACTCAAATGTCAGCAATTGTGAATCAGACAGAGAAAATGGTACCTTTTTGTTCAAAATAAGATTCAGGCTTTAGATATTAATCACAGATGATACTCCAATTCTGAATGGAGTACTTATAAAGAACTTCAAATATTCCTGGGGTTCTAAAAGTATTTCTGGGGTTATGTTAATAGTATTTGACATTTGGCCATAATTCTCTTGGATCACCTGGTTTCTGGATGATTTCAAAGAAAAAAGCTTAATCTATGTTTACAGATCCTCAAGGTCTCAAAAAGTGGCCCCATTGTTGAAGGGCAAAGCATACTCTTTTAGAAACTATACGCTCTGTAAGCAAATTTTTATCAACGACCAAATAAACAGCATCTTAAAGAAGGGGGGTACTAAATATGCCACTGTGTTCCCTGTAGGGCACTTTGCTGAAGTCCTTATATAAATAATCCTTCATGTATGAAGACACTTCTCCAGTGGATGTCCTGGGAGTAGCTGTATGGATTACTGCTGCCCGTTTACCACCGTGTGTTGCCGTCACCCTAGTTTTGAATGTACATCAGGGTCCCCCCGTTTCTGGGGGCACTCACAGTCTTTTTGTCAAGGGCTCTCTCTCCCTGATATGGATGTGCCTCCTACCTTTCAGCAGCACTGAGTCTTCATGTTTCCCTCCACCTCAGCCAAGTTCATGTCAACTTATGTGACCTTGCCATATGTAATAATAAAAAGGGTGACAGGCATCAAGAAGAATGATGACAGTAATGGATTCTAATATACTGAAGCAAATTTTTGAAAAATCCATGTTCCATAGTGATACTTCCAAAGAGCACGAGAGAGAGAGAGGAAAGAGGGAATAAAAGAAGACTCTTTTTTTTTTTTTACAGAGGAGTGCTGGCTAATAAACGTAGAGGAATGATAGAATATAAAAATTACGATTTTGTAACTCCCTTTGAATAATCAGCAGAAGCTGAAATCATTGGATGAAAGGTTGTCGGCCAACTGAATAGACACACAAATTCAAAGCATCCCACTGTGGCTTACTTATTAATGACAAAGGGAAAAATGTGCCCTTACAATTAAAAGGTCTGGCAGTCGCCACCGTAAACAAGTGGTCAAGTGGTGGGGCAGTGTGACATGATGTACTTCCTGATTTGATGCAGTGGGAGAGACACAACATCCCCTTTGCATGTTCTTATAAAAATGTTTGACCTGAATCTAGTCATGGTAATAAAATCAGATGAATACAGAACACTGGCTTGGGCTTCTCAAAGGATTCAGTGTTATACAGAACAGAGGAAGGCAGGGGGACAATTCGAGTAGTGGAAGGAGATGTGGGAGGTGAGGTTGGGAGGACTGAGGACTTAACAGCCAAAATGCAGTACATAAATGTTGATTGGATTCTGAATGTCAAAAAATCTGTAAAGACATTTTCATCCAAATGTGGACTATAGGTTGGGTGATATCATTAAATTCATGTTGATTTTCTTAGATGTAATGGCATTGCAGTTATGTAGAATGTCCCTGTTTTGGGGAGCTACATGCTCAAGTATCAGGTATGAAATGTCATGATGTCTATAAACTTCTTTTGGCTGGTTTGGCAAAAGGGCAATGTGTTGTATGTACATACTCACATGTGAGTATATACTCATGTATGTAGAGATGGAGTGGGTGTAGCTAGCTGTTAATAGCTGGTGAATACAGGTAAGGTGTATGGGGTGTTCGTCATACTGTTCTTTCCATTTGTCAGTGGAAAAACAAATGATGGGAAGTGACTCCATTTTTCAGTGAAAAGTTTCAAAATAAAAAAAATTATTTGAGAGGAGGTGATGAGATGTTTTAAAGATGGTCTAAAACAACTGGCTTGCTCTATGTTGTTGAACATTAGTTTTTAACTGTTGTTAATTGTGCTAATGGGGAAGTTGACACAATGTGATTGGATTTTCACAAGCAGGTATTAGTAATCAGATTGAATAAAAAGAGAGAGAGGCATGTCGAGGTGACATGACTTGACTAAGGCTGCTTGGCTGGTTAGATGCAGAGGCAGGACTAAAACCCAGACTTCCTATGTTAACACCCAGCGGATTCTCTACTGTGTCTTGTCATGGTTGCAGCCTGGGATCTTGTCATGCTTTGTCAGACATCCCTGCTTGAAGCATCTTAGAAAATTAGTTGCTAGGACTTTTCTATCTCTTTGTGGAGTTCGGATACGGATGAAGGTTGTCGTCTCCTTTTTGAGACTGGTGGGACCAGTCATCTAGAATATTTTAAAGGTGGTTCAGGGAAATCCTGCTCACACAGGGAAGATGTTTCAAGGTGGCCTCTTAAAGAGATTTAATGAAAAGCCAAAGTGGCTATACGGGACATAAGACTGTAATGAATAGTTTTAGCATTAGCCCCACTGAGCTTCTCCAGCATCAAGTGACGTATTTTGTTTCCACTACATGAGCTCGCAGTTGATAAAGATTTGGGTTAGGAGAGAGCAAGACAAGTTCCACAAAAAGCAAAATCTCAAATACTTCTAATAATGAAAAGAGAAGGCTTGCTTTCGTTATTTTCTAATTAGGGAGTTGAACTTTATAGTTGAGAAAATAAGGCTTTCCTCTTTAAGTGTAATTCCCTTTTCCAGCAGGGTGCTCAACATGATCCTTCACTTACAGAAGGGCCCTTTCAGCTGAGAACAAGTGCCAAGCAAATGACTAATCACTCCTCTTCCAGATGAAGGGCAAGAGTGAGTAGGGGAGGGAAGCGCAGTGCCCTACAGACTCTCTGAGAGAGATGGAGCCACAACCCTCACTAACTTCAGAGGTGGGGTAATCACACCCTGCTGGCATGCACTATTCCTCTTAAAATCACAAGTTATGGTCCTGGAACTAGAATACCATGCAGCTCTTGCATGCACATGCTAAAGTGTGGTGAATGAAAAGGAATCTTTGGTTTCTCCTTGAGTTTGAGTCTGTTGGGGTGGCCCAGTCTTGTGAGTTCATAGTTATCTATGGATTATCTCAACGTTGTTTTCTTCTGGATCCTCCTTCTTGTCTTCTGCCCTTTCATTTCTACTCCACTCCACTCCCATTATGTACATTTACCTTGGAAGAATACCTATTGGTCTCTAGTTATTTTTAGATTTATGTCAAGATCAAAGGGAGTCTTGGATATTTGTGATCTTTGAATAAAAACTATTCTGTTGGGTGGTTTCTTCTTGTTACTTTTCTCAGAGTTTTCTCCAAGCTTTATCCCCTTATCCTGGCATTCAAGGCCCTCTGTAATCCAGTGTCCCCTCCACCCCAGCTATTTATCCAAACTTATTTTCCATTCCTTAAGCAGGAAGTTTACTTCCAAGGAGAAGCCTCTTCCTGTTCCCCTTCCCATGGCCATGCTTTTGTGCATGCTGTCTCCTCACTTGGATTCCTTGCTCCCCTTCTCTCTGTATGTGGTACCACATAATGGTTAAGAACACACCTCTGGAGCCAGACTGCCTGGCTCCAAATCTTGGCCTTGGATAAATGCTTAACCTCTTGCTACCTTGGTTTCCTCATCTAAAAGTGGAGCTGATAGTCCCTACCTCATAAGGTTGCTGTGAGACTTTAAGTTTTAAAAAGTAATTAAAACAGTGCAGGAATTTAATAAGTGCTATATAAATATTAGCTGCTATTATCCCATTTACTCATACAAATGTTACTGATTCTATGAGGTCCAGTTCAAGTCTCAGCTCCACTATGCAGCCTCCTCTGACTTCTCCCACCCAAGAGGACTTCTCTGAGATCTTATTTCTGTATACCACACACTTTCACAGTGGATATCTACTGGTTTATATTATTCTTTCATTTTTCATGTCCCCCATCCCCCACTGAATTATGAGCTTCTTGAGGACATAAATCTTATATGTCTTTGGTGTTCTCGACGTAGGCATAGGAAGACCCCAGATCCTTAGGCGTGTAGTACTTCCTCACTCAGTTTTCTCTGTGAATAGCCTGATTCTGGCAGGAGACATGATGAATGAGTAGTTCCAGACCCATTATGCAGTGGCAGGTTGGAGACACTTTATGTAAACAGCTGGCAGAGCTGTGGTGTGTGAGGGAAGTGCCGGCAGTAGAGAGACTGTCGGGAAGTATTTCCAGGATCAACAAGTCTCCTTCCTAGTGTTCAAGAGTTGAAAGTAAAGAATTTGAGTTATATTGAAATAATTTTGGTTGCTCCTCTGTATTCTTTTGATTGCAATACTGTGAGCTGGAGCTACACTGGTTACAGCTTTGTAACATGACAATTATGCATGTAAAATTATACCTACACAAAGTAAAAGTGCTATATAAATGCAGTGTATTATTGATACCAATTTTTAGAATCCATTGATACAAAACATAATGCTCTGAGATGGTCTCTTCTCTTGCTTCACGTCTGTCTCTTCATTTCAGAGGCATTCCAATCCATGCTCTTTTTATTCTTTAAGGGTTAGCTCATTTACTGCCTCACCATAATCCTCCATGGACCGTAACCGAAGCACAAGGAGTGAGAGGGATATGGATGTGGGGAGCAGAACTGAATAAGGGTCACTGGGCTTTAGATATAAAGAAGTGAGTCATGGTGCCCAGGATGCTGCTTCTGAATGGTGGGGCAAAGAAGGTGCCCCATGTGAAGATAGATGGCAGGGATACCAGAGGGAAGGAAGTCACGCAGGTGTGCTGGGAAGGGAATGGGTTGAGTTATCTTAGTACTGTCCTCCTCAGTCTTTACATACACATGAATCATTTGGGATCTTGTGAAAATGCAGATGCTGAGTCAGGGTAGGCCTAAGAGTCTGCATTTCTAACCTGCTCTCAGAAGATGCTGAAGATGCTGGTTCATGGACTATACTTTAAATAGCAAGGCCTTAGAAAACACCACAAAAGGGGCAGGGCTTATGAAACCCTGTAACCTGATGAGTGACTGTCAAATAAAAAGACATTGTTTTAAAGTATTAAGAGACAGTGAGAATGGGCATAGATTGTTTTGCTTTAGAAACAAAATGAGGGGCTGGCCGGTTAGCTCAGTTGGTTGGAGCACAGCCTTATGGCCCCAAGATCATGGATTTGGATCCCAGCACTGGCCAGCCACAAAAACAAACAAACAAACAAAACAAAGGGAGAGGGACCCAAGGAGAAGGTGAAAAATCAGAGGAAGAAAGCAAGGTCTGTTGATATACAGCTCTACCTACTTAGAGAATTTCCTTCCAAACTCTTCTTAGTCGAAATCTTGAAATTTCTGTGCTCTTTTTAACCAGACAGCCACTCCTCTCCAGGCTGTGTCTTCCCAGCCTCAGAATATTCCATTAATGCAGTGAACAATTTCATCAGTTGGAAATTTGGTCACTGAAAATCCATAGGGCCCATTTGATTAATTTCGAACTGAATTGGTTGGTTGGTTGGCTGTCATGTGAATATATGACCCAGCTGCAATCCCACACAACTCCTCCCACCCTTGGCATTTTAGGTCAAGAAGAATGTCACCAGCAAGTGAGGAATGTAGTAAAACACGAGAAAGAGCTCACCTCCAGCCAGAAGTGAGAAATGCAGGAGGCTGTGTGGCACAGCATGAATCTGGGAGTTTACTCACAGTGTCATGGATTCGTTATTCATCCCTTGAAAAGCATTTGCTGGTATGGTGGTTATGTGTAAGTTATCGCAAATTTCCCTTGAGGAAAGAAATGAGAAATATTTACTTTCCAAATTTTAGCTGCAAATAGGAAACTGTTATGCACAGCAATCAGCCTGGTACTTACAGAATGAAATTAAATTCAGAGGAGAAGATCTTCGTAACATCTGGAAGTTTTCGGATGCCTGTGTTACAGATGCTCCTGTGATTTGGGGCAGAGTGGTGATGTGGGCAGAGAGTGATTGCCATTATGATATAAAGATAAGAAGGAGTAGAAAGGCAATTTGTAAATATGATTTTCATATTAAGTTAAAGAAATATTGAGTTTGGCTTTATCAGTAACACTTTTAGCTGATGAAGATTGTTAGAATTTAAAAGCCCCTAATGCCATGGGAGAAGTTGCTCTAATGACTCCTATTTACCAGCACCACACTCTAACCAACTGAGCTAACTGGCCAGCCCTAATGACTCCTATTTAGAGATCTAGGGTCTGGGATCAAACTTTCAGGTCTTTTTCATTTATATTTCCAGCCTGCCTTTTCCTGTTAAATCATTTGCATTTCCTTGTTGTATTGCATTCCATTTTATTTTGGTAATTAGTTTATTCCATACTCTTGATAGTTCTAGAAAACATCCCTCCACTTTGGAGCGGGTTTTAATTCAAACACTTCAGGAAGATTAATCTCATATGAGAACTCATATCCTTCATTATTAAAAAATCTCCCTTTAGTTAGCTACCTTGCAATTCAGGAACTTCTGCCTTGTATATCATTGAAACCATTAAACATTCTTTTGGTATTTGGAGCTACTCACATCTCCTTTTTTTCCTTCCACCCTTTATTTAACTTCAAAAAGGGAGGAGGCTTAAGTGATAGGCGAGACTGAAGAATACTTTATTATAAGAATGAGGCTCCTTCAGAGGAGTCCAGGCATCTGTTTTAAAATTCACCAGTTGTGGGCTCTTGACAACTGATACGAAGTGCCTGGCACCCTGATGACAATGAAACAAAGCTGGTTTTCTCTTCTGGCTCTCTCTGGTTCTCCTCTTTACCTATAACTCTAGGTCACACTGAATTGTGACCTGTGTGTGGCTGGGGATAGCAGTGTGGGCTTAGACTGCAATGTGTATTTGGGTTGGGGGAATATTACATTTTGGGGTGAAAGTGCTATTTAATGAAGACAATGATTTTGAGATAATAAGGGGCTGCAATGGTCAAATTTGGTTCTGGGATTTTCTTATATTTTTCCAAAGTGGTTGATGCTGCAGTATGCTGATGTGCCCTACAGAACCCCTGAAGGTTTGGAAAAGCAGAACACTTGGGTTTGGAATTGTCCAGTGTTAGAGTTCCAAAGAAGCTATGCCAGTTCCAGTAGCAGCTCCTATTGGAGGCCCCAGAGCAAGACTGATGATGTGGAACACCAGAGAGAGGATGTCCGTTTCCTCCCTTTCTGTTTTTCTTTTTTCTCTTTTTGGGTGGTGGTGACTGGACTTTACATCTTCTGGGGGAGTTTATGAAATTTAATTTATCAGAAAGAAGAGAGAGCATATCTGTGTTAGGGGGCTTTACATTTTTCTGTGTGAATAGTGATGACTTGATATTTGAGAAGAACCATAGTAATAAATTTATAGATTGTATCAAATTTCAGGAATTCTGGTATTGCTGGCAAGGCAGTGACTCTGTTGGGCTACAGTGGTACTCAATTTGTAGTGTTAACCAGTAGACTTATTAAGAATTAATGGGAGGGACTTCCAATCAAGATGGCAGAATAGACTATACCCAGTATCACTCTCTCCCCAAATCAACAAATTTACAACTACTAAAAAGCAAAAACTGCCAAACTGGGGCCACTAGAACTCAGGGGAAGAGGAGGAAAGATCTATGGAGTTCATGAAGGCAAGAGTAGCCACAATGATGGAAAGAAAGGACTGTTCTAATTGTTTGGAGCCCTGACCACTTCAAGGCTGGCCCTGGTGAGCACATGGAGCAAGAGCTGGCAAAAGCTGCACCTGTGCCCTTTGTATGAAGTTTCTTGGAGATGCAGGGGAGAAGAGGGCCTTGGTGGCCCCCAGGCCAGCAAGACCACTAATAGGATTCCCATGAACCCACATAGGAGTGAGGGGCCACAGACAACTGAAAAAAGGAGCCACTCAGAAGCTGGTGAGTCATTGCAAGGGACTGGTACATGGCCCTTCCCATGGAAAGTGTTTGGAGCACAGGTGTGGGGGAGATGGGCCCACCAGGGAAACATTGGGGCACAATATGGACAGCTCATCTCTCCTCTAGTCAGCACAGGATCACTCAGTGGAGACTGATCAGGAATACAGATCTGTAGGAGATATAGTTTGTTGAAAAGACTCAGGTCCAGACTAGGGTTATCACATAACCCACGTGTACCAGATCTCACAAGACCCGGACGTACTTACAAGGTCAACAATTAAACCCTAAGCTGCACAAAAAGCCTTCCCCAGAGAAACAGCAGCAAAGGAGCAATTTGGCTCAACCACAGCTCAAGTGCTGGTTTCCACAGGAAGTCCCCCTCTTTAGAAGTAACAAAACAACAACAAATTAGTTCCAGTGCAGAGTTTAAGTGGTGGGGGTAGCTAATAATCCAGTACAGAACTGAAAGAAAACACAAAAAACCCACAGATCAAAGACAAAGTTCTGATATTAACCAGTAAAGGCCTAACACTACCAAGGAACACCTATAAAAGCTAGAAGGACTGGAAGCCCCCTGGGCTCCTGAGCCTGGGTGGTGTGGGGCTGAGGGCCTTGGCCGTGCCCCTCTGAAGTCTGCATCCAGCCCACTGATGACTACTGAGCCACTGCCAGAAACTTCCCAGGCTCCCAAGCTGAGGTGGGGGGATGCCGAGGGCATCAGCCACACCCTCCCAATGTCCACATTCAGGCTAGCGACAACCACCAAGCTGCCGCAGGAAGCCCCGTGGTCTCCCCTGCCAGAATGAGAGGGGTGCCATGCACCTTGACCATGCCCCACTCTCCCTCCTTTCTCCTCCTCCTATCCTATTTCCCACCCCTTCCCCCTCAACTGCTCCACAACATCTTACAATATAAAAAAATAAATTAATTAAAAAGAAAGTTTTAAAAAAGCAAAAAAAAAAAAAAAAAAAAGAGTTAATGGGAAATATAAAGTAATGATCTAGTTTATAAGGCACAGTGTTTATACAGTTTTAGTTATGAATATAACTGTTTAGTTATATTACCTCAAGGCAATACTTAAAAAGTTTTCACTTAATGAATGAACAAATGAGATGAAGGAAATAAATAATTCTCAACCAGTGATGGGGGTCAAGTCAGAATTACCTCTCCCACCTTCACCCACTCTCTGACCACCTAGAGATTCTGATTTACCCTTTTTAAAGTGTCATGACCCCTCCATTCCCCACCATCAACTTTGAAAATCATTGCAAAGGGTAATGTTCTTCTCAGGTGTTTGGGACAGAGAAAATGTTGGGAACCATTTACACGTATGTGAAAGTACCCGGCATGGTGGCTGACAAGAAATACTGATTCAATCAGATGGCTGAAGTGGAACATGCAGATAATGCTAAGAGTGTGTTAAAAAATACTTCCCAACCTTTTAATTGTTTTGATTTTCATCAGATGCCCATCTTTCCCTCCCCAATTGCTTAAAAAGGAAAATTCCTCACAGGTATTTTAACCGGGGAAGATTTGTAAATGCTCCAGGCTCAATGTATACCAGGTTTTTGGTGTTCTGGATTAGTCTGTAAAGAGAGAGGGAAAAACAGGGAGCAGTTTAGTAGATATGTATTGTTTGGAATGCATGAGACCGTGATCATCAGAGGTTACTGGCTGAAAACAGCATCAACAAAATCAACCGACTTTCATATGCTTAAGAGGAGCTCCTGAGACTCTGGAGATGGACATGGTGCAGTGATGCTCTGCTCTTAACTTCTGAAGAGGCAGATAAAAGCATCCTGTCTGGGAGTCTGTCTCTGCACACCCCCCACCCCCTTGACTGCACCAATATCCAGGGCTGCTGGCTGAGTAGATCCTGCCCCATTGTGGGACATGCACACAGGGAGTGGTGAGACATTTCACTCTCAGGAGAGGTGAGCAAATCAGCTACTCTCCCTTTTAGGCAAACTGGTCCTCTTCATATTGGGTTGACCACCACACTGACTAGTTATCCAGAGGAGCAGCCAGCCAGGGGCTTGAATTTTGGGAATTTTATGTCAATTCTATAGATAACTTGCTGTGTGATGATGCCCAGCCTCTTAGCTTCCCTGAGATAGTGTTGCCTTCTGCCTCACAGGCTGGCAGGTGTTGAGCAATAGAATAAGCAGAGGTAATACAAGGCAGGACTTTAGAAAGTATGAAAGGACAGCCATAACACCACAGTGCCATAGTAGGGCTCTTGCTCTTCCTCCCACTCCCCTGATAACTGTGAGCCTTAAAGAAGTAGCCGCAGTTGCCAAGTCCTGTCTACTTTCAATTCAATAAAAAGCCAATAAATGCCTTTGGCTTTCTTAGTCAGGCAACAACCACCTGAGGAAATGATAATTACCTTGTTTTATACAGAAAATATTGTTGTATTGGTGAGGAACATGGGCTCTGGAGTCGCTTGGTTTTACATCCTGATTTTACTAATCAAACAACCTTGGATACATTACTTCAGGCTCTCTGTGCCTCAGTTTCCTCGTGGAGTGATCTTTTGAAGAGGATACGCATGTGTGTGGTTCATGGGCCTCAACCAGTGTTAATGATTATTATTATGGTTGCTGGAATCAGGGAAAAAAAGTTGTATGATTTTGTATAGTCAGTCACACAGCTGAGGAGTAGCAGAACATGGATGTGACCCAGTTTTTCTGACTCCAAATCTAGTGCTTGTTCCATCATTGGTTACTACAGTTTCCCACTGTTTGTGCCTGTTTCCATCTTGTAAGTTCTTTTGATTCTTCACATGGGAGTGATATGGCTGTACTTTTATACTTTGCAAAGCCATGCCTCATCTAATCTCTCCCAATTCTGTTACTCAAAACCTGCCAAGCTGTAAGGAAGGAAGCAAACATATTATTATTCCAGTTTTACGGAAGGGAACGCTAGCTCATGGAAGTTAGGAGGCTAGGCATCATTTCACAGCAAATATAGGGCACTATATTTATATGTGGGTGGGATGGAAGGGACTTTTATTTCTTAAAGATCTTTTGGGGTCCGACCTGAGGCCACTCATTCATTCTTCCTTTCATTCATTCAACAAACATTTATTGAGCACCTACATGTGTCAGGTACTGTTCAAGGTGCTGGAAATACAGCTGTGAACAAAGCAAAGAGAGCCTGCATGGAGCTAGCATCCTATCTTAGGGCTTTCTTTGGGATCCATAAAGTTTCCCTTAGAGCGCTTTATTTTTCTTTCTGTTGATAAATTCTGCTTTGTATCACGGGAAGCTTTATTTATTTATTATTTATTATGCCCTGGTGATTTTCAATATAAGTTGTGCTTCAGCATTAGCTGGGAAGTCTTTTAAAACTGCAGATTTCCAGGTCTGGGATAGGACTGTCATCTACAATTGTAATGAGCCCCACCCACAATTCTGCTTCACAAAGTCCATACCATATCTTTTTGCACTTAAATATCTATTATATTGATTTCCCTGTATTTGGTGAGTTAGTTTCACCTCCCTGGCCACATAGTCATCTCCTGGTGGACATTTATATTTTAACTCCTTTGTATTCCAGTAGCACTTGGCCCTAGACTGGACACATGGCGGGTGTTCACATACTTAATTAATTATTCTCTTTAGATAATTGTTCATTGAGCCATTTATAGGGAGGCCTTGTAGTACAGTGGAAAATGCACAAACTTTGAAGAAAGGCCTGGGGTTGAATCTCAGTTCTGTCATTGTCCAAAGTGTCATACTGGTCAAGTTGCTGCACCTCTCCAAGCCTCCATTCCTCTCCCTGGATGAAAGTGATAATTACCCCAATCTTCAGAGTAGCTGTGAGGATTAAATGACACAACATAGTGGAAATGCCAGGACCATGAGCTCAAAAAATATTTGATGCTAATACTGTCCCTCTTCCCTTACTTTTGAAATTCCTAAGCAGGTGATATTTGAGTGCTCTTCTAGAAGCTCAGGTTTGGACCACATGAAGCAGCAGTAAAAGGCCTGGTTTAGAAGTTGAGTGACCTGATTTCTAGTCCCAGCTCTGGCACTAATTTGCTGTGTGACATCTTTGGACCACAGGTTCATCATCTGAAAACTAAATTGAGCCAGTTTTCTCCCTCCTTTTTGTGAATTTGGGGAAAATGATAATTTGGAAAGGGTTCTTTTTAAGAGTTAATTTTAAAACATCACAATAGCAACAAAACACAACAAACCCAACATACACAGGCCCAACACAGAGCTTTTACATGGTAGGTATTCAAGAAGTATTTAGTGCAGGGCGGGCCGATTAGCTCAGTTGGTTAGATCATGGTCTTATAACACCAAGGTCAAGGGTTCAGATCTCTGTACTGGCCAGTCACCAAAAAACAAACAAACCAAAAAAACCCACCAAGCATTTGGTGAATGAATATGACAAAACAGCCCCCAATGAACAAATTCACGATCTCTAATCTTCTTTCCAAATTTTCCCACTACCCCAAGTACTCCATACCCTTCCTTCCATAAGGCAAGAGCTACTTGGCAGGACTCCACAATGTCAATTTTAATTTCCAACTTTGTGCTGTGATGTTTCAGAGTTTATACAGCTCCCAGGGAGAAGCAGTTGTCACCATGGCAACCTTCAGGCCACTGCAGTGAGAGAAATTAGTGCCTACCCAGACCTAGTAATTGCTGTAGTCATTTCCTCTTGGATTCCTAACAGTGGATGCTTGAATACAAATACTGAGTGGGCTCCAGCCAGTGAGGGTAATAGTGTACAGTAATAAACTATCTGTTAGCTGATGCTTACATTTCAGACAAATTGAGGAGGTTGTCAAAGGCATTAGCTTCTATCCTTTCCAGGGAATCACTCTGAGAGATTTCACTAGGGGAGAAGGGGGGAAAAAAAAAAAAAAAAGAAATATGAAAGAAATGACTGTACCTGCATGATAATTAGCTGTGTGTGTGATCCAATAACCAGGGACTTCATTGTGTCCCTCTGAAAAAGAACAGGAACATGCTAGTTGTCCTCATATCATAAAGTGCTAACATCTCCCTTTAGGAGCAATGATGAGCATCTACAACCCAGGTGCAGTTGAAATGCAAGTTTCAGTAACCCCTGTTTCTGTGACAGGCTTTTCTCTTGTTTTTCTATGACTAAGAGTCACAGATTGTTAGAAGTAGATAGGCCCTTTGAGAAAATCTAATCACATTCCCTTGTTTTACAGCTCTGAAAATACAGGCCTTGAGGAGAAAAGCAAATAGTATTTATATGAAGATTCAAAACTAGGATTGGGATCTCCGAGGTCCCCATTTCATCACTATAGTGAGGCTTTGATTTGTATTGAATTAATTCATTCATAATTCTTAATCCTTGGATTCCCAAAATCCTGTTCTGAGGCTATTGCAAAGTGATCAACTCTTGCACATGGTGTCCATCATGGATTGTAATTATCTATTTCTTTTGCTCTGTGAGCAAACTGAGGACAAGAGGTTTATTCTATTCATGTGTGAATCCCTGATGGCTTCATATGGCTTAGCACGTAGTTAGGATATGAATGAATGAATGGACTAATGAATGAATTGATTTTTTAAAAAGACTCAAGAGCAAAGGAACCTGTTTTGTCCTGTACCATCCCCAAGCATGTAGGTAATGTCAGTGTTACCCTAAAATCCCAACATAAGCTACCATTTGCTGCCAGCTGAGAAAAAAATCTCAGATTCACAAATTGTACATTTGTGTGTTTCTAAGGTTAATGTTCACTGAAGGCTCCAGATATGATGAGAGTCTTAGCCCACAGAAAGGCAGAGCCTAAGGCAGTTAACATCTTCTGAACAACACAGTAATGGCTTTCTCCTGGGCTGATTCATCCTATTCCTACCTAATGGTTTGCTTATTTAACTCGGCTGTTTTTCTCAGTAGGAGTTCTTAATGCATTTAAAGTTTCAAAACTCAAGATTTAACTTGAGAGCAGAAGAATAGGCGTTAGGCTCAAGCAAACTGACTTGTCTCTAACTTGCAGTGAATTTCCTGTAATATGCACTAATTCTTGAGGAATTATTTTTAAAATTCTCATTGCTTGCCAATACCCAGAAGAGAAGTAGAGGTTCCCCAAGGAGCCAAGGTTGAAGGTATAGCATCTTCTTTAGAGATGTAAATTGGCTTCAGAAGTCCAGTGGATTGCTAAAATTAGAGATGCCCTACAGGAATTAACTGGACTTTGAGGTCCTTTGACTCAGGCTAACATTAAGAAGGATGCTGGAACACTGCACTACTGAGAAAGTTCTCTCTATATGTACGGGGTTTTTGGCCCTGGAAGCTGAAACCCAGGGACAAATGATTGAAGTTACATCTGACAAACGTGAGATCACACCGCATTATAAGGCTGCTTTACACGTTTGATGAATGCCTTTCATCAATACAGCTATAAATACTGTGTTTTTGTCATGCACTTATTGTATTTGAGATACAAAGATTATCTTCTGATGCACAATAAACTTCCAACACATTTTCTTCTATGTGGGTGTTATCTAAGAATGTGACACAAGGGAATAGCTACTCTAGCAGAAAGAAAATTTTTATGATTGGAATCTATCTTCTTTTCTACTTAAAAAGTATTTCATCATCTATCAAAAATGCATTCAGTTCTTTGAAGCAAGGTTAATTATCTGAATTTTAATGGCTCTTGAAAATCATACCTTTTCTTCAAAGGTCCCTAGATATTATTTGTGCTATAAAGATAAAAATACTAGGGTTTCCTAAACACAATTTCTCTCCTAGAAAAATTATCCCCTTTCAACTCTGTTTTCTCTTAGAAAAAAATTTATTATTCCAATTATGAATGTCTTTTGATATGTTAGTAACTTACTTACATTTTTACGACCTCATTAAGTCCTCTGAAAGCTTGAGATGGGATTACTTTGACAGGGAGATAGGTGAGTGATCTAGAAAAGAAAAAAGGAAAGCCAAGAATTTAAGATTTAAGATTGGGTGTCTTTTAAGTTCATGAATAAAATGTGTGTGTGTGTGTGTGTGTGTGTGTGTGACTACAGAGTTCCCAACAGCTCTATACAGGTTGAGAATTTTAACTTCTATCAATAAAGGTACGTGCCTTGACTCATCCTTAGTCTTTATCAAAGAGTATAAAATGTTGTGGTTATGATCACGAACCTTGGGATCAGATACACCGGGGATCAAATCCCCACTGTCCTATGACCTGGCTATATGACCCTGAACATGTTATTTAAGCCCTGTGTTTCAGTTTCTCCATCTATAAAAGTGGAATAATAATTCCTATTTCACAGTGTTGTTGAGATTAATTAAGATCACCCGTGTAAAGGACAGGGCTTGGCACAAAGTAAGTAGTTAAGTGTTCTAGAGCGGTCCTATAGGCTTGGTTGGGAGGATGCAAAAGGAGCTATCTTGGATAAAGGGGAGAAATCAATGGTGAAAATACAATTGGAAACTAGGCAGGCAGGAAAAAGGAAGATTCACTAAGAACTCCTATTCTGATCTATGCCATCTTCCCGAAGCAGCCTATTTTAATATTGTCTAAACCAGACCACTTTGCTCCTGTGGGTAACTCACACAGGCATCTCTGTCATTTGCAGGGGAGGGGGACATCTGTGAGAATATTTCCTTCAGGTATTCCACTTCACCCACAGGAACAATCTAAATATTCTTGGAATTGAGATAAAAGCTATGCAGTACATAAGAGTTGAGAAAAGAGCAATGCTCAGCGATAGCAAAACCAGTACAGGATGATGTATGAATGCTAAAGGAACCTGGGATTAAGGTAAATCAGAAGAAAGCATCTGCAAGGCAGGGAAGAATGTTCAATCAACATTTGTTGAGCATCTACAATGGTTCAAGAATTTGGCCCAAGGACCAGCAAAGAGGAAGGAAATGGACCCGGACATTTCAGGTTGGAAGTGAAGATCAGGAACATGAAAACAGAGGTGGGAGATGCTACCTTGTTTTCATGTATATGTGCAGCAAGGACTGCCTTAGCTACCAGGAAAGAGCACCTGTTCCATGAAGATCGGATTTCAGTGAGATGTCTTACTGTCACAGAAGGGGCTTGCTACTGGTGTAAGCTGCTGTCCAAAGTATGCGCACTCACCTGTAACCTTATTTTATCTACTCAGCAGTGGTGTGAAGTAGGTATTTCCCTTTGATTGCAGAATAAATTGGATCACAAAGAGATTAAGTAACCTGAGCAAGGTAATAACCAAGCAGACTGACTCCAAATGCCCTTTCCACTGTGCAGTACTGGGCTGAAGCTTGTGATTCCTAACTCACTATCTGTTGGTGAGCAGGAGAGACAGGCATTTTAACCTTGCTGCTCTTGAGAGGAAACATGTCACACTCTCTCTGTTCCTCCTGCAAAGCAGCTTATCAGCAGTTCCTCCCTAAGAGCTAATGCAGAGTGATTTCAAAAAATTCATTTCAGAAAACTGCTTCCTGTCAACAGTCTCTTAGAGGTCATACAACCTAGGGGAAGTGATCTAAACTTCGTCTTCTGATTCTAGTCCTGAAGACAGTGCCACTAAGCACATCGTTCAACACTCAAACTTATTTAAGAGGGGATCTGAGAAGAACAGGGATAGTGGGGGGAGAAATCTTGCGATGGCATATTTGCTTCCTGTATTTCTTCTGGAATCATGTCTGCTTGGCTTCCTGATTAAAAACACAGTCTTATTGCTTTCTGCACTACCAAGCCAATAAATTTCCAGAAGAGAAAGCTGTATTTTACTGTACCCCATGCAGCATCAATAAAACTGACAGCCAAATTCTGATTCCAGAATCTTTATTGCTGGGGTAATGCAGTGCAGAACATATTTTGGAGAGTGTTTACATAAAAGCTTCAACTGAACCCTTCAGAGCTGTTTATTCATGCAAATAGAGCCCAGGAGCTGGAGCCTCTCAGCAGGCAGCCTCCCCCTCCAAATGCAAGCATGGTGTGGCTCCCAGAGGAGCAGTTTGGTTCAGATTTGACCAGGGAGGTTGTCTGAGCTTTTGATTGAGGGATAAGGAATGAGGAGCAAAGGTCAGACAGAAGTGACAGAAGCTGTAGATTATGCACTGGCAGTCCCCAGTGACTACAGAACAGCCCTGGTGCAAGATGAAATTTTGCAGAGTTGATGTTGATGCTGCAGAGCAGGAAAGGCAGCAGTGATGAGAGCAAAAATAGAGTCCCCACCATAAAGGAGACACCAGGCAAACAGCAGGTGACTTTGTGGATGGGGCTGGGTTATGAAAGAGGCCAGGGGGCCAGAGAATGAGGAGAGGGGAGGGGTGAGGCAGGTGCACTGTGCTTTTCACAGCAGATGTGTTCCCATGAAGCAACGTGGAGAATGTGGTCTTGTGAATCCAAAACCATTTATCCCACTGACTTATATTTTTATTTCAGAGATGTCATGTCTTCATTTCTGATTTGTCTTTAACTGGCAACAGTTCCTAAGCATTCAAGTGTCTGTTTCATGTATTTAAATTTATTTAATGTGGCCTGTGATTTGTTAGTAACCATTTGAATGTACTCCCTTTGAAGGCACTCCCTTCTCTGATGGATGCATCTATGATTCTTTCCATGATGCCAGAAACTTTTGGCAATGTGAGCAATTGTCTAAATAACCCTGCAATTCTACTCCTGAATATACATCTGAGAGAAATTCTCAAACTGATACTTAAGGGAAACTGTACAAGAATTTTCTTCACATCATTGTGGCATCAGGGAGTTGGAGGCAACCTGGGTGTCCAGTACTGGGTGAATGAGCAGACAAAATATGGACAGTGCACACCTGATTGAATAGGTCAGCATGTAGAAGCAAGCATGGGTGGATCTTAGAATCATGGGGCAAAGAGAAACAAGTAAGAAATTAATGAGATGTATAAAATATTATTTGCAGAATTAAAATACATGCACACCAAATGTTAGATATTTTAAAAGAAAACACATGAACATACATTGGAATTTTCTGTGTAAGGAGAGTTGAGAGGAACAGAAGTGGGAAAAAGGGGCAAAATAAATGAAAGCAGAGAGGGAATTTGAATGAATGGACCAATGATGATGTTACTTGAATGAAGAAATATGATAATCATATGATTAACTTAACTCTGTGTACCTGAGAGACAAATGGAAAAAAAAAAAAAAGCTTTATTTTGGTATACTGACTGTCCGCCCGCCTGCCTGCCTCCCTCGCTCCCTCCCTTCTTACTTTCCTTTTTTGAAGTTAGACATACATGTATTCCAAGAATTTTGTGAACTTCAGCAACTCTTGTGGAAAGGTCTAGTCAAATTATCATTCGATATAGAGCAGAAGCCAAGGAGAGCTGGGGAAAAAGAGCCTTAAAGCAAGGACAGTTCAGTGATTTTGCTATCCAGGGTCAACAAAAGGAATGAAAGCTATGCATAAAGCAAAGAAAAATAAAGGACAGGAACAGATCTTTCTTAGCAAAAGAGGGCAACACTCCCAAACTCTGCATCTCAGAGGGGTGGTAAAGAACTAGAGTTGCTGGGCAAACATGAGGTTGAACTTTCAGGGTTCCTGAAAACAAGACAGCTGTGGGAGAATATGGCTGTGGAACCATGCAGCTACTTATATTTCTTACATTTTCACAGTCCTTTTTATAGTTTTAAACTTTAAAAAAATGAATCAATGATGCAAACAAAGGTGGCACCTGGATTATGACCAAACCCCACCTTGCCCAAGTGCCTTTGCCACAGATGTTGAAACAAACACAGTCACCTCTTGGTATCCATGGGGGATTGGTTCCGTGGATGCTCAAGCCCCTTGTATAAAATGGCATAGTATTTGCATATAACCTATGCATATCCTCCCGTATCCTTTAAATCATCTCTAGATTACTTATAAAACCTCATACAATGTAAATGCTATGTAAATAGTTATACTATCTAGTCTAGGTAACAATGACAAGAAAAAAGTCTGTACAGGTTCAGTGTAGATGCAATTTTTAAAAAATATCTTTGATCCATGGTTGGTTGAACCCATGGATGCAGAACCCCTGGATATGGAGGGCCAAGTGTACTTAGATTGGATGACAAAGGCTGCCTTAGCTTCATCAGTTCTGGAACCACTATCTACTCATTAATCCCATTTCCAGGTCTCCAGTCCTTCCAGTTGTGGGTTAAAGCTGAATTAGAAACAGTCTCTACCCCTTAGAATTGGAATTAGGTCACTTACCCAAGACCTGGGATTTTGTGATTGGTCATTACTCTGGTGAAGCCCTGTATGTTGTCTAAATTGGACCCAACAGTATTTGGAGGGCAGGAGTGCACCTGCAGTGGCTGCCCCCACACCATGTTGTTGCTTGTTTTTGCCTCGATTCCTTATCCTGTAGCCTACTTGGTCTCCCCAGAGTCCATCTATGAGTGGGGCCCTTTCTAGTTCCTGCCTACCCTTCTTCCCAATCACCAGATCCTGATCCCTATATTTCTGCCCCTTAGGGGACACTGCTGCCCCAGAACAATTCCTAGTTACTATCTGGTTAGGATTAACCTAGCATCTCTCACTGCTGGGTTCTCACTTTCGAACTGAGCCCCTTGGCACAGATAGGGATGCTGTGCTGGGGCTATCCTGTGCTGTAGGTTTAGTTCCCATAGTGAATGCTGTGGTGATATCTAAATCACCCTGTAGGACTGAGGCATTCATTCTGCCAGCTTCTGGGAGAGTGAGCAGTTGAAGCTCTCAGCTGAGTTGCTCTCCTGAAATTATGCTTTCAGCCTAAGATTGCTATATCACCCAAGATCATGTCTTCTCTCCTAGACAGCCCTCATCCAATGACTGGTCAATGCATAAAATAAAAGCCTGGCCCCCTTGACTCAAGGGCGGACTACTCAGAAGGACCATCCTGTCTTCAGAGCTCCTTTCTATCAACTCTTTTACCAGGACTCCTGATAGAGTTTGGATGTGTTATCCCCCCAAAAACTCATGTGGAAATCTGATCCCAAATGTGACAGTGTTGGGAGCTGTTTGAGTCCTGGGGGTGGATCCCTCATGAATGGATTAATGCTCTCCCTGGGGGGTGGGGGTAGTGAGTGAGATCTTGCTCTATTAGTTCCCACAAGAGCTGGTTATTTAAAAGACCCTGGCACCTCCCCCCCCCTCTTGCTTCCTTTCACCATGTGATCTGCTTGCACCTGCTGGCTGCCTGCCGTTTTCCACCGTGAGTAGAAGCAGCCTGAGGCCTGCGCCAGATGCAGCTGTCCCAGAATCATAAGCCAAATAAACCTCTGTTCTTTATAAATTACCCAGTCTCAGGTACTCTGTTATAGCAACACAGAAACGGACTAATACAGCTCCTGACTGGATCCCCTTCCTAGCCAACCCCAATTTCCAAGCTCCCAGTGCACCTGTGTCAGAATCCAGCAAAGGGAAAACTTACAGATAAGCAAACAGCATTCAGATAAATCCAATTACCTTGAAGAAGATAATGTCACCTTATTATGTCTTCCCTAGTTGCTTCTAATGTCTCTTTGGTACTCAGGGATGGGGCTTGCACCCCCTCTTTTTTTTGTTTGGGTTTGATGACATAGATGGCCTTGGAAGGAGCCAGTTTGTTCAGTTCACTGTCTCATTAACTAACCCTCCAGTAATACCAGCTGGAGAGCTCTAGTGCACCCTTCGAGGAAATTGAAGATTTGGAAATCCTTGCCTATAAAAACTTATCAATTGGGATACATTTGCATTATCAAAGAGTTCTTTGTTCTACAGAAGGATTCACTGCAGGGTTCCCTAAAATAGCAAACTCCCTAGGTGAATAGAAAATATGCTTTAATTGACACACTCACTTTTTAAAGACAGGTATTGCATAAAGCAAATTATAACTGTAGGCTCCTTATCTCCTCTTGTTTTTTCAGAGCTTGAGTGCACGATGGTTCCCAGGGCAGGGCCATCTTCTGAGGCCCACAGGCTGAGCAGGGCCAGAGGGAGAGGGGAGCAAGGGAGAATCCAATACCAATCTAGAGTTCCCAAAGCCTGGGTGGGGTCTTTGGTCTCCTTGACAGAGCTTTTACCTTTCCTTCTGCTCAACACATAGCAGAAGGGAAATATTTTTATTCACTACCTTCTAATTGTTTAAAAAATCCATCTATATTATTGATTTAAGAAAGCTGAAAACATCCATCTATTTTCCACAGATGATTAGTTTATTGCTGGAGCTAAACAACACAAAATCAGAGGGAGAGAAAAAAGAGAGAAATCAGAGATGGCCAAACCTTTTTTGTCTAATGAACTTGTGGAAATAAGAGGGAGTTTGTTTAATTATTTAAATTCAAAAGAATGTTACTGTTTTTGTATTTATTAATTAAGATCTTGTTCTACATTTAACAGAGGCTTAAGAATTTCTGTGTGCTTTCAAAGCTGCTCAGTAATTATAATAGACTTGCTTTCATCTTGGAATAAAATAAAAATGGATTTCCCCTTTTGAACTGATTTTAAATCTTCAAGCTTTTAAAGGCATAGATCTATTTGGTAACTTCATTACAGAGAGTGTCTTAATTTATTGGCCTCTTGTCTTCAGCATTTAACTAGAGGGAGCTGAGGCTTCACTGTTAACTGATGTGTGAAGTCGGTATAGATGGACATCCAGTATGTTAAGCTTTACATCAGAAAATTTTGGAACACTCTTTAAAAATACCCCCAGGTGGTTTTGATTATTGTTTGGCTACTTCCTGAAGGACTTATTGTATTAGGCCCAAAGAGTCAGAGTGAAAGGGCTGCTTTCAAGTCGTTTGGTTCAACCTGTCACTTTACAGAGGAAGAATCTTACACTGAGAAAGGTGAAACTACTTCTCTGAAACCACCTTGCAATTCAGAGGCAGATCTGGACTGAAACATAGGTCACTTATTTCTGATCCAGTACTGTGTCCTCCATCAATCAAATCACATCAGTAGTGTTCATCTGGGGGTTTGTCGACAGACCCCACCAAACTATCCTCTGCTTTTTGTGTGAAAACCTAGCCTCCTGAACAGAACCATCAGCTTCTTGAGGGCATGCCCTCAGTCTTCAAGATGCAGCTCAAATTCCTGTTCCTCCATGAAGCTTTGGAGCCTACCAGAGTGGTTTTTCTCTCCTCCCTCTGCACTTAATGACTACACTATTTTTTTCCTTCACTGTTATTTGAGAATTTACAGGTGTCCTATATGAACATTTTCCTCTGTTCCACCAGAGCAGAACACCCAGTCTCTGATGGATTCTGCTTTCACACTGTCTCTTGCTTCCAGCCCCTTTGTTCCTTACACACTACCACTCTTGGCCATTCTTTTCTCCACCTCAACTGTTCTAGAGTCTCCTAATTGGTTTCCCCTCACTCCATCCTGGCTCCCCTTGGCAGTTAAGAGTGCAGACTCTGGCGCCAGGCTGCCCGGCTTCAAATCATAGCTTCATTCCACATCTATAAAATATGTGTAACCTATAAAATCTGTAGATTCTTGAGACTGAATAAGAAAAATATAACACTAATATAGTTCACAGCACAAGATAAGAACTCAATAAGTACTTTCAATTCATAGCTGCTCTCTCTGAAAGATTTAAGCTACCTGGACTATACCTAACGACAACTCTACTTCCTTGGCAGGGGGTAGGGGTGGGTGGGTTCAGTACTTTGGAATCAAGTCTTCTTTTTGTCATGGGTCACCCTTAAGTTTGTAACATGCATATGACTTGTCCCTGATTGTTGACCCTCTACTGATTATACATAGGACAACTGGGAGGGAAGATAAACACTCCCACTTTGTACTTTTCTTTTGGGCTCAGGTATTTCTTACAGGCCTAACCTGGTAACCTTTTAAATAAGTGATAAAAAAAAAAACACTTTCCATTAAATATTTCAACTCTAGAGAGCCACTCTGCAGAGTTTGCATTTGCTTATTGATTTTAAAAAGTTTAGTCAGTTGGAATTCTCCCAGTGGAAAGTGCAATTTGAGTGACTCTCCTCCAAGACAGCCATTACAGAGCACCTAAGAAACTGTGAGGAGCTTTGACTTATCATGTGAACCAAGATGTTAAGAAGATTCCCTGGATAATGGAATTTCCAAGTCATTTGTGCAACTACTAAATTAAAAATATAAAGTCTAGAGGAAAATGATAAATATATCTAAGCCCTTACTCAAAACCCATTTAAAGTTTTCTAAAGACACAAAGCAAAATAACCTAATCTCTACCCTTAAACTAGAATTCTTCTAGCGATACTATAACATGACAAGAATAACTCTGGTAAATAAAATTCCATGTTGATTTCTCCGCAGGGAATGTCTGCATCATCTGTAATGATTTCTCAAAAATATTTTTCAGAAGCAGAGAATATTATGTTGTCAGGGCAGTGACATTACAGATATGCTTCAGGAAGCTCTTTCATTACAAGTTTCTTTTTCCCAGCACTTAAAAAAAATTTTTTTTAGTGAGTGAGTTAAAGCTGGTTGCAACTGATATACCACATACTTTTAATTAATCTGAGGATAGGTTTGAAGTGCCTGGAATTAGTGGCATGTGTGCCTTCACTTTTCACTAGCTCATCTGCTCTGATAGATACCAATTTGTGTGGTTGCCTGGCTCAAAAATGCTCCCTTCTCTGGAAGCATCTCATCGCTGGTTTCATCACAGGGAAAAAATCTCATTGACTGAGCCAGTTGATTCTATGCAGGGGGGTGCATGGGCCAATCAGATTCTTTCTCTTGGAAATTTGAAACATACAATGGAGGGACAGAGAAGGGAGTCTTTGGAACTGACTTATTGTAAAGGTGGAATATAGAGAGAAGTTCCCTGATTTCCTGTTGCTAAGATACCAGATTTTCTCTGGATCTTACCAGCATCCTTCTACCTTCTTATCCTATTAAGTTCATCTTTTGTGATTAAATTTGTCAGAGTTGCTTTCTGCTGCTTACAAAGGAGAAAAGCCTTAAGAGCCTCTCCTAAGGTTCTCAGGGCAATCTAATGTCCCACTGATGGTCCATAACACAGACAGGCCATGTGTTGGTGTTGGTGAGAGAGCAGAAGGCTTTCAATAGTGATTCACCAGTGTCGCCTCTAAGCTGGTGTCAAAGGCCAGGACTGAACTTACAGGATAACCATGTTAGCCCAGCTGACTCTATAGAGAGTGAGCCTTAAAGAACTATAGTTCAAATGACACCTTCCCCAAGGCTTGTTACTCCAGCTAGAAGGGATGGCCCCCTCCTCTGAACTCCTACTTTGTTTAAAACCTTCATCTAGCTCTTATCACCTTTTGTATTTCTCTGCAGTCATCTGAGAACTGGCCCTCCCTTTCCTATGTCTGGAAGACTGCAAGCTCCTGGAGGGCAGGGACAATCCTGTATGTAGTCCTGTACATTTCAGTACATAGTTCCTGAGTTGTCAGCAAGTCTGACCTGACAGTTTCCTATGTGTCCAGCCTGAGAGACAGGGATGAGGCATGGGGAAAGGAAAGGACACAGAATGGACTTGGATGCTCTAGCTGAGCAGACAGGACCAAAACCAGCCTATAATTGGGATTAGGTGGTATGTTTCAGAGGTCTCAGCCTGGGCTGAAAAGGCCAGATATTGAACTCCAAGCAATAATGAGCTCTGTCTGCTATTTTGGGATTCTAACTTATTCACTTTCTAGGCTGAGAAGACCTGGTGGGTCATTTTCTCTAATTAACACCTTCCTGAAACAAAACTATTCCATTAGGCCTGCCCCTTGGATGATAGATACTTACTGTTCAATCCCATATATGGGTTATGGGTTTTTCAGTCTCCTCTGCATCATCAGGTTGTTACAATAATACATTGCAGTTATGTGAAAGCTTTATTTCTGAATACTTTTGGCTCTTTTGTCTCGTTTATTTTCACCACAGCCAGTCCCACTCAGGGATGGAATTATCATGCTGCTTTTACAAGCAGCACAAGGGTCTTATCACTAGCCCAAACCTACAATGCAAATTAGGGACAGAGGATCTGATGCTAGAACCCAGGTCCACCCAGTTTTTGTCCTGTTGATCAATTCAGATAATTTGGGGGCTGTGTCGGATCCTACCCTGTCACTCTAGAGGATCTCTGACCGTGTGGGCAGAAATGTTGTCTGCTGCTGCTCATGAGGTAGAATTAGGAGCCCAGGAGTAGAGTAACGTCATTGCATCAGAGTCAAGGACAAATGTAACAGCAATGGATAAAACCTCCATTCTGGGAGTTGAGTTTTACTTATAAATTGTATTTTTCTAAATTAGGCCCAGGTGGCATTAAAGAGCTGCAGTTCAGGGCCACACAGAAAGCAGCTGTGAGTGATTTGCTGCATGGGAGGGGGGTGTCATCTCCTAGGGACGCGGAAGCTGGGAGTAAATGAGGACCCTGTGGAGAAGCTGCTAGAAGTGACCCACCAAGTCAGAGAGCCCACCTGCCTAGAGGGTGGGATTATTTTAATTATCCTCTTAAAAAAAGAAAGCTGGTGGGAAATTTGCTAAAATCTGCATTAAATGTGATTTTTCTCCAACCTCGAGGAGATGCCAGAACAGAGCATATGTGTTCCCATGGAGCCAACCCTCTCGGGTCTGGAATTGAGCAGCAGAGCTCCTTTCTATCACCATGACTCAACTGGCTTTAAAACCTCATGTGTAAGATCAGAGTTACACATGGCCAAGACACCATTTTGTGCAGCCACTCTGGGAGATTATATTTTGGAAAAAGACCTTTAGTGACTCATTTCAAGAAGCCAATTGAGGGGCTTGGGGAAAAGATAGAGGTGTGTAAAGCAGCAGAACTGGCACCTTTAATCAATTTGATTTACTGTTTTTGAAATAAAAAAAAGAAGAGGGAAGAAGAAACCCAAGGAATCATTGCTCTGCATGGGAGCAGCTGGGTGCAATGCAGAAGGGATCTGTGCGGGAACCTTTCTAGCTCTACACTTGCATTGAGATTTTGGGAACTCTGTTGCTTGTTTTTTGTGTCCTGCTAAACAAATAAAATCCAGTCCTTCCAAAGCTTTCCCCCAAGGAGTCTGTTTAAGAATTGCCTCTAAAGCAAGGCTGGGAGAGCAGAGTCAGAACTAAGATTCAAGATCAACATTTTCCTCGCCTTTGTTTTTTGGGGGAGGTGAGGTGGGGTAAGGGGATGGGATATGAACTTGCCGAATTCGGGGATGTTTTGGCTGGCTCAGCTGTCAGGAAGCTGAGGGTAGGGCTAAGCTGTGCTACTTGCAAGAGCTTGGTAGCCTTCCCTCTGCCTTGTGGACTCTTTCCTGGGGCCTGTTACCTGGTATCCTGCACTGGGAACCCATCTCCCTAAGTTCAAGTTGCCTTAGTGTTTTTTGTTTGTTTTTTTTCTTAATGAATCTTGGGCTGGGGGTTGATTCTTCTCTACTGAGTGAGTTTAAAACAAACAGGGGCTGATCGGTTAGCTGGTTTGGTTAGACTGGCACTCATAACACCAAAGTCCGGGGTTTGATCCCTGTACCAGCTAAAACAAACAAACAAACAAAGGAATAATATATAAACAAACAAAAATGAAAACAATCTAGATGGGAATATTAATGTGGGCAAGATTCATGTATTGCTTCTCTGAAGCTGAGATATCTATTTCCCATTCAAAGGATAGACTAAGAGCCTGCAAATTCTAGGACCTGGCTGCTGACATAACACAAAGAATTCCACCCACTCCCTGTAGCACCTTCTCACCTTCCCACTCTCTAGGATGGAGATTTTAAAATGACATGTAAATGTGGTACATGCTGGCTAACATGTGTGCTTCCTTTCTGATTGGTTTATTGTTCCTACTCAGTTATCTACTCAGTTTAATCATCATGGAACTCAATAAACACCTTAATTATATTACACATCAAATTCTGGAACTCCTGAGTTGAATAAGACCTCTTTAAGTGGTTCTCACTCTAGTACAATGATTCAAAACCAAGGGGGTGGGAGAGGTTTTGCCACCCAGGGGTCATTTGGCAAACATCTAGAGATATTTTTGATTGTCACCATTTCAGAGGGTGATGCTACCATCATCTAGTGGTTAGAGGCCAGGGATGCTGTGAAACATTCTATAATGTACAGTCAACCCTGCACAACAAAGAATTATCTGGCCCCAAATGTCAATGGTGCTGAGGTTCAGAAACCTGCTCCAGCAGAAGAGGCACACATTGAACAAATGCTTATATTATGCTGGGGTATGTGCAAAAATATATGGAAGTACAGGGTATGAAAGCAAGTATGTGGAAGGGGAATCTGGAGCGGGGAAGGGGTGTGGTAGGCATCAGGGAAGAAGGTGCATGGTGAAGTGACTCCTAGTCATGGTTTTTACTTAATACTTTTGCAACCAACCATCCAAGAATGACTTTTAGTGAAAGTTTGTTAGTCAAGAACAATGTATTGGGATTTTTTTTTCTTTTTGCACAACCCTCTGAGTAACTTAATCAAATATTTCTGATGGCTTTATGTCTTCCCTTAAAAAATTTCCCCCAAATCCTGGGAGAGACATGAAGAGGGAAGAATTCATTCAACCTATTCCTTGCTTCTCAGCTTCTCAGCAAGGAATCTCTAGTCTACTTTCACCTCAGTTCTTCCACCAGGACTCTTCTTTCCTTCTCTCCTTCGAGGTCAAATTCCTAACCCTTGTCCCAGGAAGGCTACCCTTGGAGATTTTACTCCACAGTGATTGATTTATTCTCTGAAATCCTTAGAGACTTGTCGCCTCTCTCCCCATCTACACTAGTCCCTTGAGGTGTGTTTCTACCTAGATTGTGGGCTTCTCAAGGACAGGAACCATGCCCTGGACAGGGGCATCCTCTACAGCATCAATCTCTGTTCTGGACCCTGATTTCCACTGGAGGTAAGAGAAAGCAGAAGACACTCAGGAAAGATGTCAGGAGATTAACATTTTCCTGTGACACTGGACTGTTGGATAGTGCATTTTATCCTTCCAAAGCGTCTAGATTGTGTCTTATGATAAAGTCTAAAAGTTTAATCTTTGTTCAGTAGGCACAACATGCGAAAAATAAATTGCCGTAATTATTATTAGCGTTTTCTTACTAACAGATTTTTCAGAAGCTGTTTCCATATCAAGCAGATCAACCTTTCTGTTGTCATAGAGACAAAGATCTTTATATAACCATAGGCAAGGTGAGATTTTTTCCCCCTCCTTCCTTCCAGTTGCCTGGCACTAATAAGAAAAAGAAAGAACTTATTTCAAATCAATTTTTTTCTTTTACTTTTTTCCCCAATTAAAATGAGTAAATATGTTGAAGGCTATATTTTTGTATCACATTTTAGATTTTACATACCTATCTTTTTAATGAAATATATAAGGGGAGGAAAGATGAGAGCAATTTGGAAAATGCCATTTTCAAGCAGTGGGCTAGTCAGTGATAAGCAATTTTAATCCATGTACCTTTTTTTTTTTTTTTTTTTCTTAAACCAAATAGTGAACTTTAGACAGAAGTCTTTGAAGGCAGGGCCTGAAATGACTAAAGCATAAATTAATCTCTATTGAGGGATAGCTGATGAATTTTAAGGTGCTCTGTGGTATTCACCTTCTCCAATCTTCAGAACCCAGAGTATATATCCCTTCTCTCTGAAGAGCCAGATCCCATAGATAAATAAATGCAAGACCACACCCCTCTTCTTCTGAAAGGCTTTATCCCATAATTTCAGCTCTCTTCTTTATACACACTCCTGATAACTTGTTATTCATAGCACTTTCCTGTCTTGTAATCATTGTTTATGTTTCATTCATTCATTATAAGAGGATTTCAGCATAACCATCTGCTTTTCCTGTTCTTTGCCTCAATATTATACCTCTACGCCTCTGTCTTCTTTCCTCAGGTCTCAAAACTATCCCCACTCTTTCTAAGATTAACCCTTCCCCTCTGTTCTTAGACTGATGCTCTTCTTCCACCCCCATTGAGATCATACTGCAACAAATAGTATTCCTTCCTCATTCCTTGTATCTTCAGTCTGTCCTTCTCCATGGATTCCTTCCTCTATTCCTCTTTGAAGAAAAAAAATCTTTACTCAATTCTGCTTATTTGCTATCTGTCTTTGAGTTTGGGGTTTTAATTTTATGCCTTTTTGCAATAAATAGATGTTGTGTATGTATGTGTGTGTGTGGAGGGGGGATGGGGAAGGTCAGTGTATAGAAAAAAGAAGTTTAAAATATACTTCTTGCTCTCCAAGAAGATTATACCTCCATGAAGAGCAATGCCTTGGTTCTCAAACTTCAATGTGCATCAGAATCACCTAGCTTGTTAAAATGCAGACTGCTAGACCCTACCCTCAGAGTGTCTGGTTCAGGAGGTTTGGGCTGGGGCCCGAGAGTATGAATGTCTGTTTCCAAGATGATGTTCATGCTGCTGGTCTAAGACCACAATGAGAAACATCGCCTTAAAGTAAGAACTTTCCTATTGGTTCATATGCATCTCTCTTGTTCTATGGATACTGGAGTCACTGTATTGTGCCAAAAAAGTTATCCTGTTTTGGCCCACATAGGCTCTACCTCCACGGGTCTCTTGCTTGGAAGATAAGGTTATCTTTCAAGCATCTGATCCTCAGGTAACACGACCTTGTGAGTGTTACCATGCTTGGCTAGGGAGTCTAAATGTCTAGGAGAGGATACTCCTGGTAATAGATACTAACATAGGGCCTGTGGAGGGAGGGAGTCAAGGATTTTCTAGAATCCCACATAGATGGTAAAGAACCAGCTCCTTTTTGAGAACCAGACTTGCTAGCTTCGGTGCTAACTATTGTGCCTATTTCCCACCTCCACCCCTAAACCCCGTCAGCCTATAAAATCTTTTTTGAGGGTTTCTGGGATTCTCTAAATTGTGCTGTGGGACAGCAAGAGTAAATGTATTATTTTATTTTTTCATTTCAGCCTTCTCCAGGGAAGGGGTCTCCTCCTGAGACCAGCGTGGGTGTGGTAGCATGAGCCACTGAGAGATCTCAGTGAAAAGCTGAATCCAAAGGAACTAGGACTTGGTCCACCCATTCCTACCCCCCACCCACAAATGGGGGTTCTCCACTCAGTACTAACTTTGGAGAAGCTGGGAGGGTATTTTTTGTTTGTTTTTTGTTTTATTTTGTTTTTTATTAAAGAAGGAGTAATTTTCTTACAAAGACAAGCAAATATAAGAAAGATGACTAAGGGATAAAGTCCTGTCTTTGCTACTCAATAACTGTGGGCCCTTGGGTAAGGGATTCCATCCCTTTGGATTTTAGTTTCTCTTAATCTGTGTGATGAGTATCAGGCAAGTGAGAAAGCCTGTGAGTGGCACAGTCATTCATAGGAGCCACAGGGGAGGCTTGTCAGGGAAGCACAAGGGCTGGAACTTGGAAGTCAGGTTCCATAGATTTGTTGATTGATTGAAACTAATCCTATCAGCATGGTCATCACCTTCAGAGAATGGAGCTGACAAGATAATTAATGGAAACTAATTAATAAAAATCCCTCAGACCTTGAACTGTATCTCTCAACCACAACTATTCCCAGAAGGCCATTAACTCTTCCACAGGGAGAAGCCCAGCCCAGTGGGAAGGGTGATTGCTGTTTATGACGGGGTGGTCCTTTTTCTTCCTCAGCATAGAATTCCATCCTCTCTAGGGGTTAGAACGTCATGAAGACCTCCACCAGCCTGGTGCCTTTTGCTACTCGTCCCCTCCCCCGCCTTCTTTTCTTTCCTTTTCTCTTTTAACAGCCTCATTGAGGTGTAAATCACATAACATAAAATTCACCCATCTAAAATGTACAGTGAGATGGTTTTTACTATGCTCACGTGCAACTGTCACCACAAACTAATTTTAGGAAGTTTTCATCACCCCCAAAACCCACACCCATTAGCAGTCACCCACTGTCGCCCCCCCCCCCCCAGCCCCTGGCAACTACTAATCTACTTTCAGTCTATCCAGACATTTCATCATTTCATATAAATAGAATCATATAATAGGCAGCACCTATTTCTAAACAGAAGAAAGGAGACGTGGTGACACTCCTGTACACTAGCACCAACGGCCTCCTTCTGCCCTTTATCCCTTCACTTCAGGAAACAGCTCCCTCCACCTGCCTGCTGATGTGACGTTCCCTTTATCACGTCTGTGAGTGTGGAGGTGGTCCCAGCAGTGGCACACGAGGCCTTTCGTTGATTAGACAATTAGATCCAAGTGCAGGTGCCTCTGGGGTCACTGAGAGGCAGGCGGGCACCGGTTGGGGGAGGTGTGCCTAGCAGTCCCCACTGACAGATCAGGTTGGCCCTGGCCGTAGGGCCTGACACTCCATTCCTACAGGTCCGCAGGGTGCCAGAGCCTACAGTAAGCTATGCCCACCTGGATGGCCCAAGGCTCAAAGGCACCTAGAGACCGCTGCTGGCCGAGCAGCATCACACCCCGGTCCCCTTCCAGCAGTGCAGAGAGCAAGGCCTTCTCCTGGGGCTTCTGAGCACTTCCACGGCACAGGGGGAAAGGGCAGGTGCGGGGCTGCCAGGGGCACGGGCTGGCAAAGGCAGCCCCCGAGCTTTGGGTTCCCATCACCCCAAAAGGCGGGAAGTTTGCTAGGGGGAAGCGCCCAGGCAGAGGGAGGGCCCCGCGGAGGGGCGGCGGCGGCGCCCGTACTCACAGTCGGCTGAGGCCGGCCCGCGGCCCGGGGCAGCGCAGGGCGCCGTCGGGGGCGCAGCTGCAGGGGCCGGGGCAGTATGGCCCGCGCAGCGCCTGAGGGAGCGGCGGCGGCAGCAGCAGCAGCAGCGCCAGCAGCGGCCGCAGCGCCGGGGATCGCCGCCCCATGGCCGGAGAGCCTGAGCGCGGGCTCCTGCGGCGGGGCCGGCGTCCTGCAGGGCCCCGAGTGCGGCCCGCGCCCCTCGCCCCGCCCCCTGGCCTGCCCTCCCGTCCACCCTCCGGCGCCGGCCGGTCCCCGCCCACCCCCCGCTGAGCCTCTGCCTGGCCTTGGGACGGTGGCCAGTGACCCCGTCACCTCCTTTCTGCTGCTCTCCCCTGTCCTGTCGCCTACATCAGCAAATGGCCCCGGGTATAGGAGGTGGAGTGATGTAATGGTGGGTGCTCTGGGTGGGAGGTGGGGAGTTCTGAATTCTGCTGGGCTGCAGCCCTGAGTATGAATGAAGTTGGGTGAGTGGTGGCACTTCCCGAGCCTCTCTCTTCATCTGTGAGACGGTCAGATGGGCACTCGCTACAGCCACGTCAGAAGAGGGGCAAGTGTCCAGCGCAGATGCTTCTCTTTTTCTTCATCCTCAACCCCAAATCCTTTCCTCGTCTCCCCACCAGGTCTCTCCACATTGCAACTAACCGCCGCCCTCCCAACTTGCCCAGTAATTTCTGTTTTTCTTGGTAGTACAGCTATTTGGGTCTGTCCTATAGCTCTATTAGTGATTGTGAGGTCCTCGAGAGCAAAATCCAATTCAGATTTATTTTTTGTACTCTTGTCTTCTACGTGGTAAGTCTTCAATAAAGATCTGTTGAATGAATGAATCAAGCTGCTTTAAAACACACCGCAGCTGCCCCAGTGGAAGGCCCGTTATAGGCTCGACCTCGTGACAGTCTGGTAGGGCGTTTACAGCAAGACAAATGATGTCCCGAGAGTTTCGTGACTTCCTGAAGTCACACAGCTTATAAGTAATGGAACCCTGTTTGAACTCAAGTCTGTCACCCACTGTTTCTCACCAATGCAAAAAAACTACTATGTGATCTACATACGGAGGCATTTGGAAAGGAGACAAGATTTTATAGTATTATTTTAAAAAAAATCATTTGGCTTTGCCCACATTGTGCTAGATGGCACAAAAGCAATGCTATGTCTGTAACATTGTTTTCTTTGGATTTCTCTTTCCAACTGCTTATCTGATGACTCTTTACCATTTAATACCTCTATATATGCTGCTCCCATTATTTGTAATGATTTTCTCTTTCTTTTCCGTTATTCCATTAGGTAAACTCCTCCTTGTCCTTCAAGGCTCAGCCAAATGTCATTTCCTCTTTGAGCCTTCTTTGATTCAGCCTACTTGAGCAGTTATGGCCATAGCATCTGATTCTATAGCCTGTAGTATAACACACTGTAATTATGGGTTTAATTTTTCTTTCCTCTATATATTCATTTTAGTATTGCCAGGGCATATCATAGCTTCTAGCTCCTACTAGGTGCTCCATATATATCTGTTGAATAACAGAATAAATAAATGAAACCCAGGCCCAGCTCTGTAGCAGATGATTAGTAAATTATCTGAGAAGAGCTGAACAGTCTTGTTTAGTTTATTCTCAACCACCCTGGATCTATATGGATAAGTATCGAGTAATTATCCATAACTACTTTGGGGTCATGTTTTCTCTCCTTTTTTAGATATGCCAGATTTTGGTAGGGAAGTTGGGGTAGCACTGGGCTTCTCAAATGTTTTCACCATGTAGTCTGAATTGCAGGAGAGAAGGAATGAATAACTCAAGGTAGATGAATGGCATTTATTTTAAATCTTATGTTTTATGTGGCTTTTTCTTTTTACTCCATAGCATATCTGTTATATAAAAAGAATGTTTGCTTCCACTAACTCCTGAATCTTTGAGAACAATGGATATTCTAAGAAGAATCATTTAATTCAGTACTCCTGTAGGAGGACTGAGCTATCAGTACACTTGGATTTTTCTTCTAGTTCTGTCATCTACTGGGGACTTGGTCTTTGGTTTCTTCATCTGTGTGTATTGGGACAGGGGAGAGGATGATTTGAGTTCACAATCCTAAGGCTCTTCTAGCTCTAAAATGCAAGGAACATGTGAGCAGCTTCTATAGTATTGCTAATGGAAGGAATTGGATTCTATCTGTTGGCTTCTTATAGCTTGTCTTGGATTGGAAATAAAATCATTTTTATGAAGAAATAAGGTTGTTCATTTGGTGTCATAAGGCTGAGCTCTAACCAGCTGAGTTAACCAGCCAGCCTTAGGTTGTTCGTTTGGAAGAAAGCTCACAACTGTAATGAGTTTTCATAAAATTTTACAATCTGTGATTAGTATCTATGATTAATTCAGTCGTATCTTAATTATCACCAGTCAGTTCTTGCAATGTACCCATTATAATAAAATCACATTGAGTCATTTGTTATTATCACAAAAGTTTGCTACATTAAAATTTACCTATCCTATCATTAATATGTGACCTACTTAGAGTATTTTTGAATCTGAAGGACTTTGTTTCATGTAACTATGCTTATAGCTATTTTTGTCACAGAAATTCAAAACAGCATGACCTGCAAGGATTGCTAATTACATTTTACTGACAAAATGAAGTTCATGGAATTCCAAGAAGTTTATCCTACCTTAGGGATAGAAAAGTATCTGATACTGCAACTCAGAAATTTCTATAAAACTCTCCAAAGTTTTAGAACCAAAGCTTCTCATATTTTAGGATGTAGCAGTATCATTCACAATGCTTTAGAATCAGAGATTCCTGAGACTCCCCCGAAGAGATTCTGATTCAATAGATGTGGAGTGGGGCCCAGGAATCTACATTTTAACAAGATCCCCCATGTAATTTTGGTGCATGGAATCCTCTGAGCACAATTTGAGAAACACAAAAATGGAAATGCTAGGGGCTGGCCAGTTAGCTCAGTTGGTTAGAGCATAGTGCTATAACACCAAAGGTCAAGAGTTTGGATCCCCATACTGGTCAGCTGACCAAAAAAAAAAAAAAAAGAAAAATGGAAATGCTAGAATTAAATGTGCCTTAGGAAGACAAAGCTCAAGTATTCCTATTAAGGACTTTGAATGAAGCCTAAGAATTTTGATATATTGTTAAAGAAACCTGTTGTGTGTAAGCAAATGCATACAAATAGGGGTGTGTGTGTGTGTGTGTGTGTGTGTGTGTGTGTGTGTGTGTGTGTGTGTGTGTGTGGAGTGTTTAAATGTCTGTAATTATCCAATTGGTTGTATTGCTGAGTATTTTTTCCTTTTAAGTAACAATCAGTTTACTTATTTTGTTTTATTTATTTTTGGAACGGACAATGTCACAGGATCATGGAACCTATTTTCTTTATGCCTCACTAGGTCAAAAGTCAGTAGCACCTGGTGTCATACTGAGACATTGGAGTTAGAGGAAGTTAGCAAAATAATTAAAAAATCTCAAGTAGAATGGGCAAGATTTTCTGATTCTTGAATGCATTCCCTGTTAGTACTATAACTGATACCTCTTCCCCCCTATTTCTTCCCTTTCTCCCAGAAGAAAAGGTGAACATAGGGCAGAAGGAGAAAATTATGTGTAAGAGAAAAGAATATAGTTACACCTCTGAGCTGTTCACATTGCTATCTGGGATAAAACAAACAAATAAAAAACCAAAATGAGTAGAACAAAAAAGACGACCCTGAAAGTTATGCTGTGAATTTTCATTCCGCCTCTCTGTTGCTTGCTTGGAAATTTCATCTCCATTTCACTGTCTACATCATGTGAAATCAGAGATGTAATCAGCTGTGCCATCTCCAACACCACCCTGGGGTTCCTGTGGGACTTAGGAGGTACTCGAAGCTCAGGCTGATAGGTGCCTGGGCCCTGGCCTTAGGGCTGGGTTGGGGACTGGAATGTGACAGTTGGTCGGGGGCATGGGAATCCTTCTCTGAGGCTAATGAGAGAGAGAGCTGGAGAAGGGACTTTGGCTCTTTGCTCATGTTGCTGGAAGCATGTGAATGAATCGGAGGCTGCTGTCCTCCTTGTCTCATAGGAAAAGCCTGTCTGCACTGGCAGCCACTAGAGAAAAACAGAGATGAGAGACAGATGGGAGCAAATGGTCTCAATAATGTCCTTTTAGCTCCATGCAACTGGTCATGCCTGAGGCCAGCTCCACCCTTGGACTTCCCAAGTAAAGAGCCAATACCTTCCCTCTTGCTTAAGCTGATTGAAGGTGAGTCTCTCTCACTTGCAACCAAAGTTCCTCCACTCCACTGTCAGCCTTGCTGTAGACTTTATTTAACCTGTGTACTTCCCTTGCCCCTTCCCAGTTAGGAGAGAATTAGGGCTTTTCTATTCTTATCTCTGTCACATGAATAGGACTCATCACATAAATAGTGAGTTGTTTTCCCTTTGCATTGGCAGCATTTATCACCATGCTTCTGGGAATAAACAAGTTGATTGAGTGAATGAACAGATGATTGAATGAATGAATGAGTGCACAAAGAGGTAGTGTTGTAGACCCATATTATTTCTCTTTTAGGGAAGCTGAAATTTGCTAAATAATTCACCAAACATTCTTTTCATTTTAGGGAGGTCCTCTTAGTAAACTGGTTTAGATCTTGGTTTAGGAATTAAACATCAAGATAAAATATTAGAGCCAACACAAGGAAGGAGAGAAAACTTCCTAAAATGATGATATAAATCAATAGAGAAACAAGATTTTATTTTAAAAAATTGAGGTAGAACTAATCAAAGTGTGTACCACAGGGTACTGGTTTTTGGTTTTTTTTTTTTTTTTTTGTTGTTGTTTGTTTAGTTTTTGCCATGCCATGCTAATTGATAGTGTTTAGGGGAAAGGTATCAGTGCTCAAGAGATTTGGGGAAAATTGAGTTAAAAAAGTTAAATAAGGTTGTTTGCTAGAGAGATTCTCAGAACTTTTAGTATGTATTCTGGATCTCCAAGAGAGCCATAGTGTATGCAGGGAACTGGTGTTTCTTTGAGACACTTTGAGAATAATTAGAAATACACTTTGAGGAGACAGATTTATTCACAAAATTTCAGGCACATGGATTTTATGGCAAAGAACCCCTCCACTGGACTGGACGCCAGAACTGACCTTAGCATCCATATAGCAGACTAATGTGTGGACTTGGTGGTGATAAGAAAGATCATCTGGACCCCCCTTCTTCTACCCTCCATCCTCACTCAATGTTTGAGGTCTAGAAATTTCAACATTATCAATATACTCCTTTAGATTCAGCATTGCCCTTTCTGGTCTCCTTTTTGAAAATGAAAATACAGCACAGGGTGGGAGCACTTTGAGTCCATCGTATCTTCATCTGAATTATTTATTTTTAGGATAAATTTTGAAGACCCCAGGGTGGTGTGAGGATATTGGATATGTAGAGGTGGGGAGGAGTCCCCACAGGAAGCTTTGCCCCATCAGAGCTGTGCCAGGAGTAGATCCTATGTAGGACTTGCTCTCAAATGTATTGAAAACACAGAGATTTGGGAGAGTGAAGGAAACCTACATTTTTCTCCTGGCTGCTTTGTGTGGATGTGGTGGCCCTCTTTCCCCACCCTCCCTCCCTCATCCTATTCAGGGCTGCTCTCAGGCATGCAGAGACGCTGCTTGCTTGGGTGCCAGTTCTATTAGAGACGCACAGTCCATCCGCCTGCCGCTGATAATATCTGTCACATTGAATTATGCCTTCTGGACATCTTGTGGCATGCAGACAAACAGAGAGGCTAGTCATTACCCTAGGGCTTGCAAGGCCTTTATCAAAAAAGGAATCTCCTTCAAAGAACAGTTTAGAAATAGCAGGCAGTACTGAATTGTGCAAGTGGGGCTGATAGACTGGAAGAACGGTCCTCCTGTTTTCAGCAAAAGGGAATTCAGCGGGGGTTGATTTGCAGCAGTGCTGAGAGTGCCTGCAAGTGACAGGAGTGATGTGAGACCAGGAGTGCCCTTTGGATATGCAGTGTTGATGTGACATCTGCCTGGAGAGATCCAGGAGGCATCTGAACCATACTCGTGCAGAGCAAAAGAAACACTGAAAAGGGAGAGACAAATCTGGGAATCCTACATCAGTGATTGTCAAATTTTAAGAGTCACTCTTGAGAAGTCCCTTAAGAGGCAGATTCTAGGGGCCCACCTTGGGAGATTCTGCTTCTGTACATTTGACATCAGGACAGAAAATGTGCATTTTAAAAGTGTCCCAGGTGACTTTTATGGGGGAGGGGTTTTTAGAAAGGGCCCCAATCTACCTTCTGAAAAACAATTCTCCAGAGTGATAAATGAAACCCATGCCGAAGAAAAGTGGGCTAAGGGTGGCCCAGTAGGAATACCTACATGGGGGGAGGAGGAAGAACCAGCAGAGCCAAAGAAGAAGGCAGGGGAGGGGCCATCAGAGAGGTCCAAGGAGAGTGGGGTGTGCAGCAAAATCGAGGGCATGGCTAGTCCACTCAAGAAACAATAGAAGTGATAGGCAAAACCAAAGGACAAGTTTATTCTACTTTGAAATTAAAGATATGAAAATTAAAGGAAACCTTATGTATAACCTTACTCTTAAATTAGCCAAGAGAAAAGTCATTTAAAGGAAAAACCAAATGGTAGAGAAATAATTGTAAAACAAATACAATCATGCATTTAAAATGATTGAAGCCTTTTGTAAAGCAATATGGTAATTTCCATCTACAGCCAAATGTATGTGTATAGCCCTCAATCTAGTGATTCTAATACTGAGAAAGAAAATAATTGAACAGAATAAATAAGCCAAGAGAATGAAGATGTTCATTATAGCAGTATCTAAATGACAAATTTTAAATAACCTGAATATTCAGCAACATTACAGTGATTTAAAGAAATTACGATTCACTTGATGAACTATGAAGTAATTTGAAATGTCAGTTTGGTCAATTTGGAGGTAGAGAAAAAGTGGCATACGTTAAATAAAAAACTTAGGATACAAAAAATATTTATATTGTAAATACAATAATGTACATACAGGTTTCTCTGAGCAAAAAAATTGAAAATGGGGAGGGTTTAGAAAGGGCCCCAATCTACTATATATAGAATCTCTGTATACAGAATTTAAACAATAAATAAATCTCTGTATAAAATGGATTGGGGCCCCAGTCTATTGCAATTTTTTGTACCAATCCTGCACCTTTAAGTCAGTTAAGTACATGTCCCATGTACCTGGTAAAGCAAACCATGGATACCAACTGGTGTTTCTGGCAGTTATATGGTTCTCAGATGGCCAAGATAGCTCTTCAAACATACTAACCCTCCTTCCTCACCAGCTTCCCCATTGGTTTGGTTTTCAACTCTTCCTTCCTACTCTTGCCTCTTTATCTGGTCTATGTTGCTTCCGACCATGTACTAGCATCTGGTCTGTCACTCTCCTGACTTCACCTTCCCCTCAGACTCTGCTTTAACTGGCTTCCCGGTTTCATTCAGTCTCAGCTATTAATGCCCACTCCAACAGTCCTAAAATGAAAATACTTGTGTTTAAGTTTTTACATTTTAAAGAAATTTGCACCAAAGTAATGTTCATGCTGAAACTGTACTGTTTCCCTTGGCATTTGCCTCATTTCTAAACGATGTACTTTTATTGCTATCCATTTTCATTATCTATTGCTGTGTAACAAATTACCACAAACTAAGCAGCCTAAAACAACACACACGTTTATTACATACTTTCTGTGGGTCAGGAGTTTGGGCACAGCTTAGTTGGTAGAGGACAGGCAGTGCTGGGGAGAAGATCTGGTGGCCTAACTTCTCTGTATCCAGACTTTAAATCAATAAGCTGTTTTTAGCCCCACACAGTACTCTGAACTTTTGCTATAACTTGGGTCTCCAAGTTCTGAGTCTTTCTGGATCTGCTAGTTAAGTCGACTCAATGCTTACCAGATCCTACAGATTCTTTCTTTAGGGGTTTCGGGTCACACTGCTACATCAACTACTGCTCCTCCATCTGCTTATCTTCCAAATATTTGTTAAAATGTTTCACCTGAAGTTGTGCAATAGTCCAGGTTCTCCAAAAGGAGATGGCCAGATGATATTAAATGTGCAAGGGTTTTATTAGGGAACTGCATGTGTGAGAGAAGATGGGGAGGAAGCCACAAAAGGCTTGGTGAATCGCAGACTGAGCTGAGAATGAAGGAGAGAGGGAAAGAAGGCTGGCTGAAGTGTCCTAGGTTACGGTGCAGTCTAAGGAAAGTCCAACAAGGCCTGCAAGAGTCCTTGAGCCAAAGTTGGCTGTTGGAGGAGTCCTGCGTCTCCTGGAATGGGCCTGCCTTAGTTTTTCCACCATGCTCAGTCATTGGGAACAGCCTTGGGGAAGCCTGGGCCTGGCCTCAGCGGTGGATTTTAGGAGGATTTCAGAGCCCAGCAGCAGAGAGTCAGTTACGCTCCCGTAGATGGACTCCTGAGCAGTCTCATGGCTGCCACAAATGGTTTCTTATCTCATTCCCTTTATCCTTTGGGTATGTTCCTTTATTGTGGGGGAGGGTGTATTCTTTAAAAAAAAAATCCTTACCCCAGTTTAGTGGTGTTTAGAAAAGAAAGGAAATAGATGGTTGTAGTTCAATATTCATTTTTTTCTATCATTTAAAATAATTTTTCCCCCAAATGTCTGTAATGTGTGTCTACACTTGAAAAAGTTTAAAAGAAGAAGAAAGAGGTGATCAGAAGTGTCATAGGCAGAAAGCTGGAGGAGGATGGTGGCTGAGAAAAGGCTGTGTGAGTTGCTAATTAAGTCACTGGTGAGCTTGTTGCTGATTCCACTGTGTGGCGGTGAGAGCCAGCTTGAAAGACACTGAGGAGTGAGTAGGTGTAGACAAGGCTGTCAAGAAGTCTGGTGGTGAGGGGAGGAAGAGGAAGGCAGAGTTAACCTGGGGGTGAGCTGGCTATTTTAAAAGGCATTTATTTCAAAGGAAAGGGTCTCTTTTTGGCTAGGGAGATCCTAACAGTTTCATTAGTGAATATAAAAAAGAGCCAAATGGAGGGAGAGATTGAGAATGTAAATAAGAAAGAACAAAATTGTAGGAACATGGCATAAGAAGAGGCAGGAGAGGGGCTGGGATCAAGAAAGCATTTGGAGGGCTAGTTCAAAAAGCAGGAGGGCTGCCTTTCTCTCAGAGATATGAACAAAGGAGGGAGGGAGAGGCAGACATAAAGATGTTCAGTGGTATATCAATTAGGCTTGCTTTTAGTTGCAAGAAGCAGAAAATTGACTACTGTGGCTTAAATAAGCAAGGGTCTAGGAGGTAGGCAGCCCAGGGTCGGTATCACAGCAATAAGATGCTGCCAGAACTGAAGATCCTTTCATCTTTCTGTTCCATCATGCTCCATGAATGAATGAATGAATGAGCAAAATATTGGGAAATAATTATAATACTCCCACTGAGACTTTTTTTCTTTCAGTGAAAAACAATGTGAATGACCATACTGGCAATTTGGTCAAGTAATCTGGTATGTTAACAGTTTGAATATCACATTGCTTTTTAAAAATACGTAAATGAGGGCCGAGCCTGTGGCGCACTCGGTAGAGTGCTGCGCTGGGAGCGCGGCGACGCTCCCGCCGCGGGTTCGGATCCTATATAGGAATGACCAGTGCACTCACTGGCTGAGTGCCGGTCATGAAAAAATGACAAAAAAAAAAAAAAAAAAAAAAAAATACGTAAATGAGGTAGGGACACACAAAAACATCTAGATTATGTAATGTTAAGAAAAATAAAACTTTAAGGTAATATAGATACGTTGGTTGCAATTATGAAAAATTTGTGTCTGTGAAAAATTAAGGCAAAGAGAGACCGTTGTATCTTGACACTAGTTTAGGTTTTATGATGAGGAGAGCTGCGTTTTTTACTTTTTTGATGATTCTGTTTATAGTTCACCATAAAGTTGTTAATATATATAATTACAAAATTTAAAAGCCCGTATGGAACATTCCTTGAGCTCCTCCAGAATAAAGGCACTCCAAAAATGCAAACATGGTTATCAAAATATTATCACATCATAAACACACACACACACACAGATGGTTATTAAATTATTATAACTAACTAGGTTCTAATTGGACTGTTGGTTTTATTGAAGTTTCTTATGAATTTTCTTGGTTGATGGGAAGCCTGCAATGAGGACTAACTTAGATTTCTTAGAGCTGAGAGAGGGGCTGGCCCATGTGGTCAACCATGTGGTTCATGAAGGCCTCTTTCCCAAATCTCTCTCTCTCTTCTGCATAGGCCTGAGTTTTTATTTTTTGTTTCTGGAAAGAAATGCTTTTCTTTGTTCAAGGAGAGGCATTGTGACCTTCACACTGTGTGTAAATGATTATGTCTTCCTAAAGGGAGCATTTCAATATCTTTGAAGGATGAAGAGTACAGAAAGGGGAGATTGGGTACACTGAAATCTAGCCCCTTGCTGAGGCTGAATCTAGATTCTCCGTTTGAATGATCTTCTGTCCCTCACTTCTGAATTCTCTCCCTTCCTTTTATTGCTGCAAAGAATCACAGAGCTAGAAGGGCTGGGCATCGCGCTCTAATTTATCCTTCTGCCCTCTATCGGTAATTTAAAATTATTCCAATAAAGTGCATTTCTCCTATTTTTAAGCACCAGAAGAGGATGTTCTTCAACATCCCATAATCATTCAAGTTTTGTCTGACAAGACTCACCCCAGAAATTCTTCCTGGAGCTAAACTTCCTAAATTCCTCACTTGCAATTTTATAGCCTGTTTCTCATCGGATTACCATTAGAGATTAAGAAATCTTAATTACAGCCCTTTGGAATTTTTACCTGGAAGCTCTAACTAGGTGAGGTATTACTAACCCTTTTCTACTGATGAGACTCAGAGGTCTAACAATGTGCTCAGAGACCTGGGGACTCAGAGGCTGATGGATACTCTTCGTAGGTCATAGTTTCTACATCTTAAAAGTGAAAAGAGCAATGTCCACCCCTCTCCTCCTCACACGGACCCAGTAAGGACCCAGTAAGATAATATGGATAAAAGTACTCTGGGAAATATAAAAAAATTCAAGTTTTTGCTTAAATACTTCTCACTTTCCCCCTTGAGACTTGCTTGGTCATTGTTCAATCCTCCTCTTCTACAGCTCTGGCTCTGACACTTCATGACATTCCTGTCAGGAGCCTCAGTCCTCCAGCCACCCTCCTTCTGCCATCCAGCTTACAGCTCTATTCAACCCACAACATTAATTGCTGGGTTCAAATGGATTTCCTGGCCCATGGGGACTCTTCCTTTACCTCCTTTGTAACCTGCTGAATCCCTATAGGCACATGTCAGCTGGAGGTGTTTCTCCCCACTTTCCCTCCAACTTGGGGACATTTGGTAATATCAATCTTTGGGTGTCACTACTGGAGGGGCAGTGCTACTGGCGTGTCATGAGTAGGGCCAGGGATGCTGCCAAACCTCCTATGATGTACAGGACAGGTCCCCACACAAAAACTTTTGTGGCCTAAAATGTCAATAGTGCTGAGGTTGAGAAAATCTGCTAGAGATTATAGCTCAAGATTAAGTAGACTTATCAGGTATAAGGGTATAATTGATATATAATAACATGTACAGATTTAAAGTGTACAATTTGATGTGTTTTGACATCTCCACATGTGAAACCCTCACTACAATCAAGAAAATGAACATATCTATCATCCCCAAAAGATTCCTCCTGCCCTTTTGTAATTCAGTCCTCCTCTTGCCACACATCCGAGTCCCTCGACCCCAGTCAACCACTGATTTGCTTTCTGTCACTACAGATTAGTTTGCATAGTCTAGAATTTTATGTAAATGGAATCATGCAGCATGTACTCTTTTTTGTTTGGCTTCTTTCACTCAGCATAATTATTTTGAAATTTTTCATGTCATTGCTAAACTACTTATTGAAAGGGAAAGATAAGCTTATGGTTAAGAGCAAAGGGTTATGACTTCTAGGTACTTGGGTCACTACCAGACACTCTTTTGATCTGTTACTTCCTGGATGGGATGCCTCGCTTAGCTGTTCTTTTTTTTTTTTTTTTGCTTTTGTTTTGTGTGCACGATCATTCTTCTTATGATGGTCCTCAATACTTGGCTGGTAACCTACCTTAGTGGTCTCCTAATAGGAGCTTCTGGTCTCTGGTCTCTGCTCCCTTTAACTCATGGAACCCTGTTCTATTCTTTTCTCCTCAAAGGGAATCTCAAACAGTCAATTTGTGGGATACCAGTTAGGGGAATACTGCCTTGCCAAAGCTATTTTGTTTTTTTAAATTCTGCATTTCAGTCTTTATCCACATACAGTACACATACAAAGAGAAATAAATCTTGAGACACCATCTCTAGGCGGCACTGCTTACCTGTTTTGCCCACTTTGGCACTGGGAATCTTTCCTGGAATGATATTCAGTCAGTGTATCAATATTTAATAATAACCGTGGACTTTGTGAAGATCATAAAAATGTTAGTCAACAATTGAACTTACACATTATGATGTGAGTTATGCATATTTTACTATATAGTTTGCCTAGACATATTTGTATACAGCAATGTTGTATGATTTTGTGGTGGGATTCTTGAATAAATCTCAAGTTGCTCCTTTCAAGATGACGGATAAAATCCTTATTCATAAGAAAACAGTCCTCTTTCTTGTCTGTTCCATAGTTTTCCTCTCCAGCTATCCTGAGCCTGTAGGATGTAGCCTATTTGTTTTTCTTCCCTCTCAGTCAACTCTAGGATTGGTCGTCTCCTTGTATAATGCCTGTATTATTTTTCTTCTGTTGGCTCTTGGTTTTTGCATCTGCAAATGCTCCAAGTTCACTTAAAGTTTCAAGTGTAATTAATATTGCTGAGGATGTTTTGCTGTCTTCCTGGCAGCTTGTTACCTGGAAAGGCTCTCTTCTGTCTGTGATGGGCGTTAGTTGTTTTGCCTTCCTTGTATCCCCTTCATTTGGTAACAGCACTCTGCATTTTTGTGTGTTTGTTTTTTGTGGGGGGACTCTGTTTCCTCTTTAATGTGTTTAGTTAACCTATCCATTGAAGAGCTGCTTGACCTTCAATGCCCTTCCCCAAGAGGTGGCGAGCACATAATCTGGGTTAGGCCAATCAAATTCTCTCCTGGGAGTTTAGTCTTTAGTGGAATGACTTGTAGACAGAGGTGGCTGGAGATGAATCATTCTTTTGTTTTCTGTGAGATTCTGACTGAAATTCTTGAAACTACTCTTTTCCTGTCCTTCTTGAGGACTAATTGTTCAGATCTTCCTTCATTTCTAGGACATTACCCAATGTTCTGTCCTCCCCCCAAATTATTATTATTATTGTTATTTTGTCTATATTTTTTTCAGAGTCAGAATCAATTGCTTACAACCAAAGAACCCAATGATTATACAAAGTCTCTCTACTTTTCTTCCCACATATGGTCTCCCCTGTTCTTTGCTCCATTGCCCTAAAGTCGAAAGGACTGCTGTCTTTTCCTTTTAGCAAGCAGATCGACTTCCTAATTGTGGTTCGAGAAAGAGACTACCCTAACCTAACTGGCCTTCGTGACTTATTGAAGAGACTCTGATGAATGCTTTACTGAGACCAATGAGAGAAGAAGGAGAGTGATTTCCCTCGGAGTCTAACAAGACACCAGGGCTGGGGAGGAGGCAGTGAGAAAGTCTGGAAGGACCAGGGCTCTTACCTAAAGCGGTGCCCGGATTCCAGAGAGAAGGCATATGCTGAACCTAGGGAGGCCTGGCCTTAGGCACCTGAGCTCACAATGGCAAAAACTCCTTTTCCTCCAGCAGAGAGACACCAGACTTCAAGGGTTCACTATGGACTGAGACAATGAGGGTGCCAGCAAATGACAGGAGGATAGAGGCCCTAACCCTGACTTTCCGAGTACCATGGAAGCCTCCTGGATTCTGGGAAGACCCTGAGGAGAAAAGAGACCCCAGTAACACCTGAGATTGAAATTCTTGTGAGCCTAGGAGGATGAGAACTCAAAATGGAAAGTAATTTGATTTAATGAAAATAAAGAAGTAGCTTTTTTGGGCATGCTTCAGTTTGTAGACTGAGACTCATAATGGCTATAAGCACTTTTAAATTTTTTCATCCATAGATTAATAACTTTACTGAGTGCCAACTCTATTCCAGACATTAACAAGACTCTGCAGGTAAGCAAAGACTTACATGGCTCTGCCTCACTCTTCCAAGAACACACAGACTGTTGGAGAGAGAACACTCAAATAGCTAGGAGGAAGTTGGATCCTTACAAGAGATAATCGCCAGAGCCTGACAACAACTTAAGAGCTACCATTTGTATTTAATTGGGAAATGAAAGGCATGGTCAATAAACAGTGAGTTCAATGGCTATAACATTAAAGGGAAGTGGAAGAGAAAAAGTAAAACAATAATAATTTAATAATGCCTTTTGTTCCACTAAGGGTGAGTTTGCAGGGCTGATTGTTCTTAGGAAAGGAACAGTTTGTTCCTAAATCTCACCTTTTCCCAGGGAGCTCATGCGTGGCCAGCCTGTGGTCTCAAGGCAGCCTCCTCCAGAGGAGGGGATTAGGCCACTGGAATGGCCTGTAGAAATCAAGAAGGCTGATAATACACTTGAAGATGTTTTGGGCTTGTCCTTTCCCCTGTCTTCCCAAATACACAGCACTTGTCCATGTCAATGTCAGAGGAGCTTATGTTCCTTTTAAGCAATATGACCCAGCAGGCAGAGAATTGCCCCAGGATTAGGAGAACTGGTGGCTTTGTGTATCAGGGACATGGACCTATGCTTTCATGCCAGTATCCAGGACAGGTCTATTTGAAAGTTTTGCTTAAAAAAATCTTAAGTTATATCCAATTTGGAGCTCTTGGCTCTGATATAGACAGGTAAAGAGATTAGATGAAGTTCCTTAGATACCTAGGCTGTGAGGCATGGTGAATAGGGAAAAGATTTGAGTCATGATAGTGTGGGGTTAGTCCTAGGGTGTTCTTGGAGAAGTCATAACACCCTTTTGGAGCTTGGTTTTACTTTCTTGTTTTTATAGTAAAATGACTATAAGAATATAGGTAAAGCTTTAATCAAAACCAAACACAGTGTTTGTGATTTCATTTTCAGCTTTTAAGGAAAATGTCAGTTGCAAAAAGGGAGTTCTTCATGTCTTCTTGCTCTATTCCTCTTTTACCTCTCTATCCAACCCTTTCCTCTCCCCATAAAAATTGTGAAGATAATGTTTACATGGTGCTTAACATATGTTTAAGATCTAAGCTGAAAATCCAAATTGATGTTGGGCTGATCACTAAAGATGAAATGGGGTTCATCTTCCAGTGGCTCCTGGACTAGAAAGAGAGAGACCTGGGTTCTGGTCCAGGCTTTGTCTCTAAATAGCTGGACTCCTTTGGGCAAGCCTTAGAATTGTAAAGCCTTTGTATTGGAATGGAATTAGGGATCATGTAGACCAACCTTCTTTTGACTAAGGCATTTCATCTACGATATCCCTGACTGATCAGCATGTAGTCTCTTTATTTTCTAGGCTTCAGTGTGTCCATCTGTACAGTGAGGGGAATTAATCTTTGATTTGAGTCGGGGCTGAAGGTGGGGCTAGGAGGGTCGATGCCAGGACTCTGAAGACTAAAAGTAATGACATTGCAGTTTGGTAGAGGCCAAACCCTGGATATAGGTTCTAAATAAGAACATCTGGGGAATGAAACTCTATACATTCCTTCCCTCTTCATGGGTCAATAGTGGGGAAAAGTTCTGAGACCTTGAGACACTTGCAGTTTAGCCTGGAGCTTCTCACAGCTCTTTGTCAACATTTTTAAAGGAAGATAAAGTCAGGATATCAAGTGAGCTCTCTTCCTATTTGAGCTAAGAATTATTCCAAAGTTGTACAGCCTTCTCTGGCCTCTTCCCCTTTGCTTCACATTCTCCTTCTCTACCTCTCCTCCTTTCCCTTTCCTCTCTTTTTTACAGCGTGCAAACCTCAAGGTCATGCACTTGGGTCTGGCTGAAATCAGCTGAGTGTTTGCAGGGTTTATCTGAGAAAGAGCCCTTGGGTCATTGTCTTGGCAATTTTGATAATTCTGAAAGCACGCAGATGTGGCTGTCCAGGGTGATCTGAGAGTGTCTCCCATTCTCCAGCCTCAGCCACTCCTTGGGGCAAATGGGCCTTGCTTACCCTTTTTTGTAATCTCTGTGCAAAGAGTTCTCAAAATTTTAGTTATAAAACTCCTGGGCTAAAAGAGTTTTATCAAAAGCTTCATCTGGAGTGAGGAAAAGAGTCTAAGAGGGCTGGCTGGACAAACAGTCAACTTTTGCATATACTCCATTGCTTCTTTTTTCTCTGGTAACATGTCTATTCACCCTCTCCAATGACACCCCACACCCTGCAACTTGGATCCCGAATATGAGCTCTTAAAGGCCAGTGATTTTTTCCAGTTCATCTCTTGATGTTTCCAGTATCCAGCACTGTGCCTAAGCCCTTCACAGGAATTCAGTAATGTTTGCTGGATGGATGAAGAGGTGGGCATAACTTGGCAGAGAGATGTGCAAGACAACTCCTGGTGAATAGAGGTTGAACGAAGGTAGGAATTTGTGGTATGGAGAGATAGGGCCTTCCAGTCCAGAGGCCAGGACAAAAGATAGGCAGGAGTGAAGGGGTGGGGCGGGATGAAGATGCCTGGCTTTGAGTGTTAGCCAAGGCTCTTGAGCATGGAATCAATTGATGCCATGAATATCCATTCCAAGAAAAATAAACCTGGTGTCAAAACATGCGGAGAACTAGACTTGGAAAGAGCTTGAAGGTAGGGAGACCAGCAAAGGAATGTGAACCTGTCTCGTTGAAAAAGTACACAGTGGGAAAAAGCAGTGCTAGGGGAGCCCAGATGACACCTCTTATTCCAGGTCCATTCATCTGGCCAGGAGAGAGATTTAAATGCCTAAAGAGTTGGGCACCAACTTGCACATGAATGTTCATGGCAGCATTATTCATAATAGCTACAAAGTAGAAACTATCCAAATGTTCATCAACTCATTAACAGTGTGTGGTGTAACCATATAAAGGAATATTCTTTGGCAGTAAAAAGGAATGAAGTGCCCATACATGATACAGCATAGATGAACCTTCAAAACATTATACTAAGTGAGAGCAGCTAGTCACAAAAAGTCATGTGTTGAATTATTCTATTTATTTGAAATGCTCAGTATAGGCAAATCCATAGAGACAGAAAGTAGGTTAGTAGTTGCCTGGGGGTGGGGGTGAGGGAGAAATGGGGAGTGACTGCCAATGAGTATGGGGTTTACTTTTGGCGTGATTAAATGCTCTGAAATTACATGGTGATGATGGTTGTATAACTCTGAATATACTAAAACCCATCAAATAATACACATTAAAAAGGTGAATTGTATGGTATGTGAATTATGTCTCAAAGAGACTGTTATTAAAAAATGAAAAAGTCATCCACCTGACCTAAGGATTTAAGAATCTCCTGGGCTTTGGAGAAGATGCAGCAGGGATCACAGAGAATAAGAATGAGCCAACAGACCCTTGAAGCAGGTTGTTCGTGTTGGTAAATGATGTGTGTCTGAACCAGTTCACAAGTCTGCAGATGGCTGTCCCCTTTTTCTTTCTATTTAGTCCAAATGTGGGTTGGTCCAAGTGCAGCTTGGGCAGGGTCCACGTGGTTCTGCAGAGGGATCCACAAGTTGCCCCAGCTGCTGCTAGCTGCGTGCCAGTGATGGAACCTCAGGGCTGCCCTGGGCTCTTGTTCCATGTGGCTCAGGGATCTTTTTTTTTATTTATTTTATTTTTTATTTTTTTTATTTTTTTATTTTTTTTTAAATTTTATTTTGTCGATATACATTGTGGCTGATTATTGCTCCCCATCACCAAAACCTCCCTCCCTTCTCCCTCCCCCTCTCCCCCCCAACAATATCCTTTCTGTTTGCTTGTCGTATCAACTTCAAGTAATTGTGGTTGTTATATCTCCCCCCCCCCCCCCCGGTTTTGTGTGTGTGTGTGTGTGTGTGTGCGTGTGTGTGCGTGTGTGTGCGTGTGTGTGTGAATTTATATATTAATTTTTAGCTCCCACCAATAAGTGAGAACATGTGGTATTTCTCTTTCTGTGCCTGACTTGTTTCACTTAATATAATTCTCTCAAGGTCCATCCATGTTGTTGCAAATGGCAGTATTTCATTCGTTTTTATAGCTGAGTAGTATTCCATTGTGTAGATGTACCACATTTTCTGTGTCCACTCATCCGATGATGGACATTTGGGCTGGTTCCAATTCTTGGCTATTGTAAAGAGTGCTGCGATGAACATTGGGGAACAGGTATACCTTCGACTTGATGATTTCCATTCCTCCGGTTATATTCCCAGCAGTGGAATAGCTGTGTCATATGGTAGATCTATCTGCAATTGTTTAAGGAACCTCCATACCATTTTCCATAGAGGCTGCACCATTTTGCAGTCCCACCTACAGTGTATGAGAGTTCCTTTTTCTCCGCAACCTCGCCAGCATTTATCGCTCAGAGTCTTTTGGATTTTAGCCATCCTAACTGGGGTTAGATGGTATCTCAATGTGGCGCAGGGATCTTTAAGAAGCATCTCTTTCAGGTTTCACCTGCTTTTCATTACCACCCCTCATTCTCTAGGACTCACTGTCTGCTGGGGGACAATTTTGAGTGACAGTGACAGTTTTGTCTTCAAAATGGCCTTTCCCTTAGGTCCTGACCCATGGTCCTTAAATCAAACTGTGTGCCATGATGCCGTTAGAGTGAGAGGCTTCCATGGAAGCTGCTAGTGCTGTGCTGGTGAACCAGCTTTTTGGACTAGAGGTTAAGCAGCAGATGTCCAAGCCCAGACTAGAGCCCCTGCCTCTCTGACTCCAAAGCAGGTGATTTTAATCACTGGACTGCCCCACTGACTCATTAGTTCACAAGATCTCCGACTGAAAGGTCTCCAGAAAGGAAATACTGCTAGCCATGAGGCATCTTGGACTAAACCAAACCAAGAAAGTGAAAGTCACTCTTGGCTGATTTCAAGCTACCAATGTAATGTCATTAAACATAAAGTGGGTAAGAGAGGGGAGCACGATGAGAAGGGAATGAGCCTGCTCCGGCACACCACTGCCACTCCAGATCTTTGGGGCAGGTATACCCTTATGGCTCTTTCACTAGCTCTTCAGACGCAGTCAGATGGGTTTATCCTCGGGTATTCTGAACACAAGAAAGCTTTCAATTTTTTTTTCTTCATATTGCTTATTTGCCATTTGTTCAGGCACACAGGACAGGGATAAGTTATTAATGAGGAAATGATGAATAGGTTCTGGTGTGAACAAATCCAATAGCAAACTATTGACAGAGATGAGGATTAGATGCCGGATTCCTGATGGACACAATTTATTGTTATCCTGTCAGTTTTTGAAAGCATATGACTACGTAGTGTAGATCTACATAAATTTACATGGAGCTTAAATGAAAAACAGTGGGCTTCTTTTTGCATATTCTACCTGGTTCCCGGTCTTCAACCTGGTAGAGAAAACCGAATGTTAGCATGCCATTAACCATTTTTCTTAGGTTTTCATCCTTTTTGTATGTGTGTGTTTTAAATTAAAAACTTAAAAAAAACAACCTATCATCACAGTCTAATTTTAGAACACTTTCAACAATCCCTAGAAGAAACTCCATACACATTAGCAGTTATTCCTTATTCTTGCTGCCTCTCCCCACTCTCCTGACCCGTCCCCAGGCACTAGTCGACTTTCTGTTTCTATGAACTTGCTTATTTTGGACATTTCATATAAACAGAATCATACAATATGTGGGTTTTTAATGTCTGGCTTCTGTCACTTAGCATAATGTTTTCAGGGTTCTTCCATGTCATAGTATGTATCAGAACTTTATTCTTTTTTAATTCATATTATGTTGCATGAATATAACTTATTTTGTTTATCCATTCACCATTCAATGGACATTTGGGTTGCCTTCACTTTTTGACTATTCTGAATAATGCTGCTATGAATATTGTGTACAAATTTTGGGGTGGGCACACATTTTTATTTCTCTTGCATGTATACCCGGGAGTGGAATTGCTAGGTTATATGGTAATTCTATGCTTAACCTTTTGAAGAACCGTCAAACTGTTTTCCAACATGGTTGCACCATTTTACAGTCCACTAGTGATATATGAGGGTTCCAGTTTCTCCACATCTTCATCAATGCTTGTTATTATCTCTCCTTTTGATGATAAACATCGTAGGGGTGTGAAGTGGCACTGATTTGCCTTTCACTAATGATTAATGATGTTGAGCATCTTTTTATGTGTTTATTGACCATTTCTTCTTTGGAGAAATGTCTACTCAAATCCTTGGCCCATTTTTAAATTGGGTTATTTGTCTTTTTATTGGTGAGTTGTAAGGGTTCTTTATATATTCTGATATAAGTATCTTGTCAGATATATTATTTTAAAACATTTTCTCCCATTATGTAGGTTGTCTTTCCACTTTCTTGACAGTATCATTTGGTATACAAAGGTTTTTAATTTTGATCAAGTCCAATTTATCTATATTTTCTTTTGTTCCTTGTGTTTTTTGTATCACATCTAAGATACCATTGCCTAATTCAGGTTACAAAGATTTACTCCTATGTTTTCTTCTGGGAATTTTAGTTTTATGATCAATTTTGACTTAATTTTTGTGAATGGTATGAAGTAGGGGTCCAATTTGGATATTCAGTTGTCCCAGCATTATTTCTTGAAAGATTATTCTTTCCCCATTGAATGGTCTTGGCACAGTTGTCTAAAATCATTTGACCATTAATGTGATGATTTAGGGACTCTCAATTTTGTTCCATTGATCTATACTCTATCCTTAGGCCAGTACCACACCATCTTGATTATTTTGTAATAAGTTTTGAAATTATTTTATCATGAAAAGGTGTTGGATTTTGTCAAATACTTTTCCTGCATCTATTGAGATGATCACATAGTTTTTGTATTTTATTCTATTAATATGGTGTATTACATTGATTGACTTTTGGATGTTAATCTAACTTTGCAGTTCCCTTCTGCTTTTAAGCCTTTAGGATTTGCTAAGTCCGTGAAAAAGTTGGAAAAGCCTGTCTTCTGTCTTCTGTTGCTTTCTGAGGTTTCACTTTTGAATTAGGCTTTTTCTGAAGGTGACCATATATAAATATCTTGCCAAGCCTAGACCTTGGATTTACTCCCAGGAGAAACTGGGATCTGAGAGCTAGGTATCCTTTAGGGGCAATGAGATGGACAGTCATCTTGTCCAAGGGATCAGGCGTGGAGCTAGCAGGGTTAGATCTGGTACATGGGCAAAGGTGCTGGAGTAGGGAAATCACAAATGGCCTAGGACTCATGACTGGACATGAGTGGGAGTCACAGGCAGGTATGCAGAGCTGTGTCTTGGGCAGGGACCAGAGTGGAAGGGAGGACAGACAGGCTGGAGCAGGGGTCATTTGATGAAGTCAGAAAAGGAGTACCTGAGGCCATCTTGTTTTAGAGTTTTCATACCACTCATCTGGGAATGATTACCCCTGTTAAGCTTTCAGTTTTCAATATCGTGGCCCCAGTCTCTCATCTAAGGTAACACTGGACTTGTTTCAATATGCTGCTCCCAGCAACAGTGACTTTCTCAATCTGTGCATATTCCCTACTGCTGTCTTCTGGCTTCTGGGCTGGTTTGTGGCTCAGTCAAGGACTGGGTGGGTGAAGGCTACTTCTTCCAAGGCCCTAAGTTGTTAATAGTCTGACCCGTCTGAGTCCCAGGAGCTGGTCCTTCCACCTAGTACCTAACATGTCTATCGGTGGATTTAGAATGGCATCCACTTTCTTGGCTTAATTTAATCCAGGGCTCCTCTTGGCCTGGGTCATTTACTTTCTGAAGGGTGTACAGCCAGGGATCTTGTGAAGTAATGTGAGTGTTTTAAGAGTGAGTGGGGCAGTTTAGTGATTAAGAGCACCAACTTTGGAGTCAGAGAGACAGGAGCTCTGCCATTTGTTACTTAACCAGTCTCAATTTTCTTATCTGCAAAACAGAAATACTATAAGTACCTATTTCTCATAGGTTTAATCTGACATGTATATGGAGTTTGTAAACAGTGCCTGGCCCATCAGTGTTCAATAGCAGCGGTTGCTATAAGTAATGATGATGAGGATGATGATGATGATGATGATGATGATGATGATGATGATGATAATGACAGTCCAAGTGCTCTGCGCCTTCTCTCTCCCCTGATAATTATTGACATTGGGTCTGGATCACTTTGGAGAGTGCACTAAGTGGCTTTTCAGCCTGGGGATAAAAGTGGAAAAACAAGAAAAGGATAGAAAAATTTGTTGACAATTTGTTCCATTTGCATTTGATTTAGTTTATCCAGTGAAGAAAATGCTAATGAGTATGATTAAATGGTGGTGCTTAATTCTGTAACTGAGAAGGGAAAAGAAGTCATTAGCAAGCTGATTATTATTATTATTAATACTCAAGGTAATCAGGCTCATTTGTAGAGGCTGATTAAAAGTTAACGTCCAAGTGAAAACCCTGGGTTTTTAAATTAATGTTGGAGCCCCAAATATTTATGACGATCATTTGTTGTACCACAGTAAGATTACAGTGATAAACTTACTGGCAATATTTAAACGGGGGCATGTGTATGTTTTGTCTCTGTCTCTCTAAGTAAGAATGGGGAGTAGAAATTTCCAAGTCTGATGGATTTTTTACAAATTCCACAAGAGCTGATAGAAATGCCTCAATGAAGAAACTCCTTTGAAGTAGCTCACCATCAATCATTCTTGCACTTTTATGTGAGATTTAACACTTAGCACCGACTTACCCATGAGATAGCAGATCCTGGCAAGTCACTAGGGATCTTGGCAGATGTATATTGCCTAATTTTTGGCCATGCTGCCATTCAGTCACCTACTAAGACGTTTTAAGAAATACGCATTTATCAGAAAATGCAATGTTTGCAAGTTAAATTCTATTTAAATGTTGTAGGGTACCTCTTCCTTTAAATTCATTATCTGCTGAATCTTTTGGAAAGAGCTGCCAAATGTCCCTATTTCTTATTCCTTCAGTTGTTCCCTTTCTCTTGCCTCTCTCCTTTCTGTCTGGGAAGGTGATCAGGTGATGCCAGTATCACAAAGTCCCTCCCTTGAGGAGAAAAAAGGGGGTTCCTCTTTTTCTCCTTCCTTTTCACTGCCAGACCTCTCAGAAGAGCAGCTTGTTCCTGCTGCTTCCACGCCCTCTCACTGTATGTATTCCTCATTCTCTAACTCCCCACTGAACTTGCTCTTGAAAAGGTCAACAAAATCTTCTTTGTCCAAACCATTCCTTCTCCTTCTTGATCATATGGTGCTGCTCAGTCCCCTTTCTTCTTGAAACACTTTGTTCTTTTAGACTCTGGCATGCTCCTGTTGTCTCCTGGCTCTCCTAGCTTTCTGACTGCTCCAGCTCTGCATTCCTCTTCCTTCTCTGGTCTCCCAAATGTAGAGCTTCCCCAAGGATTGATTCTCAGCCTGCTTCCCTCTGCACTCTCTGGGTGATCTCGTCTATACTCATCTATACAGCTGTAGTATGAACTCTGAGCAGATGACCTCACATCTCTATTTACAGTCCAGAACTTTCTTAAATGCCAGATCAATTTTCTAACTAACTGCATGCAAGATATCTCTTCCTAAAGTTTCCAGAACAATTTCAGATTTGGTATAGTCAACACTAAAGACATGTGTTCCCCACGTATGCTAATGATACTATCTTCTTTTCAGTCCCAAACTTGAAAGCTCATTATCACCTTTGGCTCCTTCTCCTTTGTCCTTATTTCCAACCCAGTGCCAAACCCTGCTCATTCTCTCTCTTGCATTGCTTTATTAACCCAAACATCTTGTTACCACTCACCTTACCATCTAGTCTTATCACCTTCTGCCTCCACTGCCATCAGTTAAATACTTCTGGAGTTTAGTCCTGATTATTTGACTGTCCTTATCAACACTCTCCATTCACAGCTTACCACAGACATTCACTGAGCACTTTTCATGTGCCACACACTGTGCTAGTGCTTTGTGTATGTTACCTCATCTAATGCTCGTATCAGCTTGCGAGGAAGGATTTTATCAGCTCTATTTTATGTAGGGGCCCTGAAAGAAGCTTAATTTGCTTTTGCCACTGAGGCGCAATTATGTCTGGGCATATCTGGAGGATCTGGGCCCCATCTACATTTTCAGTCTCATATTCTGCTTTTTCCTTTGTAGGGTAGGAAAAACATCTTTTTCTTCTACCTATAGTAGGTTCATTGGCTGGGGCCCCTATAACAAAAGGTAGATTAAGAAGAGAAAATCATACAAATTTAATTAATGTAAGTTTTACGTGACACAGGAGCCTTTATTAAGAAATGAAGACCCGAAGAAGTGGTTAAGCCTGAACTTTTTAATGCTAGGTTTGATGAAGAGTGGAAAGTTGTGGAGAAATAGCATAGAACAAAGGGAGTATGAGCCAAGTGTAATGAACTGGGGGAAACAGAAAAGGCTGCTTTCTCAGATTCCTGTTGATGTCCCTGTATCTTTGGAGATAAGTGTGTTCCTTTCCTTGGTGTATAGAGAGAGCATCTCTTACATCAGGGTCTTATGACCTGCTTCAGAGGAAGGTCAGAAAATCCTTTCTGTACATGCCATTTCTCAAATTCCTTCAGCTTAAAATATTCAGTAGGCCATGCTGCCATGTTTTGGGATAGTGTGTCCTGAACCCCATTACCTGTGTACTCTTTTACTCTCTAGAAAAATGAAACTACTCTCCCTTCCTCATACATGCTCTATGTTCTCCTGAATTTGTGCCTTTGCTAGTCCTATTTCTCCACTTAGAATGCCCTTCCTTCATTTCTCTACATATCTAAAATTTGGCCATCTTTCTTGGCGATCTATTCCAGAAAGCCTTCCTTAATCCTCACCATCTAAATCCATCTCTTTTTCTTCCAAATGACCATAGGGCTTTGTTTGTACTCTTCTCAGCAGACATAATTATCTACTTTGCATTAGAGGTACCTGGACACTATGCATGTCTATTCTCCCCTGCTAGGCTCTAAGTCCATGGGGAACAGAATCCTGTATTTTCCATCTTGATACTTACCCTATAATAGTGGGCACGTTGCCTTGCATGTAATAGGCATTCAGTGATTATTTATAGTATGAATAAAAATGAATGAATAAATGGCATGAACTAAGTAGGAGACTAAGTTGTAGGGTAGTCCTCTAAGTTTATTAAGTCACCACAATTTATCTTTTGGATGTCTAGATGCTCCTTGCTGGGCTATTTTTCCCAGTGTTATTTGCTAGACTTTATGCAAAGCACCTAGTACCTACTCTCTTGCTTTCCCCATTTTTACCAATTTTATCATCCTAGGCAAGTCACGTAAACTCTCTCAGCCTCATCTCCCCAAATGTAAAATAGGCATCATGTTATTGATCTCCTGGGTTGCTGTGAGGATTAAGTATATTAATTCTACATAAGTATATGTATAACATATCTAGCACAGCACTACGTACACATTCAATAATTGTTATTTATTTCCTCCCCATTAATTCCCCTTTAGAAACTTGTTTTTACAACAAGGTTTTAAAGACTAATAAAGATGTTTAATGAGTTATTATTCTTTGGGGTATTTGCATTTCACTCTAGATAATTAGCCCAATCATTCATTCCTTTATTCCATATCAATGGATGTATATATTTTTTGTGGGTCTCTATGTATTCCAGAAACTACTGGCTTTAATAATTAAAAATTAAGTAACAAAGTATTTGGGGGAAGATGTTCCCAAAATTTTACCTAGTAGTGTGAATGTAAACACACAGACTAGATAAGATATTTGAGTTGTCTTAGTAGTAGTTACACCTCAAATTATCACTGTCTCTTTCCTGTCTGAAAATTTTACTATTGGTGGAATGTCTAAAAATGGTTACCAGTGTCAAGAACTTTATCATCTCTAAAGACAAGGACAGAAGGAAAGCGAATGAGGAAAGGCAGCATTTTAAATGGTGCAGTCTTCCCAAATGGTGCTGTTTTATCTTAACAGGTCTCTGGTTTTGCAGCAAAACTATTTGATGGAAGTGCACTTGGCATGATTCTCTAAGGATCCTGGACCTCATGATAAAATGATTCCAAATATCCTGTGGTGAGAGGCACTGTGAAGAACCAGTGATTTCCTGGGGATCTTTAGCCATAACAGAGATAGGACCATATTCAAAACTAGGAGAATTCAGAAGACAAGACATAGAAGGACCAGGGTTGCAGGAAGGGTGTGGATGATTAGAACAGGGACATAGCCATTCTGGATTCTTTAGTACTTTTGATCCAAAAGGCTAAAATATTCTCTCAACCTCCTTATGATGAATTATGCCTCCTTATGGCATAATTTCTACCCACTTTATGGGGGATGGGGGGAGACTGAGAAGCAGAGAGAGTCAAGACATCTCTTACCTGGCTCCAGCTTACATGTTCCTCTTTATCTTCAGTACCTTAGGACCGCCTTCTGCAGCAATCATACCACCCTTTTACCATTCACCAAAGGGACCATGTTCCCCTCCTAACTTTAGTGTAGAGGAGGCAGGATACTAAGTTCAAGTTACAGAATAGAAAACTGCTTCTCAGAGAGCTTAAATGACGTGCCCAACTCATCTGATTAGTCATAGCAAGATTGGGACAGAATTTAGGCCTCGTGACTGCTGTACCATTTCCATGGCCTCCCTACCCTTCAAACCTTATGTAAGTGGAGGTCCTAGGAGGATCCCTCAGTGCATGCTGAATCTTTACACCCAGAAGGCCAGACACAGCAGGTGGAAGAAAGAAGGAAGCACTACCTGTCCTTCAGGCTCTGCTTATTCCTTACCCAAGGATTCTCCTCTTGGCACCTTAACCACTTTCCAGAGTCAGCGTTTAGGAATGGTTGCGAAAACACAATTTAGCACACAACACCCTGAACTGTAAACTCTGGTAAATAGGATCAGGGGGAAGATTTAAGTGGAAAGGACAACTGCTATAAAGACTTAACCAGAATTCATTAGGGTCTACAGATAAAACAGATAAAAGATCCATAACCACAGGCAGGAAGTGAAAGCAAAATCCTAAATCCTTAAGATGCAGTGAGGTCCTGCCACAACTCGTTAATTAGATCATCTTCAGGGGCAAGTAGTCAAAGCAGCCCAGAGAAGGAAGTCTCCCATGGCCGCTGTTTTAGATGAGGGTCTCACTGCCAAGTGTGGATGTGTCAGAGATTTGCTCTCATCTCCCAGTGCTACCATTTTTCCTTTGATCATTTCTTTCTCTTTCTGTATATGTACTATTTGCTTTGCTTTCTTTCACCCTTTGCTCCTTCCCTTTCTCCTCTCTACTTTTCTCCTTCCCTCCCTTTTAGAAAGTCCCTGTTCTTTTTCTTTTTTCTGCCTTTACCATCTCTCTCCCCCTTTCTCTCCCCACAGTTTAATTCCCCACCCTCCTCAGACTCTCCTTGGATTTGCCTTCCTGCTCTACCTCATGCTCCTCTCCCACTGCCTTGCACACTCTCCCTGCGGGACTTGGCGCTCTCCCCAGTCTGCGGTGTGTGGGCTGTGTGTGGGGGCAGATTCACCAGCAATCCTTGTCTTTCTCACATTTCTTTCAGCATCTCCGTAGGACTGAGAGACATGGAGGGGTAGAGCATAAAATAACCAGTTAATTTAGTCCTAAATTGTTGCTTTTATCATTAAATTAGATGTCCTCAGATTTCTCTGTAAAAAACCAAACATAAGTAGACTGAAAATTATCTCACTGTTTCTTTGGAAATTTAAAGGGACACAATCGAAGAGAATATTAACTATTATGAAATTAAGATGCCTGTTTGTCACCTCGTGCTGATTAGCACAGATTTTTCTGAGGAAAATGCTGGTATGGCTTTCTACTCCCCTATTCTCTGAACTTCCCCCAGAAAAGATGTAACAAATTCTCAAGAATTGAGCAATATTTTATTGCAATTTTTATACAGGTTTTGAAATAATTGCTTGTAAGTGAAAACGAAGATCTAAAGAACTTTGGAGCAACGCTGGGTCACTTTCAATAAATCAATAGGGAGGGAAAGCTATTGAGTGACAGAGAAGAAACTGCTCAGAGAACAAACTGAGCATGGTGTGTGTGGTGTGTGTGGTGGTGGTGGGGTGTGTGTGTGTGTGTGTGTGTATGTGTGTGTACGTGTGCCTGTGTGCTATTTCTGCAGCATCCTGAAGATCCATTCCAGTTTCTTGAGTCTTCTAATGTGCTGTTGAGATTGTGGTGTGGCGAGTATCTGTACTCCCTTTCATGGTAAGGTTCTGGATGTACCCCGCACACGTTTGGCTACAGTAAAAACAATTTCCTATACACCAGGGCTGTGATTTGACTACTGTAATGATTGGTGATTTCATCCAGTTGTAGTTGAACCCTGCTCATTTTTACACATTAAACATTAAAAAGGAGAGGCAGGAAACTTGAAAGTACTGGATGATTGAAATTCCAAGAGAAAACTTCATGCAGATAAAACACATTGAGAAAAGCCAGGGTGTTGGGAATTTATGGGTAAAAAAGAGAAATAGAGAAGGAAAAAGAAAATGATAATAACAGAAAGGTTCCCCAAAGTCTTCTGATCATGAATAATGTGTATACACTTCTTAGGCTGTTTGTTGTGCCGGTTCCATATTTAATGGTTTTTCACCTCCTCCCCAGTGTTGTGTTCCTCCTCTCTTACTTCTCCTCCCCCTTGTTTTCCCCACCTGCTTCTGTCTTTTTTCTCCCTTCTTCTCCTTTTGCTCTTTCCTCTTCCTATAGAAAGAAGCTGTAAAATGCCTCCTGAAGAGACAGACTCTGTAATGGTGCATGGTTGTCATGGAAACACACAGATTCTAAGACCTTGAGTCCTGCCAAAATGATCTAGGATCTGACCTTGATTAGGTCAGAGGGTAATGCTGTTCCTGGGATTTCTGGATAAGGAAAACCAGATGTAAGGTCATTTGAGGTGTAGGTCACTGTCCACAGGAAAAGGCTAGAAAAATAGCATATAAAGAGTTATTTCTTCTGTTTCACACTGTTCATAATTACATTTGCTGTTAGGAATATAGAAGAATGGGGCTGTCAGTCTAAAGGACTGAAAAATAGGAATAATTGCAGTATTTTCTGGTGTTTTCTTATTATTCTCTGTGAAATGATATGGTTCTTGTCTCTGAGGAAGGGTCACAGTTTGAAGAAATTTTGCCAACTCTCCTATATCAAACGTGGTGCGAAGAATTGCTATTTCAATTGAGTAAGAAAGTTCAGTTAGTTTTATAGATGCTGAAGTCCTCTTTCTTCTCCCGAATCAGTAACATCACATCTTGTAAAGTACATCAAATTTTATTGAGTTTGTTTCATATTAGCCTAGGTAACAGGAGTGTCATCTCTATCTCACATCAGGTCTCTAGAACATTCAGTTTTCTTCTCTCTGCCATCTAAACACAGGTATGGGGGCTTTCTTTCCACTGCCCCATATGGTGTCAAGGGTCATACCCCTCCTGGAGATAATGTACCATCCTGGGTGGGGGTGGAGGCAATGGGATAATTAGGTGAGGACTGAGCAAGATTCAGTAATATCTCTGGCCTCTTTTTAATTTGGGGAAAATCTCTTTTGGTTTCTTGCAGAGACACTCTTCTCTCCTTTTCTTGTTCTGCCTCCTCAACCCCCAAGCTGGTTCTTCTGTTGTTCATTCACAATAAACCCTGATGACCGCAAATCCAAAAGCCCCAATCATTCAAAACTGGTCCTCATTTCACGATGGCAAAAGAGTTTGCTCTTTAAACCATCCTAGAAAATGGGGGAAGTATTTATAGTCCACCCTTTAGAGAAGCAACAACAGCAAAATGCAGTCAAGTTTCCAATTAAAACAGATCACAATATTTTGACCATATAGTCTATATAAACATACTCTTTCTCCATCTGGTTCACCAAACAGATGGATTGATAAAGGCGTAAATGGTGACCGATTGGTGAATGCACCTGTCAATTGACATATTTTACTCAGTAGGACTTTTTGAGGCATGTATGATTTTATAAGGCTCTCAAGAGTGGAAGGGAGTCATCTCTCCAGTCTGTGACAGCTCAGCAAGGGCTTGACATATCCAGTGCAGGCAAGCCTCAATGGTCTGGCTCAGATACTTTCTTTAGTAGATCATTCTCTCCACTAATTATTGTTCCATTAGCACTGTCAAACTATAAATTACCCAGTGTCTTTATAAATCACCCCAGACCTACACTGAGTTCTCTTTGCTCAGCTTATAAGTATACTCAAGTTTTCTGTATTCTTAAAAAAAGAAGGAAAGAAAAAAAAATGAAATAAGGAAAGCAACCAAAAAAAGGCCAGTTGTTAACCTCATGTCTCCCTTTATGAGTCATTCAATACCTTTTTTTCTCCTCATAGCCAAAATTTTTTTGGCAGCATTTACATTTATTTATTGATTATTGGGGTATAATATACATAAAATAAACTTATCATTTAACCATTTTTAAGTGCACAGGTCTGTGGCATTACGTATATTTACAATGTTGTTCAACTATCACCACCATCTGTCTCCAGAACTTTTTCATCTTCCCAAGCTGAAACTCCGTACCCTTTGAACACTAATTTACCATTCTTCTGTCTCCCCAGCTCCTGGTAACCACCATTCTACTTTCTGTCTCTATAAGTTTGACAACTCTAGGTATCTCATACATGTGATATCATATAATAGTCCTTTTGTGTCAGGCTGAATTCACTTAGCATAATGTCTTAAATGTTCACCCGTGTTGTAGCATGTGGTTCCCACATGTTGTGACATGTGTCAGAATTTCCTTCCTTTTTAAGGTTGAAGAATATTTCATTGTATGTTGTTGTGGTTTGATTGTTTGTCCCCTCCAAAGCTTATATTGAAGCTTAATCTTCAATGTGGTATTTGAAGGGTAGAGCTTTTAAGAGGTAAGTGGATTATAAGGGCAGAGCATAATATAGATTAATTCATTACTGGATTAATGAGTTAGTGGGTTATCATGGGAGTGTACTGGTGGCTTTATAAGGAGAGGAAGATAGCATGTGGACATGCTGAACACTCTTGCCATGAGACACCCTGCGCTGCCTCAGTACTTTGCAGAGAGTCCTCACCAGGAAGAAGGCTCTCACCAGATGCACCCCCTTGACCTTGGACTTCCCAGTCTTCAAAACTGTGAGAAATAAATTGTTTCTTTATAAATTACCCAGTTTTAGATGTTCTGTTATAAGCAACAGAAGATGGACTGATACGTATGTATACATCACATTTTGTTTATCCATTCATCTTTTGATGAACATTTGGGTTGTTTCCCTCTTTGGCTATAATGAATAATGCTGCTGTGAACATTGGTGTATCTGTTTGAGTCCCTACTTTCAACTCTTTTGGGTATTCCACTTCCCAAAAGTGGAATTGCTAGTTCAGCCAAACTTTTAATTTTTGTTTTGCTTTTTAAAGTAATCACATATTCATAGTTTTAAAAGTCAAACAGTACTATTCACCTGTCCTGCCTCTCTCTATTCCTGATCACTTCTTCAAAGTCAATCACTTTAAACTTTTCAGCTGTTTGTTCTATTTATCATATTTCTAAATTACATACTGATTTACTGATTTTCCACATTAGACATTATACTGATTTCCCGTTATAGAAGATAAAGACTTCATTCTTAGATACCATTGTAGTAGAGTGTTTGAAGATGAGGCCGCAACAAATTCTCTTATTCCTGTATGCATACTGCTTTCCAAAGTGCCCTTGTAGCTCCTCCAGTCAAGAGGTAAGACTTATTTTCCTACCCTTTGAATCTGGGCTGGCCATGTGACTTGTTTAGACCAATAGAATGTTCTGGTGATGATGCTGTGGGACTTTAAATCCAGACCTCAAGAAGCCTTTTACCTTTACTCTTGCTCTTTTGGAACACTGCTGTGACACAGTCATGTAAACAAACCCAGTCTAACCACCTAGATGGTGATAGGCCACATGAAACACAGGTGAGGTGTGCTGGCTGAGACCCTTAGACCTACCAGTGACAGCCAGCACCAGTCCCCAAACATGAGTTTGAGGTCATCCAAGATAGCCTGTCCTAGTAAAGTTACTGAGATGATGGCAGCCATATGAGTGAAGGACTGTCCATCTGAGTCCAGTCCAAATTGCTAATCTACCAATTCCTAAGTGGACAAGATTATAGTTGTTTAAAGTCACTCAGTTTTGGGGTGGTTTATTACACAGAAACATATTTCTGATATGATTATCTATTTCTCATATGTATTTTATCCCCCTGTATTTTCTCAATATAATTTTATCATGCATTCGATAACATCCATATTTATTATTTTCATAACATTGTTGAATGCTGAACCCAGAACTATGTTATGAATGCCTTTCCTTTCTTGTTCAACTTTTGGTTTTCCTGAAGTTCTTTTTGTCTTTTTAAAAAAATTTGACTTAGCTTTCTTATAATCTCTTTCTAAGTCTTCCTGTATCCTTCAATAACTCTGTAAAATGACTCTCAACTCAATCTTCCACACAATAAACCTGTCAGAAAATCTATCACTTTTATTTTCTTCTGGAAATATCCCTCTCTGAGCCTTTTATTCTTCTGCTTTAATCTGGGCTGGTTGCCCTATAACATGGCTGTCCACCTGTTTTCGTGGGACTTACTTTCTTACCATACAGGGGATTCCGTTTACCTCTTTTGCCTTAAGTTCCCTGTTATATGGCTCCTGCATCTCTTCTTTCTTTTTTTGCAGTAACTTTTTATTTTGCAGGAGCTTATCCTCCAGCAGTTTTCTGAGGAAGCTTGCATAGGAAGTATATTCTTTGAGACCTTGCATATAAGGAAATAGCTCTACCTTCAGTTGTGATTTACAGTTTGGCTGGGTATAGAATTAGAAGTTGGGCATTATTTTCTTTGACTATTTTGAAGATATGCTTCACTGTCTTCTAACTTACAATGTTGCTGTCAAGAAGTCTGATGTCATTCTTATTTCCAATTCTTTTTGTGCCACTTTTTTTTCTTTCTTAGAATCTTTTCTTTATCCTTATTCTTAAAATTCACTGTCATGTTTCAATGAAAATCTCTTTTTCATCATTATAATGAGCCTTTAGTTTCTTTGATCTGGAAACTCATTTCCTTCAGAAATATTCTTATATATTTTTCTTTGACAATCTCCTCTTCTATATTTTCTCTGTTTACTTTATTCAGAACTCCTAGTTTTGGATGTTAGACCTTTTAGATCTCCTAGTTTTTACTAAAATCTGATTTACTTTCTATGAGATATCCTCAACTTTGTCATCCAGTTGTTTTTATTCTACTTCCTTAATGGTTCTTAAATCTATGCACTACTCTTTTTCACCACAATTTATGCCCTAGTTGGGATTGTGCTATATTTTTCCAGCGTTATGGCAATGCCCTCTCCACTCGTATCTCTGATTTTTGGGTAACCCCAGTCTAATCCATTGTTTATACTGCAACCAAACCTTGAGATTAAACTCAGTCTTACTCTCTCTACCCTTCACTCCCCAGGCTCCCATCCTACATTTTTCTTCCCTCTATTATATAATTTTTACCCTGGGTATTGTAGTTGCCTATTCCCTTGCTTGGCTTCCACTCTAGACTCTGAATGACTTGAGGGCAGGGTAATGGTTGTTACACTGCAGGTTCACAATAAGTATTTGTTGCAAAAATTTTACCCTCTGTGGTAGAGCATTGGTCTTTGAATAACTCGTTCTGCTAGAATATTTTCCCTCATACTGGGCTGGAATTTATCATCTTAGAATTCTACTCATTCATTGTGATTGTATTTCATGACCATAAGCCCCAGATTTTCTAGAACCTAATATCTGATTTCAAATATTTATCATCTTATCAGCTATCACAGGGACTTGGAAACTGTCAACTATCAGTATTCAGACTGTTACCAGACAGAGGTTCAAAGTTCTTGGTCAAACTGTGAAGAAGAATCTTTCACGGGACCAATATGGATCCACATTGTGGTGAGTACCTATAAAACCAAAGGAACAGAAAAGGGACAAACTGTTGAAACATTCAAACAATACAGTTTTATTGCAAAGCGAAAGTATGTGCAGGAGGGTGAGCAGGCATCTTTGTGAGGGAGGAACACATCATAGATTCTTAAGGTGAGGGTTTATGTGTTGTTCTGGGATGGAGGTGTTTCTCTATCCTAATATTCCTTCCCAAGAGGAGAAATATTTGGCTGTGGGGGAAGATATAAGGTAATTAAGGCCTAACAGGTTGATACAAGGTTGCATCAGCTTCCTGTCATGTGTCCCTGAGTTTCTGAAGTTTTTGGTCATGTACAGTGGGATCACTTTTCCCTTAATTTTGTCCCTGTTGGTCTAGTCTTCACTTTTGTTCCTCATAGTGCACAGGCACTGCAGTTTATGTGGTTTTAAGTTTCTGTTTGAAAACTGCAAAGTTCCAGGTGTAGCACGCTGATTGGTAGGGTGGTTAAGCTGCCATCAGCTCATTGGGGTTCATTAACTGCAAAACAAGGAAGTGGCTAGTGCTGATCCAGTCTGAATATTTATGAGCAGCCTCCCTGGGTTGTGTCCCTGTTCTGTCCTGCCTGAAAACTATTACAGTAGGTTGCATTTTACCCTCAGAAGTGGCACAAAAACTCTCTGTCGTGCAATGTCCTGATTTGGGGGTTTGAAAAGTTAGGGAACTGCACAATAGGGAACCAATCTAATTCCTCCTGCTTAGTGCTGCTCTTAAGATATTGAAGTAAGTCATTATGTCCCTATTTTCCCTGGACTGATTTTTTTTTTTAGGCTAAGTCTTATGGATTGTCCTCATACTCACTTCTGGAACTCTACATCCCTATTTTAAGTGTGTCATGACCCCAGGTGATGGTACCTATTCAGAATAGAGCAGACAGTCCTCTCCCTGGCTCTAGTCACTGACCTACTGTTAACACCGCCCGAGTTTGCTTTTGCTCTTTTTTGGGCAGCCATATTATATTTATGACTCCTACTTTTTTACCTGTGATATCAAGCCATATCTCCTACATCTTACACTTGGGCATTGGGTTTATTTCTATTAAAATATATCTAGCTAGGTTGGGGCTATCATGCAATCTTATATTTTACTCTGAATCCCAACTTTGCCTCCCCGTGTATTCTCTGGCTCTCTCAGATTTGTGCCATTAAAATAATGTTAGTTTGAATTATTGGCCTATACACAATGTGGCTGTAACTTTGAAGGACATTTGTTAAAATAGAATTCATTCTGTAAGCTGTTTTTCCTCTGATGCTGCTTGCTTTGTGAATATCTGTTTATGTGTTTAAATTTCACCCAGTATTGTATTTCACAGCAGGAACTTGGGGTCAGAAAAGTATCTTTTGATCTAACACGTAATTAAGGAATATAGTTTCTCTAAGGAATACTTTTCCTTCACAACAGAATGGAGCCATAGCCCTATTCAAATACCTATTCCACTATTTCCTCATTATTTTTCTGCCGTGTAAGCATTTGCAGGTCCGTTTTAGTAATAAAACAACTAGTTACAAATCTTCTTTCTCTATCTCTAATCTGAATATTTTTGAAAACTATAGACTTAAATGTCTTCAGTGGCAGGGACAGTCTTTATACTTCTCTGTAAGGCTATCTTTTCTCCTCCAAAAAAAAAAAGAAAAAAAACCCTGCCCAGTTAAACAAACATTTTTCTCCTATGTCTGCACCTTTCTTATGGTAGCTCTTCTTTCTAGAATGTCTCTCCCTTCTCCATTCTCTGTGCGCTAAAATTCCTATCATTTCTCAAAGCCTTGATAAAATTTCACATCCTTTGAGAAGCTTTTCTCCAGATTTAATTGAGCCTAAATTCCTCTTCACTTTGAATTCTTAAGGCACTCATTATGTCATCTCCTTTTTTGATACTGGCTTAAATGCCACATTGTTTTCTTATTTAAAGGATTTAAATATGTTAATATTATTTTTGATCTGGATTATAAACTCCCTGAAGGTGGGGACCATATCTTCTTTTCTTATGAGGTTCCCTACTATTCTTTGCAGGGTGCTAGGCACATCATATTAATCTAACTGAATTGAAATTTTGAAAACTCAGGGAAAGGAAAGGAACCTATGAAAGCAGGGTTGGGGGATCATTACTTTTCTTTAAAAAGAAACACACAAAAAGAATATGCTCTTTGAAATCTCTAGGGGAACACTTCTCACAGCTGCTGCAGCTCTTTGCAAAAGCATTTTAAGTCTAATTTGAGCATCTGCCCTGACAAGAATTTTCACATCCCTTCTGTGGGATCATCAGACAGGGAAAGAGCTGTGATGGATGGTCCAGGAGCATCACCCCAGCCTCGGTGCTGGGTAAGGATGGGAAACCACACTTCCCAAGACTTAGCAGGGCACATGTGGAATTTTTCCTTAGTGTCAACACAAGAAGCACATAATTTGATTTTTCATTTTTTATATGTTTTTTTCTTGGCCAGAAGAAAAGGAGAGTCCTTGGTTATATTAGGAGAGTTTTATCAGTCTTCAGTTATATTACCTCCAACCATTTGGTTTCAAGGTAAAAATACATGCTTTTTATTCTATCTCCCTTATCCCTCCCAACTAATCTGGAAGGTCAATGCTGAAGGATTAGTTTGACTCTCTTAAGAAAAAGTGCAGTTTACAGTCAGTCTAAGCAGGTCATTTTCCTCTTTTAGAGACTTACATAAGCTATGCAACTATCCTTTTTTTTGATAGATACTTGATATTTATCACAGTCCTAGATTGCGCTGTGTAATTGAGCTTCCCACTTACTGTCAGTGACTTAATACCTTTTAAACATGTTCGAGACAAATTTTGGAGGGTTGTATAGTGGAGAATTAAACTTATTAAACAAGAGGTCTGGCCTTTGTCCCTGCTACTGGGACGTAACCTCTAAACCCTTGGATTTCCAGAGTGATAGGAAGAGTGCCTTTGTAATTCATGGTGGGCCCTCAAACCACACGTGACCTGATAAATGATGTTAATGAGGTGACTCAGAATGGGAGTTGTTCACACCAGAAAGACCAAGTTTGTAATTAGAGAGTTTGGGTTTTGAGCCATGTGATATCAGCCCGAATTCTTGGGAGTAGAGGGAGGCTGGAGATTGAATTCAATCTGGAGAGCGATGGTTCCTTTAATCATGCCTACGTAATAAAACCCCCCAAAAAACTCTGGACTCCAAAGCTTGGGTGAGCTTCCCTGATTGGCAATACTCTGTGTGAACTGCCACACATCAATGCCAAAACAGTAACAGGTCCCTGAGGGTGATGGAAGCTTTGTGTTTGGAACCCTTCCAGACCTCACCTTATGCTTCTCTTCTTTTGGCTGGCTCTAATTTGTATCCTTTAACTACAATAAAACCATAATCATAAGTGTAATGCTTTCCGGAGTTCTATGAGTCATTCTAGGAAATTGTTAAACCTGAGGGTGATTGTGGGAATACCTAAATTTGTAGCCAGCTGTTCTGAAGTGTGGGTGGCCCTGAGGACTTCCAAACTTGCGGCTGGTGTCTGAAGTTAGAGCAGTCTTGGTGGGACTATATCCTTAGATCACTGTTTGTCTACCTCATTACAATAGTCTATCAAGACACAGAAAATAAAAGGATAAAAGGAATAATAAGGACAAAAGAAAGCAAAAACATTTACGTCAAACAACAAAACCCAGGTGACTCAAAGAATTTTTTTATCCTATTTCTCCCAAAACAAAGTTGGGTGAAGACAGGAGGATATTTTTCTTCTGTTTCCTCCGTTGAGCTTGAAGTGTAGAACTTTTGAGAGAGTGTCTTTATTTTTCTATTTGAGGGAAATAGCTCACATCCTCTGTTTAGAGTCAGAGATGTGGGAATCCTGATTGGGTGAAGGTGGAGGTGATGCTGAAATCATTCCGGATCTCCTCTCAAAATGGAGCTAATTTGCAGATGGAGGTACAGTGGGAATCACAGGATCAGCCTCTGTAAGATAATCGTAGATACCTAAAGAGAGAGGGCAAACTGCTGATTAAAAGAGAAATGGGGGTGGTGAGGGATGGGGTGGGCAAACCTTTTTCCTGGGGGTTTCCTGCTTTGTCTCTGTCCTCTCAGCTGTTGGAGGACCTCTTTCCCCCTTTTCTTCTCATCCTCGCCTTCTCCAGCTCTTTGCTCTTCCCACTCTTCCTATCACTCATGTGCTCTGATCCTTCATTTATTGATGCTCTGTAACAGTCAAGCAATTGACAGGGATATTTGCATTTCCACAGGGGCAAAATTTTTAATCTAGATATCGACCATGGAGGTGGAATTTAAAACTTCATTTAAGGTCAAGCTGTAGATTCAGAGGCTTTGGAACTTGCTCTGTGGAGTCTCCTGCCCAGGCTGTCTTCCACCCCACTCACCCTAATGCTGCTTTTCAGTGATTTCCTTAGGCTACAAATGAACAGGGATGTTATTCTTCTATCAGCTGGCTTTGGTGGGGTGGTGGTGGGAAACTTATTTTGCCAGTAATGTAGAGAGATAATATAGGAAGTTAGTAAGTGATTCATGAATCACTTTGGCTCTCAGCAGTGGAATTTTGGGTGATTCTGGATAGCAGGATCTTGAGTAAGCCCTTCAGGGAAGGTGGCTTGAGGCCACAGGTAACTAATTTCAGTCTGAGTGAAATCAAGCAAAAGACAGGTAGAGAACAGGCAGCAGTTCCTCTTGTGGATAATACAAGTGTGTCTTCCTGCAAACAACTGTAGAATCTTGGAGAAATTACTACCCCTCTCTAGACTTGAATTTCTATATGCATTAAAAGAGAATGGTGAGTTAGATGTTCTTTAAAGACTTTTTAAGCTCTAATGATGTTATGATTTTTAGTCAAGGAATAAGGTAAGGAATAAGAGAGATAGCCATCAAAGAATGAAAAATTGACATGAGGTCAGGCTGCTTCGGGAGCCTAAATTCACTGTCTGTGGCTTGTGCATTTTATTTAGAGACTGCTTTGGGACAAAAGAAGAAGAGCTATCCAGGGATCTCATATCTCGTGCCTTTTATTGGTGGGGTCAGTGGAGGAAGCCGAAAGTGGGATGCAGTTGGTGAAAAGAAATGGACAACCTGAGCCATTCCTTGCCTTTCTTTCTCATTCTGTTGCTACTGCATAGATAACCTCACCCATGAAGAGGTGAGAATAGCCGGAATATAGTACTTTATTAGTTTAAGAATGCTCATTACGACAGTACTTTCTAACCAATAATTCCATGTCCAGGGCTGGTCCTCTGAAAATCTGTGAACAAGGTAATCTTTATTCATCTTCAAAGTTCTCTTACATCCTCTTATGACCTCTCTTATCATGACTTCTTAGTGCTCTCCTGCAAGGAAATGATACCTTCCTAATTAATAGCAACAAACTCTAGCTCTTCTGAGGTTGGCCCTGAGAGGGGGAGAATCTCCTGAGGATTGGGGGTGAGGGAATGGCCTATTCATAGATTCATCTTCCTTTTGGGGTTTCTTGGATGACACCAACACAAGTAGCCTCAAGAGCAGTCTGACCCAAGTGAGATACAAATGTCCTTTCCCTTGTTTCTCAATTGTCAAGCTGAGCCAAGACTGAATCTTCTCATGAGTGGGACTGGAGTAGACCTAACCCCACAAACAGGTTAGTCGTCCTTAAGTCTGATATGCTTTGTGAGTGATGTGTTTGGGAAACAAAGAGAAAGACTTCTAACAGTAGAGCTTAGCTTTTCCTCAGTGATCTCTGAGTAATTTAACAATTAACCCACATTTTCGTATGCAATCCAGCAAATCAAAAGTCCAATGATTAACCAGTTTCACACTCTTTGGAAGACCTAATCCTCAGGGGTCTCTCCCCATCCTTTTCTCCTTGAGAGGAGCTTTAGTGAATACAATTTTCTGCTTGATGCATTTCTAGTGGTGTTATAGCCCCTTCTAGAGGGGCTCTCCAGGCAGTTTCTCAACTGACTTGATCTCTGCCACAAGCTGAAGTTCAAGAAACTACCTTAGAAAAAGCACTGTGAATCTAAACAAGTTGCTTTATAAATACATCTCTCTTGAGTGCAGGCTGTTTCTGCCCCATTCTTGGGGTACTCTTGGGGAAAGACTGAACCTCACCCCTTTTGCTCCCAGCTTATGGTTTCTCTTTACAGTGAGGACATCATCTTTATATGTATTACCTACACATGCCTACCCAGGCATTTAGACCCTGATGTCTAGACCTTTGAGCTCTGTTTTCTTTTTCTCAAACTAGTCTGTACTTTTAGTACTGGACACTGACAGTGACTCTTCATGAGACCGGATGTAGCTCTAGGGTGGCCTTCATCCTTGCTGGTCTTCATGGAACAACCCTAACAGAACATATTGTCATAATCCCAATAGTCATGCCACATTTATGGAATGGGAAACGTTCTTCTATTCATCCTACTCCCCCTGACTGCCTTGAGCCCTACATTCAAAATGCCTTCACTTCTGCTGTTCAAATCTCTTTATTCTTCTCCCTTCAACTTTTTTCAATAAGCTGTCTGTTATAAAAGAACAGATAAGATAAATTGTAAGAAGGTGCTCCTGGCTAAAAACAACTCAAAGGGTAATTGGAGTGACAATGCTTTCAACCCAAATGAGCCAAGCTCTAAAGGTAGACTTCAGTCATTGTCACAGATCACTGGGAAGGTATTTTGGATCAGAGAAACCTCCCTGGCTCAACTTAGATCACACATGTAAGTAGAAGGTTATTCTAGTTATACCGGTATGATGCCTGCCTTGTGGCTGGTTGCTTAGGCTATTCTGTAATAAAGTTAGGAGAGTGTTAGAAGTAGGTTCCTGCTAGGAAGCTTCTCATTCCCTCATTATTGAGCTTCTTATAGTGGTGTGTGTGTGTGCGTGTGTGTGTGCGTGTGTGTGTGCGTGTGTGTGTGTGTGCGTGTGTGCATGCATGCGTGTGTGTGTGTGTGTGTGTGGTGGGGTAGGTGGTGTTATAATGCAATTTGCTGGAAGGAATTCAGAGCCTTAGGATAAGAATGGCAATTTGGATCATAAATCTTTACTTGGATATTTGGGGAAAATAATTGCAGTGAAATTATTTATTGAAACATAATTTGCATTTTGTTTTTGAGGGTGTGGAAGCATCAGAAAGAATGAGAACTATTTGTATTTTTTTTCTGAATTCTGAGAAGGCCATGTGTTCCCTTGTTGTAGTAGCAGCTTGAAGATAATCTATCTTCCAGGCTTTTTTTCCCAAAATCCTAAAACCTAAAATTATGCCAGGAGTAAGCATGTACGCACAGGTGTGGAGGGCTGTGGACAAGAGAGGCAGAAGAGGCCGAGAAGGGAAAATCTCAGAAGCCCAGGAAGGGAGGGAGGTCTGTGAAGGGCCTGGTACCCTTTTCCCTGGTTGGGAACTGACAGGACTGCAGAGGGGAGGCTGACCCTGGGTGCTCGGCTCCAGTCTCAGCAAAAGTCCTAGTGGCCGAGCAGAGGCTTGGCAGGGAAGACATGGAGTCTCTTCACCCCCTGACTCCAAGGGCCATGCACAGTTGGGCACTGAGACCAGTGGTGGTGACCAGTGCAAACCAAGGACCAGAGGCCCTTCTTCAAATTCTCTTTTCCAAATACCCTGGGACTTTGACAAGACCCTGTAGAAATCGATGTGGGTATAGAGTTATAGGATTAAATAAGACAATTTTCTGCCAGTTTGGCAAGAAAAGGAAGAGGCCTATATTAGATTTAGTTTTTTTTTTTTTGACCGGTAAGGGTATCGCAACCCTTGGCTTGGTGTTGTCCGCACCAAGCTCAGCCAGTGAGCACACTGGCCATCCCTATATAGGATCCGAACCTGCGGCCTTGGCACTACCAGAGCCGCACTCTCCTGAGTGAGCCACGGGGCTGGCCCAGATTTAGTTTGTTTTACAGAAAAAAAATCTATGTTTGTTGAAAACTTGGTGTATTAGTTGTTTATTGCTGTGTAACACATTATCCCCAATTTAGCATCTTAGAACAGCAAATCCAATGCTTAGCTAGGTTCCTCTGGCTTAGGGTCTCTCACAAGATTGCAATCAAGGCAGCAGCTGGGGTTGAAGACATCTCAAAGTTCAACTGGAGGAAGATCTGCTTGCAAGCTCACTCACAGGGCAGACCTCAGGTCTTCTCTGGGTGCTTGCTGGAGACCTAATTTCCTTGACTGGTGGGCCTCTCCATAGAGCTACTACTCACAACATAGCAACTTGATTCCCTTAGAGAGAGGGCTCACATACACAGATAGATAGATAGACAGATAGACAGCTAGATAGATAGATGGGGGGAAGACAGATTGGGAAAAAGAAGAGCAAGGTGGGAGGAGAGAGAAAGAGAGCCCAAGAGAGGCACCATCTTTCCATACCCTAATCACAGAAGTGATATTTCATGGCTCTGCCACATTCTACTAATTAGAAGTTAGTCGATAGGTCCAGCCCACACACAAAGGGAGGAGATTGCACAAGGGTGTGAGTACCAGGAGGGGGGATCATTTGGAACTATCTTAGGTGCTGCCCACCACACTGGAGTTTGAGACTGCAGTTTTATTCCCTCTATATATAACCAAGCATTATTATGTTATGACATAGAATATGCAGTTCCGGTGTTGTTCATTCATTCAGGGACTTCTAGTAGAAAACACTAGGAAAGGTTTGCATTCATATGGGTCCTCTGCTGACTTAAGGAATTGATCCAAGTTGGGCTTCCACCTGAAGGACGCTGGCTACCATTTAAGGGGTTATGAAAAGACTGTAGGTAGATGAGAAGGAAAAAAAAAAAACCAAAACACCTTTTACTGAATATTGTGGAAGAGGCAAAGGAGGAATAAGGCATGGCCCTGCTCTCAGACGTGACATGGGTAAGTTGGACACTAGGAGACAGAATTGAAAATAGCGCCAGACTGAATGTGAGCCAATGATCACAGCACTTGTTCATACCAATTACTGGTGGCAGATGAGTGGGGCAGGGTGGAATGTCAGAGGGCCTAACCTAGTGTTGAGGGAAGATTTTGAAGAAGAGGTGAGACTTGACCTGCACCCAAAACTGTGGGGGTGGAGGTGGGGTAAACAATGTGGGCAGGGGCTTGGAAGATTGAAGAGCGATGCATTTGGAAACTGACTTTGTTGGAGGGCAGCTTTATATGGAGTTTGGGTCCTGGTTTTTTCATTGTTGTTTGCTCGTCATCTTCAGAGTGCCTTTTTGGAGTGTCTTCTCCCTGCGTAGTTCTGTCCTGGGTATAAGTAGAGGAACCCAGGGCCTGTGGCAACCTTGGAGAACACGGCCCTCATTTGACAAGCTTCCTGTGGGGCCAGCACTTCTTAACCCCTGTCTGATGTCACATTGCTTACCACTGTGATTTCAGGATGTGAACTTGAATAAGAAGCCTTTTGTCTTTTCCTGAAAGGGATAGCCTTTTGTGACAAAGGGGAAATTGGCTAGGAAAAACCAAAAAGGTTCATCTTCTAAAAAAAATGATGTTTAATTAAGGATCTCAAGGAAATAACTAACCAGCTGTTTTGAACTAATTATCTGGCTATTTTGTCGGAAAGAGTTAATGCATCATGTAGAACACAATTACTTTTTAGAGTCCCAAGGCAGCAGGGGTTTGTTTAAAGCTCAAGATTGAAGGTAGATCCAAGGTTTTGTGAGGTGATGGGCTAAGAGACCTAATTAAAAGTTTTCTGAACTCTGATTTTGTATGATTTGTAAGGAAGAGGAGCTGTCTGATTTTATTCATTTGATTCTCTAGATGGCTTGTAAGAGCTTAGAGGTCACACTCTGGGTATTTAATGAGTTGACATTTTCACATGATAACCTGTTAATTAATCTTTGCTTTGACTGGGGCCAGTATGGGCTCATCCTTCCTTTCTGCTCCAGATCTGAGAGTATGAGGTCTGAGTCCTGCTTCTCTGACCTTCTCAGGAGCTGGCACTAGGCTTTGGAGCAGAAATGGGTGCCCATGGGCTAGACCACTTTTGGGGTTAAGGCAGCAGTCAGCTGAGAGGTGAGTCTAGCCCAACCAGGTTGGCCTGAACTCAGGAAGTTGTAATTTTATGTCTCTGTTCACCTAAACCTTGCAGTTATTTTGTTCTTTCCTTAAATGTTGGTTAAGTCAGGAAATTATTTTTTAAAAACTCAGCAAATATACATTAATATTTATCTACCTACTTATTTATTTACTCACTTGCTTACTTAATTACTTAAAATAATTATTTTTATTTTAATCTGAACTCCTAGGTGAACACCTGGATGTTGATGTAGGGCCAAGACTCCTGTTTAAGAACATGTCACTAATTATGATTCTGTGTTTTCTTTCTTTTATAAAAACCTCACCAAAAGGCATCATCTCTGCTTTCTAATTTTAGGTTTTTTAAAAGTGGAGTGAAAGTTACAGCCACTTGCAAGATAAAATCTTAATAGTTTATCACTCCGCCCAATCTTTTGTGTTTGTCTCACTCACACCTAACTCAATAACTATTTTATCAGTAAGTTATGATGGAGATTTTTCAAAGTATTCAACTTTAGTTTTTCTGGAAACAACTCTTCCTTTTCACGCATATTTAATAAGCACACACAATATTTCATTGAGTGAGATACATTAATATGTGAAACTGACAAAACACATTTGGGAATAATTTATTCTTGGAAAGTATACAACTAAGTTGGGATGCAAAGATGTATTATTTGTTAATTACTGGCTTTGAGTTCAGACTGCTCTATGTTTTAAAAGGAATGGAGGGTGTTAGTTAATCCAGAATGGGGGTTCACAAACTTTTTCTGTAAAGGGTACACACGTAGCAAATGTTTTTGGCTTTGCAGACAGTACTGTTTCTGTCACCAACTACTCAACTCTGTCATCAGCACTAAAGCATCCATAGACAATGTGTAAATGAATGGGTGTAGTTATGTCTCAAAACTTTATTTACAAAAACAAGCAGCAGCTGGGATTTGGCCTGAGGGCCATAGTTTGCCAGTCCCTGATCTAGAATACTGGTTAAACTGAAGTAGATTAACCAGTCTTGAAGAGGAGCTGCTACTCCTCTTCATTCAATCCACCAAATGTTTATGGAGTGCCAACTGTGTGCCTAGCTTTTCATGTCTGTGATAGACAAAGTAAGAATGTAGCTCTTTCTCCCCAGCTGTAATATGACCTGTGCCTTCGTGTTCATTCTTCTGTGGGCTTGATGTACCTTACATGCCTCTTTCATCTCCTGGCAACTTCTGCCTGGGTTTCAAAACATGTTTCAAAAATCACCTCCTCAGGGAAGCCAACCCTGTCTGCTGGGCGAAATTAGATGGCCCTTCTTTAGGTTGCTGACATATCACCCAGTGCAATCCCCCATCATAGCACTGCTGTATTGTCATTATCATGCTGTATTGTAAAAAATGTTTTTCATGTCTCTCTCTCTTTCAAAGCTGTGACCTTATGAAGGTGTGGACCAAGACTCAGTCTTGTTCATAATCCTTTGTACATAGCAGGTGTTCAATAAGTTTGTTGAATGGATGACAAATCAATGTAGCAAAGCATGAAATGAACAGACTGTTTGAATAGTCTTTGCTATCATTTATGTGTATGTATTTGGACTTTATAAGTTTTTCTTTCTTTTTATTTATTCACTGAGAAGATGGAGGGGGGTGTATGGCAGCTGTTCTTGACAAGTTTTCCCATAATTTTGTCATAGAAACTTAAAATTTATTTATTATGTATATACATTTTAAAATTTACATACATTAAAACAATAAAAGTAGTATGTGTGTGTAGCTTTAAAAGTCAGATTGTGCTGCAGGATTTATGAGGCTGATGCTTGTTTGGCTCTTCACACCATTCTGAACCTGCTCTCCTTTGCTTGCTTCCCACTGTTGAAGGTGAAAATCCAGACCCTTTATCAGCCTTTCAGATGGCTAAGGGTGGCCATGTGACCCAATTCTGGCCAGTGAGATGTAAGGAACACTGTGCTTGGGATCTTCAGGAAAGATTTTTCCCTTTCTAATTGTGTTGGAGACTGCCAGGTGTCTTTTCTTTAGTTCTTCCCTTTCTTAGAACCCCTAATTTTTAGCTGTTCATGTGGCTTCCAGGAATAAGTACTACATTTTCCAGCCTCCTTTGTAGCTAGTTGTGGCTTTTTGACTAAATCTTGGCCAGTAGTATATAAGCAAAAGTGTTTCACAGCAGCTTTCAGGAAATTTCCTTAAAAGAAAGCTCTCCTGTGCCCCCTTTTATTTGCCCTTCCTTCTTTCTTTCTGATGGCTGGAGCTGGAGGAGCCATCTGGAACCATGAGCTGACCTTGGGAATGGTGGCTGTGCCCGGTAGAGCAGCAAGGGAGAGGGAGCCTTGTTCTCTGAGGAGATCACAGAACAGAGACTCCATAGCAGCCCTGGACTACCTACCTCCAGACTCTTAACGTGAAACAAGATTCTGCCTTGTTTTAGTTACTCTTATTTTGGGTCTCTATTACTCATTACCAAGCTAATCTCAACTGATACACTAATGAGGGGAAAAAGTTACATGAGGACAACTTTCTCCCTCTGTCATTGGCTAGCTGGCTCTCATGTTCTGTCTGTGAAAACGTGGTGTTTGGAGCTGTGGCAGCCATATTGTGACCCTGAGTGAACGAGGTTGAAAAGCAACCCAGTGAGGATGTGGAAACAGAAATCTGGGAAGAAATGAGTCCTCGGTGATGTCACTGAGCTGCCAAGTCAACCCTGAGACCATCTATTTCTGCATTTATTTTGAACAAAAAATGTCCTCATGTGATAAGCCACCACTAGTTCAGTTTCCTGCTACTGGTAGCCAAAAGTATCTCAATTAATTAAGCTTACACAAATCAACAGTAGCTTCATATTTGCTCCTCCTGATTCTGTCTCTTAGAGGGAACCTCTTTCAACTCTTAGCAGTTTTTCTCTATTGTTTATCTAAATATGTAAAATAAAAAGGTGATTTCCTTTTACATATCTCCCTAATGTCTCTTCTTCCATCTCCCATATAGCTACATCACTGTTTTTGTTCATCATGACTTTTCCAATGTCAAAGTCATCATGAGCATTTGCCAATGCTCAGCTGAGACATATAGTGTTCTGGAATTTCATTTTTCTTTTGTAACCTTTCCCTTGGAATTGTTAATGGACTTGCTTTTTTATTTGCTTAGTTTTCTATGTATCTATCATTATTCATTCCCATATATTCCACTAGGGCTGTAAAATTCTTTTTACTCCATGTAAACACACGAGTTAATCAAACAGGGTTTTTTTGCTTGTTTGTTTGTTTGTTTTTCCTGTGTAGCAGCCATCTCCCTGGGAGCTTTCCATTCAACTATCCCAATGTGGGCTGGGTGCTGTCTCAGTTTTCTGCACAGTTATCCTCCTGGGATTCTTTTTACCTCCGTCCCGTGTTGGAGTCCCTCTTCCTTTTGTCCCCAAGTCTTCTTATTTCCTGGTTTTCTCAGTTGTTTGGCTGGATCACACATTCCAGAGCTTTTTAAGAAAGAATACATGGGAAATTTTCTTTCTTTTTTTTTTTTTTTAAGATCTAACATGTCTAGAAATATCTTTATCTGACCTTCATATTCAATTCACAGTTTGGCTGGCATAGAATTCATGGCTGGAGATTATTTTCCCTTAAAATTTTGTAGGCATTGTTTATCATCTTCTATCTTCTGCTGCTTTTGAGAAATAAGATACTATTCTTACTTGCCCCCCCCCCTTTTTTTTTTAAATATCTGGAAACTTTTAGCTAATCCCCAGTGTTCTGAAATTTCATGAGGAAGGTTTGAATCTTTTTTTATTTGCTGCACAGGATACTTACTGTGGCCTTTCAATATGGAGACTCAAGTATTTTAGTTTCAGGAATTTTTTGTATTATTTCTTTGATTGCTTTCTTTCCTCTGATCTTCCCGCACTTGATTTCTGGAACTTATGTCAGTCTGATGTTGAATCTTATCTTCTGGATTGGCTTTATATTTTCTCTTTTCTTTCCTATTTTCCACCTTTTTGTCTTTTTGTTCTAACTTCTGAGACATTTCCTCAATATATCTTTCTAATCTAGCAAATTTAAAAAATTCTGTCTTTACATTTTTAGTTTCCAACAGGTTTCTTGTTGTTGTTGTTGTTGTTCCTTCATTATATTCTTTTATGTGGCATTTAATTCTTCATTCATGGATGTCTTACTTGGCTCTTTGAGATAGTGTTTTTTGAGGGTGTTTGAAATTTGCTTCCTGCATTTTCTCTTTCGAGTTCCTTTTCTTGTTTGTTTTGACCTCTTTTATGTTGGAGGTTTCCCTCAAATAGTTTTCCATTTTATTTCAGAGGAAAGTGCTAAAAAAATTATTGGAAGAAGTGCATGAGAGAAGGGGGTTGTATCAAATGGTGAATGATTACATGGGGACTTTTTCATTGAAGGACCTCTAAATGTCACCATCTCTAGTTCTTTTTTTCTTAGTCTGGTCAGTTTCTGCAGAGCAGTTCTCACCTCTTCCTCCTGGAGGGATAAGCTTGGCTCCCGAAGTTTCAGAAATGGGATGGGATGGTGTTTTATCATTTAGGATGCAAACTTCCAATTAATTTCTTTGTTGTTGTTTTGCTTTGTTTTTTCATTTTGACAGATTCATTGAGGTATAATAAACATATCCCTTTGCATTTAGTTCAGTGACTCATCACTTATCCCCATTCTTTGCTGTAGAAGCCTCTCCTTTCTTCTGCCCCAGAGGAGTAGTTTTCAGAGGTCCATGGTGACTCCAGTTCTTAAGTTTTTCTGAGGTCTGCAACATAAACTGCCTTGTCTCTTGGTTTAGGTTTCAGCTTTTCTGGCCTGCTACGTCATTTACTACAGCCTATCTACTTTCTAGTTTCCACAGTTTAAGCATTGCCATCATTTTTATGGGATCTGAAGAGAAGCGGAGAAAAATGCACATGTCAAGTTTAACCAGAAGTCCTCTCAGTTGTATTTTACCAGCATTAATACCATCAATTCCTGTTACTCATATGTGGATCCCTTGAACTGTTTGGGGTCCAGGGGGGCTAGTGATCAGGAGTGAAGGATATATGTATGTGTGTGTATACTGTGCATCTTTGTGTATGTGCAAGTTTATAGCATGAAAAGAACAAAAAGGCTTTGCCAAGTTTCCCAGTTTATTACCACTATATTGTACCCCTCTTGTCCAATCATACTTCTCTGCAGCTAGCCACTTCTTCATCAAAATTGGCATTAAAATACACAGGTTTTCTTGTTTCATTGTGTCTTCATTTCTGAAGCCTCCCATGTCACATAAAATTTATACTAAATAAATTCGTATGCTTTTCTCTTGTTAATCTGTCTTTTGTTGTAGGGGCTTCAGCTATGAACCTAGCCATGGGTGAGAAAAGCAATGTTTTCTCCCCTACAGGGATAATGCTTTGCCTCTATGGAATACTTTCTTCCATTTCTTAACCTGGCCCTTCAGCTCATCTCTCTAAACAGAAACTCTGGGGACAGAGTGGAACACGAAGAAAAGTGTGATATTTAACTTTTTTCTCCTCCCCAGCACCTTTTAGGCTTTCTCTGCTACTTCAGTTGGTTACCTTGAACTTTCTTAGAGCTCTCTGGTTGCCCAGACTGCCACTTTGTTCTTCCATTTAATGCTCTCCCTTCTGCCTCTTCCTTACACAGAATCTTAAGACACAAAATGCCTTTTTCTTTACAACCATTTAGTATCTCATTTAATTTCTCTACTACCTTGTAAGGTAGTTCTAATTTATTTCCCCATGTGACAGATGGTGAAACCAGTGTGTGGAGAGATGCAGTCTCTTTCTAAAACATGCAGATAACAAGTAGCAGAACTATGATTTGAATTTAGCTGCTCTGGTTTTAAAGTCCACTCTTTAACCAATATACTCATTGCCTCAGTGTATATAACTGCATAAATATTCATTCATAATTCTCTCTGAAAGTGTTTATATACAATGAGGATGCATCAAATCAATTTGATGAATACATATTGGCACTTGTAAAGTACAATATAGAGTCTTGCTGAGGCCGGAATGCAGCTCTTCAGGAAGAAAGGCATAATCCCTGCCTTCAAAGAACTTACTTTCTGAAATAATGATACCTCTCAATGTCAATGTCTGGAATTGGGGAAGGCAAGTATTTGAGCCTCCACGCATGATATAAAATTTAGGTTTAAATAATAGCTGTGTGACCATGAACCAAACATTTTCTGGGTTTCACAGGCATGAGGATCAGGGGAGATAATGGAAAAGAAGGATTTACTACCACCCTATGTAATTAATATGTAATCACAACCAATTTTAGTAATGCAGACATCATTATTTACATGTTAAATGCAAAGAAAATGAGGACTGTGAAGGTGGGGTTGGGGGCTTGACCAAGAGCACATGACTAGAATCCAGTCTTTTAAAGGTCAGTCTGCTGAAGGTTTTCTTCCATCTCACTGACATTTTTTTTTCTAGAGCTATGTATTTTTCAAAGATGTTACAGCTCCCTTATGAGGTAGATAAGAGAGGTAATATCACTTTCATTTTATAGATAGACAAACTGATATAAAGAGCTGTTTTCAAAGATGCTTTCAATAAATGCTACTTTAGAATGGCCCTGAATGGCACTCCCATTTTCTAAGCAGGTTGGGTTACAGGATGGAAGGAATGGTTTCAAGATAAAGGGAGGAAAAATCGTTTCTTGAGCTTCTATCACATACCAGACAGCCAGACCGTACCGGGGTTACACATGATTGTGGCTAATCCTTACAACAGTACTGAGAGGTTTCTTTTATCACTGACAGATGAAGCCCAGAGAGGCTATGAAACTTTCCCGGTGCCACACAGACCATCAGGGTATCATTAAGTGGGTCCATTTCATGTAACACACGACAAAGTTGGTATTCAACTCCAGGAACGTATATTTTAGAGCCCACAGGAGGACGTGTTGATAACCTTTGCCTTAGTATCTGTGGCTCATTGAAATTTCTGTGGCTTCTTAGAACTAAAAACAAAGATAAGCTTCTCAGCCACCACTTCACAGAGATGCTTCTCATTTCAAGTGCACAATCGTGTCTTTTCCTTTCTTTTCTGGGAGAAGGATAAATCGTGTGTTTGAGGAGATGTTTCTTTAGAGGCTACTTAAATGAAGGCTTTTCTTTTTTCTTCCTCCGAGTCCGTAGACAATATTTTTAATTGCTCTGCTTTTTTCTGCATTGTAAAAGCCACGCAATGAAAGTTGCAAATGTTAAAAATTTTATTCATCTGGTAAAATCTTTACCTCAGAGTGTTTTCTGTTGGTTTGGATTTACACAAAAGTATTATAAATAAAAGATTTAAATAGGAAATGTGTTTGATATGGAAATTTAATAGTTAAGAGGCCTACAAAACTTGCCAGATGTTTGTGTGAGAACGTAGCTGTTCAGGTGAGTAAATATTTATTGCTTTCTATAGGGCAATACGAGCTATGTGGGAGCTATGAAGAAAAAAAAAAGAATCTCTTGCCCATATGGGGAAAGAAAGTGTAGTAGCACTGACTTCTTAATTAGGAAAAAAGCTAAATATGAGGATGCACCAACACATACTCTCCATTCTCAAAAATATCTTCTTATTCTAAGGATAATGACTTTTTTTTTTTTCCTTTTGCTTAAGATTTTTTTTTTTTTTTAAATGCTTAGAGAAGGACCTGAGGAGAGGTATACTGGACATTAATTTTAGAGTATGTGAATTCCAGGGCTGTTTCTGGAAGCACATATTGGCTGCTGTCATAGATAAAGTCAACGAGCTACTGCCCACGTCCAAGGACACCCTTCACACACAGCCATGCAGCCTTCTCAGGACTACTCTTTCTAAGATCCAAGTGGGATAGCTCTGCTGACTATATTTCACCAACCTATCCAAACACATTTGTCAGCTTATCATACAAAGGCACTGTCCAATGGGCTCATTTTCTCATTTCTTCTGCTTGAAGAAAGCCATATATTTTTATTATTCTAAGTTCTTTTTCTAATTGTGCTAAAATGACAGCTAGTTCTGGATTTGCCTAAATGTTGTTTCTTCTTCTTTTTTTCTTTAGAACACACGAGGCACATTTTATCAATGGACATTAATTAATACTCTGCCTAGGAACTGGTTTGGCATTCTGGGAAATACAAAAGAAATAAAGAGATCACCTGTATTAGAATGATGAGATTAATGTACTCAATCAGAGGGGAAACCAGGAGTAAGGAAAATAGGATTCTCATGACTGCAACTGGTAGGTGCTCAAAAATGTTTGTTAAGTTGGTGATTAAGAGAAGACCACAATCCAGGGGCCTGGAATAAACAAAAAGAGGCTCAGGGAGGATACAGGAGTTAAGCTGAAAGATCTCGAATGATCAGCTGCATTTAGATAGGTAAAAGGGAAGTCCTACCTTTCAGGGGAGAACATTGGGCAAAAATGAAGAGTTGAACAGTGGCTTGAATTACAAAGGAGCAAGTTAGAAGATCTATCTGGATCAACTGGAGCATCATCTAGGGGTAAATGAGAAACAAATCTGTAAAATCCATGCATTCCTGCCTCTCTACCTCTAAATCATCCTGGTCCTTGTTAGTCCTTGTTACCTCCTGTCTGTTGGCACTCCTAGGCTTTGGGGAGCTCCCTGCTGGGTTTCATCTATCCTATATGTGGCAGGGTCAAAGACACTTGTTTAGAAGAGTAACAGTATATAAACAGAAGAGGTATCTTTGGGTTCCATAGGTTGTGTATGTGTTAATGAAGAGAGGAAATGTTGAGTCCCTAACCCCTGGCACCAAACACTGTATAGCTGTGTTAGCATTTTTTTGGCATGGGTCTCCTCCTTGTAGAGTCTTGCATTGTATTTCAAAATTATTCAAAGAGCTTTTCAGCAGCATAACAAGAATGCTTAGTTATCCCTTTACTGGGAGTAGATCAGATGGTTATAAAGTTAAACAAAACCCAGGAAGTTCTGACTGTGTTTTCTTAAAACCCTTTGTTAAAACAAATAGCCTTGAACTGAATATAAAAACTTAAATGGCATTGGCTCTAATGAAACAACACGGAGCCTAATGAAGTTGAAGCGCTGTGAGAGTCCTAGGGAAGCAGGGCTGCTTTTATCTTGCTGGAATGTTTATGTCCTTGCACGTCTCCTAATCTCACTGTGGTTCAGAGAAAATGCTTTAGGAAAGATTGCTGCTAAAAAACAAAAATGATACAGTCTCAAGTTAACAGTGCAGAGTCAGACCAAATTCATTTTCTAGGATAGAGGGCACTGGGCTGGAAGAATATGATTGGAGATATCTCTGATTTTACATTTGGAGATGGTCAATATTTGGCAGCATTGATAAAGAAGCTCTCATCTGTTACTGGGACAGCACCTCAATCTCTACCTCTTGGAAATTAAGTCTTTAACATTCTTTTGGAAACCAGCTTCTATCCACTGTTCCTTATTTCTACAAATGGGTCTCCATTCTTTCAGTCATCTAGACATGGGGCTTTCACTCATCCTTGGTTCTTTGCTATATCCCAAAGTTACTAAATTTTATCAATTCTTCTCTCAGTGCCTCCAGAATTCTCATTCTTTCTACAGCTACAGTCACCAGCTCAACTCATTTTCTTGATACTCAGACTTGGATTAAGTTTTTTCCTGACTTCAAGCTAACCAACTTCCACTTTATCCTCTCCAAAGTAGTCAGATTAATCATTCTAAGCTAACCAACTTCCACCTTATCCTCTCCAAAGTAGTCAGATTAATCATTCTAAGCCTCATGTCACTGTGTCATTTGCCTGAACATAGCCCACAGGACAATCCTGATAGTCAAGGATCTTTACCACCCAGTTCTAACCTGCTTTCCTAGCTCCATCTCTTGACATTGCCTATATGAGCAAGGGGCCACTACTGCCACCATAGTGGCATTGTTCGTTTTCCACTTAAATGTGGCTTGTTCATTCCCTCACAATTCTCTTGTTTACTTGTTCCCTGATTTAAGATGCTGCTTCTCTTCCTCATTGCTTATGCAATTTCTTTCAAGGCATTGACTTGTAACTTTTTCAGTCACCCCTTTGAGAACCGGATGAATGCTATGAAACTTCATCCCAGAAAAGTGCAGATCCAAAGGGCTCATTGACCCCTGAAGCTCCATTCATGTACCCCTTAAGAGAACGTTGACCTTAAATTAAGTACCCTAGCTCAAGGTCAAGTTGAAATCCTCAAACCTCCATGAAACTTTCCTAAATTTCTCTGGCTAATGTTGATAACCCCCCTACCTCTTCCTCTCTTTTTTGAACTCCACTGAAGTTGTTCATTTCATTTATTACTCATTAAAGACCATGTGTATTATTTGTTTTATTCCTATGTATGTTCTTTATTTCTCTAAATAAACTGAAAGCACCTTGAAGGTAAGGCCTTGCTAGGTACCTCTTGGAATTGTCTATAACTCAGTGTATGTTGCTTTGATTAGTGAGAGAATACAATCAGACATATAGGGGAATCCAAATAGATGGTTTTTTTCTTCTTCCACTCTTGTTGCTGTAGAACATGTAATGGTGAGACCTCTGATGTCCCCTGGGTCAGTGAGAACCTGAAGGCTCTGGAAGACCTCCTGATCTGTGAATAAGTTTATAGGGGTGGTTAGCAGAGTGGACATTGGTTCTGAAATTCCTGAACTAGAATGAATAAAGGAAACTGACCATATTGATATTTAAGGGCCTTCAGGGATGTAGTAGAGGGACTGGCTCTTACTACAAGATCTTGGCAAAATTGTGAAGATGAGTGCATCCTTGGTGTGTGTCCACTGTCCTTTCTCTACTTTCAAGGCTCCTCTTCCCTGACATTATGTACCTGAGGTATCTCCTCTCCTAACCTGGATCTGTAATTGGGAAAATCTCTAATATAAATTATTTGACCTTAGACTGAATGGCAACTTCTCTATTCCTTATTCCAGGATTATTTACAATTAAAATTTTATTTCTAATTGTGGCATGAAAAACTTAGTTTTTAGACATCATCAAGATGGCAGAATAGACGATTCCCAGCATTGCTCCCTGCCACAAGCAATCAATTTACAACTATTAAGAAGGAAAGACTACCAACCTGGGACTACCAGAGCGTGGAGGAAGAGGAGGAGACCCACAGAGTTCCTGAAGCCATGAAAGGCCACAGTGAGAGGGAGTAGAAACAGTTCCAATTTTTCTGGTCCCCAGCTATTTCTGAGACAACCTAGTATGGGGTAGGGAGTAGCTGCAGCACATGGACTGGCTTCCAGGAGCTGGTAAAATCTGTAGTGGCATCCTTTATGTGACCTTGCTTGGAGTTTGCAGGGGAGAAAAGAGCTTTGGAGCACACCGTACCAGCCCAGAGACCAGAAAGACCACTGGCAGGGTCTCCCTGGGCCAGCATAGGAGCAAGGGTCTGCAACCCACCAGAGAAAGGAGCCACTCAGAGGTTGGTGAGTCATGAGCATGGGAAGCATTTGGAGTGATGGGGAAAGGCTGGCCCACCGGGCAAACATTGAAGCACAGCATGGGCAGCTAGTCTTAGTGGTGATCAGTTAGGGCAATAGAACTGCTGGGAACACAGTCTGCAGGAAAGATTCAATCCAAGGCCAGTATTTCCACACAGCTTTGTGGTATCTGTGGTGACCTCACAAGACCCAGAAGAGACTAAAATGCCAACAACTAAAATCTGATCTGCACAAAAAACCTTTCCCAGAGAATCAACAGCAAAGCAGCAATTTAGCTCAAGCACAGAGCTCAAGTTCTGGTTCTCACAGGATGTTCCCCCAGTTTGGGAATTAAAAATAGGACAGCACATTAGTTCCAATGCACAGTCTAAGTGATGGTGGTAGCTATTAATTCACCACAGAATGGAAAAAAAAAATACAAACCAGAGACAAATTTCTGACATTAGCCAGGTAAGGTCTGATACCATCAAAAAATACCTATAAAACCTAGAAGAGATAACAGTCTCCTCAAATGCCCAGGCATCAACATAAAGACACAAAGATCAATGAGGAACAAAGAAATATATTTCCATCAAAGGAAATCAACAAGGCGCCAGCAATGGATCCAAAGGGACAGCAGATCTATGAAATTTCTAACAGAGAATTCAGAATAAGCCTCTTAAGGATGTTCAGGGAGCCACAAGAAAATACAGGTAGAAAATTAAATAATATCCGGCAAAAATCTAGGAGCAGAATGAGAAACTTGACAAAGAAATAGAATCGATTAGAGAAACCAAATAGAAATAAAGGATATATTATCTGAACTGAAATACTGAGTTGAAAGCTCTAACAGTAGACTTAATCAAACAGAGGAAAGAATCAGTAAGCTTGAAGAGAGAACATATGAAATTATCCAATCAGAGGAGCAAAAAGGAAAAGAAATAAGAAAAAATGAAACAAAGATACAGCAAATTATAGGTCTCCCTCAAGCAAAATAACCTGGTACATAATTGGCATATCCTAAGGAGAAGAAAAAGGAAAAGACCTAGACAACATATTCAAGGAAATAATGACTGAAAATTTCCCAAGTACGGAGAAATATGACAGCATCCAGCTACAGGAAGCTCAGAGGCCACCAATCAAATTCAGTTCAAGGAGGAACACTGCAAGGCACATCATAATCAAATTATTAAAAGACAAAGACAAAGAGAGAATACTGAAAGCAGCAAGAGAAAAGGAACACAGAACACTCAATGAAGCACCAATACATCTCTCGGTAGATTTCTCAGTAGAAACCCCACAGGTCAGAAGAGAATAGGATGATATCTCCAAAGTTCTGAAGGAAGAAAACTATTAACCAAGAATTCCGTATCCAGCAAAATTAATCTTTAAATATGAAGGAGAAATATCCTTTCCCAGACAAACAAAAGCTAAGGGAATTCACGAACACTAGACTTGTCTTACAAGAAATGCTAATGCGAGTTCTTCAGTCTGAAAGAAGACAATGCTAAAGAGTAGCATGAAAACATTTGAAAGTACATAAGTCATTAGTCCAGTAAGTTCACAGACAACCTCAGAGTGGTCCAATGTTGTAAGGGTGGTGAATAAACCACTTATGTCCTTAGTGTAAAGACTAACAAGACAATAACATGTACAACAACCATATAAAAGATGGCAATATTAAAAGATATAACTTGGACCAACAAAATATCAAAAAGTGGGTGGGAATGATGCCAAGCATAGAGTTGGCTTTGTTTTTTCTTTTTTCTAAGATATCAAAGTTAAGTTGTCACTAGTTTAAAATAATTTGTTATAACTGTAACATGATTTTTGTAAGCCTCATGGTAACCATGACACAAAAACTTATGAGTCATACTAAAAATAAATAGCAAGAAATAAATAGCAAAATGTAAAGCTAGAGAAAACCATTCAAGCACAAAGGAAGACAGTAAGATTGGAAAAAAGGATCTATAAAACAACCAGAAAAAAGAAATAGCAAAATGGCAGTAATGAGTACCTATATATCAATCCTAAATATAAATGGATTAAATTCCCTAGTTAGAAAACACAGAGTGGCTGAATGGATTATGAAACAAGAACTAACAATATGCTGCCTATAAGAAATTCACTTCACCTATAAAGACACACACCAACTGAAAGTGAAGAGACGGAAACAGATATTTCATGGAAATGGAAACCAATAAAAGAGCAGAAGTAGGTATACTTATATCAGATAAAATAGACTTCAAGCCAAGGAAAGTAAAAAAGATAAGGAAGGCCATTATATAATTATAAAGGGATTGATTCAACAAGAGAATATAACAATTCAAAATATATATGCACCCAGCTCTGGAGCACCCAGTTATATAAAGAACTTATTATTATTAGACCTAACGGGAGAGATAAACTCCAACACAATAATAGTTAGAGACTTGAATAGCCCACTCTCAGGAAAGGACAGATCATCCAGACAGAAAATTAACTAGGAAACTTCAGAATTAATGTCTAATACAGGTCGATTGGACCTAACAGACATGTATAGGACATTTCATTCAACAGTTGCAGAATATACATTCTTCTCAGCAGCACATGAAACATTCTCCAGAATAGACCATATGTTAGGTCACAAAACAAATTAAAAAAAATCAAAACCCTATCAACTACCTTGTCTTACCATAATGAAATAAAACTAGAAATCAACAGCAAAAGGGACACTAGAAACTGTACGAATACATGGAAATTAAACCATATACTCCTAAACAATGAATGGGTCAAAGAAGAAATCAAAAAGGAAATTGAAAAATTTCTGGAAACAAATGAAAATGAAAACACAATGTATCAGAACCCATGGGATACAGCAAAAGCAGTTCTGAGAGGGAGGTTTATAGCAATAAATGCCTACATTGAAAAAGAAGAATGACTCCAAATAAACAACATAATATTACATCTCAAAGAGCTGGAAGAACAAGGACACACTGAACTCCAAGTCAATAGAAGGAGAGAAATAACAAAGATCAGAGTAGAAATAAATGTATTAGATTTAAAAAATATTACAAAAGATCAATGAAACAAAGAATTGTTTTTTCAAAAAGATAAAATTGATAAACCTTTAACCAGACTAACAAGAAAAAAAAAAGGAAAAAAAAAAAAGATTAGAAATGAAAAAGGGGACCTTGCAACTGATAACACAGAAATACAAAGGACCATAAGAGACTACTGTGAACAACTATATGCAAACAAACTGGAAAACCCAGTTCCTGGATACATAAAACCCAATTCCTGGATACATGCAGCTTACCAAAGTTGAATCATGAACAACTAGAAGACCTAAACAGACCAATAATGAGTAATGAGATTGAAGCAGTAATAAAAAATCTCCCAACAAAGAAAACCCCAGGACAACATGGCTTCACTGCCTAATTCTGCCAAACATTTAAGGAACTAATATCAATTCTTCTCCAACTCTTCCAAAAAATTGAAGAGGAGGAAGTTCTTCCAAACTCATTCTGAGACCATATTATCCTCATACCCAAACTGGAAAAAGACACAAGAAAAAAAGAAAACTACAGACCAATATCCCTAATTAACAGTTGTGAAGATCCACAACAAAATACTAGCAAATAGAATCCAACAACACATTAAAAAGATCATACACTATGATCAGATGGGATTCCACCTAGGGATGCAAGGATGGTTCAACATACACAGATCTATAAATGTGATATATCACATCAACAGGATGAAGAAAAACAAAACAAAACAAACTATATAATCATTTCAATAGATACAGAAAAAGCATTTGATAAAATTCAACATTCCTTCATGATAAAAAACATTCAACAAATTATGTATAGAAAGAATGTACCTCAATACAGTAAAGGCCATAAACAACAAACCCAAAGCTAATATCATACTGAATAGACAAAAACTGGAGGCTTTCCCTCTAAGTTCTGGAACAAGACAAGGATGCCTGCTTTCCCCACTCTTATTCAGGATAGTACCGGAAGTTCTAGCCAGAGTGATAAGGCAAGAGAAAGCAATAAAGAGCATCCAAATTAGAAAGGAGGAAGTCAAACTATTTAGTATAGTGGTGGGATACAAACTCTACACACACAAATCAATAGCCTTGCTATACACCAATAATGAAATATATGAAGAAGAAATCAAGAAAGTAATCTCATTCACAATAGCTATCAAAAAAATGAAATACCTAGGAGTAAATGTAATCAGGGAGGTGAAATGCCTCTACAAGAAGACTATAAAACATTGGTGAAAAAATTGAAGAGGACACAAATAAATGGAAAGATATCCCATGTTCATGGGTTGGAAGAATTAGCATCATCAAAATATCTGTATTACCCAAGGCAATCTACACATTCAGTGTGATCACTATCAAAATACTCATGGCATTCTTCACAGAAATAGAAAAAAACAATCTTAAAATTTGTATGGAACTACAAAAGACTCCATATAGCTAAAGCTATCTTGAACAAAAAGAACAAAATTTGAGGCATCACACCTCTTGACTATACATACTATAAAGCTATAGTATAGCTTTATATACTATACCATGTAGTATATACTATACCATGTAGTATATACTATACCATGTAGTATATACTATATATGTAGCTTTATATAGTATAGCTTTATATACTATACCATGTAGTATATACTCTAAAACTATAGTAGCCAAAACAGTATTGTACTGGCATAAAAACAGACAAATTGACCAATGGAATAGAATACAGATCCCAGAATTAAGCCCACACATTTTCAGCAAACTGATTTTTGATAAAGGTGTGAAAAATATAAACTGGGGAAAGGACAGCCTCTTAAATAAATGGTCCTAATAAAACTGGAAATCCACATGCAGATGATTGAAACTAGATCCCTATCTCTTACCATACACAAAAATCAACTCAAACTGGATTAAAGACCTAAATTTAAGACTTAAGACTATGAAACCACTAAAAGAAAACATAGGAGAAACACTACGGAAAATGGGAGCGGGCAGTGCTTTTTTGAGCTAGATTACAAAGGTGTGGGTAACTAAGGCAAAAATACACAAATGTGACTACATCAAAGTAAAAAGCTTCTGCACAGCAGGGGACATTGTCAATAAAGTGAAGAGAAAACCTACAGAATCGGAGAAAGTGTTTGTAAACTGCATGTCAAGCAAGAAGTTAGTATGCAGAATACATAAGCAACTCAAACAACTCAACAGCAAAACCACAAATAACCCAGTTAAAAAATGGGCAAAGGACCTGACCACACATTCCTCCAAAGAAGATGTACAAATGGCCAACAGGCACATGAAAAAATGCTCAACTATACTAATCATCAGGGACATGCAAATAAAAACCACAATGGACATTGTCTAACTCCAGTTAGAATGGCTGTTATCAACAAGACAGAAAATAACAAATGCTGGCTATGATGTGGAGAAAAAGGAACTCCCTTACATTGTTGGTGGGAATGTAAATTGGTACAGCCATTATGGAAAACAGTATGAAGGTTCCTCAAAAAACTAAAGATAGATCTACCTTACAGCCTATCTGTCCCACTACTGGTTATATGCCCAAAGGAAACAAAATCAATATATCGAAAAGACACTTGCACTCCCATATACATAGCAGCACTATTCACAATAGCCAAGAGATGGAATCAACCTAGATGTCCATCAACAGATGAATGGATAAAAAAAACTGTGATGTATATACACAATGGAACACTATTCAGCTATAAAAAATGATATATCATTTGCAGCAACATGGGTGGAACTGGAAACCGTCATGTTAAGTGAGGTAAGTCAAGCACAGAAAGATTAATACTGCATGACCATCTCTCTCATATGTGGAATCAAAAAAAAAACCAAAAAGTGGTTCTCATAGAAGTAGAGTAGAATAGTGGTTACCAGGTTACCAGAGGGGCCTGGAAGGGGGGTGGGCGGGGACGAGAAGTGGTGGACTAATGGGTACAAAATGATGCTCTCTCTCCTAAGTGAATCATTGTGCAGTATAAGCAAGTACTGAAACATCACACTATACCTCACAAATATGTACAAGTAAATGTTAAAATAATTTTTAAAATGCAAAAAAAAAAAAAAAAAAAGAGAAACTTAGTTTTCTAGTAAAGATAGCCCATGTATCTGATAATGTATAGGTGTGCTCGTAGTTAAAAATCACACCATGAAATTTAACATTTATACCATTGTTTTCATGACAGCACACACATACACGTGCACATGTGCATGCACACACACACACATGGCTGGAACTGGCTTCAGTATAATTGATCTGCAGTCTTAATAATACCAGTCATTCATGAGGAAACCCTCTTTCCCCAAGTTATCCAAATATTCTGAGCCATGAAGTCTTCACTACAATCCCATCATGTTCTCCCATAGAGAAGGACTATGCCATTGTAGGAAAGAGGTGATAAGGAGCTGTATGAGCAACACATTATAGGTTCAAGATTAAGAATTGGTAGGGAAGTGACACCTACAGGAATGCTTGAGTTTCAAAGTTCAACAACAGCAAAGGCTGTCTGTATATTACAGGCAGCCAAGAACAATGCCCTTCAAACTAGTCTGGGTGACACAGTCCCTGAACAAACTGGTGCTCTTTGCTTGCACCATGCTCTTTTTTGAGCACCATAAAATGGTGACATATTTCACCCCAGGAGGCACACAAAGAACAATGTTGCTAGCAGAAACCATGACTACACTATATGTATGCAGTAAAATCTCAGTATCAAAAACACACTTGCACCAATACAAAACGAAGCATGCCACCTCAGTGTGGAGAAGCGGGAGGATGACTTCTCCAGCCCGCTGACATAGAAAGAGATGGTCTGCAGGTAGTGGGCTTGGCTGTAGCCCTCCCTGAGCAGTGACCCTGAGTAGAAGAGCTGATGGTAAAGCCAGTGGTCATGGCCTACTGGAAGACAAAGGGCTCTTTCCTGATTTTTGTAGAACTACATAAGTCTCCAGGTTCTGATTCAACCAAGGAAAGAAGGAGGGGATCTCCTAAATAACTGCAACTAGATTTCCTGCTTGCCAGGTGGGACTGAACGAGATTCAATCGAATGAGAACAATAAAGAAATGTGATGTTTCTTGTGCCCAAATGCCATGGAGTGATTTATGTCATTATAGCTTTTGGTTCTTATTTCACAGTTGGAATTGGTCATTCTGAACATTGCCTTTGAAAAGTCCTGATTTTAAGAATTCCTCCCACTGCTGTGTTGGCATCTGTCTTAGGTGCATGCTGTTGTTAAGCTTCTGGTGATCGCATAAGCTGCCCTCTCTCTGGGGTGTGCTAACTATCACCCAGGACTAAAAAATGATGAAGAATCATTATGTCACTTTTTCCTATGAATTGAAGACAGACTACATTAATCAAGTTCAGGTGAGGGGTACCTGGGGATTCAGTTCCCATCAAGTGACTTAAAAGTTGAGACCTAGCCAGAGCAATCAGAGAAGAGAAGGAAATAAAGGGCATCCAGATTGGAAAAGATGAAGTCAAACTGTCCCTGTTTGCAGATGACATGATCCTATATATCGAACAGCCTAAAACCTCTACAAAAAAACTCTTGGAATTGATAAATGATTTCAGCACAGTAGCAGGATACAAAATCAACACACAAAAATCAGTAGCATTTCTTTTCTCCAATAGTGAACATGCAGAAGGAGAAATCAAGAAAGCCTGCCCATTTACAATAGCCACCAAAAAAATAAAATACTTAGGAATTGAGTTAACCAAGGAGGTGAAAAATCTCTATAATGAGAACTACAAACCACTGCTGAGAGAAATTAGAGAGGATACAAGAAGATGGAAAGATATTCCATGCTCTTGGATTGGAAGAATCAACATAGTGAAAATGTCCATACTACCCAAAGTGATATACAAATTCAATGCAATCCCCATCAAAATTCCAAAGACATTTTTCTCAGAAATGGAAAAAACTATTCAGACATTTATATGGAACAATAAAAGACCACGAATAGCCAAAGCAATGCTGAGCAAAAAAAATAAAGCTGGAGGCATAACACTACCTGACTTTAAGCTATACTACAAAGCTATAATAACCAAAACAGTATGGTACTGGCATAAAAACAGACACACTGACCAATGGAATAGAATAGAGATTCCAGAAATCAACCCACACACTTACTGCCATCTGATCTTTGACAAAGGCACCAAGCCTATTCACTGGGGAAGGGACTGCCTCTTCAGCAAGTGGTGCTGGGATAACTGGATATCGATATGCAGGAGAATGAAACTAGATCCATACCTCTCACCGTATACTAAAATCAACTCAAAATGGATTAAGGATTTAAATATACACCCTGAGACAATAAAACTTCTTAAAGAAAACATAGGGGAAACACTTCAGGAAATAGGACTGGGCACAGACTTCATGAATACGACCCCAAAAGCACGGGCAACCAAAGGAAAAATAAACAAATGGGATTATATCAAACTAAAAAGCTTCTGCACAGCAAAAGAAACAATTAAAAGAGTTAAAAGACAACCAACAGAGTGGGAGAAAATATTTGCAAAATATACATCTGACAAAGGATTAATATCCAGAATATATAAGGAACTCAAACAACTTTACAAGAAGAAAACAAGCAACCCAATTAAAAAATGGGCAAAAGAGTTAAGTAGGCATTTCTCTAAGGAAGATATACAAATGGCCAACAGACATATGAAAAAATGCTCAACATCACTCAGCATCCGGGAAATGCAAATCAAAACCACATTGAGATACCATCTAACCCCAGTTAGGATGGCTAAAATCCAAAAGACTATGAACGATAAATGCTGGCGAGGCTGCGGAGAAAAAGGAACTCTCATACATTGTTGGTGGGACTGCAAAATGGTGCAGCCTCTATGGAAAATGGTATGGAGGTTCCTTAAACAATTGCAAATAGATCTACCATACGACCCAGCTATCCCAGTGCTGGGAATATACCCAGAGGAATGGAAATCATCAAGTCGAAGGTATACCTGTTCCCCAATGTTCATCGCAGCACTCTTTACAATAGCCAAGAGTTGGAACCAGCCCAAATGCCCATCATCAGATGAGTGGATACGGAAAATTTGGTACATCTACACAATGGAATACTACTCAGCTATAAAAACGAATGAAATACTGCCATTTGCAACAACATGGATGGACCTTGAGAGAATTATATTAAGTGAAACAAGTCAGGCACAGAAAGAGAAATACCACATGTTCTCACTTATTGGAGGGAGCTAAAAATTAATATATAAATTCACACACACACACACACACACAAACCGGGGGGGGGGGGAAGAAGATATAACAACCACAATTATTTGAAGTTGATACGACAAGCAAACAGAAAGGACATTGTTGGGGGGGAGGGGGGAGGGAGAAGGGAGGGAGGTTTTGGTGATGGGGAGCAATAATCAGCTACAATGTATATCGACAAAATAAAATTAAAAAAAAATAAAAATAAAATAAATAAATAAAGATTAAAAAAAAAAACAAAAAAAAAACACAAAAGTTGAGACCTATAAGAGAGCAGCACTTTTCAAACCTCAGTGTGCATGTGAATCACCCCAGAATGTTGTTAAAAATACAGATTCTGACTTGTTAGGTCTGGGGTAACATCTGAGAGTTTGCATTTCTAATCAGCCCGCAGGTCGCACAGAGCACACTTTGGGTAGCAAGGACATAGAGTGTTTGCCTAAATTTCTATTCCATCTCTACCTCTAACTTGCCCTTTGACTTTTAAGTTATTTAACCTTTCTAGATCTCAGCTTCCTTAATTGTAAGAGAAGAGAATTGGCTTTAACATTCCTGGGCAGGTTATTTGTTATGTTTTGTTACTCAGTACACATTGACTCTTTCTAACAGCATTTTTATTTCCTTTTGGGGAATTTACTGCCCTTCTTTGTGCGCAGTTGTTATGGGTAGGTAAGTCTCAGGGCTTTCTGTCCTATAGTGGCAGCTGAAGGACACTCTAGATCTCAGTTCCCAAGAACTTCCTTTCACAGTTTAGGTATAGCAAGAGGCAGGATAAGACCCAAGCTTGGTCTGTTGGTTTCTCTCTCTCCCAGCACTTTGAATCTCACATAGAGTAAACCTAAGGTGGAGGAATCCTTAAAGTTCATCTATTCCAGCTGTGGGGCCTGGCTGCAACTGATGGTAACACCTTTTGGATCCTCCTCATTCCTGACTGTTCCTAGTCTTACCTTCAGTCTTGTGAGCAGCCCCATAGATTTCCAGAATATTCTCTTTTTACTAAAGTTCCCATTTAAGTGTAGAAAGTCAATTTCTGTTGCTTGTAAACAGAGACTAGTATAGTCCTTTTGGTCCTTCTGACTAGAACCTTATAGGGTTCAAGTGCTGGGCAGTTTATTGATGAGTTTGATCACTGTTCTATATAAGAAAAGGAAAAGGCAAAAGAATCTTCTCCCTAAAGAAGATCAAATGCTTGAGGTCTTGGGCATGTGGTTGGGAGTAGGTTAATGGTACCAGTGAGAGGTATAGATTATTTTCCAGCAAATTGGTAATTGTAGTAATGTAATAAGGTTATTCACCTTGAGAATCAAGTGGAGACTGAGATACAACTTGTGCTTTAAAAGCAAGTAGCAAGGCTTCTAATGAGGCTTGTTGGACCTACTTAGACTTGGAAATGCCAGGAAGCATTTATATTCTGCTTACTTTGACCCTACCCATTAGTGCAAGGAATTTTCTGAGGGGCTTCAGAGTTTTCAGTCCAAAATTGAGAACAGAAGCTAAAAGCAGGCAGAGAAATTCTGGAGAGCAAGACCATTGCTAAGCAGTAACAGAGCTGATAGCTCAGTCACCTGACACCTTACCCTCATTACCAAGATTGTAATAAGAACAGGAAATGCCATATGCATATGTCCCTTCTTCCTAACTTGTGTGGGAGCAGCCAGCAGCTCATTAGCTAATTTAGGTCACTGTTCCTGGTCTAGGGCTTCGACTGCCATAACCATTTTCTATTGTCTGGCAGAATGTACCAAGAATGAATTTGCAGTCCATCAGTTCGTTTGTTATCTTTCTGCTCCCCACCTTACACTGGGGCTTTTAGGGGCCAGTAGGTGACAATCCTCTATTCTTATTCCTCAGTCCTGAGGAGTCAGAAAGATGAAGAGCACATGCCAGCCTTGCTGATAAAACTGTGTCGAAGGATGTGGCATGGACCACCAGCCGACAGGCTTTTGAGAACTTCATGTCTGGCCCCAGTCTGACCGTCGGCCTCCCCAGCAAGGGGCAGCAGCTGCTGTGCTAAGCTGCATCTCAGAGAAGAGCACAATGCATGTGTAGCCTGCAAAGATAAGGGAAAGTGCAGTCAGTGTGATTCTGAGTTGAATTATGTGAGGGTTCTCAATTTTACAGTTTTCAGTGATAAACCAGATAATTCCTTTCCCCCTTTTCAATCATTTTTTTCAGTGTTAAGTTGACCTGTTCATTTCCTGGACAGTTTCTTCCTACTTTTATTAGCCTCAATCCTCCTTGCTTTCCATCTGTATTTAGGGTCCCAAGGGCACAAAACAAGTCTCTACCCTGAATATAATGTTACTAGAATTCCTGATTTCGATGAAACATGGGCAGTCTGATTGTTGAGGTCTTATCAACCATTTACTTTGTGCAGTAGGACAATCTGCCCAGCAGTTGCTTCCTTGGCAGAAGGGGGATGTCCTCTTTTCAAGTGCTGTGCTACTCAGGCTCTTCAGTTTTCATGAGAGATTGTCTCTTACAAAGAGTCATATGAAGAGATTATTCCTCCTCAGTAGATTGTTAAAGGATACAGATCTGCCCTTGGATATCTTTACTCCAACTTCCTGCCAGAGACCATAACATTGAACTCTATTGTTCAGTTTTTTATTGAAAGCTCAATTGTGAGAAATAAAACTCTTAGAGGATTGTTGAAAAGCTCTCGGTTCTTCCAGACAGCCCCCAAATCCATCCCCAGGTCAAATCAGACCGTCACAAAGTTGTGTACTTGGACCATGTGTTTCTATTTTGGTCTCAGACTTTGGAATTAAGCAGTGAGAATGCTATAACAAGGAGCCAGATGAAAGGTGTCTGTTGTACTTTTTGAAGAGGCATCGGTGAGGGTGTTTGCCACTGCGTCTCACCATGCCCCACTATCCTGAACAAATGGAATTTGAAAATATTCATTGTGATTTTTATAATTAATAATGTTTTCTTTTTAGCTCTGGATGCCATGACACTTAGAAGTGAATTTGGGACACTGGACCTTTGCATATGACAATCCAATGTCCATTTTTTATATACTAATTTTGCTTATAGTCTCAAATGCTATCCTATGCTTGTTTTCTTCTTTGCTCTGATCCCTTTGTCTATTTTCTTTCTTTACCAAATTGTCTTATATTTTATAAGCTACTTTAAACCCTCTTTGTAAAGATGAGGTAGAGTGTAAGTAAATTAATTAATTAAAAAAGTAAATATGGAATTATATGTTCTTCATAGAAGAGAGTATTCTTACAGGTTGCCCACACAGTAATTTCTGGCCTTATTATCTGGGGTCCATTTTTATCCATGTCTCTTAGGCCTCTGTCCTTGGCCTTTTTGGGAGCTCATTAGGTCCATTCTCCTCTCTTGGCCACTTCATCTCCATCCTAGGCCACCAGCAGTCTCCTCCCTAGGCCATCTCGTGGCATTCAGTCCCGTGGATGACCCAAATCTATATCTCTAGACCTGATTTCTATTCTGTACCATAAACCCATAGATTATATCACTCGAGAGCTCCAATTTCAAATCTGAGTTTCCCTCTCAGATCTGCACCTCCTCAGGTATCCCCAAAGTAGTGAATGGGGCCATCACCCCTGAAGGCCACGACCTTTATCAGAGAACTGGAAAATATTCTAGACTTCTGTTTCTGGCTTTAGTTCTTCCACATACAGTTTATCCTAACATCTGACTGATTCTCCCCCTTAGATGTATTTTGAATTCCTCCACTCTTCCCCACCTCCATCACTAGTTCATCTCTCATCATTTCTAGCCTAGATTATTGCTCTGCACAGAACTACCTGCAGCCCACTCTCCACACAGCTCCCAAAGTGATATTTCTAAAATACAAATGTGATTATACCAGCTACTTAAAAACCTTTGACAGAATACCATTCTTAGGGAATAAAGCTCAAACTTCTTTGCAATACATAAAAATTCTACCATAGGTTGTGAGGAGAGGGGTAGTCCATCACTCCAATATTATTTCCTGCCATCCTTTTCTTCTCCATCTATACATTTTGGATTATTCCTTTGGCTTTCTTTTGAAGGGTCAACTTCCTAGTGCTGGCTCTAAATACAAGCCAAGTTGGTAGCCTCTTAGCTCACTTATGATGAGATTGAGGGACAAGGGATGTTCCCCCACATCCTATTGGGGTGCTTAAGATGCTCAGAAGGAATGCTGGCTTAATCCTTCATTAGCCATAACTATGCTGTGCTAAGGTGAATCATCTAGAACAATTATGTAGTTGCCTAAAGGAGTGGAACAAAAATACATTTGGATGAAGAAGATAAAGAGAAGTGAAAGTTCTGGCCATGGCGTATGGGGTTCTGAGAAATGCTGTCATGTTTCTGAAGTGGGGGTGTCTAGAGGGCAGTAAGTGAGCAAAGAAAGAAAGAAAGAAAGAAGGGGGGTCACCTACGGGCAGTGAAGATGAACATGGGTTGTGCCATGACTTTTCTAAAGATTAGAACTGACATTGACATTTTAACTACTCCCCAGTACAAGGTTAGTTATTTGATGGAGTGATTCTATTCTGTTTGTGAACTGTGAGGAGCAGGTAGTGTGAGGTTGGGGGAGGAGAGGCATGTGAAGAAGGGAGATTAAGCTAGACACTGGCCTTACACAAGGGATAACAGAAGGATGGGAAGCCACACCTCCATGCAGATATTTTTCAATTCAATATGATTCAACAGCTTTTGTGGGTGTATATTAATAGGCATTGAAGGGATATATATTGTCAATGTCATCTTTAAGAAAAGTAGGGCATAATGTGTTAAATGAGAAAAATCATTTTAAACTCATGACCTAAAAAAAGAATACCTTTTCCAGCTCTGTCACCTCCAAATGTGGCCTAGAAGCAGAAACAGTTCTATTGACCACTACTGATGCTCATATGCTCCTTCAGCATCCTAGTATTGGCCCCCCAGTTGGAGCCAAAACTTTCTGGAGGGAAAATGATTCCATGTCTTGGCACAGGAAACCTCAAGAATATTCTGTGGTTGCTGGAAAAAAAATGTACATTCAAGGGGTCAGGTGGCACTGAAAGGAAAAAGGAACCAACTTATAGGACAAAGCTGTAACAATTTGGGCATCAAAATTTTATGTTTATTTGGAGCAAGTTGGATTTATGAAAAGTCAAAAGTTTACAATTGTACTCAAAAGGCAAAGATTAATATAATGTTCCCAAGAACTTAGTTACAATATAAAAGCAGAGTGAATATGATAGGGCATGTGTAAGATTTAATTTATTTTAATAATCAGGAGAATGTTAATATATGTGGGTATTCTGTTTCTTCTATTAAGTGTGTATCTATTCTTACAGTATAGAGATGTTAAGAGTTAAAACCGTATTCCTAAATAGTACTGGGAAGCATAGTAGAAACTATTAAGAACAGGAATAACTTGTCAGGACCCATTGTCTCACATAAAAATGACATAGAAAGGGGAGCCCAAGATTTAATTGGCACAATGATCACCCAGAGTTAAGTTAAGAGAAAGGTTAACAGTATATGGGCAAGGTTTTCAATTGTAAATGTCCTACGAAGGGCAGGTAATTGCTCAGACTTTATCTCTCATCTCCTAGGAAATGGAGCCCCTGGATAGACTTACTAATCATAATAATATAGTAATTAGGCATATAAGATTTTCTAATAATGCTAACAAGTCAGGTCTCTGTAGTGTAACAAAAGGATAAAAGTTCTTGCTAACCAAGTGAAACTTGAAGAGTGCAGCACATTATTTCAAAGGCAGATTCTAAAACCTGTGTGAAAAGTATTCTCTTAGAGTCTTATTGACATAATAAGGGAAGTTTAATTGTTAAAATAGCTTAACCAGATCCCATGTCAGACCAAAAATACAAACAAAAACAAATAAACAAATGAACCCAATGGATCAATAACACAGAACTTGCAAACTCTATTTATTTATTTATTTAATTTGTTTTTTGTATTTGTGTGTGTGTGACTTTTAATTTAATTAAATATCCACACTGTTTAAAATTCAAAAGGAATGAACAGTACGTACAAAGTCTTCCACCTAACCTTGTTCCTCCAACCATCAGGTTCTCCTTCCCAGAGGCAAACAATGTTATCAGCTTCTATTGTATATTTTCGGATAAGAGCATTACAAGCAAATACACTCTTTCTCTCTCCTTTTTTAAATGTTAGCACACCTTATGCAATGTTCCATTTATCAGTATATCTTGGGAATCATTCTATGTTGGTATATAAGAAACATCTTCACTTTTCTTTATGGCTAGAAATAATCCATTAGGATACACTAGCATCTATTTCATAAATGACCTAACTGGAAGACAATTAGAATATTTCTAAATTTGTGCAATTGTTGATGATATGACAATGAATACCCTTGCACATATAGTCATTTTGCACATGCTAGTGTATCCATAGCATAAATTCCTGGAAACAGAATTGCTGTGCCACAGGCCATCTGTATATGTACAAATAGATGCTCCCAAGTTGCCATACATAGGTTATATTTTACAAAGTACACTCCCATTGCTGTGTATGACACTGTTCATTGTTCCACACCCTCTTCAACATATTGGATTATTAAACTTTTTGGTCTTTGCCCATCTGATATATGAAAATGGAAAATCCTTTTCTTCTCTGGCCTCAGAGTATGTGAGTTTATTTATTTATATTTTTTTCTTTTCTTTTTTTAAATTTGATTTTGTCGATACACAATGTGGTTGATTATTGTGGGCCATTACCGAAACTTCCCTCCCTCCTTCCTCTCCCCGCTCCCTCCCAACAATGTCCTTTCTGTTCGCTTGTCATATCAACTTCAAGGAATTGCAATTGTTATGTCTTCTTCTCCCCCCCCCCGCCCTGGTTTTTCTTTTGTGTGTGTGTGTGTGTGTGTGTGTGTGTGTGTGTGTGTGTGTGTGAATTTATTTATTTATTTTTAGCTCCCACCAATAAGTGAGAACATGTGATATTTCTCTTTCTGTGCCTGACTTGTTTCACTTAATATATTCTCTCTAGGTCCATCTGTGTCATTGCAAATGGCAGTATTTCATTCTTTTTTATAGCTGAATAGTATTCCATTGTGTAGATATACCACATTTTCTGTATCCACTCATCTGATGATGGACATTTGGGCTGGTTCCAACTCTTGGCTATTGTAAAGAGTGCTGCAATGAACATTGGGGAACAGGTATACCTTCGACTTCATGATTTCCATTCCTCTGGGTATATTCCCAGCAGTGGGATAGCTGGGTCGTATGGTAGATCTATCTGCAATTGTTTGAGGAACCTCCATACCATTTTCCATAGAGGCTGCACCATTTTGCAGTCCCACCAACAATGTATGAGAGTTCCTTTTTCTCCGCAACCTCGCCAGCATTTATCGTTCATAGTCTTTTGGATTTTAGCCATCCTAACTGGGGTGAGATGGTATCTCAGTGTGGTTTTGATTTGCATTTCCTGAATGCTGAGTGATGTTGAGCATTTTTTCATATGTCTATTGGCCACTTGTGTATCTTCCTTAGACAAATGCCTACTCAGCTCTTTTGCCCATTTTTAAATTGGGTTGCTTGTTTTTTTATGTAAAGTTGTTTGAGTTCCTTGTATATTCTGGATATTAATCCTATGTCAGATGTATATTTTGCAAATATTTTCTCCCACTCTGTTGGTTGTCTTTTAACTCTTTTAATTGTTTCTTTTGCTGTGCAGAAGCTTTTTAGTTTGATATAATCCTATTTGTTTATTTTTCCTTTGGTTGCCCGTGCTTTTGGGGTCATATTCATGAAGTCTGTGTCCAGTCCTACTTCCTGAAGTGTTTCTCCTATGTTTTCTTTAAGAAGTTTTATTGTTTCAGGTGTATATTTAATTCTTTAATCCCTTTTGAGTTGACTTTAGTGCATGGTGAAAGGTATGGTTCTAGTTTCATTCTCCTGCATATTGATATCCAGTTCTCCTAGCACCATTTGCTGAAGAGGCAGTCTCTTCCCCAGTGTATAGGCTTGGTGCCTTTGTCGAAGATCAGATGACTGTAGGTGTGTGGGTTGATTTCTGGATTCTCTATTCTATTTCATTGATCAGTATGTCTGTTTTTAATGCCAGTACCATACTGTTTTGGTTATTATAGCTTTGTAGTATAGTTTAAAGTCAGGTAGTGTTATGCCTCCAGCTTTATTTTTTTTGTTCAGTGTTTCTTTGGCTATGTGTGGTCTTTTGTTATTCCATATAAATGTCTGCATAGTTCTTTCCATTTCTGAGAAAAATGTCTTTGGAATTTTGATGGGGATTGCATTGAATTTGTATATCACTTTGGGTAGTATGGACATTTTCACAATGTTGATTCTTCCAATCCAAGAGCATGGGATATCTTTCCATCTTCTTGTATCCTCTCTAATTTCTCACAGCAGTGGTTTGTAGTTCTCATTATAGAGATTTTTCACCTCCTTGGTTAACTCAATTCCTAAGTATTTTATTTTTTTGGTGGCTCTTGTAAATGGGAAAGCTTTCTTGATTTCCCTTTCTGCATGTTCACTATTGGAGAATAGAAATGCTACTGATTTTGTGTGTTGATTTTGTATCCTGCTACTGTCCTGAAATCATTTATCACCTCCAAGAGATTTTTTTGTAGAGGCTTTAAGCTGTTCGATATATAGGATCATGTCCTCTGCAAACAGGGACAGTTTGACTTCATCTTTTCCAATCTGGATGCCCTTTATTTCCTTCTCTTCTCTGATTGCTCTGGCTAGTACTTCCAACACTATGTTGAATAGGAGTGGTGAGAGTGGGCATCCTTGTCTAGTTCCTATTCTTAAAGGAAAAGCTTTCAGCTTTTCCCCATTCAGGATGATATTGGCAGTGGGTTTATCATATATGGCTTTAATTATGTTGAGATAGTTTCCATCTGTACCTAACTTATAGAGGGTCTTTCTCATGAATGAATGTTGAATTTTATCAAATGCTTTTTTAGCATCTACAGAGATGACCATATGCTCTTTTTGTTTGATTTTATTAATGTGGTGTATCACATTTATTGATTTGCGTATGTTGAACCAACCTTGCATCCCTTGATGAGTCCCACTTGATCGTGGTGAATAATTTTATGTATGTGTTGCTGTATTCTGTTTGCTAGTATTTTAGTGAGGATTTTTGCATCTATATTCTTCAAGGATATCAGCCCGTAGTTTTCTTTTTTGGTTATATCTTTACCTGGCTTTGGTACCAGGATGATGTTTGCTTCATAGAATGAGTTTGGGAGATTTGGGTCCGTTTCAATCTTTTGGAATAGTTTGTAAAGAATCGGTGTCAATTCCTCTTTGTTTGGTAGAATTCTGCTGTGAATCCATCTGGTCCTGGGCTTTTCTTTGTTGGGAGCCTTCTGATAACAGCTTCAATCTCCTTTATTGTTATTGGTCTGTTCAGATTTTCTACGTGTTCATGGCTCAGTTTTGGGAGCTTTGTGTGTCCAGAAATTTATCCATTTCCTCCGGATTTTTAGATTTGTTGGCATATAGTTGTTTATAGTAGTCTCGAATGATTCCTTGTATTTCAGATGAATCCATTGTAATATCACCTTTTTCATTTCTAATTTTTGTTATTTGAGTCTTCTCTCTTCTTTTTTTTGTTAGCCATGCTAATGGTTTGTCAATTTTATTTATCTTTTCAAAAAACCTACTTTTTGATTCATTGATCTTTTGTATTGTTTTTTGGGTTTTAATTTCATCAAGTTCTGCTCTGATATTAATGATTTCTTTTGTCTGCTAACTTTAGGGTTGGATTGTTCTTGTTTTTCTAGTTCTTTAAGGTGAAATGTTAGGTTGTTCACTTCCCATCTTTCCATTCTTCTGAAGTGAGCATTTAATGCAATAAATTTCCCCCTTAGTACTGCTTTTGCAGTATCCCACAGGTTTTGGTATGATGTATCATTATTTTCATTAGTTTCAATAAATTTTTTGATTTCCTGCTTGATTTCTTCTTGGACCCATATGTCTTTAAGTAGAATGTTGTTTAATTTCCATGTGTTTTTATAGTTTCCCCAGTTTCGTTTGTTATTGATTTCTAATTTAAATCCATTGTGGTCTGAGAAAACACATTGAATAATTCCAATTTTTTTGAATTTGTTGGGACTTGATTTGTGACCTAATATGTGATCTATCCTGGAGAATGATCCATGTGCTGATGAGAAGAATGAATATTCTGAGTTTGTTGGATGGAATGTTCTAGGCCAAGTCCAATTGGTCTAGAGTATTGTTTAGATCTTGTGTTTCTCTACTGATTCTTTGCCTAGATGATCTGTCCAATATTGACAGTGGGGTGTTCAGGTCTCCTGCTATTATGGTATTAGTGTCTCTTTCCTTCTTTAGGTCTAATAGAGTTTGTTTTATAAATCTGGCTGCTCCAACATTGGGTGCATATATATTTATGATTGTTATGTCTTCTTGATGGATCAATTCTTTTATCATTACGTAGTGTCCCTCATTGTCTCTTTTTATGGTTTTTAGTTTAAAGTCTATTTTATCAGATATAAGAATAGCTACTCCAGCTCATTTTTTTTTCTGTTTGCATGGTAAATCTTTTTCCATCCTCTCACTCTTAGTCTATGTGAGTCTTTATGGGTGAGGTGGGTCTCTTGAAGGCAGCATATAGTTCAGTCCTCCTTTTTAATCCAGTCAGCCAGTCTGTGTCTTTTGATTGGGGAATTTAAGCCTTTTACATTAAAAGTTGTTATTGAAAAGTGTTGATTTATTCCTAGTATTTTATTGATTGTTGTTTGGTTGTGTTAGGTGTCTGTTGTTCCTTGTTTTCTGATTTACTGTTTGTTTTCTGTGTTTGTTGGTTCCTTAGGTTGTAGATAGCCTTTTTGTTTGTTTGTTTTCTCTTCATGAATGCCATTTTTATTATACTAGTGGGTTTAGATTTTTCTTGGGTGTTTATGGCAGTGGTAGTTATTTTTCAGGAACCAAACCCAGTACTCCCTTGAGAATTTCTTGTAAGGGTGGTCGTATGGTCGTGAATTCCTGCAGTTTTTGTTTGTCTGAGAAATATACTATTTGCCCTTCATTTCAGAAGGATAGCCTTGCAGGGTAGAGTATTCTTGGCTGACAATCTGTCTTTTAGTATTTTGAATATATCATCCCATTCCTTTCTGGCTTTTAGGGTTTGTGATGAAAAGTCTGATATTAGTCTGATTGGGCCCCCCTTATAGGTGATTTGATGCTTCTCTCTTGCAGCTTTTAAGATTCTCTCTTTGTCTTTGAGTTTTGCCAATTTGACTATAACAGGTCTTGGAGAAGACCTTTTTGGTTGAATATGTTTGGGGATCTTTGAGCTTCCTGGATCTGAAGATCTGTGATTTTTCCTATACCTGGGAAGTTTTCTGCCACTATTTTGTAGAATATGTTTTCAATGGAATCTCCTTTTTCCTCCCCTTCTTGAATACCCATGACTCAGATATTTGAGTGCTTAAGGTTGTCTGATATCTCTCTCAGATTTTCTTCAATGTCTTTGATTCTTTTTTCTTTTCTTTTTCTTTTTTTTGTCTGTTTGTGTTATTTCAAACAGCCCATCTTCAAGTTTAGAAGTTCTCTCTTCAACTTCCCCAAGCCTGCTGGTTAAACTCTCCATTGTGTTTTTTATTTCGCTGAATAACTTCTTCAGTTCAGCAAGTTCTGCTACATTTTTTTTCAGGGCATTGATTTCCTTGTACATTTCTTCTTTCAGGTCCTGTATACTTTTCCTCATTTCATCATGTTGTCTACCTGAGTTTTCTTGTATCTCATTCAGTTTCCTTAGAATTATCACTTGAAATTCCTTGTCAGACATTTCAAGGGCTTCTTGTCCTATAGGATCTAGAGCTTGAGAGTTATTACCCTTTGGTGGTGTACTTTCTTGATTTTTCGTATTTCTGGCATCTTTTCTTTGATGTTTATTCATTGTGGCAGGGGGTTTCACAGTCCACAGGTTTGACACTATTGTCTGACTAAGATGTTGCTGGCGTTGCCAATTTGGTATGGCTACCTCAGTGACTACTCAGTTCGCCTCTAGTGCCTTGTGTGTGTGGTTGCCTCAGATCTTGAGCCTCTCTGGGGAGCCACCTCTCTGGTCAGCTTGGACTTGGCCGGGCTGCTGGGTCACAGGGCGGTACCACAGGGTGTGTGGTCTCTGCTGAGCTTCCACCTCCCCTGCTGGACGTCTCCCTGTTCTGTGTGCACTGGGCCAGGCTGCTGGGATGCGCAGAGGCACCGCAGAGCATGTGGTCTCTGCAGAGCTTCCCCTTCCTCTGCTGGACGTCTCCCTGCTCCGTGCATGCTGGGTTGGACTTGGGATGGAGCTGGGTGGCAGCAGTGAAGCCTACCTGCTGCTGGATTGCATGCGGCAGCAGCCCCCCAATAGCGTACGTGGTCTCTACGGAGCTTCTGCCTCCCCTAGAGTTAGGGGTGGCATCTTCCTTGAAGGGCTAGGCATTCTTGATGCTGATTATCCAGGGAAGGGATGTACCAGTTTCTGAGGTTAGGAAGTCCAAAGTACAGGGAATACAGCTGCTGAAGGTCTTGGTGGTGGTGACAGTGACCCAGTTTCAGAGGCTGGGAAGTCCACAGTGCAGGGAACTCATCTGGTGAGGGTCGTGGTGGTGGTGACAGTAATGCAGGGTATCACACATCCTTCCACTGTGGGTAAGACCCATCTGAGATACAAATCTCTTGTCTTCTCACATGGCCGCCTGTGGATAAGCCTCTCTTCTCTGCTGCAAACTCTATTTATTAGTCTGAGATTTTGGTTTGGCAAGGGGAGTGGACTTGATTTCGTTACTTACTGCAACCCTAGGAGATTCAGAATTCAAGTTAATGTTATTAGTACTAAAAGTAGTTCTAGTTTAAGTTTAGCTTAGTGGCAATAAGTTCTTTAATCTTTACAACATTTTGCAAAGGTTTTGTCTACTTCTTAAAGTGTTTAAAGCTTTTGAGAATATACATATTAAATTTGTAGTTGCAATTAACTAGGAGAGTTTGAGTGAAAACGTTTGTATTGAATGTTTGAATGTTTAGGAAAGTCTAATTTGTTAAATAAGGCATTGATTTATTGTTGTGTAATTAAGCTATAAATTTTGAGGACTATTGATTCTTTAGTATTTAAATGAATATTAATTCTTTTATGTTATAGTCCATACTGGGCTTGAAACAATAGGCATAGTGGAAGTTCCTTCCCATGAACAAAAACTATGAAAGAATCTCTTTTTCATGATGCTATAGAGCATAGTTATTGCTATCAATTTTCTCTCAGATTTATTAGGGGCCATAAGAGTAATCTGCAAGTAACAGAGTTGGAGGCTTTGACAAGGATATGAAGCAAAAATGTGCTGGTTGCTCTTTCAGACATCTGAATTTGTCACTCTGTTTATCAATGAGCTCTTGAATGATTAAGAAAGATGCATTTTAAAACTCAGGAATGGATCAGAGGAAAAGGGAAGGTAGCCTGAGGGTGTGTCAGGGTGTGTAGTAGCTCATCAGAAGGTGACTTCAATTTCGATTCTAGAAATTCTTGAGAAATTACTGTGCATATCTACAAAGACTTGATACCAGGATGTTTAGAGCCATATGGTTTTATAGTAGTGAAAAACTGACACAGCTTCAAGGTTCCTCAAAAGAAGATATTAAATACAATCTGCTGCATCCACACTGTGGATACCATGTGGCAATTAAATATTAAAAGTTAAGAATATCTCTAAAAACAGACATGAGCAGGCCACTAAGGCACTTTATTAAGCGACAAACAGCATGAAAAATATGTATAATGATATCATTAATGCAAAAAAGTGTAAATTTTCACATATGATTATAATACATAAATAACTTGAAGAAAATCTTAAATTGTGATCAGTGGTTACCTTTGGAAAGAGGAGTGTGAATGAAGATAGGGAGCAAAAGGGACAATGTTCAGTTTTACCCTACATGAGTATATTTATATTTATACCTATAAATAGAGCTGTGTCTGTGTCTATACCTATGTCTGTGTTAATGTTGGTGTTGATGTCAATATCTGTATTGTTTCAGTCTTTGAATTCATGTAGTACTCATCTAATACAGATTATCTTTAAAAAAAAAAAAATAAAGAAAGCATTTCCAAAGCCCTGGGACTTCAGCCTAGTCCTGGCTCTGCTCAAAAAAATAATTGTTCTTGGTGAAATTAAAGGGATGGCACGAAAAGGTTTGAGAGGAACAAATGGCTGCTTCTTGGCCCTGGTTCCTTCTCTCATCTCCCATCTTTCCAATATGACATGTAAAGTTAGAGAGCATCTGACTGTACCTGTGTGTGCTCACCCAACCTTTTCCCAACTTCTAGAGTCAAAATACTCCTGAGATTATATCTCTCTAAAATGGATGATGCCAATTTGAAGTGACCTTTTTTCTTAGTCTTCCTGTGCTTGGCTGATGTCCCCAGTGCTGCCTGGCATGCTTGCTTGTGTGCTCCAGGTGGAATAGCAGTCCATCTTAGGCTCTGCTTCACACTTGCTTAGTGGAACCACAGAGGAGAGCTTCTCATGCTGAGACCAGACTGCAGACCATGAACTCAATGCCTGTACTTCATTTATCAAATGGAATAGTCCTGCCAAAGGGATCTGTTAGGGATGCTGGTCTTATTTCCTAGGAAAAAAGATGAATAGTCTGCTTTGAGCACTTGCAGCACTCTGCGTTGGCTCATGTAATTGGAGATTGACAATGGCATGGTGCCTGTACCTCTGGGGACATGAAACACAGCTCCCACACAGGCAGGTTGTTCAACAGAAAAGGCATAAAGGCACTGGGCACCAGCAGCTTGAGACTGACTGTTCCTCCAGCTTTTCCACTGGTTATTCATTTATTCAGCAAACCTTTATTATTTGCTTTCCCAACTTTGGTCTGCCCATGCACTTCATCACCTGGCACATATCAAACCCCACCACTTCTATGATTTTCTCTCACTGCACTCTCTCTTGCCTGTTTTAACTCATTGTTCCTGGCTTGCTGTCTTTCGCCCCTGGTTCTCTGTTCCCTTGGTTCTGCACTGTTGTTTCCCATACTGAATGTTCCAGGACCCACTTGCTTTGAGGTACTGCCTAGACACAGTTTGCTTGCCCTGGCCCACAGCTCTGTCTCTGGACTGTGATTTGCCTGTGGTTTTTTGGCTTGATCCAGGCCCTTGGAAACAAAAACGGGCTTGGCCAATCTTTTAGGATTTTCTAGGCAGTGGAAGGGACTCAATAAGTATAGCCAGGCATAGTCTGGAGACTGGGTTAGGAGTGGGAAAAATAAGGGTTACAAAGGTTTGTTTATTCATTTATTTACTTATTCATACAAAAGACAGAAACCTTTAGAGGTGAGAGTATGTCTGGAATGTTGAAGAGTGAGAAGGCCAGTGTGAGTAGTGAGAGGGGAGGAGAGTAGGAGGTCATAAGCTCAGTGATATAATGGGTGCCCAGAGTGTGCAAGGCTTTGTAGTCCTTTGTGAGGACTTCAGCTTTTGCTGCCCGTGAGCTGAGGAAGACAGTCATTGCTAGTGGGGAATTCGTGTGAATAAAGGTGGACACCTACTCAGTGCACTGCATGTGGATCATCTCACTCGGAGTTGATTAGTCAGTGCCATGGCAAGGCTGCCTGCTGGAGTTGGGGAACAGCTGAGTCTGGAAGTGTGTGTTTTCCAGGCAGAGCAAGGGCTACTATGTGTGACATCGTGACATCTTCAGAGAATGCATAACGGTTTGCTCGAGGTAGCAGTGCAGGAGCAGAGAGACAGGAAGGGAGCAGAGGACACTGGTGAGGCAGCACGCACCAGATTGGAAGGGCCTTATGCTATGCAATTACATGGCTGGATTCAGTCTTACAGTCATGTAAAACCACAGGAGGTTTTCAAATAAGGAAGCATGACTTACTCATTGTGAAAATGAAAATAATTTTACTCTTATGCCTCAGTTCCAACACCAGCTAACAGCAGGCAGGTTCAGGATCTAGAGGAAGAAGTGGGACTGAGTTCTTGCTTTCCACACAAGCCTAACCATCCTGATCTGTAATGTGGGGGATTTCTCTGCCTTAACACCTCACCAGGATGCCATGAGGACCAAATGAGATGATGTACATAAAAGAGCACTGCAGTCTGTGAAGGGCCCATTATCTGCGTTTCTATATCCCCCTGACCCAAGAATGGCATGGGTGGAGTCAGTAAAAGGAGTGGATAGCGGGGTCAAGTGTATATCATTTGGAATCTTGGCCCCACTGCACACTGGCTGTGTGACCTTGGACCATATGGAGGACCACTCTGAACCTCGTTTTCCTCATCAGTAAAATGGGTTAATTTTTACTTTCCAGGATTGGTGTGAAAATTGGAGACAATGTGTGTATGTTTGCCTAGCTCTGTGTGTGGTCCAGAGGAGAGGCTCAGTAATTGCTAGCTGTTATTTTCTGAGAGTGATTGTGGTGAACACATGACCGGATGAATACTTAGGACAGCCCTTCTGTGGGCATGATACTGTGCCTGGTGCTGTAAGACAGGACTGCCAGTGCTGGTGGGATGCCATCTGAGATGCTTCTTTAGTAGTGAGGCTGGGTTTGTGCTGATCCTTCTCCTTCCTTGGACCCATTTGTGCTTGTGACATGCTGTACATCTGTGGTCAGGGGTATGTTCCAGGCACATGGAGAAAGTGTAGCTAACAGTCCCCAAGGCACCAGGCTCATGGCTGATGTGATGCAAATGGTAGGCTGGCTCTGCCCATCTAAGCTAACTGGCTGCTGTCCCACGTATGGCATTGATTCAGACAGGCCCAAGGGAAATAGAGGCTGAAAGCATGGGTTCACATAACTAGCTCACAATTTCCTGCTTCTGAGGAGGAAAGGCTTATTTTGTTTGAATTTAATAGAACAATTGTCCACATTGATTGAATTCTCCAAAAAACTTCTCATCTCCTTCCTCTGTCTTGTTTCAGAGCACATGGCTTCACATTGAAAAGAGAGAAAGAGAAAAATTACTGTACGGTGGCAATTTCTCATTTGGCAGGGGCACACAGACATTCTTTCAGGATTTGACAGAATATGATCTCTCATTTAACTCACTTCCTAATACTGCCCCTGGGCAAGACCGAATTGAATCAGACCCTGGTGCAATCATTATCTTGGCTGAAGATTCACACCTGTGGTTCTTCCTACAGATTATTCAGTGCAGCCACAGTAGATTCTGAGAAAAACCATCAGAAAACAGTGCACTTGCCAAGCTGGAATGGCATTCACTGTTGTTTCCAACAGGGCTGTCTTGCTTCTGCCTTTTAACAATTCTCCACAGTCATTAGTCATTCACTCATTCAATAAATAAGTAAGCACCTAGCATGGTGCATAATGCAAATAGTATAATTGACGGTCTCTTCCCTCAGGGAACTTACAATTTAGTAGAAAAGATAAGATGTACACAAATAACTAGGCTCCCATGTAGGAGCACATAAGTGGAGAACAAATAGTAAGGGTAGGACTTGAGAGCAGGGGGAGAGACCTTTTGCCAGGAATTATTTCATGGAGTGAATGGAATGGTGTGGGTAGGGAATTGCAGGAGAGGGGTATGCAGAGATTGGAGGCACATGTGGGGGTATTCCAAACTTGTGTGATGGGAGGAATAACAATGGTGCATTCTGCAATTGCTTTTTAAACTGAATTGAAATAAGTATCACTTGGAGTAATGCAGTAGCAGCCCAACAGCTTGAAACTTTGAAAAAGCATGCATAAATGGGAGACCGATTAGGAAGCTTGTGCAATAATCCAGGCAAGAGAGAAGGTGATTTAGACGAAGCTGGTAGCAATGGGGATGGTAAGAAGGGGTGGGATTCTAGACACTTTTCAGACTTTCCAGTCTCATCTTAGCTCCCGTATGTCCTGCCTTCCTAGAAGATCCCTGTCCCACAGTTTTGAAAAAAGATACTATTGAGGGCAGTTGCTGTGTGTGTGACCACATATCTTCTCTCTCCTCAGCCGTGGCATGACTGCCCTGTGAATTATGGCTCTGCCCCATTTGCAGCTGTGTATCTTAGAGTTATAAAATGGAAATGAGAGAGCTGAGGCCTAGGGATCCTCTAGTTCAATCCTTCCTTTACAAAGGAGGAAACTGAGGCTCATAGAGAGATGCACTGGCTTGCCTAAGGCCTGACAGGTGCTTAGTTTAGAGTGAGACTAAAATCAGGTGTTCTGATTTTGAGTCCAGTGGTCTTTCTAGATCACCATCCTCGTCCCCATAAAGAAATCATGATGTACTTCTCCCTGTGGCAAACACTGGCCAGCTGCACACCAAATCATTTTCTCTTGTTCAAGCTAGTCTATGTTTCCCAATTTTCCTTGCAGTTAGGTGTGGCCATGTGACTGAGTTCTGGCTAGTGGAATGTGTGTGGAAGTATAAATGCTCACTCTCAGCCCCTGCCCCTAAAAACTTTCTTGCACAAGCTTTAGCCTCTTTCCTCATTTGCTAACTAGATACTGATGCCCAGAGCAAACTCGGAGGCAAAGTGTTGAAGGTGGCAGAACATCCACTATCCTGGAACCTTGAATGACTTCATGGAGAGGACACATCTACCCCACCCTCTCATCCCTGATTATAAGTTCCATTTGTTAAGCCACTGAGATTTGTGGGTTTATTTGTTAAAGCAGCTAATATTATCTTAACTAATTACTTCTTGGCACCTTAAATCTGGAGAAAGGGAGTTTAGTAAGACCTCCTGAAGAGCTTAATATGTGCTCCTGCAGTTGGCGAGCACTGTGGATTAGCATTTGACTCTTGTCCGAGATATCTGGAGGACAAGACTCTTTGGCAACAGAACCAGGATGGATGGGTTGAGCTTGGCCTACACTGCCAGAATTTGTCAGGGCAAAAGGGGTGTGGACCAGATATTGGCCATGCAGGACAGAAAACATACCTGGAGCTATTTTGACTCCTCTTATCTGAATGGACTATAAGGCAAAGAGACACTGATGATGGAGAGAGTCTCTGGTTGGTGGGGACAACAAGAAAACCTGAGGTGGAGGGAGAAGCAACAGCAGAGGAACCAATGGCAGTGCCCCATCATTGGAGCTACAGGTTGGGGGATCCATCTCGGGAGACTTTGAAGAACCCTGAAGTCACTTGCAAAGAAAGAATCAGATTTAAGCATTAGTTAGGCCAGCAGGAAGATGCTGATTTAAGACCTTATCATTGAAATAGGGCTTTCTGAGTCCCTGTCCCCTTCTCCCTCACTGATGTGCCAACTCCAAAGAAGTAAAGGGAGGTGAAGCCAACCATATGCCCTTTCTCAAGGCAGAAGGCCTGCCTACCATAGGTTCCTAACTGGTAAAGAATGCAAAGGAGTCTTAACAATGAATGAAGACAGAAGTGTGGATTCATATATTGATGTGGAATTCTATTTTCTCAATTGAGTCTGTATGTTACTGCTTAAAGTGATGGAATTATGTCAGAGGGCCTTACAGAGTTTTCATCCAGTGTCAGGGGAAAACCTGATGATAAACTTTTCAGGGGCATTGGGAAACACATAACAGGGTGATTCACTTGTCAAGTGGCACTTGTTCAAGGTGACACCAGCAGCTCCAAACAGCATGATAAACTCTTGGACAGGAGTAAAGTCTGGGTGCTGAAGAAGTACCTGGGAGGAGCACAGAACCCAAACCTGCTGAAAATGACACCAAAGACGGAGGCCACAGCAGGAAGCAGGCTACAAGGTGGAGAAGGAATATCCTGGCAGATAGAACAGTGGGCAAGAGGGACATCTAAGGACCTGAAAAAAATGCATGATTACTGGAATGCAAGAAGTGGGGTGAGACAGAGTGGTGCAAAGGCCAGATTAGGAAGCCAGATAGTGGTAAACATGTTGAGAAGCATGGATCAACCTGAGGGACCTTGGGGACCCTTGGAAGTATTTTAAACAGAGTGATATGATCAGATTTGCATTTTAGAAAAATCACTCTGGCTACTGTAAAGAATTGGTTGGAGCAGATAGGAGTGGAGGCTGGGAGACAGATTAAGAGGCTACACAGGTATGTTATTTTTGCCACGTGTGCTCAGCAGCCAGGTGTAATATTGTTTGGATTTATCTAGAGTCATGGATTGGTCCAGGAAATGTATTAGAAGGATGACGGACATGGGACCCTATCAACCCCTGCTGCTCTGTCCTCTGGAACTCTAGCTCTCTGGCCATAAATTCCCTTATATTAGGGGTTGGAAAACTATGGCCTACAGGACAAATCTGGTCTCCTGCCTGTTTCTGTATGACTCACAAGAATGGTTTTCACAAAAGTGGTTGAAAAAAATTTAAAAGGACAAATTTTCCACTTCATGAAAATTATATAAAATTCAAATTTGTGTTTATAAATAAAGTATTATTGGAACATAACCTCACTCGTTTGTTTATGTATTGTCTATAAATCTTGAATGCTTCACACTTCAATGGCAGAGTTGAGTAATTGTGACAGAGACCTATGGCCCACAAAGCCCAAAATATTTACTATCTGTACTGTTACAGAAAGTTTGCTGACCCCTGCTCTGTATCCTCAACCTATACTTAAAACATTTCTTCTTTCACCTTCTTGCCTTAATTTGTTGGAATCAATCTTGGCTTCATATTGGACTCATCCGGGGATCTTAAAAAGTGCTGATACCTAGGACCCACTCTGAGATTCTCATTTAACTGGCCTGAGGATATGGCCTGAGCATGGAATTTTTAAATACTTCACAAGTGATCCTAGTGTGTATCTAAGCCTGAGCGCCCTGCATAGCAGAAACCTGGCAGCTCCTGAAGCCATCTCTCAGGTGGACAATATTTTATTCCCACACCACACACCTCAGGGCAGGGTATGAGTTAATATGCATCTTGCTTCCAGGCCATTAATTCCATTCTCTGTTGCAAAAATGTGTTTGGCATTTAGCCACCCAGCTCTAGCTCCTCTCCCCATGCTGGTTTATTGTGGAAGGATTTCTTCACCACCTTTATTCATTAATTTTACCACCTGACTCTTACTCTTATTCCTGATACAATTCTTGGTGACTTCATTATCCACATGGGTGAACCATCTCATGCTTGATACCTTGAGTAGTAAAACCTACTCATCTTTAATGACCATTTTGTTGCCTCCTCCTCAGCTACAAAATCTCATGGCCACACCTTGAACCCTGTCATCCCCAGCAACTGCTAGCACATATGAAATCTCAGTTTCAAACATGTCACTGTCCAGCCTTTACCTGCTATCCTTCCAGCTTGCTTGCTGACATGTGCTCATTGCTTTCATTTTCAACTTCACTGAAACCTTCAATCCATTGATTCTCCCTGCCTCCCCTTTCCCCACCAATTTCCTACTCTCAGTAAAACCCCTGGCTTCCCATCCTTTTATGACCTGCCTAGATTCCACGTTTATCTTTATAATCACTCATGTGTAACTTGAATATGATAATGACAAGGCATCTACCTTGCAGGGTTGTTATGAGGATTAAAAAAGTTAATTTGTTTAGAGTACTTATGACCGTCTTTGGAATACATTTAAGAAACTCAATAAATATTAGTTGAATGTTGCTGGAGAACAGATACCCCCAAGCTGACTAGTTTTATTTGAAATTTGTCATCACGAACCTCATGTGAGCACTACATTCTGTGGTGGTCCTACTGTGTTTCACTGGAAGATTGGCTTTCCTGCTCCTGAAGAGGGCTCTTCCATGCCGCCCATTTTCTCAAAACTCTCACTTATCTCTCCTCACGTGTAGCTGATGACCTTACCTCATACTTTACGTGGAATACACCTAGAATAAAATCCAAACTTCTTTATATGGTCTATGTGGCCTGGCTGCAGGATCTTGTCCTGACTTTCTGTAACTTATTGTATGCAGCTTCCCTTCCATGTCTGAACGTTAGCCACATAGGTCTGCTTTCACTTCTGCAAACACAACAAGCTCTCTCCCACTTCAGAGCTTTTGCACATGCCCTTCATTCTGCCTGAAGCATTTTCCCTCCACTCATCTCGTGGCATTTGCTCATTTTGGGGGGGACTATTTTAAATGTCATCTCCTTAGAAAAGCTTTTTCTATTAATTCTATCTATATTAGTTTTCTATTGCTGCCATAACAAATCATCACAAAATTAGAGGTTTAAACAATACAGATTTATTATCTTGCAATTCTAGGGGTGAGAAGCCTGAAATCAAGGTGTTGGCAGGGCTGAGTTCCTTCTGGAGGCTCTAGAGAGCAATATGTTTTCTCTTCTTTTCCAGCTTTTAGTGGCTGCCTGCATTTCTTGGCTTGTGACACCTTCCTCCATCTTCAAAGCTGGTAACAGTGGGCCAAGTCCTTCTCACACTGCCATCTTTTTGGTTCTCTCTTCCATCTTTAAAGACCCTTGTGATTACATTGGGCCCACCAGGTAATCCAGCATAATCTCCTTGTTTTAATGTCAGCTGATTAGAAACCTTAATTCCCTTTAGTTCTGTAACCTAACATATTCACAGGTTCCAGTGATTAAGATGTAGACATTTTGGAAGCCATTATTCTGCCTACCACACTGTCTAAAGTAGGTCTTCCTGATTTCTCTTGCTTAGCTCTTGCTTGTTTTCATGGCATGAATCACAAATTTGAATTTCTTCCTTTTTCTCTTCCTCATCAGAATGTATTCTATATTAGGGCAGAAACCTATCTGTCTTGTTTTTCTATGTGTCCCTAACAAATAGTAGATGCTCAATAAACATTGATTGAATTAGTTGACAAATGAATGAAGAAAGGAAGAGTTGTTGAAAGGATGGATCATGGAATTTAAGGTGGGAAAGGATGGAGGTGAAACCTTGTAGAGGTGATGGAGATGTGGCCATCAGAGGAGTAGCTAAGGAAAGCAGCTGGAAAGATGGGATGCTGTGGACTGAGTAGGACATTGGAATGTATAATTTCACAGGTAGAAAACACTTAGGGCAATTTTAAACTAGGGATTTGTTCTTAACTATCTTTGGGAGAGGTCATAGGGTCCTTTGAAAATAAAATAGAAAGTATAGGCACCCTTTCTAGGAAAATACACAATTGACATACACATGAAATTTTGCATTCATTTCAGGAGTCTCACAGTTATTTCGGTGAATGAAGGAATGATTTGGAGGTCAGAAAATGACAGTATATGGAGGACAGAGAGTAATAGAGGTTAATGGCATGAGCCATAAAGGATGTTTCCTCCCCAAACTCTGCTGTAACCACTTAATTGATGCCAAAATTAGTACTAGCAAATGGGTTGTAAGCAAAAGACATATGGGCCACTTGGAATTGATTATTGGGCCAAGATGGGCAAAAGTAAGTAAGATTTTCTACTTTGTTTTAGGATGGTAAGTACAGCTCATGCTATTAGGTAATAAAGGAGCTCCTCAAGTTATCAGCACTGTTCTCTGGGACTGAGTGCTCTCTGAGGATGAAGCTCTGGGGGAAGGGGTAAGATAGCTGCAGCTGTAGACTCATGCAAGGAGGGTGCTAAATATCAAGTCTGGGGGCAGGGTGGTTTCTTCTGACAACTGTTATGACAAGCTCATTTTTCACAGTTCTCACCATAAAGCATGGAATGAAATTTGAAGCTTTTATATGGTTGTGATGAAAGAATCTTTTACTGTTTATTAACTTTACAGGGTTGAGAATGCTGAAAATAAAACAGAAAATTTTACAGTTGTGGATTACAGTATCAGATGAATTTCCATCTTTGCCAGGGCTCTGGCTTATTAGAATGTTGTTTGGGAAGTCTGGACAACTGAGATAAGGATGACTGAGAGGATTCTGGGCATTTGGAGAATTTGGATCTCCAAACTGCCCTGGGATGTAGGACATATCCTCCACTTCCCCATTCCTTATGGGAGAAAACTGGTAATTTGCCCTCATTCCCAGTGTCAGAGACCACTGGTTGTCCCCTAATACTTTCTCTTCCTTTTTACTAGAGAAATAGAACTGATTTTTTGAGGGACCTACTGCTTCCCAGAATGAAGATTCTGTTTTCCAGCTCCCTTGCAGCTCAGGGAGACCACACAACTAAGTTCTGGCAAATGGGACGTGAGAGGTGCAATTTCCAGAAAAGGATTTTCTCTTCTCTTCCATGGCTAGAATTCAGATATGATAGCTTGGACCAAATCAATCTGTTGGACCATCAGGAGCCTACTGCACATGATGGACCAATAAGATAACATATTCTGGGTCCCTGACACCATACAGTGCCATATCATCCCTGGGTCACCTACCTGGACTTTAACAAGAATGAAATACAGGTCTGTCTTGCTTAAGCCATCATTATTTGAAGTTTTTGTTACTCTCAGCTACCTAATGCTTATATTTCATTGTTGTTCTCCCAGTGAGGTGGGGATGAATCTGATGATTTTATCAAGTAACCACTTTATGAATTTTGGCTCCTGTTTCTGTGAATCTAGCTGTGGCTGGTCTAGAGGTATTGGTACCCAAAGGCAAAATTCTTTCATCAGGGACAGAAATGGTCCACTGAGTCAGAAGATGAGACTGCCACCCAGCTGTGTTAGGCTCCTCACAGCATTTTCAAACAGAAAAAGGTGGTTACAGAGTTGACTGGGGTGCAATCTGAAGAAGCCTTTACTGTGCCATACCAAGGGATCAAGGTTCATGTGTAATCTCTGTGTCCTTCTACAGGAAAGACCATCAAGGGCTCAGACCCCTCAGAAAGGTTACTCCTCCTGCCATGATGGAACCTTAGCTGTTTCTGTCAGAGGTTCAGGTCAAAAGTCAGAGAAACATGGAGTGGATATGAGAAGTGATGGTGAGCCATAAGCACCAGCTATAGTTTTATGGCCAATCGGAGAATTGAAGTTACAGCCTCTACTTGCATCTTCTTGCTTACTGTATAATATTAAAATTTTTTTTCCTTTCATTTTCTCTTTTCTTCTCAGGTGACTTGGGATTGTTTACCATTTACCATTTAATCTATAAGTGCAGCCCATAGGGATATGATCATGGTGAAATTTTCCAGGAATTCTAGACCTAGAGAACTGTGTGCGTGTATGTGTGTCCTGGGCAGCTACCAGGCAGTGGACCATGGTCGTCCTTTATTTTTATCTGCCTATTGTACTTTCCCGACCCTCTTCCCATCCTTTGTTTCTGGTAACAGGTGCTATACACCTAACAATCTTCTAGGCTGGGCTTCCGAATATCACCCCGTGCCCTAACTCCAGGGATAAGCTTATCCAGTTGCATTCTTTCTCTCAGAACTTCTAAACTTGAGTTAGGGCTTGGGACGATGGAAGGCCATCAGAGATGGATAATTCCATGGTAATGCCTTTGAATGAAGGTCTGTAGGTTTCTGCTGTTAGGATTTCCAGCACTTTTTAGTTTGTGTCTTGTGTAGGCCTAACAGTCCAGTTCTTCCTGGAATTTTGTATGTGATCTCAGACTCCTTCCAATTTTTTAGTTACGTTTAGAGAGAGAGTAATTTTCTGTTGCTTGCAACCAAAGAACCTTGACAAGGATCCATAAATTCCAAAGTGAACTTGGGTCTGGTCAAGACGGCGGAGTAGACGGTTCCTAGTGTTGCTCTCTCCCACAAATTGACCAATTTGCAACTATTAAAAAGCAACAACAGGAGGCCCAAGGTCTGCGCTGGAACAGGCAGGAGCTGCATGCCATGGGACCCCAGTCCAGGCCAGTGCCCACTGCCCAGAGAGGCCTGAGAGCTGTGGGGCCCACATGCCCCAAGTCAGCCATGCCAGAAAAGGCAGGCGCTGTGGGACCTCCAGCCCAGATCTGTCCCTGCCACTTAGAGAGGCCTGAAAGCCTCCAGACCCACACACCCTGAGCCAGCCATGCCAGAAAAGGCAGGTGCTGTGGGACCTCCAGCCCAAGTCAGTCCCTGCTGCTTAGAGAGGTCCAAGAGCCACTGGGCCCACATGCCCTGAGTCAGTTGCACCGTAAAAGACAGGTGCCATGGGACCTGCAGCCCAGGCTAGTGCCCACCACTCAGAGTCCTGAGAGCCACCAGGCCCACATGCCCCAAGTCAGCCATGCCGGAAAAGACAAGTGCCATGAGACTTCCAGGCCAGGTCGGTACCCACCACTTAGAGAGGCCTGAGAGCCGCTGGGCCCACATACCCCGAGTTAGCTGTGCCATAACAGGCAGGCACTGTGGGACTCCCAGCTCAGGTCAGTCCCTGCTGCCCAGAGAGGCCTGTGAGCCCCTGGACCCACACACCCCGAGTCAGTTGTGCCAAAGTAGGCAGGTGCCATGGGACCCCCAGCCCAGGTTAGTACCTGCTGCCCAGAATTGGCAGTCCCTTCAGGATCTAAGCAAGACATCAGGGTGGAATGAGTGGACTGGGATGCCCCCTGCCACAATGACTAAACACAAAGGAAAGATACCAGAAATATGAAAAACCAGGAAAGTCCACCACCGCCAAAGGAAAATAATAACTCTCAAGCTCTATATCCTATAGAACAGGAAGTCTTTGAAATGACTGACAAGGAATTTAGAGCAACAATTCTAAGGAAACTAAATGAGATACAAGAAAACTGTTTGGCAACACAATGAAATGAGAAAAAATATACAGGATCTGAAAGAAGAAATGTACAAAGAAATCAATGCCCTGAAAAGGAATGTAGCAGAGCTTGTGGAGCTGAAGGATTCATTCAATGAGATAAAAAACATAACACAGAGTCTAACCAGCAGGCTTGAACAACAAGAAGAGAGAATTTCTGATCTTGAAAACATGCTGTTTGAATTAACACAGGCAGGCCAGAAAAAAGACAAAAGCACTAAAAAAGTTGAAGAAAATCTGAGAGAGATAACAGACAACCTTAAGTGCTCAAATATCCAAATCATGGGTATTCCAGAAGGGGAGGAAAAAGGAAATGGCATTGAAAACATATTCAATGAAATAATAGCAGAAAACTTCCCATGTATAGGTAAAGTCACAGATCTTCAGATTCAGGAGGCCCAAAGATCCCCAAACATATTCAACCCAAAAAGGTCCTCTCCAAGATATGTGATAGTCAAACTGGCAAAACTCAAAGACAAAGAGAGAATCTTAAAAGCTGCAAGAGAGAAGCAACAAGTCACCTATAAGGGAGCCCCAATCAGACTAACATCAGACTTTTCATAAGAAACCCTAAAAGCCAGAAAAAAATGGGATGATATATTCAAAACACTAAAGGACAAAAATTGCCAGCCGAGAATACTTTACCAAGCAAGGCTATCCTTCCGAAATGAAGGACAAATACTAAATTACTCAGACAAACAAAAACTGCGGGAGTTCACTACCACATGACCAGCCTTACAAGAAATTCTCAAGGAAGTATTGGGTTTAATACCTCATAAACAACCTTCACTGCCATGAATACTTAAGAAAGAACAAAACATACTAGTAAAACAAAAATGCTAACAATAAAGAAAAGAAATAGTTTATCTACCACCCCAAGAAACCAACAAATAGAGAAGACAAATAGAAAATTAGAAAGAAAGGAACAAAAGTTACTTAAGACATCTAAACAAAAATCAATAAAATGCTAGAAGTAAATCAACACCTTTCAATAATAACTCTAAATGTAAAGGGATTAAATTCCCCACTCAAAAGACACAAACTGACTGACTGGATTAAAAAGATGGGCCCAACAATATGCTGCCTTCAAGAGACTCACCTCACCTGTATAGACACACATAAACTAAGAGTGAAAGGATGGAAAAAGATATACCATGCAGATAGAAATGAAAAATGAGCAGGAGTAGCTATTCTTATATCAGATAAAATAGACTTTAAACCAAAAACCAAAAAAAAAAAAAAGAGAGATAAAGAAGGCCGCTATATAATAATAAAAGGATCTATCCATCAAGAAGACATAATAATCATAAACATATATGCACCCAATGTTGGAGCAGCCAGATTTATAAAGCAAACACTATTAGATCTAAAGAATGAGAAAGACACTAGCACCATAATAATGGGGGACCTGAACACTCCACTCTCAACATTGGACAGATTATCTAGGCAAAAAATCAATAGAGAAACACAAGATCTAAACAATACTTTAGACCAATTGGACTTGGCAGATATCTACAGACCATTCCATTGAACGACCTCAGAATACTCATTTGTCTCATCAGCACATGGAACATTCTCCAGGATAGACCACATGCTAGGTCTCAAAGCAAGTCTTAACGAATTTAAAAAAAGTGAAATTATTCCATGTATTTTTTCAGATGATGATGGATAAAATTAGAAATCAATAACAAATGAAACTCTGGAAACTATACAAACACATGGAAATTAAACAACATTCTACTTAGTGACATATGGGTCCGAGAAGAAATTAAACAGGGAATCAAAAAATTTCTTGAAACTCATGAAAATAATGACACATCATACCAAAACCTGTGGGATACAGCAAAAGCAGTACTAAGTGGGAAATTTATTGCATTAAATGCTTACTTCAGAAGAACAGAAAGATGGCAAATAAACAACCTAACACTTCACCTTAAAGATCTAGAAAAACAACAACAATCCAAACCCAAAGTTAGTAGATGGAAAGAAATCATTAAGATCAGAGCAGAACTGAATGAAATAGAAACCCCAAAAACAATACAAAAGATCAATCAAACAAAAAGTTGGTTTTTTTGAAAAGGTAAATAAAATTGACAAACCTTTAGCAAGGCTAACTAAGAAAAGAAGAGAGAAGAGCCAAATAACAGAAATTGGAAATGAAAAACGTGATATTACAACTGACACCTCAGAAATACAAGGAATCATTAGAGACTACTATAAACAACTATATACCAACAAATTTGAAAATCTGGGGGAAATGGATAAATTTATGGACACACACAAACTACCAAAACTGAGCCAAGAAGATATAGAAAATCTGAACAGATCAATAACAATAAAAGAGATTGAAGCTGTTACCGGAAGGCTCCCAACAAAGAAAAGCCCAGGACCAGACAGGTTCACTGCAGAGTTCTACCAAACCTTCAAAGAGGAACTGATACCAATTTTCTACAAACTATACCAAAAGATTAAAACAGAGGCCATTCTCCCAAACTCATTCTATGAGGCAAACATCACCCTGATACCAAAACCAGACAAAGATACATCAAAAATAGAAAGCTACAGGCCAATATCTTTGATGAATATAGATGCAAAAATCCTCAATAAAATACTAGCTAACAGAATACAGCAACACATATACAAAATTATACACCGTGATCAAGTAGGATTCATCCCATGGATGCAAGATTGGCTCAACATATGCAAATCAATAAATGTGATACACCACATTAATAAAAGCTAAGATAAAAACCATATGATCATCTCTATAGATGCTGAAAAAGCACTTGACAAAATTCAACATTTTTTCGTGATAAAGACTCTCTACAAGTTAGGTAAAGATGAAAAGTATCTCAACACAAAGCCATATGTGATAAGCCCACTGCCAATATCATCCTGAATGGGGAAAAGCTGAAAGCTTTTCCCTTAAGAACAGGAACTAGACAAGGATACCCACTCTCACCACTCCTATTCAACATAGGGTTGGAAGTACTAGCCAGAGCAATCAGAGAAGAGAAGGAAATAAAGGGCATCCAGATTGGAAAAGGTGAAGTCAAACTGTTCCTGCTTGCGAATGATATGATCCTATATATTGAACAGCCTAAAGCCTCTACAAAAAATTTTTAGAGTTGATAAATGATTTCAGCAAAGATGCATGATACAAAATCAACACACAAAAATCAGTAGAATTTCTATTCTCCAACAGTGAACATACAGAAAAAGAAATCAAGAAAGCTAGCCATTTATAATAGTCACCAAAAAAATAAAATACTTAGGGGTAAAGTTAACCAAGGATGTGGAAAACCTCTACGAAGAGAACTACAAACCACTATTGAGAGAAATTAAAGAGGATACAAGAAGATGGAAAGATATCCCATGCTCTTGGATTGGAAGAATTAACATTGTGAAAATGTCCATATTTCCCAAAGTGATCTACAAATTCAATGCAAACCCTATCAAAATTCCAGTGACATTTTTCTCAGAAATGGAAAAAAACTATCCAGACATTATATGGAATAACAAAAGACCGTGCATAGCCAAAGCAATCCTGAGCAAAAAAATAAAGCTGGAGGCATAACACTACCTGACTTTAAACTATACTACAAAGCTATAATAACCAAAATAGGATTGTACTGGCATAAAAACAGACACACGGATGAATGGAATAGAATAGAGAACCCAGAAATCAACCCATACACCTACAGCCATCTGATCTTTGACAAAGGCAGCAAGTCTACACAGTGGGGAAGAGACTGCCTCTTCAACAAATGGTGTGGGGGAAACTGGATATTCACATGTAGGAGAATGAAAATAGACTCATACCTCTCACCATATACCAAAATCAACTCAAAATGGATTAAAGAATTAAATATACATCCTGAAACAATAAAACTCCTTAAAGAAAACATAGAGGAAATGCTCCAGGAAGTAGGAGTGGGTACAGACTTCATGAATGCAATCCCCAAAGCACAGGCAACTAAAGGAAAAATAAACAAATGGGATTATATCAAACTAAAAAGCTTCTGAACAGCAAAAGAAACAATCAACAGAGTGAAAAGACAACCAACAGAGTGGGAGAAAATATTTGCAAAATATACATGTGACGAAGGATTAATATCCAGAATATACGAGGAACTCAAACAACTTTACAGCAAAAAACCAAATAACCCAATTAAAAAATGGGGAAAGAAGCTGAATAGGCATTTCTCAAAGGAAGATATCCAAATGGCCAACAGACACATGAAAAAATGCTCAGCATCACTCAGCATCCAGGAAATGCAAATCAAGACCACTTTGAGATACCATCTCACTCCAGTCAGGATGGCTAATACCCAAAAGACTGAAAATGATAAATGCTGGAGAGGTTGTGGAGAAAAAGGAACTCTCATACACTGTTGGTGGACTGCAAGTGGTGGAGCATTTATGGAAAATGGTATGGAGGTTCCTCAAACAATTACAGATAGATCTACCATATGACCCAGCTATTCCACTATTGGGAATATACCCAGAGGAATGGAAATCATCATGCCAAACAGATACCTGTACTCCCATGTTTATTGCAGCACTATTTAGAATAGCCAAGAGTTGGAACCAGCCCAAATATTCATCATCAGATGAGTGGGTAAGGGAACTGTGGTATATCTACACAATGGAATACTACTCTGCTATAAAAAAGAATGAAATACTACCATTTGCAACAACATGGATGTACTTAGAGAAAATTATATTAAGTGAAACAAGTCAGGCACAGAAAGAGAACTACCACATGTTCTCACTTACTTGTGGGAGCTAAAAATAAATAAGTAAATAAACACACAAACAAAGGGTGGTGGGGGAAGAAGACAGAACAATCACAACAATTCCTTGAACTTGTTAAGTGAACAGATATGATGTAGGGGGGAGGGGAGAGAGGGAGAGGGGAAGAGGAATGGGTAAAGGGTCATGAAAATCAACTACAATGTATATTGAGAAGTTAAAATAAAAACAAGAAACAAATACCCCCCCCAAAAAAAAAACCCAAAGTGAACTTGGGCTTCACACCTATCCTGTAAAGTTCAGATACTCCCACTTTACAGGTAAAAGAAGGTAAGTGAGTGTTTAAAGCCATCCAGAAAATTGGTGGAGTCAGCATTAGCTCCAGGTCATTTGACTCTTTGCTCAGTACTCTGTGAACTAGTTTATATTATGCTCAAACTGCTTCCTCTAATAAAACACAAATGATCTGCCTTTTTTTTCAAAGTAAAAGAATGAATATAAACATGATGTTACGTGTTGTGAAACAGGGGAAAATGTGAAGCATTTTTGTCCATACTGGGCTTGGAAGGAAATGAGCAAAAAAAACAAACAAACAAACAAAAAAAACAAACCCAAACAACAAAACCTTCAAGTGTTGATTAAAGAAAGAACAAATTGTCCCCAAAGTTTAAAATGTAAAATAAGGCAAATCTGAAAATTAAGTTGACAAGCATATACAGCAGTGTAATTTTTTCTTAATTAAACTGACAAAGATCCCTAGTTCCACATAAATCAACATAAAGTAACAAACCTACAGTGCTAAAAGGAAGGACATTAAGAGTTGCTTAAAGGAGAATGCAAGAAAAAAATGTAATGAAATAATCCATGCTTTGCTGACTTGATTTCCTTGGGGTAAGTGGTTTGTGGGGGTGGGGTGGGTAAAGTGAGGAGACAGAGAAATTGTGGGTTCTACAAGTTAATTTCTAGGGTCATCCCTAGCAGGAAATATATGAGGCAAGCATAGGGGCTGCCTTCTACCTTTTGAATAAAAGAAACATGATATTGAAATAAGGATTAAAATAAGTATCAAAAGAACAAAGAAGAGCTGACTCAAAAGAACAACCTGCTTTAAGATGAGAGTGTGGGCTGTGAAGGAGCCTGGGCATTATTTCTACCTTTGTCCTCCTGCCCTGCTCTGGGTGGGGGATCCCATGTGAGCATAAGCTCCTTCTCTTCCTCCACTACTGCCTCTTTCCTCCCTCGGTGGCTTAATTCTTGGGAGATCCTCCTGAGAGATTCTCTTTATGGCTTTGTTGATACATTGCACAAATTCAAACCAATTTTTTTCAATTTATTACATTATATATAAGACATGGCTTAAGTTTTAGTAAACAGATGCAAAATACATATGCCTCTTCTCTCACAGAAGTCCTTGCCAACCAATAATGGTACTGTTTCTCGATGAGTTTGTTATGGCGTCAGAATCCTTCTCAACACAGCTTCTAGATGGCCATGCCAGCCAGTCAGAGCTGGCTATGAAGTAAAATCTGTTTGCCATCTCTGGAGGGGTAGGCTTTCGAGGCAAAAGGACAAGGATTTACAGCATCTTGCCTGCTGTGTAGCCTTGGGCAATTAATTGAACTGCTTGGAGCCTCATTGGTAAAAATGAGCATATGTTGAGGATTTGTTTTAATCAGCTATGGGAAGGCACACAGATAATGGAAATGATTGTCATGAAGGAAGAAGTTTATATTCAACAGATTCTTGGAAATAGGAGGCATGACAGACCACTCAGGGCCACATGAGGAAGCACCAGGGTGGGTCAGGAGGCAGGAGGGTGAGGGGAAGGTTTGGGCCAGTGCCAGGCAAATCAAGGGAACAGGTTGACCAGGTTTGGTATTGCCTAGTTCGAATAATTGTAGCAGGTTCCAGGGTGTAGAGGATGTCTCTGGTTATCTGATGCCTGGCCTTGGGATAATTATGGCAAGGGAATACTGCCTCTGGGAGCATAAAAGCCACAGAGAAGAGCTGTTCAGTGTATGGGCTATGGATTGGTTGGTTTGCATATCAAAGGTGTGCTCCTAGGCAAGTTACTTACTATCTCTAGGAATTAACTAGCCCTGGGAGAGGCAGTCTCTCAGGATTAGTAAAGTCCCAAGGTGTCAAACCATCATAAAATAAATTAAACAAAACATGATTAATACATTGTCTTAAAGCATAAAGAAATATATGTGCAGCTGGATTATATTTTGAGCTATCAATTGACGTCTTTTTCTACTTAAATATCTCCTTCTGACTCCCTGCCTCCCACCCACTGAAGCACAATGCAATGCCCAAGAGCTCTGTGGTGGGAAAAGAAGCCTAAGTAGGCCCTAAGATTCTCCAGCTTCTGTTTTTAAAAGCCCAAACCTATCAGAGAATATAGAGGTTTTCCAGAGGAGGTGGAAGAGAGAATTGTGGACAAAACAGAGCAGTTAGAAAAAGCAAGAGGAAGGGAGGAGCTTTTCTTGGACTAAAAGGAGATTCTCCAGCTTCCTTAAGAGGTTCTGCAGGTCTCTGGGCTGCAGGTACCTGTGGTTCGGGGGGAATCCCTGCCTTGGCAAAGTGGCCCAGGCCCTGTTTGGTGTGCCTTTGAAGATGGAGTGAGCCACTGGATCTGTAAGGCCAAGCCAGCAGGCACAGTGGCTGTTCCTGTGCACACATGACCCAGGCTAGAGTGTCCTTATACCCTGGCACTGTACACAACCTCTTGGATTGACACAACCTCTTGGATTGGCAAAATCCCAAAGATGCTTAAGGTGAAGTGTCCTGCCAGGCTGGTAAGAAGGACGCTCAAAAGAAAAATTAAGATCGTTTATAGAAAATAAGGTGCAGTATTTCTTGTACCTTTGAGTCTGGACTGAGATTCATACCTGCTACATCTATAAAGCACCTGGAACAGTGCCAGGCACACAGCGAACACCTTAAACCACAGATAATTGTTATTAGGAAATTTACTTAAGGAAATCCTTTCGTTAAAAAACGTCCCTTACAGTGTGCATAACCGTTCCAGTGAAACTACATTTTGTCTTCATGCACATCATTCTCCACTTGCCCCCCACCCCAGACTCATTCATCCCTCCTTCCCTGCTGTGTCCTGTGTCCCAGGAGGCTGGCTTTCATGGGCTGCCTGACCCAGGCTTCTTGGCTGACTGTCTTCTGGTTGGGGCTGACTTGGAGGAGGCACCAGCAGGAACTGGGAGTCTGGACATGGTTGCATCCCTGGTGACCACAGCTCCTGCAGAGTGGTTCCCCCTTCACCAGGCTATAATCATACTATTTCCCCCCATGCCCTTTCAGGCCTCAGAGTGGGAATGACTTCCTCCTGTGATTAGTCCTGGGAGTTCAACACTCCTTGTTCTTTCCCAACCCTGCCCTTCCTCTGAGGGCAGTCCCTTCATTAAACCCTCTTCATTTGAAACCTCTGAGTAAGATTGTTTTTTGCCAGGACCTTGACTGATAACATAAGCAAGATTATTCTTTCAGTTGTTTGGTCACTTTGTCCAACTCAGATTCCATTAGGACCCACAGCTCATATCAGTAGCATGAAGGCTGATGGGGACTGTGGGTCATTCTGTGGCTGGCACTGTGGGGCAGTGTTTGGTTGAAGATAGGAAGATGTACTGCCAGGGTCTTAAAAGGTGTTGGCATCAGTCTAACCTGGGTTCATAGTTTATTTCTATCTGTGATTTATTTGTACTTTAATAATTTAAATAACCTTTGCAAGTATTCATTTCTTCATCCGTAATGTGTGCTTGATATTAGCATGCACCTCCTAGGGTTGCAGCAAGGACAAATGAGATACTGATGAAAAATGCTGAACACATATGTACCAGCTTTGAATATGTGAATGTGGTCAGAGATGTTGCTCTTTGGCATCAGCAATTGGTTTCCTCAAGGTCAAGCTCTTGTTTTAGCTGCCTTAACATCTTACTCTAAGCTAAAAAGATACAGGCTCTCCCATCCTGGGAATGCCTACTGTAGGGTGGAACTAATAGTTCAAAACCCTTGCCTTATCTGTCCAGGACAGAAACGTCCAGAAACAGACAATGTGTTGGGTTCTTGGTAGTTACTTCCTGGGAGTAAATTCT